>NC_053144.1:40647947-41281188 GCF_016808335.1 Panicum virgatum
AGCCCGGAGACTCCGGGTATAAGCCCGGATACTACGGGTTTTTGAACACTCCGGGCGAAACTCCGGGTATATGCCCGGATACTCCGGGTTTGGGACCCTCCGGGGGAAACTCCGGGTATAGGCCCGGAAACTCCGGATATGAATCCGGATATTCCGGGTTTTATTAGAACTGTTGGGTGTAGAATTGGGTAAATTTAGGATAAATTTGTAGTGTTTCTATTTAGGCATTTCAAAGATTGTTGTTGCATATCGTAATTGCATACATTCTCATGTCATATGCATACGTGTAGCAGCCGCGGCGGAGGAGGTCGTATACGAGGTGGTTGCGGAGCCACAGGAGCCGCGGGGACAAGCCCCGTAGGAGGAGATTCGCGGGGAATCGGCCCAAGGCCCAACTCACCCTAGTGCTGAGCAGCAGACGCAAGGCAAGCCCCGGAGCACAACCTATTAATTTAATTTATGACATATATATATATATCTATTACTTATGCATTACGTATAGATATTTGTTGAAACCCTAGTTGCATGATCTCTAGGTTTCCTTGAGTTTGTACTAGTATGATAGGACGATAATAATGCTATGCTTAAGAGTTCGCGGTAGAAGTCGAGTGACTTCTTGTCACTCGCGAGAGATAGAATATATAGAAGTCGAGTAATTTCCAGTTACTCGCGAGACATAGGTTATGTCTACTTATGTTACAGTACTTGAGTATGGAAATGGACATGGAGATGTGAGACCGGGTGGGGATGATGTATAGGTACCCCGTCTGAGTCGATTAAGGACCGGTCGTTGTCGGCAGTGCTGATCGGGGATTGAATTGTACTAACCGCATGTCGGGAGTAGGAGGTAGTCGAAACCAGTAAGCCGAGTACTGCCTTGCTTCGAAAGTACAGAACTTCTACCACCCACCCCTTAGGGCGAGTCGAGTGGCCGCGGAGAATCGGGATGCATATGTTTACTTTTGGTGGTCTCTCGTAGGGCTCGGCTGACTATATGCAGGTGGGGCGGTTCTGTAGTTCGAGGCAGGGAGGGGAATGGTTGGCATGTATAGTCCGACGGGGTAAATGCGTGCCGTGTTGGTTAGGTCCACCTTACAAGGTTAAATCGGATCGATTCGCCGTGTCTCGCGGTTATGAGGGCCTTGATCTCTTTGCTGCATCGTAGCAAAATATTAGAATGTGAGTTATGTATATTTATATAAAATATCGAGTACATTGAATTATTTTTGCTTGCACCACCATGATTGCTATAGTGGGTCTATGCAAATATTAGATGAGAGTTCATTTATATAGAACCTGGAGCTAAAATAATGAAAGTAAGGAAACTATTTTAGTCGCTCTTTATGCAAAAATAACCACCAGCCAAAAGCCTTTCATGTCTAGTTATGTGGGCTAAGTTATACCCACTGGTCGGGTAAGCCTTGCTGAGTATTAGAATACTCAGGGTTTGTTGCCATATTTATTATTACAGGACACCCGGGCGTCGACTTCTGCCCCTGTTGTGTCAAGTTCATCTGCCGGGATGCAGAGGGGTGGCAGGTCGAGGAGCGGGACCCTTAGGTTAGGGCGTTGTCGAGTTGTACACTTGTGGGCTGAGTGTGCAGCCCTTCTGTTTTGCGTAGACCGGTCTGACCGGTCGAGTTGGCAGCGTGGTGTCGACCGGTTCGACCGGTTGGGTGGACCGGTCCGACCGGTCGGGGTGGATCAGAACTGATGTAAGCTAGAGTAGTTGTAGGATCTTTGTTTTCAATTTCAGTCATGTCTATGTAAGTGTTAATCTTGTAAATTATTTATGTATTTGAACTCGGTTTGTAACACTAAATGTTTCGTTTCATGATCACTCTTGTAGTTTCAAGTAATGAATCGTGCTTGTACCATCTGTGCCCACCTTCGCGTGGGACTACCGGTGTTGTTTCGATCGGGCCGTGGGTTGAGAAAGGATCGCCAAATTAAGCCGTTAAGCTAATGTGCCCGTTGTGTTCAAATGACGGCCATTACGCTTAATTAGAGTTTTAATTTGGTAGTTCTGTCGCAACTGGTATCAGAGCCGAAACACACTGGGGGTGGTACGAGCATGACTAATTTTGAGGTTTTTACGACTTAAAAACGAATTTCAACCTAAGACAAAGGTTATTTAGTAGCGTGGGCGGGGGTTAATTGTAATAGCATGTATAGTTAATGTTAGAGTCGCAGCTAGATTATTGGGATGGCGATGAGAGGTCACCATAGGACGGTCATGCATTGTGCATCATGTCGTTCATTGATTTAAAAAGATTCTTACATTTTGAGGGTGGGGACGAACTGAAACACCACGAGTGTATCCGGATACTCCGGACATAGGTCCGGATAGTCCGGGTGGGGATATCCGGATATTCCGGGTGATAATCTGGATAGTACAGATTTAGTTGCAAAAAGAATTCCGGCTTTTGATTTAATTTACGTTTTCTGCATTCTTCCAGGGTTGATTATTTTGTAAAAAAAAGGGACTGACCCAACCATGGCTGAATGCAGAATGGGCGAACCACCGAACCCTCCTGATTTGGCCCAAGCCACTGCGCCCATGCTCACCGGACGCGATGAGCAGACGGCACTCCTCCGGGAGATTGTGGCGCAGGGCAGGGCACAGCGGCACGAACATCATCCCCAGCCCCCAGCTCCAGGATATCCGGAGTTTCTGGTTACTCAGCCACCACTCTTCCATAAGGCGGATAAACCATTGGAGGCGGACAGCTGGCTTCGGACTATTGAGTCCAAGTTCACCCTGCACCCCTACAATGACAACGACAAGGCAGGGTTTGCAGCTCAGCAGCTCCGGGGTCCCGCACGCACATGGTGGGACAATCATGTGGCAATGTTCCCCGCGGACACCCGGTTCACTTGGGCACAGTTCAAGGAAGCCTTCAGGGCACATCACATTCCAGCGGGGGTGATTAGAAGGAAGCTCATAGAGTTCTTGGCCCTGAAGCAGAGCAAAAACAGTGTGCTACAATATTCCCAGGCCTTCAACACTCTATCACAGTATGCCGGGTACCATGTAGACACTGATGAGAAGAAGCAGGCCTGTTTCAGGCAGGGGCTCAGTAGCAAGCTCCAGGATCGCTTGGCAATGGTCAGGTTCGACAGTTTCAGTGAGCTAGTCAACGGGGCTATCATTCAGGAGGACGCCATCTAGCTCACAAGGCGGAGAAAAAGAGAAATGCACCGGCTGTGGGATCTTCTGGCAGCGCTCCTCAGAGGTTCCATCTAGTACAGTTGGGCCCACAGAGAGCCCCTTTTCAGCACCAGCCACAGCAGCAGTGGGGATACGGGCCCCCTCAGTACACATCATCACTGGGGACAGCCAGACCTCCTGTTCCTCAGCAGGGTGAGCAGAAAGTATGGGTGCAGCAGCCGGGGATGCGCCCCAATTTATTCCCGTGCTACAACTGTGGGCAGCCTGGACATTTCGCACGCAACTGTCCGATGCCACCGAAGAAGGACCAGCAGTCCGGCCAGCAGAGTCAGAAGCAGCAAGTGGCTCATTTCAAACTAGGACAAGTGCACTATACCACCTTCGAGGCCATCCCTAAGGGAGCACCAGTGATGTCGGGTACGTTCTCTATTAATGGACACCCCGTTACTGTGCAATTTGATTCAGGGGCATCTCACACATTTATTCGCAAAGAATGTATAAACAGACTAGGGTTAGAAGTGGAGAGCATATCCAGGCCATATAATATTCACTCACCCGTTGGGCACTTGATTACTAATCAACTCGTTAGACAAGTTCCCTTGCAGTTACAGGGGAAAATTTTTGCCACCTAGCTTATAGTGTTGCCAATCCAGAAGATGGATATTATTCTCGGCATGAATTGGATGGGATTTCATGGAGTTATTCTTGACACTGTTTCTTCATCTATGCACATTAATTCTCCTGTCCATGGTTTGATGACTCTGTCTCTCGCGAGCTCCACCCCGTTTGTCCATACGGTGAATTACGCCGAGGACAAGAAATTATAAGATTTACCCGTGGTATGCGAATATCCGGACATATTCCCGGAGGATTTGCCGGGAATGCCCCCTAATCGTGATGTGGAGTTTGCCATTGAGTTGCAACCGGGAACGGCACCAATTTCTCGAAGACCTTATCGGATGCCACCCAATGAGTTGGCGGAGTTAAAGAAACAATTACAATAACTGCTTGATAAAGGCTATATCCGTCCTAGCATGTCACCTTGGGGCTGTCCTGCACTCTTTGTGAAAAAGAAAGATGAAAGCCTCAGGTTGTGTGTGGATTATAGACTTTTGAATGCCGTCACAATCAAGAATAAATACCCACTTCCCCGGATTGACATCCTGTTTGATCAGCTATTCGGGGCCCGGGTATTCTCAAAAATTGATCTCCGCTTGGGTTATTATCAGATAAAGATCAGAGCTGAAGACATTCCCAAGACGGCTTTCTCCACCAGATACGGGCTTTATGAATATCTGGTCATGTCTTTCGGGCTAACCAATGCCCCTGCTCATTTTATGTATCTCATGAACTCGGTATTCATGCCTGAGCTAGATAAGTTTTTCATGATTTTCATTGACGACATTCTGATATTTTCCAAGAATGAGGAAGAGCATGCAGAGCATCTCCGCATTGTGCTTCAGCGCCTGCGGGAGCACAAGCTGTATGCCAAATTTAGCAAATGTGATTTCTGGCTCAAGGAAGTCCAGTTCTTGGGCCACATCATCTCCGACAAGGGGATTTCTGTTGATCCTAGCAAGATTCAGGATGTCCTGAATTGGAAGACTCCAGAGTCTGTTTCAGAGATCCGGAGTTTCCTTGGGCTAGCAGGCTATTATCGCCGGTTTGTACCGGAGTTTTAAAAAATTGCTAGGCCCATGACTGAGTTACTCAAGAAAGGGGTGAGATTTAGTTGGGACGACAAATGCGAGCAGGCCTTTCAGACTTTGAGAAAGCTTCTGATGTCTGCCCCTGTCCTCGCTCAGCCAGATATTACCCGGCCTTTTGATGTGTATTGTGATGCATCAGGTACAGATCTTGGCTATGTTCTCATCCCTGTTTGTCTTCGCTGGATATTATTCGGCCGTTAATACTTGTTGTGATGCATCAGGTATAGGCCTAGGCTGCGTCCTTATGCAGGATCAGCGGGTGATTGCCTATGCCTCCCGAGCCCTCAGACGGCACGAAGAAAATTATGCTACTCATGATCTGGAGCTGGCAGCAGTCGTGCATGCATTAAAGATCTGGCGCCATTATCTTCTGGGCAATCCTGTTCATATATACTCAGACCACAAGAGTCTTAAGTATATTTTTACCCAGAGCGAGTTGAATCTGCGCCAGAGAAGGTGGTTGGAGCTAATTAAGGATTATGATATGGAAATTCATTATCACCCGAGCAAGGCTAACGTTGTAGCCGATGCATTGAGCCGCAAGGCCAGTTGCAGTTGCATTTCCGCCACAGTGGTGCATACGACTTTATGTCAGGAGATGGAAAAATTAAATCTGGCCATTGTGTCTGTAGGCACCCTAGCCAACGTCACTCTCACACCTACACTTCGGAATCAAATTGTGGATGCTCAGAAAAATAATGCTGGCATGGAGAAGATTAGGCAGAGGCTTATGGAAAATGATCCTAAGGCTGCATGTTTTCACCAGGATGGTGAGGGTGTGTTATGGTTTAATAGTCGCCTGGTGGTACCTAAGGACTTGGGGTTACGGAAGCAGATTCTTGATGAAGCCCATCTCTCTAGGTATTCCATCCACCCAGGCAGTAACAAGATGTATCAAGATTTGAAGCAACGATTTTGGTGGACACGGATGAAGCGGGAAATTGCTAAATATGTATCTGAGTGTGACACCTGCCAGAGGGTTAAAGCGAGCCATTTGAGATCAGCCGGCCCTTTACAGCCCTTAAGTATTCCATCCTGGAAGTGGGAAGACATCAGTATGGATTTCATTGTGGGCTTACCCAAAACTTCCAAGGGACATGATTTCATATGGGTTATTGTGGATCGCCTTACCAAGTCGGCTCATTTTTTGCCGGTAAAGACAACACATACGGCAAAACAATATGCACAATTGTATATGGACCGTATTTTGAGTCTCCATGGAATTCCAAAGACAATCATTTCGGACTGGGGTACTCAATTTATAGCCCGGTTTTGGGAACATTTCCATGCCGCTCTTGGTACACAACTGATCCGCAGTTCAGCCTATCATCCTCAGACAGATGGCCAGACAGAGAGAGTCAATCAAATTCTAGAGGATATGCTCAGGGCGTGTGCACTCACTTACAGTAAAAAAATGGGATGAATGCCTACCTTTAGCCGAGTTCGCCTATAACAATAGCTATCAAGAGAGCATCAGAATGGCTCCATTTGAGGCATTGTATGGACGAAGGTGTAGGACCCCACTGAATTGGTCGGAAGCCGGAGAAAGGAACTTTTTCGGACCCGATATTGTCTGTGAGGCTGAAGAACAAGTTCGGGTTATTAAGGAAAATCTAAAGATTGCAAGATCCCGACAAAAGAGTTATGCGGATAAGAAACGACGATCCGTTCTGTTTCAGGTGGGAGATCATGTCTACCTGCGGGTCTCGCCAATTAAAGGGATTCAGCGATTCGGCGTAAAATGAAAACTTGCACCTCTCTACGTTGGGCCTTTTCCTATTATTGAGCAATGTGGGCCGGTAGCGTATCGCCTGGAACTTCCTGCTCAATTATCCGCGGTTCATAATATTTTCCATGTCTCCCAGCTCCGAAAGTGCCTCCGTGTTCTAGAAAAGGTGATTGACATTGAAAAACTACAAGTGGAGCCCGATCTTGTCTATTCCGAGTATCCAATCAAAATTGTGGATCACAAGACCAGAGTCACTCGGAATCAAATTAGCAAATTCTATAAGGTGCAATGGAGTAATCACTCCGAGCGAGAAGCTACTTGGGAGACGGAGGACTTTGTTCGGTCTAAATATCCGGAATTACTACAAACATATCAAGGTACTCGCCAATTTCCATTTTTCTTAATTTAGCACCTCCATTAAATCTTGGGACGAGATTTCTTTTAGGGGGAAGGATTGTAACACCCGGATACTCCGGCCATTGGCCCGGATACTCCGGGCGTGGAGTTTTTTTTCCATAATTTGGTCATCTGGACCCCACAATCATTTAAATAGAAAATATCACTCTCTCTTTCTCTCCCTCACTCTCACTCTCTCCCGTTACCTCTCTCTCCCTCACCTCCCTCACGAGCTCTCCCTCTCCCCTACGCTCTAGATTCCGAAATCTTTCATTTGAACTTGATTCCAAGGCCAAGGGAGCTTCACTCGGCGTGGGGGATCATCTTCTACAAGTATTCCACCTTGGGGCGACATCATTTTCGAATTTTCTTGCAAGATGAACTAGCTCAAGGTACTAGAAGCTAGGGCTCGTCGATTTGGTTGTTTTAGGGTGTTCTAGGTGATTTCCTTTGGTCTATCATCTCTATATGCATCATTCAACTAGGATTCAAGAGGGTTCCAAATTTGGTGGGGTGGTTTTGCCAAAAATCAAGATTTCAGTTTTTGGGGCGAAAATGCTGTCAAGCCCGGAGACTCCGGGTATAAGCCCGGATACTCCGGGTTTTTGAACACTCCGGGCGAAACTCCGGGTATATGCCCGGATACTCCGTGTTTGGGACCCTCCGGGGGAAACTCCGGACTTCGGAGTCCAGATACTCCGGATATGAATCCGGATATTCCGGGTTTTATTAGAACTGTTGGGTGTAGAATTGGGTAAATTTAGAATAAATTTGTAGTGTTTCTATTTAGGCATTTCAAAGATTGTTGTTGCATATCGTAATTGCATACATTCTCATGTCATATGCATACGTGTAGCAGCCGCGGCGGAGGAGGTCGTATACAAGGTGGTTGTGGAGCCACAGGAGCCGCGGGGGCAAGCCCCGTAGGAGGAGATTCGCGGGGAGTCGGCCCAAGGCCCAACTCACCCTAGTGCTGAGCAACAGACGCAAGGCAAGCCCCGGAGCACAACCTATTAATTTAAATTATGACATCTATATATATATCTATTACTTGTGCATTACGTATAGATATTTGTTGAAACCCTAGTTGCATGATCTCTAGGTTTCCTTGAGTTTGTACTAGTATGATAGGACGATAGTAATGCTATGCTTAAGAGTTCGCGGTAGAAGTCGAGTGACTTCTTGTCACTCGCGAGAGATAGAATATATAGAAGTCGATTAATTTTCAGTTACTCGCGAGACATAGGTTATGTCTACTTATGTTACAGTACTTGAGTATGGAAATGGATATGGAGATGTGAGACCGGGCGGGGATGATGTATAGGTATGGCCGCAGGACAGGGTTCCTGGGTGCCTTTGCCCCGTCTGAGTCGATTAAGGACTGGTCGTTGTCGGTAGTGCTGATCGGAGATTGAATTGTACTAACCGCATGCCGGGAGTAGGAGGTAGTCGAAACCGGTAAGCCGAGTACTGCCTTGCTTCGAAAGTACAGAACTTCTACCCACCCCTTAGGGCGAGTCGAGTGGCCGCGGAGAATCAGGATGCATATGTTTACTTTTGGTGGTCTCTCGTAGGGCTCGGCTGACTATATGCAGGTGGGGCGGTTCTGTAGTTCGAGGCAGGGAGGGGAATGGTTGGCATGTATAGTCCGACGGGGCAAATGCGTGCCGTGTTGGTTAGGTCCACCTTGCAAGGTTAAATCGGATCGATTCGCCGTGTCTCGCGGTTATGAGGGCCTTGATCTCTTTGCTGCATCGTAGCAAAATATTAGAATGTGAGTTATGTATATTTATATAAAATATCGAGTATATTGAATTATTTTTGCTTGCACCACCATGATTGCTATAGTGGGTCTATGCAAATATTAGATGAGAGTTCATTTATATAGAACCTGGAGTTAAAATAATGAAAGTAAGGAAACTATTTTAGTCGCTCTTTATGCAAAAATAACCACCAGCCAAAAGCCTTGCATGTCTAGTTATGTGGGCTAAGTTATATCCACTGGTCGGGTAAGCCTTGCTGAGTATTAGAATACTCAGGGTTTATTGCCATATTTATTATTACAGGACACCCGGGCGTCGACTTCTGCCCCTGTTGTGTCAAGTTCATCTGCCGGGATGCAGAGGGGTGGCAGGTCGAGGAGCGGGACCCTTAGGTTAGGGCGCTGTCGAGTTGTACACTTGTGGGCTGAGTGTGCAGCCCTTCTGTTTTGAGTAGACCGGTCGGACCGGTGGAGTTGGCAGCGTGGTGTCGACCGGTTCGACCGGTCCGACCGGTCGGGGTGGATCAGAACTGATGTAAGCTAGAGTAGTTGTAGGATCTTTGTTTTCAATTAGTCATGTTTATGTAAGTGTTAATCTTGTAAATTATTTATGTATTTGAACTCGGTTTGTAACACTAAATGTTTCGTGTCGTGATCACTCTTGTATTTTCAAGTAATGAGTCGTGCTTGTACCATCTGCGCCCACCTTCGCGTGGGACTACTGGTATTGTTTCGATCGGGCCGTGTTTTGAGAAAGGATCGCCAAATTAAGCCGTTAAGCTAATGTGCCCAATATGTTCAAATGAAGCCTATTATGCTTAATTAGAGTTTTAATTTGGCGGTTCTGTCACAAGCAGGCAGCGGCGGCCGAGGACTCCGACGCGGCGCCGAGCTCCGGTGGAGCTGCGTGCGAACTGTGGCGGCCGGAAGCACGGCACTGACGTCCTCCGCCGCTCCGCCACGTCATGGCGTCCACGGCATGCTGCGCGCGTGACAGCGAGCGGACGGAGGCAGCGGGGCGCACGGCTGGTGCTGGCCGGCCCGGAGTGGCGGCTGGCGAAGCGCGTCGCGGTGCCGAGCTCCGACGTGGCTGCGTGCGAACTGGTGGGGGCCACGACGGGACGCCGGTAGTGGCGGCGAGCTCGAACGGGGAGCAGTGGCCGTGGTCGGGGCTTCGAGGCGGCGCCGAGCTCTCGGTGGCGGCGCGGGCAGGGAGCGGCGGAGGCCACGCCGCCGGTGGTGGGCACTGCGGGTCCCAGAAAATGCGTGGGGAGGAAACCATGGAGTCCCCCAACGCGCACGGGTCGTTTCTTTGTGCTTTGGATGGAGCGTCGACACCGTTTCGTGAAACGGTTTCCTCCTCAGGTCCTCTCTCTCCTCGATAAATCTCTTGTCATATCAGCATTTCGCTTGCGTGGCAGACATGAAAATTATCCTACTCAGTAGCATTGGGATTGGCCTAAGGCCAGTCTCAGTGGGGTTTTATGGAAAGTTTTATAACATTAAATATCATCAATTTTGCTGATGTGGCAAGGGGAGAGAAAATTGGAGTTTTATTAGATATGAGGAGAGTTTCACCATCATAAAACTCATCTCACACAGTTACCTAGTTTCTAGTCTAGATATCTGTGTCAATGAAACTTCCGCTGATACTGGCCTAAGCTTGAGCCTCAGCGGTGAAGCGCATTGAGTGGAGCGCAGTGAAGGTTGAAGGTCCTCCACCGACCACCGCCGCCAACTGCTTCTCCCCCAGCTCCTTGGATTTTTTTTTTTGAATTGCATCTCCTTGGATTCTTCAGTGACTGGCGCAGTCTCGAGAGTGATCTCAAATCGCCACATGAGCACCAACAGGAGAATTGTCTTGCAACAGAGTATTGATCAAATCTCGCGACTAAACATGAAATTTTCAATGTAGAATTGTAGATATAGGTATGTCATAGGGTCATTTATGCATCTTCTTGCATCCACCCAAAAAAATAACAACTCCGTCATTTTGCAACAATACTAGTTTCCAATGTTTCCAACGAATCTTGTAGCTTATTATGATTGGAAGACATGGTAGTCCTCATGACGCTAGAAGCTGCATGGGTGCGCTTAAGAGAAGCAGACAAGGCAATCTGCCACATGTTTATTGGAGTCGGCCCTCCTTCAGAGGGCTTCAATCAACCTGAAGGTGTTGAGCACATGGTGACCTTTGTACATGCCAATAACAAGCATCCTTAGCTGCACGCCTGCACCACAGCACCAGCATCATGGAATTATTGGTGATGTATCGTCCCGTTCCTCGGCCTCCTTGAATACAGTATGGACTCTTAACAGGAGATGCTGCAGCCTTTCTAGCTTCCTTCGAGACATGACCTTTCTGTGTGTTTCTTGATAATGAAGGACAATTGACTAGCAGCATGTGTTTTTAACGAGTATACAGCATGCCCACAGAAAAGTTTGGCTTCAGAAATCAAAAGACGTTTGGCATTAGTTAACTAGGAACAGTTAGCTGAATGCATCACAAAAGAGTTTTATATGAGAAGGACGATTTTTTTGACTTTGTAGACAGAAGAAGACCATGAATTTTTGGGTAGTTGGCACGTCCTTGTCAAAGTAAGATGACGCCAACTCAATCAACTTTCAGCAACGTAGAAACTTATTTTCCTCCAATCAACAATAAACTATTCTCCGCAGACCTGAGCGATCGGGGCCAAATTGAGTTAGTAAAGGTAATACAGGCTTCCAGGACAATTCATTTACAGATATCAGGTTTCCCACCGTTCATTCATCAATCCTCTATGTACCATAGTGTTGTCCACAGACGATGGAGACTGTCATAGCTGCGGTTGCAGGTGAACTTGTCAGCCGATTCATCTCGTTCACCATAAACAAATACTACTCGAGCTATGAATGCTTAGAGGAGAAGGGGGAGAGGTTGCAGCGTCTCCTGATGAGGGTTCATACCGTAGTTGAGGAGGCCGATGCACGATACATCACCAACTCTGGAATGTTGATGCAGCTCAAGATACTTTCAGAGGCCATGTACCAGGGCTACCATGCGCTGGATGCCCTGAGATTCCAGCTCCTCGAGGAAAGTTATGTGAACAAGGTCAGCGAGTCATTCTCTGCCTCTTCTGCCACTCGTCTCAAACGTTGCCGCACAATTCTTGCTCCAGTGAATAAGGGCAAGGTCCCCGGCCTTGAGGTGAATGGTGCGTTGGAAAATCTGGAAACAGTCGTCTGTAACATAGCAGAGTTTGTTGTACTTTTGGGTGGATGTGAACACATTTCCCGTAGACCCTATGATGCATATCTTCACATCGATAATTTCATGTTTGGTCGACATACAGAAAAGCAAAAGCTCCTGAACTTCTTATTGCAACATGACCCAGATGGTTCTCCTGCAGTCCTTCCAATCATTGGTCAACTTGCAGTTGGGAAGAAAACTTTGGTAGCCCATGTATGTGCTGATGAGAGGATACGCTCACAGTTCCCCTCAATTTTGCATCTGAATGGAGACAACTTTCTGTCTATTGTCGACCAAGAAAAGGCCATGCTGGGGACGGCGGCACTGCTAGTTGTTGAATTTGTTTCAGATGTAGATGAAATGGAATGGAAAGAGTTCTATTCGTTTGTGACAAGAACAAATAGAAGAAGCAAAGTGGTCATCATTAGCAAACTTGAAAGATTAGCAAGATTTGGATCAGTAAGACCAATTTTTCTTAATACACTTCCATATGTGGAGTTATGGTACCTCTTTAAGGTACTTGCATTTGGAAGTGCAGACCCAGCTGAATATCCACGACTAGTACAAATAGCAGAAGGATTTGCCAAGGAATTGCATCTGGGTGGATCACTTGTTGCAGCAAATGCCCTAGCTGACGTGTTGAGAAGGAACCTGAATGCTCAAGCCTGGTTTTGCATATTGAACAGGTGCAAAAAGGTGACACAGAAGAACATCTTCGCATATGGCCAGCACCCAAAGTTACTTTTCGAACAAGGCCATGAGGTAGACCTGACCGACTTCGCTTTATGTCCTGTTTCTCCCCTTCGTATCATACCATGTACTAGTAGCAGTAGCGCGACTTAAGCTCCAGTGAAAGAATTACCACAGGTGACACTTGGAGAACTGCTGTTAGATCCTTCTGTTAGGCCGAAAGGAGAATTTAATCTATTGCCATGGGAGTCAAGGTTACCCCCCTATACTTCTTTTATTCACTTTGTTCCAAATTGCACTGAAGATATGCCTGAAGGTACTCGTTTGTCGAGGAGGAAGCGCAGAGAATTGGCTTCCTAAAAAGATGATGTCCATCTAATGTAACTAGAAATTTGGCGCGGCCGTTGCCGCGCGTAGCATGATGAGTTGGCCAGTGTATCTTGTGGATACTGGATCTATGTATATTCTATATTTTGGTCTGTTGGAAAATTATTGGGGTATTTTCTAATAATTCTAAAATTTTTATTGGGACATTTCTCAATACCAGTTATTGGAAAAGAATTATTGGGGGACTACTGAAGATGCTCTAACACCTGAGCAGGCGCACCGTCGTGTTCAAGTAAGATGAGGTGAGATGAGAGGCATATAGAATTAATTACAGATTCTTGCTTGCGTTCTTGTGTTTAGCCACAAGCAACTTGTGTATGATAGCATGTCACTGTGTCAGAAGGAGCAGCGCCGCTGTCATGGCCGTTGGCGGAGAGTCTCCATGTTTTTTTTAGAGCAAGAAAGTCTCCATGGTTGGCAAAGGTCGCGCTGCCCCTGTGCGCGCACACGTCTCCAGTTGGCCAGTTGAGGAACTGCACAGCGGCGTTGGAGCCGTTGGCCCTACCCGCACCCGCCCCACGCGCCAGACGCTGCAGCTGCCCAGCGGGTCCGCCAGTCGCCTGCCAGACATTGAGGTCAAGCTGCAAAGGACCCAAGCCAATCTTGCCGTTCGCCGGCCTCAAGCTAGCTCTCTGAGGTCAAGATGCAAAAGAATCGTCGTTGGCAGCGCTGCAGATGTCGCCGATGAGCTCGCACCAGAGCGGGAAGCATGCAGGACAGTAGGAGGCAGCGCATCCGAGGTCTAACCCGCTCGCGCTTCGCCTTGGGATGCAGAGGAGGCAAGCGTGCAGGTAGCCGGGCGGAGGCGGAGGCGTCGACATACGCTGACGGAGCACAACACAGGAGCGCGGGAGCAGGCATGGTCGATGGGGACAAGGCCGGTGCCAGGGAGATGCGAAGGGATGGAGGACAAGCGACACCAGACGGGAAGCCTCTAGAAACGCTAGCTGCAATGCAGGTGATGGGCGCGTCCGAACATCCGGTGGTTGAGAAAAAACAGTCGACGTGGCCCAATGAGAAGCCTGATCCAGGGTCAAGTTTCGTCGTTTAGAGATTATACAAGTTAGATGTACTATTTTTCAGATATGTGGCAACAATGCATTTGTGTGGCACTTTATTTGATTGTTGCAAACTATTGGTAAATTTTGATGATACTAACGCCTTCACAGTGAAGTAGTAATTCTATTTCCTCCTATCACGAGTGTGATGCTCTACCATTTAAAGGGATAGTGCACCATAACATGAATGAACTTAACCTTCACATCTCTTCAACACTAATCCCTCTGTTTCTAAATATATGACACTAAGTACAAGTTGTGAACTAATTAACTTGTCCTAAATACTATATATTAAAAAGAGGGAGTACCACTTACTTGACCAAACAAAAATCTTCCATTGCTATGGCAAATGTTTTGCAGCATCCAGGATTCAAGCGCAATGTTGTGCTCATATCCACTTATCATAGTTTTTCTTTCTTAGTAATAATGCACGAGACAATACAGAAAAGTGTATCACCAGTACTAGCTCCTCACGCTGGTAGGAAACAGAAGTTTGAGAATTAGAGAGCATGGTGCAAGTGAAGCATGGAATTTGTTATTTGGATGTGCCTTATTTCCTCTGCATACGGCGTTCTGGGTCAACCCGGCAGCATGTATGAGGAGAACCTACTTCCAACAACTCCGGCACTGGGCAGGAATACTACTAGGCGGACTCAACTATGGTAGGATCGATATAATTGTGATCATTGTCCTCTCGCCCATTGCTTTTCCTCCCTAACCTTGTCAGGCTGGGCCAAAGGTTTCTATTCCTAAGGTTTATGTTCTAAAGTCTGACCGCTATAATTCTAACAATTGAAGTTTTCCTAGCACGCACTATTTTAAATCAGCTAGATATATGCACATGTCTTGCGGTTGCGGGTGAATAATTACTGAAGGTCATGATAATATGCCTGTGCAAAATATACTTTTCTTCTGACAATTCATAACATTCAATAGAGACCTTCATGGATTGTAAAGATGACAAAGTCCACCAAAATTTTGTTTTATGTTAAGTATGGATACATTTGCTACACTGGAATGATATGATTCAAGCATCACGATGTCACTTGATACATGACGACCATTTCCGCTTTTTGTGGTCTGGGAAAAAGCACACCAATATTTGCCTACAATACAAGTTGCAATAAACTTAGTAAATGCGGGTATTCTTGATTGCCAAGCTAATATCTGAAACTCATCCTTGGGTACAATAGTACTGGAACCTTGTAGCATGTCTCCAAACGTCACGTTCCAAAGTTCTTTGTTGTGAAAACTACTTTCACCACGAGGTGGCATGAGATGGAGTGGAGCAGCGGATGGTGAGATAAACAATGTTATGTCAGTTGGACGATCCCTTTCTACAAGTTGTTTTGGATGCTCACCAAACAAGGACAAGTTATGCTCTACCGAATTCCTGAACCGAGCCAAAACTGAACATTTTGATTCTTTCTCAGGATATCAGCAAGCACATTACCTGACAGAAGTAACCCTTGTAACATCTTAGCTATCTCCATCCCTGTAGCTGCCATTTCTGGATGGTTGTCAGGATCAGTACTTCCAAATGCGAGTATCTTAAAGAGGTACATAAACTCTGCTTGAGATAAGTTTCTAAGGTGAATTGGTTTCACTGTTCCTAACCTTGCTATCTCTTCCAACCTAGTAATAATGACCACTTTGCTTCCTATGTCCATATGTGATGTAGCTGAATAAAACTTCACCCATTCACTATCATCCACATCTGATGTAAACTCAATAATAACCAATGTCCTTACAGACAAGAATGTTTCATGGCCCGCTTTCTGAAAACTAGCATTGGTGAAATGTAAAATTGAGGAAAAGTGGGAGCGGATCAAACTATTGTTGCAAGCATACCCGACCAAGCTTTTCTTTCCAACGTTGTAGCCATCGGTGACAGGGATCACAGCTGGAGCACCATGATGAGAATTATCTTGTAACAGGAGCTCAACAATTTGCTGCTTCTCAACTAGGGGACTAAACATAAAATTGTCAATGTACAAATAGGTATCAAAGGGTCTTTTAGGCATCTGTGTGCATCCACCCAAAAGTATTACAAACTCTGTCATATTTGAAACAACAGTTTCCAGAACCAGAATACCCAGTGCAGCCTGTAGCTCATGACTAAAGCATGTGTTATTCCTCATGGCACTAAAAGCTGCATTGGTACGTTTGTCAAGACGAGCCATAGAAGACAAGGGACATGAATCTCTCACCTGTTCTTTGATTATGATGCTTTCAAAGGGCTTGTACTTGAAGGTGTCAAGAACACTGTACCTTTGTACATGGCATCCACAAGCATCCCAAGTTTCACTAGCATCTGGGAATTAGTGATATATCGCCCCTCGGCCTCCTCAAGTACAGTATGAACTCTCAGGAGGAGTTGCTGAAGCCTTTCTATCTTCTCTTCAAGAGATGATCGGTCTATGTGTTTCTTGATTAGGAAGGAGATGAACCTACTGAGTATTTCGCCTGAAATGGCAGATATAGCTAGTTCTATTATCGAAATTTGAATTTGCTGAATGTCAGGACATGTATTTAACCGAATGTGTAGAATCCTCAACTAAAAGACAGAGGGAAGATGTTCAACATTGGATAACAAGCTAGGAGTAGTTAACTACATACATCACTGAAGAGGTTTTATATGATAACATGAATACATTATCATATGATAACATGAATATCACAAGACATTATCTTGGAGAAGACGTTAGTGAGCAAACAATTCTTTACTTTTCTGTTTTTTCCTTCGCGTAAACTACGGTAACGTAGTACAGAAATAGATTCACACATCCACTTAATAACAGTTAGCAAGCCTGCATGCAGAACTTCTGCATCTCATTTCTCTTGCATTATTGAAGGTCAGAAACAAACATTATATGTGGCTTTGTTTGTTCTTACTAGTCGTATGGACATACAAGAAATCTTGTTCGTATCCGTAATCATGATAGGTTTTCGTGCACTGAAGAACAACATAACCATATTATAGGTCACTTTCATAAGTGTATTTTAGTCTTTGGATTAAGCCATGTCAGGACGACTAGACTTCTGCGTTTCTATATTCTACTGTGCTTTGATTCTTTCAGGAACAGTTGGTGTTGGTACTTTGTAATGTCACGAATAAAATCCGCAAGCGCACGGATACCGTTATAGCTTTCACCCAAAAGTATTCCAAGGTATCGTATTCACTGAGGAACGTGAGTACACTATCTACGGGTTCAGGCTCATCCAAGGGCACACATTGGTGCAGAAGGGGTAGAACAGAGAGGACTTCCTAAGATTTAGAATCTATGTTTAAAGGAAGAGATACTTCGCCGTTATACTTCGAGCTACTGGTTTCAACCGGATTAAACAAGCCGATAGCTCCAATAATAATGCTCTATCCAATATCCGAACGTGAAGGATTACTAGGGCTCGAACAGGGCTATCACTACCTGCCGGCTACATCTATAGACCGTGGGACTACCAGAACACTGAGTGGTATAATCTAGCCTAGACACCACGTCTACGCTATTGCCTACTAATCCTAGCTCCGGCCAAGACTACCCTTCTCTATCCAGGGTCTTAAGCTAGGATCGAATGCTACTCTAAGCATACACTCAACTTATATAAGGCAAAAATAATAACTTGCAACAAAACTCTAATTCTAAATAAGAAAGACTTGAACACTTACAATCGAATAAGCATCCGTCGAGGTACAAGCGGAGAAGAGTGCCGACAAGCCCGGCACTTCCCCCGACTCCTCCTCACTCTCCTGCTAACCTTTCTACACCTCCTAGTCTGCCTAAAGCATCTAGGATGAAGGCCTCCAAGCTCCAAAGAGAAGAGAGGTGAGTTGTGTTGGTGCGGTGTGTGTCTCATTCCTTCACCCCCCTTTGTATTTATAGGAGGGAGGCATGGCCAAGGGGAGCTCCATCTGCAGGTAATCCTCCAAGAACCGACTTAAGCATCCAATGAGCTAACTCCACGTGGTAGGTTTAGGTCGGTGGGGCCCACGGGCTGGTCGGCCGGCCACCCAGTGGACCCAACCGACCTTGGCCTTCTTCAGTTGGGTTGAGATCTGGGCCCACTTGTCATTGGCCCGAGGATGAGCTTCTGATATGTTGGTTTATTGCTCTGGTGGGCCCTCTAATCCATGTTCTGACATGTGTCGCATCCTGATTCGCTGGAATGTCATGTCTTGGATCATGCCACACCATTATGCTGCAAAATTAGCTAAAAATTGCCCGCACACATTCTAGAACATCATCTGTGGAATTTATTAGTAAATAAGTCTATCCTAGCATTTATGCGACATTATGGTTCAATTTTGTGCAGGAGTTGACGGTCAAAATAGGTCGTTAGTGACCGTCAACAGTTGGTCAACGTCATGCATATTAAAATCGATCCAAACAAGTATATATATGTTTTTTTTATTGTATATAGTTCTGCAAATGCGAAAAATTTGAAATTCGTAATCCTTGTAGAAACATCAACCAAATGCTGAAACGTGTCTTGGTAGTTGGCATGTCCTTGTCACAAGAAGAGAGGGGGAGGTAAATGTCGAAGACATCAATTGTCAGCAAAACACATACACACTCACTTTAGTGCAATCAATTGCGTTCCTGAAAGATGGAGGATTAATTGAACAAGCAATTATAATATCATGCTTGTAAGGAACATGCCCCCCCTAGACCATAATTGTGATTTTGGTGATTGTGTGACAATAAAATCTGTGGGACTAACAATGTTATGTTTGTGAGCTCATATTTGTAGGATTTTCTAAGTCCCATGGACGTAGTCAAAATCATAGTCAAGGTCTCAAAATCCCATTGGACAAGTGGAAGCAAAAAATAGTAGACCGGTTGAACTGACGGTATCAAAATATAATGGGTCGGTACATTGAAGAATCACAACTATGATAATAAAGTGTAGAAAGCCAGTGACACCAGTTAAACCGACGGTGTAAACAAGAGACATCGGTGCAATGGTGCTAGTATTGATCAGAGAGCATGTCAAGCAACAAAAGAGCTTGATGGAAAAAGAATTTGACACCGGTTAAATTGACGCGTGTATGTACAAGGCGTCGATGCAAATGACATCAGCTGAAGTGGGCTGTTGGAGTTCAACGGCTAGCTGCAGGCCTATTGCAACCGGTTAAACCGACGGAGGCGACCGGTTCGACCGATACATTCTTCTTTTTGGCAAAAGGACTAGTAACAGCTATGTGTTGCCCCTAGCCTATATTGGCACCTCACCTTGGGTCATCTGGGGTGGTTGGTGTAGGGAGAAGTCACATACACCTTGAAGAACACCTCCAAGCCATAAGAGTACAATTTGATCACATCCATTGGCCTGAGCACATCTTTGAGAGCGTTAGTGCAAAGTTAGCTCTAGAGAAAATAAGATAGAGCAACATGTTGTGCCTTGTGTGTGGTTCTTGGGTGAACCTCAAGCTTGTATCTTGGAGAGCTAGCCACTTGGTTTCTTGGAGACTCGCCAGCAAGTCTTCAGCCCACCGTTTTGGTGTGGGCGACATTGACGGCTTTTTGTATGTGCAGGGGACATGGCAACCCGCTTTCTTAATGGAGAAGCTCCTTAATGGAAAGCGACATCAAGGTGAGCGGGGAACTTGGTGAACCTTTTGTCACACCCAGTTTAATTAAGAAAGAAACCGAATGTATCTCATATATGTGCCAGGATCAAGTTCCATACATATGATAGACGTCGAAAGTGAATACCATTACAATGCCATAACGAGAGAGAGTATTAAGTACTTTATTACATGACCAAAAGTATCATATTTAAACAAATAAATAAACATTTATAGACTAGCAGTGGAATATTCCTCTTCACTGGAAGATGACTGGGAGATATATGCCTAGAAATTCTTGAAGTCTTCACGAAACTTCGGATAGTTATCTTGTTCTGAGCAGCATTCGGTTTTAATAAAGCAAGCGTGAGAATGCTTACGATTGATACTCAGTAAATGGAGTAAATTATATGACATGCAAGGCCAAATCAAGGAATAGCTGACTTGGTTTGATTGTCATAAGCACTTTTAGTTGATCAAATCAAAATTAGCAAGCATTATCTAATTACAAGTTTATACTATTAACCCACAATAAGTACATGAAGTAAATAACAAAAACCATAAATAAGAACATCAATTTAGATCATCTTCTAGTTCACTTATCATGTGAGGGTTCAAGCCGCACGTAACCATGAGCACGACTGATATATTAGTTTTCCACTCTGCAGAGGTTGTACACTTTTACCATAATTCGTGTTTCCCTTGGTGCCTGGGTTTGCAAGGCCCCTAAACACTTCCCAGGTGAGTGGCATATTACGAGACCTTTACAAAGATCCCCTAACTTATGACAATTCGCTAATGTTTATAGTCAAAGCAGTAATAACTCTCCCTAATGAGGAAGTGCCTTAGCTAAGGACCACAAAATCAAAGCCTCAAGACGACTGAGCTATACCCCCATGATGCAACCCATCTTGCCCTTTCGGTAAGATCATCATAAGCCAAGGTTTCTAATTAATTAGCAAAGATCAGAGCCATGGTTGTACTATTTTCCTGGTGGTTCTCCATGTTACAATTAATGCAATGATCTTGATTAACAACAAAAGCTACACCAGAACATGAAGTAAACCAAGTTTAGCATTGTTTCCAAGTTATCTAATGATAGTCTAGTATATGAGCGACTAGCATAGCTACAACACAAAGTTAAATAACCCATGTTTAATCAAGGAAGGATAAACAAACTAGGCACATCCTTAATTTGGGATCCATCATATTCATGACATATGCATGCATATAAAGTAAAGTGTGTATTTAATGACCAATAGGATAGCTATTGGGTCGAGATGGTGGACTAGAGGGGGGGAGGGGGAGGGTGGATAGTCCTTTCTAAAACTAATCGCGCCGGCTAACCGAAGCTTGTGTGGAATTTAAACTATTCTCTTAGCCAAGACTTCACCCCTCTAACTATAACTCTAAGTCACCTCCAAAAGATTCTACACAAAGCAAAAGGAGTGTCGGGCTAGCTAGAGCTCACCTAACCAATTCTAATGCAAGGTCACTCAAACCTAAGCAATAGTACTTCACACATCGAACTCCGATTTCGATGATCTTGGACATTTTGGAAAGCTTACTCAGAGGACTACACAACCCACATGAATACTTAATCGAAAGCATAATGGATCAAAGCAGTATTCCACTCCAAGAGTCATCCTAGTGTTCGGAGAACACCGAAAGGCTTTTCTTTCTTGCTCAAGTTGATCAACATCAACATCAGCACCTTCTCCTTTGTAAATGTGCCAACACCACCAAGTGTACACCACAATGTGCATGTCTGTTAGCATTTTCACAAACATTTTTCAAAGGATTTTCACTGCTTTCACGGTGCCACTCAATCCTAACACATCGCAAAGGTAGATCGCTCAAGCGGCACTAGATGACCGATATGCAAACAAGTTTACCCCTCTTGATAGTTCAGCCATCTATCCTAAATCCGGTCATGCACTTCTCTACACAACCTTTGATCGGTGAAATGAAATGCCCTACAAGTCATACCTTTGCCTTGCACATTCCATTTCATCTTCTCAAATGTTGATGCTACACAAGCACCAACTACATCAAGCTTTTTTTATCATCATCATGAGTCAATACTTGGCTTGATCTTCCTGGAATGATATGATCCACTTCATATCATCATGTGGCCTTATTGGTTCATCGATCTCAACTTAACTTGCTCTTCACCATTGCCTTGGTCCATCGGTGCCAAGTCTTTGTTCAAGCTACCCCACCACATGCGGTTTGTCGCTTCAAAGCCTCCAACTTGCCCTTCACACTTACAACCGGTCCATCGATGCAAAGCTTTGCCTTGATCTTCTCCACCTTGGTCACATGACTCCATCTCATGTCTCATATGCAATGAGCTCCTTCTCATCATCACCTGTGGACTAATCACCTGTGTATCTCCATATACCACATTATTAGTCCACATAATGTTGTCACTCAATTACCAAAACTAAACACTCAATTACCAAAACTAAACAAGGACCTTTCAACAACAAGTATATGATCAAGGACCACTTGCCATCTTCAAAGTGTTGCTGCTGCTCAGTGTCTTCAAAGACTTTCTCTTGCAGATCCTCGAATGGTGCACCGTCTATCGCATCACATAAGTTGATACATTCAAGCAAGTAAAATAGCGTGAGCGCAATAATCGATGAAAACAAAGTTAAAATGATAAAGTTATGGCTAAAGCAAGGTTCCAAGGGCTTATTTATTAAACATTTGAAATAAATAGGGCTCCGGATGAATAAATTGAGGGCTAAAACAAAATTAAACCTAAAACTCAGGGGCTAGTGAGCAAAACAAGGGCTCCTGGACTGTGGGTTGGATTTTACAAAAGCATAAAGACTAAAATAGAAGAGAAAGGATTGATTTGTAAATAATTTTGAACTATGATGAACTGCGGGTTGATTTCTATGAAGCCGAGGGGCTCTTCCGCAAATCATCCAAGGTTTCACCGATATGGTCTATTAACACAAATTAGATCTAATCTGGGCCCTTGGATCTGGATCTAGCGGCTAGGTTTAGATTGGGTCTGGGCCATCCGATCTAGATAGGACGGCGACGGTAGCTCGATAATGACGCTAGCGATGGCGGGCGGTGGCGCATGGCGGCGAGCAGTGGAGACTTGCTGGACGTGGGCGCGGGTTGACCTAGGGGAGAGGGAGTAACGACGAATGCATATAGGGGTTTGGGAAGGCGAGATAGACACCAGAAGTGGGTGATCGGTGGTGGCATGTGGGCCTTGACGTGCGGGCCAAGAGAGGGCATGGGGGTGCGTGCCATGGCTGAGCTGCCTAGCGCATGGGAGGTGGATCCAATAGGCGGGGCCCACTTGTCGGCTATAGAGAGAGAAGAGATGGAGAGGGGGACGGAGCAGGTCGGGTTAGGGTGCTCGGCTGGCGGGTTGGGATGCGTGAAAGGCAAAGGAAGGAGAAAGAGAGATGGGTCGGGCAAGAAGAAGGGAAAGGGGAGAGGGAAAAAGAAAAGTTTTTGAAATAAAAGAAAAGCCACATTCATTTGAATTTAAATTGAAAGAATTTAAAATCAACTTAACTCAAGCAATAAACAATCCAATGCAGCATGGATGCTCAAAACCTATGTTGCCTTACAATATTTATTTTTATGTCCAAGTAATTTATTTAAACCTCATAGTAAATGTTCTAAAACCATGATAACTTAAATAAAACATTATCGTGCTTACAATTTTTTGAAGCGAGACTGTGGGGGAGTTCCCCACAGCATATATATTAAACAAATAGACGGGTATTTACAAGGGTAGAGACTACTTACACAAAAAGAAGAAGAGAGGGGGGAGGCAGAGTTACAAGATTGTGTTAAGCCATTGTACAATAAGAGGTTTAAGATCCTCTCTAACCCTATGCATTTGTAGGAGGATTTGGTCTTTGAACCGCACAGTCCAAAGTTGGAAGTTGACAGCGTGCCCTTCAAAAATCTTTGCATTTCTAAGATTCCATATCTCTCAGGCGGCGATCATGAAGATTTCAATGAAAAAAGGCATTCTAATAAAATGCAGACGACCTCTCTGAAGCCGAAGGTGAATGTCCCGAGTGCTTTCCCAAACAAAGCCCAATTTTTCATTTAGGTTCCTAATTCAAAAATTAAGGTGGTACACCTTTGTGGCAAGTGAAGGTTATCCTGGAAGAGACTTAGTGGTCGGGAAGCAATACTCTTAGTGAGTGCTTCAACAACATGGACTAGGTGTGCTTTAGTGGCTACTGATACTAGGGGATAAATCCTCACATCAAGGGTTTGCTTCACCTCATCCCCTTCTTTACATTTTCGCAACTCTTCTTGCAACTTGTGTGCCTTTAAAATATTATTGTAGCATCTTGCTAGAATTGTCTATAGATTGCAAAACTTGTTTTGGGATGAGGGTTTCACACTAGTTGAACCATAGATACATATCTGGATAGCGTTATTTAGTTTACATTTTGTGCATAATTAGCTTGAGATATAGTTTAAAATTTTAAGTTTGTCTAATTCACCCTCTTTCCCTCTTAGACTACGAGCATAGATTCCTTCAATGCTTTTAGGACATACTATGTTCTACAGCTATTAGATTCCCTCTATACCATCTAATAGATCTGTATTCAGATATGGGCGACTCTTAACCCCATCTAAAAGTATCAGAATTCGAAAATCGATAGATATTATCAAAGATGCACTCAAATACTAGTTTCCTGAGTGGATTATAAATGTGGATAATCATTTCTTTTTTTACATGTGGCTGGGCAGCTGTGATTTTATTGAGCTCATCGTTTCAATCATTCTTGACTGATATGAACCATCAGCTTCTATGCTTCAGCATCTTTTCAACTTCAGCTCTAGGATTAGTATGTTTGTGTGCTTCAAACTTTTATCTTTGGTAGTCATTATAAATCTTGCTTTCACTATTTTGCCTTTCTACTTGTTACATTAATTATGTTACCCTTTAATTTAGTAATCTTTGCTCTTCTGATTATATTGTGACATATTTAGATTATTCTGAATTTATTTGCCGAGCCTTGATCACAATGGATGACATGTCAAAAGATAAACTGCAGCAAATGTAACATACAAGGATAGTGGACCAAGAGGAGATGAAGATGAAGCATGCTGAGTTGGAGGCGGATCGGAACTAAAGCGTCTGCTGGGTCAATGTTCAATAGGATAAGTTACATGATGGTATGAATTTTGATGGAGCAAACTTTTTGCAGGTAGCAAAGTTTTGCTGCTGCACGGTTTTTTGTTGTTTCTGGTATGGTGTTGGGTCATCATTCCAAAACATGTATGTGGAGTGGCTTATCCTTTTGCTGTTGCTGGTACTTTCCGTTGTTTGTGGTGCTGTAGTTGTCCTATGTGCCATGGTGCATCTGTTTTGATGCTATATGGAAGAATATATGTGATCTATATTGTATCTGCTGTGGAAAACTATATATGTATTATGACCGGAAAACTGTGTATTATGGGCTTGAATTTGCTGAATTTATGTATATTATGGGATTGAGTTTGCTGAATTCTGTGTATTATGGGCTTTAACTAGGTATTATGATAAATGGGCTGTAAAATGATCCAACTTTGATGGGCTAGAATTTGAGTTGATATGATTGATATTAATAGTGGGTTGAAAAAAATTGCATCAGCTTATTGGCCTATTTCATAAATAGGCCCAAATGAGGTCAGCATCCACGTCATCCGCCACATGTCATTAGCCCGCCAACGTATTCAGGCGCGTTCGTTGACAACTACTACATAATCAGCCATGTCATTTGTTGCTGACGTGGCTATTTAATCCATGATGAATATCAACACCATGGTGATTGTCTATGATGTTTATTTTCGTCACAGAATTTAGATTTGGGTTGGGCTAAGACATGCATTGAGTCTATTTTATGATGAATTAGAAATGTAACAGATTGTATCCGTGAAGATTATGACTAAAATGTCTAAGGCTCAATTTGTGACGAACATTATGCGAAATCGTCACAAATATTGCTTTATGCTGGTTTTTCAACAATCTGTGATGAAAATTTATTGCCACACCGTCTGCTTTTGATTGTTGGCACTGGCATCGTGCCGGCTCCCCCTGAGCCTTTCTTTTTTTAGATCACACAGTACAAATCTGACACTCACAACGCACGCATACTCACCCTATGAATATACGTACACAAACCCTACCTCTATGATCATCTTCGAAAACTGAGCCGGCAAATTCTCGAGATTGACGAAGTCACGACAGGTGCTCGCTATCGATGGGAACGTCGCCTACCACTAAATGCACAATGCTGTTAAACCCAAGAATATTCGCTCCCATGGAGAGTCGAACTCAGGACCTCAGGTACTACCGAGGCTCTTTTAACCACTAGGCTACAGGCCCTTTGGCCCTACAAGCCTTTCTCTAATATCGTCACGGTTTGAAAAGCAACACTCCTCTCATAGTTATGGAAATATCCGGATTACGGGGTTTGAAATGAACTCTAACTTATACTAAACACAATACAAGTCTCGTATCAAACTCATTCATATATTCAACACATATTCAACAGTTGTTGCCTTGCGTCAATATGCTGCCTTCTCGCTTAAACTTTGGCGCATTGCCCGGACCCGCCTGCTTGTCACCCAAAGTTCTTTTTGTGTATATTACTGCTACTTCAACTCTGGTAATCTGTGACGATTGATGAATATATAATTTCTTTTTGCTGGAAAGAGACTTCCATTGGCGTTGCTTATTCAATCAATTGCACGTGGAAATCACTTTCCAAGAACGGTTACTAATATATGCATGATGTAAGAAGTTGCCGGTGGATTGATTTCCATAGGAAGCCTTCTTCAGGAAGACATTGATCTTGCTATGGAAATTTGTTCTCGCTACGAAAAAGCATCATCTGAGTCTTGGTCAGGAGCGCATCATTTATCCGTGTAATAGATGCCAGAACAATCGTCTCCACGAAGATAGCGTGGTGAGATCTCAGTTGGTACGCTATGGTTTTGTCGAGAATTACACCATCTGGAAGTTTCACGATGAAGTAGATTCGAGTGTCACTAGTGCATCCGAACGAAACTATTCGATGCCCTCGCGGTGAATCGAACAGGACAACCACCCTCACCATCATCAACAACAACGGGTGGCAACAGTGCGAATCGTGATTACGTCAACATTGATGAACTTCTCCAAGACATGGTAGGCAATGATGGTGATGGGGATGGTGATGAGTAGGGTGATTTGTTGGGGTCTGAAGATGTAGAGATTTTTGAGAATCTTGCTAACTGTATGGACCAAGATGATGTTCTATTTGGGTATCTGAAGTGGCTCAAGAATTTTAAGAACATGAAGCAGGCGGCAATTGATCCACTTTATAAGGATTGTTCGAAGCAATGAACGACATTGCGTTTTAACCTCCAATTGCTGATGCTGAAGTCTCAACATGGGTCGTCCGACACTAGCTTCAACGACCTATTATGTATGCTTGCTGGCACATATTATGATGGTAACAAGTGCCTGCCAACACCTATCAAGCAAAGAAGATGATCCGGCCAGTGTCGATGAAGCTTAAAAAGTTCCATGCTTGGACTAACCACTGTATCCTGTATCGGGGAAAGTATGAGAACTTGCAGAGCTATCCGCACTGTGGCGCGAGTCGGTACAAGAGGAATGCCAGTTATCATGCCAACATGGATGACGAGGGACCCAAGAGTAGGCAGAAGAAGACGGCTAAGTAGGATCCCAGTTCCTGAGGATGAGGAAGAAGAGGGCTACGTGCAGAGAAAAAGTCCTGCCCTGTCAGTGTGGTATCTCGCTGTGATCAATCACTTGCGTACGCTATTCGGGAACCCAAAGGATGCCAATCTGATGTCGTGGCATGCATCGGCAGAACACATCAAGGGCAATGGCAAACTACGACACCCCTCCGATGGCAAGCAATGGAATAGTTTCACTGCCAAGTTCGCAAAGGAGTTTAGTGACGAGGTGAGGAACATCAAGTTCGCACTAAGTACCGATGGGATGAATCCATTCGGTGACCTCAGCAACTCCCACAACACTTACTGGTCATCCTGACCATCTACAACCTACCTCCCTATCTATGCCTAAAGTGTAGGTATATCTTTTACTAACCATGCTTATTTCTGGCCTGAAGCAGCCATGCAATGATATAAATATTGTGACACCCCAGCACAGGGCTTAATAGGATACTTATACCAACAAGTTGCAACTTCTTTTTCGGAAGCCGGTCTCAAAAGAACTCTGAGGTTAAGCGTGCTTGGTCTGGAGCAATTTAGAGATGGGTGACCGACTGGAAAGTTATTCACGGGTGCGCACGAGTGAGGACAAAGTGTGCAGAAAATACTTGTATTGGTGTGTGAACACAGTCTATGTTCTAGAAAACTGCCAGATGTAAGTGGGCCCGGCCTCGAGGAGGCGGGACGTTACAGAATGGTATCAGAGCCGAATCTCGCGATTTCACGAGCATGTACGGGCGTCAGTGCGCAGACATGAGCACGGACGCGTGGGGACGCAGATGCCACCGGCATGTGGACGGGCGCGTGGCGGGTCAGTGCGCGAACATTTAGGATGCGCCGTTGGCACTAGATGCACGAACATGGCACAGAGACCATTGCCAATGGACGCACAGACGTGGTACATGGGCTGTTGGCACTAGACGTATGGGACGTGGCCAAGAGAGGACGTTACTGGCTTGGAATTGACCGACGAGGATGTCGGTCACTCAAGGGGGTGAGTATGTGACACCCCGGCCCAGTGCTTAATAGGATTAATAGGATACTCATACTAACAAGTTGCAACTTCTTTTCCGGAATCCGATCTCAAAAGAACTCTGAGGTTAAGCGTGCTTGGCCTGGAGCAATTTAGGGATGAGTGACCGACCGGAAAGTTATTTCCGGGTGCGCACAAGTGAGAACAAAGTGTGCAGAAAAGACTTGTGTTGGTCTATGAGGGTAGTCTATATCCTAGAAAGCTGCCAGATGTAAGCGGGCCCGATCTCGGAGAGGCGGGACGTTACAAATGTGTTCTTGAAGCCACTCATAGAGGACATGAAGATGCTATGCGACGGTGAGGTCAAAATGATGGATTCATCCGTAAAGGAGTTCACTCTAAAAAGCCATAATCTTTGTCACCATCACCGATTACCTTGGCCTCTTCGCACTGTCCGGGCAGATCAAAGGCAAGTCTGGTTGTGTAGTTTGCATTGACGGTACCTGCTACACGCTCGCCTCCATCCCTCCTGCTGGTGTGTCTGCGCTTTGGGCCTCGGAAGGGTCATCCGATGACTCCTTGTTGGCTTCTTCTTCAGGGCCTTGGCTGTCTGCTCGTCAAAAATCGTTTCTTCATTTGTGACCCCATCTGGAAAACAGGTCCTCTCCGACCAGTTAGTCTTCCAAGGGATAAATGCATGTGACAAATAAAGCTAACACTAGCTCAGGCAATGTGAATGTGTGTTCACCTGAGATACAAGGGCGTAGAGTAGAAAGGGTGATATAGCTGCACGTAAATTGGACGACAGCCATGTAAAAAGGGGAATAGAAAGGTAGAAATGGTCAATAATAAGTAGAAATTTCTGAATAATGAAACAGCAAAAGCATCTGAAATTTACCCAAGGCAGACTCTTGCAATAATAAGCTCAAAGTTGTCATGAAGCAGGACCTCAGCCCAAACTCGTACTGCACAGAGGTTTATTATCAGCAAAGTCTTGACACTTACTACATTTGTGCCACAAAAGAATGCTTGCAAATCTCAAAAACAATCTTGCAAGAATATATGCATCGTATAAAGGATTAGTTTTTTTCATCAAACAAACCTACAGGCAGCATCTCTTATCTGCTGATGGAATAGGCTCATATAGCTATGAAGAAGAGTAAGGAGAAATAAGCATAATAAGAGGTAAATCTTACAACTGACCAGCATCTTAAACCCGCAGAATAGACAAAGTGCAATTAAAGTGCATTGCTTGGATTTTGACTTAGGGTCATACCTTCAATGGAGGGTTATCAGGTGCAAGGGCCTCAGCGACAAATTGAGGGCCCAAGGCTGACCCTCCGATTGAAGTGAAACAACCAGATGGTGATTGAATCTGCATTTACACCATGTTATAAGACATCAGCACAATAAGGAATGTGCCAAAAATCTCAGCAAGATAAGTAGCACATAAATGTCATACAATGCACATTCCTAAAATACCATATATTGGAAACATCCAAAGCACAATTACCGGTTTATCGGCGAAAACCTAATGCTAGAATCATGGTGGAATATTTATAGGATGCAGGTAGATACAATATGACTGTAACACACACAATCTCGTTCCATTCAATTTCTCACCTGCAATTCCCTTTTCTGATCAATCACCAAGTCTGTATTTGGTCCATACAAACAAACAATCACAGAAAACTCATTTCCGATATCTTCTTTTACAGATACCTTCAGCACTGTAACTAATAATGAATAAATATCACAGACAACATATTGAAAGTAATCATTGTTGTACACATGAATCATTGTTCATATTATTTTCTAATACTGCAAGCATGATAGCAGGAGTGACAAAACCCAAAGGAAATACTATGCAGTGACAGTAAGGAGTATCTAATCTCCTACAGTTTGAGATAAGCAAGTTCTGCCACAGTAACTTCATATGCAACTGGGAACACAAAGTAGCAGGAAGCAGCCAAGCATTCCTTATTACAGTGGGAAGAAAAGGGTGATATCCTAGTGCCAATGACGGGTAACATTTATGCAACTGTGTATGCATTGTTTCTATAACACGCTGGCCTCTAGAATCATTTGCTATAGCATGTGGCTCAGCCGCTCAGGTGAATGGGTGAGGAATTTGTATGGTACTACAAGCCGTGCAACTGCCAAGGAGCAGGAACTCACATAGATTCGTGAACTCGCCACAGGAGGACGCAACAAGACAGGCAAGTACCTCGGTGTAGGAGGCGCCGGAGGCGGCAGAGACACGAGCGGAGACTAACCGGTGTGGAGGGAGGGAGAGGTCACCGGCGGGATCTAGGATTGGACACCGCGGGATGAGAGAGGGGACGGGGAGAAGAGGGCCGTTGGCGGGGGATGGCGGCGATGGAGGGGAAGGGGACCGCAAGGAGGTCCCTTCCAGGCGGTGACGTGGTGAGGCTCCTCCCGGTGCCCGGCGGAGAGGGGAGGGGAGGAGGGCAAGATGCGGCCGGAGTGGAGGACGCAGAGAGGAGGGAGGCGAGGGGCGCGGTGGCGGCGGGCCCCACCCCTTTCCCTCGCCGGAGGAGGGAAGGAGGTGGCCGGAGCGGAGGAGGGCGAGGGGAACGGCGGCGGAGAGGAGCGAGAGGGAGCGAGAGAGGGAGGGGGCGGTCGGCAGACGCGAGAGAGTTTTAACTGGATTCAACAAAAAAATCGGGTCTGGGAATACATCCAGTAACGGACCTGTAACGGACCTGGTGTGGTGCGTTTAACTCCCATTACTAATGAGGCTGGGCTGGGCTCCGGAGGTTTCATTGGTAATTGATACAGACTCATTGGTAATGGGCGTTAATGATGTCCGTTACCTTTAATATTTTTTTGTAACAGGCCACATAGGCCTGTTACCAATGATGTGTTATCTATTTGAAGTTTTCATGTAGTGCTAGTCCCTCGGTCCAAGTCCAGCATCCGTCCTTTACCACTCCCGGTCCATCGGCACGAACCCGCATGACCTTCACCTTCGCCGCTGACCACTACCTCCGAGTTTCACGTCTACGCACCACAAGCCAAGAGACACGTTACACGACACGACTCACGCCACGGTTAGTCCTCAAACTCTACCCGAAACACCAGCTCGTTGGCAATCGCTCATCATCAGGCTCGAACCACAAGAGCACATATCAACTTTGTGTTCACACCTCCATACTAAAGTTTGGTCCTGTCATGTCGGATGTTTAGACACCAACTAGAATTATTAAATATAAGCTAATTACAAAACCAAATGGATAAATGGAGGCTAATTCACTAGACGAATCCATTAAGCCTAACTAGTCTATGATTTTCATATGTTGTGCTACAGTAAATATGTGCTAATGATGGATTAATTGGGCTTAATAGATTTGTCTCCCTGAATTAGCCCCGACTTATGCAATTAGTTATATAATTATTAGATCATGTTTAGTCCTCTTAGCTAATTGGGATCCAAATATCCAATGTGATCCGGACTAAAAACACCCACTTATTAATTCCTAACAGTATTAGCCTCTCCGTCGTCATCAACTTAGTCATTTCCTAACATATACAAGACCATGACGACTCCTTATGTAGTGCAGATACATACGTTCCCATCAAGTTACTACTAGAACACAGCCATACTAGATATCTTTGTTTTTTGCAAGGAGCGATAGTAGATATCAATTGATAGTTTATCATCTAATTCTATCCTTTTGTCATATATTGAAAAACATCTTTATGAAAAGTTGAAATTTTTTTTCAGTTTTACAGCTGACAAAGAAATACGAAACAACGACATTTGTGGTCGTTAATTTAACAGGAATCTATTAATTTATATCCATGTACTTTTTAATTAAGTAAATTTTGTAATGAATAATAAGTATTTATGCATAAAATTATTATATTTAGTGATGATTGATGTGACACTGAATTTATATGGTCATGCAATGCACCAATCAATCTTCTGTGCAGGAGATGTAACATCTTCCAATCAGATTTATCTCATTTAATTCACCGTTGATTTATAGCATGCTGAATCTTTCTTACTACACTTGCAACTATCATAATTATTCATTAGAGTTACATATATGGGAGAACATGATTGGCTAGCCTACCTACCACACTTCCACTGCATATTTAAACGTACACACTATCATCCTGCCAGTCCAAATCCACAACCAAACATCAGCGAACATACACATAGGCACACAGAATACATAGTTCAGCATGGAGGCAGCCATATCAGCAGTAGCAACTGAAATATGTAGCCGAATGATATCCTTTCTGATCAAGAGGTACAAGGACAAGACTGAGATAGATGAGAAGCTTGACAGAGTGCAGCAACTCTTACTGAGGATCCATGCAGTTGTTAATGAGGCAGAAGGGAGATACATAACCAATCCTATTATGCTAAGGCAACTCAAGTGTCTTGTGGAGAGCATGTACCGAGGGTATCACATTCTGGATGTCTTCAGGTACAGACCTTTATTGGAAAGAATCTCTAATGAGGGCGTTAAAAGCTTATTATCTACTCAGTGGGCTTCTTTTTCTCCAATTCCCTTTAAGCGTTCTCGTACACTTTCTCGTACCGCAAGAAATTTTCCTGAATCGTCTAAAGATCTGCAGAGTGTACTGGAGAATTTAGAATCTGCTATTGCCAACATGAATGAGTTTGTTGTGCTGTTGGGGGCGTGCGATCCTTGCCGCAGGCCATATGACATGTACCTTTATACAGACAACTTTATGTTTGGTCGCCATGTTGAGAAGCAACACATCATCAACATCTTATTGCAAGGTTCTGAAGAATATGGTGCTCCAACAGTCCTTCCAATAATTGGTGGTTGCAGAGTTGGTAAGAAAACATTGGTTAGCCATGTGTGCAAAAATGAACGTATCAAAGCGCAGTTTTCTTCCATAATGTTTATTGATGGAGACAACATGTGGAGAGTGGACGAGGAAAATCTTCGTAATGGGAGGGTGTTAGCTGTTGTTGAATTTGTTACTGACGTGGATGATGAAGACTGGGTGAAGTTCTACTCAACTATAAGACACACAGCAGTTGATGGAAGCAAAGTGATAATCATTAGCAGAATTCAAAATCTTGCGAGGTTTGGAACCATAAAGACAGTGTTTCTAAACAGTTTGACTCATGAGGAGTACAGATTCCTCTTCAAAATGTTAGCATTTGGAAGCATAGATGAAAAGGATTACCCACAGTTGGCAGCAATAGCAAGTCAGCTAGCAGTACTACTGGGAGGGTCTCTCGTGACTGTGAATGTCATTGCAGAGTTGCTGCGAAGGAACCATGATTTTAAGTTCTGGCTTCATATACTGCAGAGGTTCAAGGGAACGGTGGATAACAACATATCAATGTATGGTGATCATCCAAAAGATATCCTTGAGAAGGAGCGGCCAATAGACATCACTAATTTGAACTCATGTCCCTCATCTCTTTGTCTGATGGCCCCTCGAGTTCAAAGGGGTGATAATTCCTCGGAACATAAGTTAGACCATTTTTCCTTTGGAGACCTGATAACTGGATCTTTTGCCGTACCAAAGAACCAATTTGTTTTGTTTGTTTGGGAGTCACGGCTACCTCCATATACGAAGTTTGTCGCCGATGTTGCTTATTATGAAAAGAATGAATGCTCAATCTCTCCAAGGAAGCGGCGGTCCATTGTTTGATCCTTGTGAAGAAAGTTAATGTTTTTCCTCTAACACGTAGCAGAGCTGCGTCTCTTTGTATTAAGAGAGAAAAGTGGTACAAAATACAAGATGATTGCTCCACACCTTGGACCAAAGCGAGGAAAGTGCTTTTTACAGATTGGAAGAAAGTTACTGTGATATTGTGTGTCCTTATTAGTATATAGGCACATACAAATTTAATGTACACATATGTTTTTTTTTTCTTGGAGAAGCATGCATGTACCTGCTGAACTCTTAATATTTGCAGTCATAGATTTGTACATCTAGTGATTTCCTAATCTTATATATATGTCTTATATGCATTTTCGAACAAGTAGTAATACAGCTTCTCTATAACATTCTCAAGGATCATACCATACTGAGTGCAAGTTGTATTATTGAAGACACGGAAGTGAAGCAAAATAAGTATATCCGGTTACAGGGGCTTTAAACTCATGTTACAATCCGATCAAATCATTTGTCTGAATGATTATAATTTTTTTTTGTGGACATTTGGAAGCAATGGATGACGAATGTGCGACCAGCAAAATAAAGCAGGGAGCAAAGTGTTAATGTCCTTTGGAGCATATGCGACGTCTGAATTTGTGTGCAGTTTTCCGTTTTGTGTGCAGTTTGGTGGTGGACTTTCCATTGCTTCCCAGCTGGGTTCGTGAACTGAGTTAAGATGTGCTGAATCTGCTTGGATTATAGAAAATGTGAGCGAATCCACTTTTAGTTCGTTGTATACAAATGCAACCAAGAATATCTTTTCACCGGTTTCTTATTCGCCTGATAGCTGTGACCATATGTAATGTGTGTGATAGAAGATACTTCTTTATTTCACTGGCTGATGCAAGCATGCTGAGGATCGGACTTGGCGGACCAGTCAGAGCCACATTCAATGTGGTCATATAAGTTAAGCGTCTAGATCACAATTGGTGCCATTTTCCTGGTTATCATTATCGTCATTAAACTCAGGCTGAGCTGACTGGTTCTCACAAGCTTCTTCAGAGTGCATGGAGACAGAGCGATGCTTATCACAATTTGACTAGGTCATAAAGATTTTATATCAACTGTGTGATAGGAATGTGAACCAACCAAATAAAACGGCCGCATCTTTTGATGACTAAGTAAAGTATAATAGTTAAACTTAATAGCAGAAAATCATTATATCGTCTTTGATAACTATGAAATAGACAATTCAGGTTCATATCATGCAGGCAGATTATGTTGCCTCGCAGATTATTGTTACAGTGACGGACATAATAATACTGGACATTTCTTCAATGCTGCTGGTGGGTCTTCGCAATACAATTTGCACATATAACATTTTAGGGTCGAAATAAATCAGTGGTCGTAGCATAAGAGGGCGAGGAATGAATTAGGCAAACTAAAAATCATAGCATAGAGTCTTCACTAATTTGCACAAAATATAAACTAGATCATACTATCCAGATGTACCACGATTGTTTATGTAATGGGTAATCCAACCAAAAAGCTTTGCATCCCAGAACCAACCCTAATAAGGGCTTGTTTGGCAGCGGCTCCTCCAAAAATAGTTCCGGCTCTGGTTCCTCTAGTGGAGTAGCTTCTCTGGTGGAGCTGAAGCCGTTTTGAAAAATATTTGGCAAAATGACTTCACTCTATTTGTCGTGAATGGATTGGAGAGGTCAATGTCCAATATACCCTTAGCTATTTGACGTGTTTGTGCAGCTGACTTCTATATTTGCACTGAGTTTACAATTTTAAATTATGTGAAAATAAATAAATATCCATAATACTCTTATTTTATATTTTCTATTTTTTCATCCTATTTCCTTTTCTTTTTGTTTTTCTTTCCTCTTTATCCATTCCACTGTCCATCGATCCAATCCATCCTCACGCTAGGAGCAGCAGTCACCCATCGGCGGCGCGGCTGTTGTAAGCAGCAGCGGGGAGCCACCGGCAGCCTGGAAGGTGTGCAGAAAGAAGGCCGCCCCGGTGCCCCAGCCTCCCGTAGCCGTCGCCGCTCGACCTCCCGCCGTGCCCAGCCGTGGCATAGACTTTGGCACTGCTCGGCCTCCCGCCATGCCGCGCCACGGGATGAGCTCCCGGCCCACACGGCTTAATAGGATACTCATACTAACAAGTTGCAACTTTTTTTTCGGAATCCGATCTCAAAAGAACTCTGATGTTAAGCGTGCTTGGCCTGGAGCAATTTAGGGATGGGTGACCGACCGGAAAGTTATTTCCGGGTGCGCACAAGTGAGGACAAAGTGTGCAGAAAAAACTTGTGTTGGTCTATGAGGGTAGTCTATATCCTAGAAAGCTGTCAGTTGTAAGCGGGCCCGATCTCGGGGAGGCGGGACGTTACAAATGTGTTCTTGAAGCCACTCATAGAGGACATGAAGATGCTATGCGACGGTGAGGTCAAAATGATGGATTCATCCGTAAAGGAGTTCACTCTAAAAAGCCATAATCTTTGTCACCATCACCGATTACCTTGGCCTCTTCGCACTGTCCGGGCAGATCAAAGGCAAGTCTGGTTGTGTAGTTTGCATTGACGGTACCTGCTAGCCTCCATCCCTCCTGCTGGTGTGTCTGCGCTTTGGGCCTCGGAAGGGTCATCCGATGACTCCTTGTTGGCTTCTTCTTCACCACTGCCTTGTGCCACTTCTTCAGGGCCTTGGCTGTCTGCTCGTCAAAAATCGTTTCTTCATTTGTGACCCCATCTAGAAAACAGGTCCTCTCCGACCAGTTAGTCTTCCAAGGGATAAATGCATGTGACAAATAAAGCTAACACTAGCTCAGGCAATGTGAATGTGTGTTCACCTGAGATACAAGGGCGTAGAGTAGAAAGGGTGATATAGCTGCTCGTAAATTGGACGACAGCCATGTAAAAAGGGGAATAGAAAGGTAGAAATGGTCAATAATAAGTAGAAATTTCTGAATAATGAAACAGCAAAAGCATCTGAAATTTACCCAAGGCAGACTCTTGCAATAATAAGCTCAAAGTTGTCATGAAGCAGGACCTCAGCCCAAACTCGTACTGCACAGAGGTTTATTATCAGCAAAGTCTTGACACTTACTACATTTGTGCCACAAAAGAATGCTTGCAAATCTCAAAAACAATCTTGCAAGAATATATGCATCGTATAAAGGATTAGTTTTTTCATCAAACAAACCTACAGGCAGCATCTCTTATCTGCTGATGGAATAGGCTCATATAGCTATGAAGAAGAGTAAGGAGAAATAAGCATAATAAGAGGTAAATCTTACAACTGACCAGCATCTTAAACCCGCAGAATAGACAAAGTGCAATTAAAGTGCATTGCTTGGATTTTGACTTAGGGTCATACCTTCAATGGAGGATTATCAGGTGCAAGGGCCTCAGCGACAAATTGAGGGCCCAAGGCTGACCCTCCGATTGAAGTGAAACAACCAGATGGTGATTGAATCTGCATTTACACCATGTTATAAGACATCAGCACAATAAGGAATGTGCCAAAAATCTCAGCAAGATAAGTAGCACATAAATGTCATACAATGCACATTCCTAAAATACCATATATTGGAAACATCCAAAGCACAATTACCGGTTTATCGGCGAAAACCTAATGCTAGAATCATGGTGGAATATTTATAGGATGCAGGTAGATACAATATGACTGTAACACACACAATCTCGTTCCATTCAATTTCTCACCTGCAATTCCCTTTTCTGATCAATCACCAAGTCTGTATTTGGTCCATACCCATGTTATACAGTCGTCCGACTAATCGCGATTAGTCGACCTTATCGCTCCGCTGGCTTCGATAAGTGAAACGACTAGCTTTTGTCGATCAGATGTCTGATCGTCCGACTAATCGTCGCCTAATCGCGATTAGTCGTCCGACTAGCTACTTGGACGATCAGGCCAAAACCAAAAGATGTCCAGCAGACCAGCACTCCAGCCCGCCGCCCGTACTGGGCTCAATTAGGCCCATTAGCTACTTGCTGGTTGCCTGCTGCCCTGGTTTAGTTGTGTTCTTTTTAAATTTTGAATTACTTGCTCACTTGTTGTAATGCTGTTACACATTTAATTTCAGCTACTGACTTCAGTTTTTCTCTTTGTAATTACAGTTTCAGTAACAGAACAGCAAGGATATGGAGTGTGGGACAAGAATATGGAGTTCTGGACAGTTCAAACATCAAATCTCACAAGTGTCACCAAACTGACTATCATTGTGGTGTTCCTACTTGCTATATAGTATATAAGTACATATACATGTACATATATGTCGTGGGATATATAGGACAACTATAGAGACGACTAGGACCGACTAGGGTCGACTAATCGACCTGATCGACGACTAGTCGCGACTAGTCGCCTTATCGGTGCCATGGCGACTAGGTTCGACTAGACGACTGTATAACATTGGTCCATACAAACAAACAATCATAGAAAACTCATTTCCGATATCTTCTTTTACAGATACCTTCAGCACTGTAACTAATAATGAATAAATATCACAGACAACATATTGAAAGTAATCATTGTTGTACACATGAATCATTGTTCATATTATTTTCTAATACTGCAAGCATGATAGCAGGAGTGACAAAACCCAAAGGAAATACTATGCAGTGACAGTAAGGAGTATCTAATCTCCTACAGTTTGAGATAAGCAAGTTCTGCCACAGTAACTTCATATGCAACTGGGAACACAAAGTAGCAGGAAGCAGCCAAGCATTCCTTATTACAGTGGGAAGAAAAGGGTGATATCCTAGTGCCAATGACGGGTAACATTTATGCAACTGTGTATGCATTGTTTCTATAACACGCTGGCCTCTAGAATCATTTGCTATAGCATGTGGCTCAGCCGCTCAGGTGAATGGGTGAGGAATTTGTATGGTACTACAAGCCGTGCAACTGCCAAGGAGCAGGAACTCACATAGATTCGTGAACTCGCCACAGGAGGACGCAACAAGACAGGCAAGTACCTCGGTGTAGGAGGCGCCGGAGGTGGCAGAGACACGAGCGGAGACTAACCGGTGTGGAGGGAGGGAGATGTCACCGGCGGGATCTAGGATTGGACACCGCGGGATGAGAGAGGGGACGGGGAGAAGAGGGCCGTTGGCGGGGGATGGTGGCGATGGAGGGGAAGGGGACCGCAAGGAGGTCCCTTCCAGGCGGTGACGTGGTGAGGCTCCTCCCGGTGCCCGGCGGAGAGGGGAGGGGAGGAGGGCAAGATGCGGCCGGAGTGGAGGACGCAGAGAGGAGGGAGGCGAGGGGCGCGGTGGCGGCGGGCCCCACCCCTTTCCCTCGCCGGAGGAGGGAAGGAGGCGGCCGGAGCGGAGGAGGGCGAGGGGAACGGCGGCGGAGAGGAGCGAGAGGGAGCGAGAGAGGGAGGGGGCGGTCGGCAGACGCGAGAGAGTTTTAACTGGATTCAACAAAAAATTCGGGTCTGGGAATACATCCAGTAACGGACCTGGGGTGGTGCGTTAATTAACTCCCATTACTAATGAGGCTGGGCTGCGCTCCGGAGGTTTTATTGGTAATTGATGCAGACTCATTGGTAACGGGCGTTAATGATGTCCGTTACCTTTAATATCTTTTGTAACGGGCTACATAGGCCTGTTACCAATGATGTGTTACCTATTTGAAGTTTTCATGTAGTGCTGGTCCCTCGGTCCAAGTCCAGCATCCGTCCTTTACCGCTCCCGGTCCATCGGCACGAACCTGCATGACCTTCACCTTCGCCGCTGACCACTGCCTCCGAGTTCCACGTCTATGCACCACAAGCCAAGAGACACGTTACACGACATGACACGACTCACGCCACGGTTAGTCCTCAAACTCTACCCGAAACGCCAGCTCGTTGGCAATCGCTCATCATCAGGCTCGAACCACAAGGGCACATATCAACTTTGTGTTCACACCTCCATACTAAAGTTTGGTCCTGTCATATCGGATGTCTAGACACCAACTAGAATTATTAAATATAAGCTAATTATAAAACCAAGTGGATAAATGGAGGCTAATTCACTATACGAATCCATTAAGCCTAACTAGTCTATGATTTTCACATGCTGTGCTACAGTAAATATGTGCTAATGATGGATTAATTGGGCTTAATAGATTTTTCTCCCTGAATTAGCCCCGACTTATGCAATTAGTTATATAATTATTATATCATGTTTAGTCCTCTTAGCTAATTGGGATCCAAATAGCCAATGTGATCCGGACTAAAAACACCCACTTATTAATTCCTAACAGTATTAGCCTCTCCATCGTCATCAACTTAGTCATTTCCTAACATATACAAGACCATGACGACTCCTTATGTAGTGCAGATACATACGTTCCCATCAAGTTACTACTAGAACGCAGCCATACTAGATATCTTTGTTTTTTGCAAGGAGCGATAGTAGATATCAATTGATAGTTTATCATCTAATTCTATCCTTTTGTCATATATTGAAAAACATCTTTATGAAAAGTTGAAATTTTTTTTCAGTTTTACAGCTGACAAAGAAATACGAAACAACGACATTTGTGGTCGTTAATTTAACAGGAATCTATTAATTTATATCCATGTACTTTTTAATTAAGTAAATTTTGTAATGAATAATAAGTATTTATGCATAAAATTATTATATTTAGTGATGATTGATGTGACACTGAATTTATATGGTCATGCAATGCACCAATCAATCTTCTGTGCAGGAGATGTAACATCTTCCAATCAGATTTATCTCATTTAATTCACCGTTGATTTATAGCATGCTGAATCTTTCTTACTACACTTGCAACTATCATAATTATTCATTAGAGTTACATATATGGGAGAACATGATTGGCTAGCCTACCTACCACACTTCCACTGCATATTTAAACGTACACACTATCATCCTGCCAGTCCAAATCCACAACCAAACATCAGCGAACATACACATAGGCACACAGAATACATAGTTCAGCATGGAGGCAGCCATATCAGCAGTAGCAACTGAAATATGTAGCCGAATGATATCCTTTCTGATCAAGAGGTACAAGGACAAGACTGAGATAGATGAGAAGCTTGACAGAGTGCAGCAACTCTTACTGAGGATCCATGCAGTTGTTAATGAGGCAGAAGGGAGATACATAACCAATCCTATTATGCTAAGGCAACTCAAGTGTCTTGTGGAGAGCATGTACCGAGGGTATCACATTCTGGATGTCTTCAGGTACAGACCTTTATTGGAAAGAATCTCTAATGAGGGCGTTAAAAGCTTATTATCTACTCAGTGGGCTTCTTTTTCTCCAATTCCCTTTAAGCGTTCTCGTACACTTTCTCGTACCGCAAGAAATTTTCCTGAATCGTCTAAAGATCTGCAGAGTGTACTGGAGAATTTAGAATCTGCTATTGCCAACATGAATGAGTTTGTTGTGCTGTTGGGGGCGTGCGATCCTTGCCGCAGGCCATATGACATGTACCTTTATACAGACAACTTTATGTTTGGTCGCCATGTTGAGAAGCAACACATCATCAACATCTTATTGCAAGGTTCTGAAGAATATGGTGCTCCAACAGTCCTTCCAATAATTGGTGGTTGCAGAGTTGGTAAGAAAACATTGGTTAGCCATGTGTGCAAAAATGAACGTATCAAAGCGCAGTTTTCTTCCATAATGTTTATTGATGGAGACAACATGTGGAGAGTGGACGAGGAAAATCTTCGTAATGGGAGGGTGTTAGCTGTTGTTGAATTTGTTACTGACGTGGATGATGAAGACTGGGTGAAGTTCTACTCAACTATAAGACACACAGCAGTTGATGGAAGCAAAGTGATAATCATTAGCAGAATTCAAAATCTTGCGAGGTTTGGAACCATAAAGACAGTGTTTCTAAACAGTTTGACTCATGAGGAGTACAGATTCCTCTTCAAAATGTTAGCATTTGGAAGCATAGATGAAAAGGATTACCCACAGTTGGCAGCAATAGCAAGTCAGCTAGCAGTACTACTGGGAGGGTCTCTCGTGACTGTGAATGTCATTGCAGAGTTGCTGCGAAGGAACCATGATTTTAAGTTCTGGCTTCATATACTGCAGAGGTTCAAGGGAACGGTGGATAACAACATATCAATGTATGGTGATCATCCAAAAGATATCCTTGAGAAGGAGCGGCCAATAGACATCACTAATTTGAACTCATGTCCCTCATCTCTTTGTCTGATGGCCCCTCGAGTTCAAAGGGGTGATAATTCCTCGGAACATAAGTTAGACCATTTTTCCTTTGGAGACCTGATAACTGGATCTTTTGCCGTACCAAAGAACCAATTTGTTTTGTTTGTTTGGGAGTCACGGCTACCTCCATATACGAAGTTTGTCGCCGATGTTGCTTATTATGAAAAGAATGAATGCTCAATCTCTCCAAGGAAGCGGCGGTCCATTGTTTGATCCTTGTGAAGAAAGTTAATGTTTTTCCTCTAACACGTAGCAGAGCTGCGTCTCTTTGTATTAAGAGAGAAAAGTGGTACAAAATACAAGATGATTGCTCCACACCTTGGACCAAAGCGAGGAAAGTGCTTTTTACAGATTGGAAGAAAGTTACTGTGATATTGTGTGTCCTTATTAGTATATAGGCACATACAAATTTAATGTACACATATGTTTTTTTTTTCTTGGAGAAGCATGCATGTACCTGCTGAACTCTTAATATTTGCAGTCATAGATTTGTACATCTAGTGATTTCCTAATCTTATATATATGTCTTATATGCATTTTCGAACAAGTAGTAATACAGCTTCTCTATAACATTCTCAAGGATCATACCATACTGAGTGCAAGTTGTATTATTGAAGACACGGAAGTGAAGCAAAATAAGTATATCCGGTTACAGGGGCTTTAAACTCATGTTACAATCCGATCAAATCATTTGTCTGAATGATTATAATTTTTTTTTGTGGACATTTGGAAGCAATGGATGACGAATGTGCGACCAGCAAAATAAAGCAGGGAGCAAAGTGTTAATGTCCTTTGGAGCATATGCGACGTCTGAATTTGTGTGCAGTTTTCCGTTTTGTGTGCAGTTTGGTGGTGGACTTTCCATTGCTTCCCAGCTGGGTTCGTGAACTGAGTTAAGATGTGCTGAATCTGCTTGGATTATAGAAAATGTGAGCGAATCCACTTTTAGTTCGTTGTATACAAATGCAACCAAGAATATCTTTTCACCGGTTTCTTATTCGCCTGATAGCTGTGACCATATGTAATGTGTGTGATAGAAGATACTTCTTTATTTCACTGGCTGATGCAAGCATGCTGAGGATCGGACTTGGCGGACCAGTCAGAGCCACATTCAATGTGGTCATATAAGTTAAGCGTCTAGATCACAATTGGTGCCATTTTCCTGGTTATCATTATCGTCATTAAACTCAGGCTGAGCTGACTGGTTCTCACAAGCTTCTTCAGAGTGCATGGAGACAGAGCGATGCTTATCACAATTTGACTAGGTCATAAAGATTTTATATCAACTGTGTGATAGGAATGTGAACCAACCAAATAAAACGGCCGCATCTTTTGATGACTAAGTAAAGTATAATAGTTAAACTTAATAGCAGAAAATCATTATATCGTCTTTGATAACTATGAAATAGACAATTCAGGTTCATATCATGCAGGCAGATTATGTTGCCTCGCAGATTATTGTTACAGTGACGGACATAATAATACTGGACATTTCTTCAATGCTGCTGGTGGGTCTTCGCAATACAATTTGCACATATAACATTTTAGGGTCGAAATAAATCAGTGGTCGTAGCATAAGAGGGCGAGGAATGAATTAGGCAAACTAAAAATCATAGCATAGAGTCTTCACTAATTTGCACAAAATATAAACTAGATCATACTATCCAGATGTACCACGATTGTTTATGTAATGGGTAATCCAACCAAAAAGCTTTGCATCCCAGAACCAACCCTAATAAGGGCTTGTTTGGCAGCGGCTCCTCCAAAAATAGTTCCGGCTCTGGTTCCTCTAGTGGAGTAGCTTCTCTGGTGGAGCTGAAGCCGTTTTGAAAAACATTTGACAAAATGACTTCACTCTATTTGTCGGGAATGGATTGGAGAGGTCAATGTCCAATATACCCTTAGCTATTTGACGTGTTTGTGCAGCTGACTTCTATATTTGCACTGAGTTTACAATTTTAAATTATGTGAAAATAAATAAATATCCATAATACTCTTATTTTATATTTTATATTTTTCATCCTATTTTCTTTTCTTTTTGTTTTTCTTTCCTCTTTATCCATTCCACTGTCCATCGATCCAATCCATCCTCACGCTAGGAGCAGCAGTCACCCATCGGCGGTGCGGCTGTTGCAAGCAGCAGCGGGGAGCCACCGGCAGCCTGGAAGGCGTGGAGAAAGAAGGCCACCCCGGCGCCCCAGCCTCTCGTAGCCGTCGCCACTCAACCTCCCGCCGTGCCCAGCCGTGGCACAGACTTTGGCACTGCTCGGCCTCCCGCCATGCCGCGCCACGGGATGAGCTCCCGGCCCACCCGGCCTCCCGCCGTGCCCCGCCGCAGCACGAGCTCTCGGCGCCGCCTGGCCTCCCGCGCTGCCGCGGCACGAGCTCTGTTCGCCACCCGGTCTCCCACTCTGCCGCGGCACGGGCTCCGTTCGGGCCATCTCGAAGGGTAAAGGTGGCTGGCTAGATCGAGAAGCAAGAGGAGCCGTGCGGAGCTACGAATTTGTGGCTCCTCCTCCACAAAATGGCTGCAGAGAGCGGCAAACCCGCGGCTCCATCGGTGGAGCTCCTCCGTTTCTACCCCTTTGGCAAGGCTCCGGCTGGAGCCGGTTCTGGAGCCGCTCTCGGAGCTCTGCCAAACAGGGCCTTAGTACGCTCCTCTAAGAGAGTAAAGGCACACCATTTACAAGTATGAGATGTGGAAATGTAAACTTGGGCTAAATAATCCAAAGCGTAATAAGCGGTGAACCACGCCCAGCTTTCAAGGCCATGGTTTGAAATTAACTCTTCTATGGAGCAATCAATGAAGATCCATACGATCATTTGGAAGTGTTTGAGGAACTATATTCGAGCTTGGTAATCACAAGCATAACACGGGAAGCCTTGCGGTGGAAATTTTTCTCTTTCTCTCGCACAGAGAGGGCGGAACAACGGTACACCCGCACGATAGCAAGTATGAGCGGTGATTCGGAAGAACTTTGAGTTGACTTTTGTTGCTCGTTCTCCCTTTCAGAACGCATAGACTCACTACCGATAAAGATCCTCAGCCTCGAGCAATTAGAGAAGGAGTCTATAGGAACAGTATGGGCTAGATTCTTACGCCTTTTTGGCAGCTAGCCCAAACTCATCTATACTCGATAGTGCTTCATTGGACATCTTTTACTCGGGTCTAGACATGAAGTCTGCCGGAGTTTTGTTTGCACAAATGAGTCCAACGGAAGGAAGAGATATCTTATGTTGTCTCTTAGAAATCTCATCGTTCCCTACCAACGATAACTAACCTATCCAAGAAGAGCACAAGTCGAGCCAATGGGATCTTCTAGAGGCTGTATCCAATCCTTCACCTCCTACATCCTCAGATTTGGCCATAGAACTCTCGCCCGATCCAGGAACATCAGAGGGAGAAGAAATTCAACCCCCAATATTCTGTTCCCAATTCGAGGATGATCCTTCAGAAAACATTAGAAATGCCTTGAATCATTTTAGGCACGAGAAACCTATGACATCATTGTGTCTTTATGAGACCATTGATGAACCTACCATGCACCCATAGTAGATTGGTCAAAAGAGGTAAAGCGTACTTCTAAAGCAATTCTGATTAGCTCAACTTCCACGACTATCCATTCACTACTAGAATACATCCCCTATAGGCATGCTCAATTTGGAGGCAGGTACACTTTATTTCATCTTAATAGCAATGTAGGTGTATATATAAAGTCTGTTAGGAGTGTTGGCGGTGGATTTCAATAATTTTTACCGCCAACATTCCTTTGGATTTCATGCATTTAGGACCATAATCCTGCTAAAACCACTAACACTAATGAGTTCCATAAGTTTTGGTGAGTATTTGAATGCAGGAACGAGATGTACGAAATTTGGCCAAAATGGGAGGAATCCCATGTCGGCCGGCCTAGGCCAGGCCGATCGTCCTTTACCCATGACATTTTAGACTCAACTTTGGTCAGAGTGCTCATGTGTGCAAATGCAATCCAATCCAATGTGGTGTCATACAAAATGTATAAACAAATTGCAAAAGACGTCAACCATGCAGAGGTCAGACTCAAAACCGAGTCCCAAACCGACTTGAGGAGGAACATTCAAGCGTTGAGTGACATGTCGGTGCAACGAACAGCCGAAAACAGATAGAGCCAGGTCGACCAGCCTAGGAGAGGCCGGCCGGCCCCTAACCATTGGCGTTGAATCCAAACAACAAGTACTGACTTCATCAGGAGATCAGGAGCGTCCACGAGAAGGCGGTGGGAAATCCACGGCAATCCCAATCCGGCCGGCCTAGGGGAGGCCTGCTGGCCCACTTTGCATCCCTTGTTGCTCATCTTCTGCGTGAAGCTAAGCATAGTGTGGACTTTGCGTGCGAGACAAGCTGTACCTGTACCAACCTCAATCAAGCTATAAAAGGACCTCCATCCCTCACTCTCAATACACCATCCATGGGAAGAAGAGTTTCATAGTTCACTTCCTTAGTGTAGAATAGGGAGAGTGTGAGGTTAGAGCTTTGTTGAAAACCAAGCTAAAGGAGCATAGCCTAGTTTCTCAGTGTTGGGTATTTTAGTATCACGAATAAATCCACAAACGCACAGATACCATTGTAGTTTTCACCTCAGAGTATTCCAAGGGTTACCGAATCCACAGGGAACGTGTATGCACTCTCTTCTATTCTAATCGGTCCAAGGACACACCAAAATAGGTAGAAGGGTAGAGAGGATTCCTAAGATAGTGCTACTGCTGAGTTAAAGGTTGATCTCTCGGGCACAATACTCGCTTCGGGCACCGTCTTACAACTGGTCTGCCAGTCGACTCCGGCCAACAGCTCTACGGTATATCCGAATGTGGAGGATTACGAAGGACCAATAGGGCTGTCACCACCTACGGCCTACCTCTACAAACCATGGGATATAAGGCAAACGAAGGATAACCCTTAGCCTAGACATCACGCCTACGCTACTGATTACTACTGTAGTCTAACTACATATGGATTCTCGTAGCAAACTACAGCACTCTGTACGAATACAGAGCAACAAACCCACGAGTAAGAGAACTGATCTCACTCAACTACAAGCACTACTAGCATATATTACACCAAGTAAAATACTAGAGATAGGAACCACGAATACTTACTAAATACCAAAGAGTGTAGCAGCATCCGTAGAGGTACAAGTTGGGAGCAGAATGCCGACATCCCGGCACTTCTCCCGAACTACTCCCTCACTCTCATAGAGGTACAAAATGGAGAAGAGCGCCGAGAACCGGCACCCCTCCTGAGTACCTCTACCCTCTCCCTAATCTAAGACAACTCTAAATGAAAGAGGAGGCTTGGATGAGCACTTGATGGATCTTGTGTGTCTCCAATGTGAGCCCCTACCTAGTATTTATAGAGGGTGGCAAGGGGGAGGTGCCTTGGGAGAGTGGACTTCCTCCAAGACTTCAACTCTTCTCCTTGTGCCACCTAGCATATCTTGACTCGGTAACTTCACCCCAAGCCTATCAGAACCACCTTTGATATGTCACAAGGAGCCGACATGTGGAAGATGGGCCCGAGAGGCGCTGACCTTTGGTCTAGCGACCTCATTGGTTGGCCGACCGAAAAGTGTGGCCAAACAGCCCCAATTTCGTCTGGTAGGATGCTAGGTGGGCCCCCATGTTATGTATGTGGGTCATGGCTTGTCTTGAGGCGGTTTGGTAGCTCTGGTGGGCCCGTAGATCCTCGTGAACATGTCTGATTCGTCGAGAAGGTGTTGCCACGGATTGATGACGTGTCACCTTGCTTGTGGGCTGCATTCCTTCTCATGTGAGGCTATCTAGTGGGTGTTGACGCTCACTAATGATCATTTCCAGGCGTCAACTTGATCAGAAAATCGTGAGAGTTTGAATTTCTTACACGCATCTTTATCCAATAAAGTCTCTAAATCACACTTCACCTTCTAGAAAACGTAAGTTGTGTTTTTGAGCTAATATGAAGGTTGCAAGCATACTTTGGCCCGACATAAAATCACAGAAAATGTCAGAGCGATGATTCAGGCTCATTTGGACCAAGTGTAGCCCAAGAACCACACCAAAATCAGTCAAGACAAGGCAAGCCCCAGCATTCAGACAAGAGGAGGCCCAAGACAGCCCGTTGGAAGAAGATGGGGGTGTGACACCTCAGGTGTCTATCATATTAGGACATAAAATAATGTGTGAAATTTATGTTTATTTTTGTGTGCAAGTTTAATTTTGCAATACAAAAATTAGGGGTATTTCTATAATTTTGAAAAATTTCAAGTCCCTTTTTGCAAAAAATTTTAACTTAGGGAGCAAATTCAACTTTGTGAAGGGCATTCTTGCAAATATACCAGTAATCATGATTTTATCAGCTTTATTGCAAATAATTCCTGAATTTGTTGTATTTTTCTACCAAAAAGTACTTTTCCTTTATTAAATAGAGTTCTTTTAAACTTTTCAAAATATTTCAAAATACTTTGATCTAGTGCAAATTTGCACAACTTGAAAGTTGTAGGTCTTAAAAAACTAAACAACTTTCATTTTGGGTACTTTTTCATTTGAGCCTAGATCAATGTAAAATTTTAGTTTACAGATAACCCCCTGAACCAAGTCCTCCAGCTCTTCTTCAACCTCCCGACGGCTGGGAACCTTGGCAGGCCGCCGCCGCTAGCTTTGCCTGCCGCGGTTCGGCCACCCACCGCTTCTAGCTGGCCACCCGGCCCACTTCCGTTCCCCCTAGCCCTCCCCCTCTCCTCTACTGGCGCATCTTCCCCTCGCCACGCCGCGCCGCTGGATCGCCGCCTCTGCTTTGCCTCCCCGACGAGCGCGCCGCCACGGGAAGCCTCCCCTGCCCCTGTCCAGCACCTCCACCGACTCCACGTGATGCGCGCAAGAACCCCGCCGCCCTAGAACCACCTCTTGCTGGCTCCCTTTCCTCATGCCACAATGCCCCGAAGCCCCTCCTGACGCCACCTCACCGGCCGCCCACGGGAACACGCCGCCGTTGCCGATTTCGCCTTCTCTTCGGCCGAACTCATCCCTGGACCACCTCTCTCGCTCATCCTCTCCTCTCTGGGCTACAAAAAGCCTCGACCGGACTTCTTCCCCGGCGACTCACACTGCCGCTCCTTCCCCATCATCTTCGGCGAGCTGCTGCTCTCCGTTAATCCGCCGCCTCGTCACTGCTCCGCCCTAGCCGAGCTTGGCAATAGCTTCGCCTGATCACGCTGCTGCTGCTCCTCAGCCATTTCCCCTCCACTTCTTCACCCCAGCGCCACCAGAATGCCGTCGACCTCCGCCGCTGCGCCCTGTCCATCGCCGACTGGCCTCCTCTGGCCGTCCCAACCCCTCCCAAAGCCACCAATAGGTGCGCCTCAAACCCCTCTCGCTCACTGGCCCCTCGAACCTTGCCGCCGGCGATCACCCTCACCGAAATCGGCCGGTCAACCGTCTTCTCCCCCTCTGACCACGGCCAAGGACCCAATTGCTTTGATTTAAAACTTCCCAGGGTCCTTTCTGCAAAAGTTCAAATCCCTTTTCTTTTTCTTTTTCAGTGAACTTTGAAAAATCATAGGAAATTGTAGAAAAATCAGAAAAATGCTAAACCAATTTTGTTGTGTTCCTTTTTATTAGCTCTACCATTTGATGTGATGAGTTTGAAATATTTTTTTGTATAATTAATTTTAAAAATAAGGTTAAGTATTAGCTCTTTATATTTATATTTTTTGCTCTAAAGCTATACATTACATGAGCTTTGGACCATATGTTCTTTAAAGTATACCTAGTCCTTTAAAAATTTTGAAAACCCATTATCAAACTTTAACTCATGCTTTTAAAAATTTCTTTGTATGATTGTACCTTACAAACTTTATTAAATCCTTTTGTGGATTATTTAATTGGGTTAAATACAACTTTTTAGTGAAGGAAAGCTATACTTAAGCACTTCACTAATTTCGAGTACTGCATTGCATATAGAAATAATATCGCTAGTTGATGGAACATACGAGCTCAATTAGGAGCTAGATGGGGATTTCTCTGAAGCTCAGGCAAATATTCTGGAATTAACTGAAGTCCCGAACTCTAATTCGGAAGAATTAAAGCCTACTGACTCTATAGACACCACTAAAGGCAAGCCCCGGTGCAAAATCCCATTATTTTAAATTATGCAACTTATGGTTATTATTTATTTGTGCATTTAAGTTATTGGAGTTGATTGAAAACCTTAGATGCATATTCCCAGATACCTATTGATTGAACACTAGATCTGAGTCCGTACTAGATGCTATGCTAATAGAACCGGTAAAAGTTGAGTGATTGCCTGTCCCTCTCGAGCTCTATAGGAGTTGATTGTTTACTTTCTGCAATCACTATAAGGACCTTGGACGGATTGGGATACAAGTTTTATGGTGGAAATCCATCTGTGTTGATAAACTTGTTAAGGCCGCAGTGTGTGGTAGTGTTGATTAAGCGTTTGAAAGTACTAGCCACATGCCGTAAATATGGTACGCGGCAAGCCTAGTAACCAATCGGCCCGGCAAGTGGACATACCCCCCCCACTCTCTCGTAGAGATAGGAATTTTAAATTTATGTTGCAACAACTACGACTGCAGAGAGGGTCGGGCTCGCTGTAGTCGGTGAGAGTGGCGCTGATCCACGAACTAGAATGAAAGGCCAAAGGTTGCTTGAGAGTGACTCAACGGTACTCCAAGCATGTGTGTTAGGTTTACCTTGCAAGGATTGAAATTTTGGTCGAACTGTTCCGCCTTTCACGGATATTGAGACTGCTTAATCTCTTTGCCACATAGAGTAAGAAGTGGAACAATGATGATACTCAATCTTGTTGGATGAAATTAATTCCTCTACCATATTTGTATAGATAGGTGCTTACCTAGAAGGGTTAATGAAACTAGAAGCTAAAAGCTAAAACATGAAATTAAGAACCTACTCTTTATTGCTTTTCAGCAAAAGAAACCCAGAGCCTTCACAAGCCTTGCATGTCTAATTAAAGGGATGTTATATACCCTTAGTCGGGCCAGCCTTTCTGAGTATTAGTATACTCAGTCTTACTCGTGACTTTGTTTTCAGGTAATCTTTTGGAATACTTGGTGAGATTGACGTCATGTACGGGCTCCATCATGATATCATATATCGACGCTAGTATCGTTTTCTTTTCCGCTGTTTATAAACTCTGAAGAACTTATCTACTTTCAAATTTCTGAGGTACTCCGTTTGAATTCTCAAACTCAGTTTTTAATAATATTTACCATTGAAGTTTGTATTGTAAAATTTATGGTTATTGTAATCTCTGAACTCACCTTCGAGTGAGGTATGTTGTTTCGATCCGAAATACAATGGTTTTATCGGGATTTTACCCGACAGACTATCAAATTTCTCCTTTCGAAGTGTGTATTAATCATTTCATCTTTTAGGATGATGATTAACGCACTTGAGTCGGATTAATTTAGGCGGTTCTGCCACAGGGGCGATTGGCGGCCCGGGCAGGTCGACCGACCTACCTGGTCGGCCGAACTGGCCCGTGGGCCCCACCACCTCAACTTCACCGCGTGTAACCTCCTCACTGGTTGCTCAAGTCGGTTCTGCAAGCTCTCACCCGTGGCTCCTTGCTATAAATACAAGGGGGGGGTAGAGATTATGACACACACACACACACACACCACACTTCCTCTCTTCTCTTGCACTTGTTACATAGTCTTTAGGCTTAGTGGAGTTTAGGAGAAGTCTAGGAGTCTTCGAGTCACCGGATCTGCTCAAGAGTCTGCTATGGGTTCATCTCTGGCTCTCTCTTATAATATTCAGTTGTTTGTAATAGAATTAGACTATGGTTACCGATATCTACTTGAAGTATGTTCTGAGCTATCGGATATATGCTTCTTGATATGGTTGTGTTATTATTCAATGCTTCAATTGCATGATCGCCCTGTGCTTGAGATGGTTATCGTATCGTTCTTAGAACTCTATCAACTGCTCCAGTATTCGTATGTTTGCTCTAGTGTGATGTCTGTCCATCCGGAGGGTGGGGGCTCCGCGCGGGACACTAGAGTATCCCTTACTAGTGTAGACATGGTGTCTAGATTAGCTAAGAGTTGCTGGATGTCAACTATACCCACGGTTTTTAGAGGTAGCCGGCAGGTGGTGACAGCCCTGTCCGAGTCCGAGTAATCCTCCATGTTCGGTATGGGGGGTAGAAGTACATAAAGCCGCCGGGGTGTACGGGCTCCTCCTATTGCTTCGATAGCGGTCTCCGTGTTGTGTAGTTTAATCTCTGACGATCTAACCGATGAGATAGTATAGATATAGCTAGCCTAGCACAGTTGACTCGAGCTCTGACTTCTGCCTTGCTCCCGGCCTAGAGCACCTTTTATCTTTTCTTTTGTTTATTTATCCAAGAGGGTAGTTTGTGTGTGTGTCACACCACCTCCTACCATGTTATATATCGTACCCCTATTTATGCATGAGAATATCCAATCTAAATAAACTTCATCAACTACTCTATATCTCTTCACTCACCTCCTTCCTTGCGGAAATATAAATGACACCCCGGTATACTCCCGGGTAAAATGCTACAGCGGTATTCTGTGCACTTGCGGATTTATTCGTGGTTCATGAAATACTTGTAAGGATCGATGGACCAAGAGGGGGGGGGGGTGAATTGGGCCTTTTTCAAATTTCTAAAACAAAATAAAGCAACCTTAACCTATGCAATACTAGTAAGGCTCAATTCACCAACCGGCTAACTGAGCAACCTACACAAGCTATAAAGGATACAACAAGATATAAAGCTAAGCAAGGTAGGGCTAAGTTATGATCTCTAGGGTCAAGCACAAGAATAAATTGCATGAAAGTAAGTGCTTGAATGTAAAGAATGGGCAAGAGACGACCGAATTTTTTCCCGTGGTGTCGATGTGTTGGCACACACCCCGAATTTTTTGATTGACCATGTCCATGCTCAAGTTACTTGGCCTTAACCCCTCTTAATAGTGCGGCCTCTACAAAACTATAAAACCTATACTAACCTAAGTGTCCTTCTCAACCTTATGACACTTAGGACTAGAAAGATCCTTAGTCTTGTTATATATTTGAGTTGAATACAGAGATCGCCTTTTTGAATAATGAAATTTAGGGGCCTCTTTAACATATGATCCAATGAGCGATAAGATTTCATTAAGCTGCACAAACTCATTAGTCACAATAATATTGTCATTAATAACCGAAACATACCTTGAGGGCCTAGATGCTTTCAATACTACCACCCCAAAATTGGCGTCTGCGGGCGTCATCACTGCTTTCCTGGTGGTGACGTTGGTTGGCGCCGACAAGCATTTTTGGCGCCGTTGCCGGGGATGGCACAGATTGAAGTATATAGACAAAGTTATGAACAAAATCGAAATTGGTATTCTCTTGCTAAACTAGCTAACTTGGCTTTGTTGATATGAAAACAGGGTAGTGTATGACCAGTTTCAACTTGCCGCAAAACTTTCATTCCGATCCAGAGTCACTTCTGAGGAGGACTCGAGCTCGTCTCGTATCACCTCAGAGACCACTCTCGGCAGCCGAACCAGTCATTACATTGTCGTCAGCTTCTCAAGCTATGACCCAAAAGACACTCCGTGATTACTATGCTCCATCTGCTAACCAGGTCCCTACCGGGCCTGAGGTTAACACCGTAGGGGAAAATTTCGAGATCAAGATGGGTCTTATTACGATGGTGCAGGCCAGCCCTTTCTATGGCAAGGCCAATGAGGATGCCAGCGCACATGTCCAGTAGTTCCTGGAGCTCTGCAGTACTTTTGTTATCAAGGGTGTATCGCAAGATGCAATTCGGCTCCGTCTGTTTCTGTTCTCTCTCTTGGGGAGAGCGAAGCAATGGTTTTATGCTAACAAGGCTTCTGTGGACACTTGGGACAAATGTGCCAAGGCGTTTCTCTCGAAGTTCTTCTCGACGGGCAAAACCAATGCTCTTTGTGGTCGGATTTCGAACTTTCAGCAGGTATCAAATGTGTCAATTCCTGAGGCTTGGGAGAGACTTCAGGAGTACATTCTAGCGTGTCCGCAATATGGAATGGACAATTGGCTTATTCTACAGAACTTCTACAATGGGTTGATACAGTCATCCCGTGATCATTTGGATGCCGCTGCGGGTGGAGCTTTCTTCTCGCTGACTATTGAAAGATCTACATCATTGATCGAGAAGATGGTTTCCAACCAAGATCGGAGCGATGATCGCCTCCAACCGTGCCATCGAGGTATGCACTCCGTCAAGGAGGCCGACATGCTCGCTATGAAGATTGATCTCCTCCTTAAGAAATTTGAGGATTATTCCCAAGATAAGGCTCAAATGCAAATACTTCAAGCTTTGGAAACTCGCATGACGTGCGAGGTCTGCGGGAATATTGGACATTCAGGCGACAATTGCCCAAAAACTCAAGAGGAAGCTCTATTCCTCAATGGCAACAATGGGTTTCGTCCACAAGGAAGTTAGGGGTGGAATCAACCACACCCATACTATCAAGGAGGTAATGGAAATTCAAATTATTTCAATCCTAACCAACCTACCTTGAGAGATCTTGTCTACGGCCAAGCGAAGATCAATGAGTCCCTTCAGAAAAAGTTCGCCGCTACAGACAAATCTATGGAGACCATCCATGCTAAGATGGATGGATTCTCCACCGCTATGAAGAACGCTGCTGAGTTTCAATAAGATGCTGGAAACTCAATTGGCTCAGCTAGCTGCTGCTACACCTGCTGGTGAACTAGGGAAGATTCCGGGGCATCCCGAATCAATTCTAGAGAGTGTCAATGTCATAAATGCTATGTGAAAAGAGCCACTTAGCAGGACACCCCTCAGCTAGTCAGAGAAGCTCACACACCCAAGAAGAGGTGCGTGGGGTGAGTTAGCAGCCACAATAAGATAAGATTCCGGAACCCCAGTGATAAGCTGCTCAATCTTCGATTGTGAATTTGATCACGCACTTTGTGACCTTGGAGCCAGCGTCAACATCATGCCCAAGGTAACATTCGAAAGGTTAGGCTATCCATCAATTTCCTCTACCACTATGTGTGTTCAGCTGGCGGATTCCACGGTAAGATATCCAAAAGGATTTGTGGAAAGGTTAATGGTATAAGTCAATAATACATACATATTGGTGGACTTCGTAGTCCTCGATATGGAAGGAGATCTTGGGATTCCGCTCATACTTGGGCGACCATTCCTCAAGGATACAAACGCCAGAATTGATGTTGGGACAGAAAGAATCAGCCTCCGCATCATGGGAAAGACCATGAAATTCAAGTTTCAAAATAAGAGGGAGGTATTCCTGATTCATGAGAATAGTGAGAAACAAAGGTTATGGGCAGAACCCGGTTGAGATGATCAAGATTATCACTCCCCTTCCAAGCCAGCTTGGGAGGATTGGGAGATTCATACTCCACCAACCGAGCCAGTGGAAGACGACCAGAAGATCCCTAATTTCATCACCAATACAGTATGGGAAGATCTGGAGATCATCTATCCTACATCCGAGGATCCTATTCCTGTGCCGTCTACGCCATCAAAGAAGAACAAGAAGAACAAGACATCATCGACCGCTACTACTTCTCCAGGTATGGACGAAACTACCTCAACTTGATCAGGCATGGAGAAAGGTCCTGCTTTTCGGACCCTAAACCAAGAGCTAGCTTGGGGGAGGTTCCCTCCCCTAAGTCAACTGTATCCCTTTACTTGCTTTGAATAAAATTTGATAAAAAACTTTCAAAAACAAAATAAATATTTACTGCTTTATTTCCCTTTTCCGTCATGCATGGTAAGAATGTTTTAACTCCTTATGATAAGTTGAAAGGATGAGTTTTGCTTTGTTCTACCATGTCTGTTGTGTCTAGTTTGAAAATAAGAGCTATCTTGAGTTTAAATCTGTTGGTTATGCAAATATCTTGCCAATGATCCTGAAAGTTCCATGGGTTGCATATGCTTGATCCAAGTCTAAGTTGTTATGAGTATAGATATGGTAAATAAGGTTGTGCAAGTTTGTTCTAGTGATGCTTGAAGTCTGGAGTTGTTTTCAAAAAAATCTAAAAAGACAAGTTCCCCAGTGATATGCAATGTCCTACCAGAGCCATATGTCATACTCCATAAGAAAACCTTACACATATGCTGCTTGATGTTCTGTTGAGTTTTGTCAAATTGTGTGACCCTAGTGAGATGCCTTTTATGCTTTCTCGATCATAAGCACATACACGACCCATCCATTTGCTACATTCCTACACTGGGAATTAGCACCATCTTCCATCCACTCCACATTAATAAATGCTCCATGTCTTGGTGATCTCCCTCGTAGAACATCCCAGAAAAAAAATAAAGTCAGATTATGGTTGCCCTAAAAAGAGAAAAGATGACATGCCAAAGAAGCATGACCTAAAAAAAAGGAGAGAAAAATGGGGTAGCCATGTCTAAAAAAAAGAGACAAGGGATGATTCGAGAGAGAAAGCCATTACCTCAAGGAGTAAGCCACATCCATCCATCCATCCATCCATCCATCCATCCACTCATACACCTGCACCCTTTGATCGAGATTGCATGACTTGTTTCTCCATGGATCCTCTCTTTGACTTTACAATATATGAAATGCAAGTATGTCCTGTTCTTATCCCACCTTGAGCTCCACAAAGGCTTTGTAGTAGTAGGAAAGAGCAGAGGTAGATACTGCCCTGGTTAGGAAAAACAAGTTGAGTTCCTCGAGAGAGTTATCCTGGGAACTTTGCCATGTTTTCAAAGAATCTTTCGAAACGTATCTCCAGATGGATTGCAGATCTATGAGCAAGTAAGTACCTCTCTATGCACCGTTCTAACTCTCAACAACCCAAGACAAGGAGACAGCTAAAAAGCCCCACGAAGGAGTAAGGTAATTGTGCAAAGGTATGATAGCCAACTTATTTAAGCTTATAGATGAATCTCTTTGCTTCAGACTTTGACATGACAGGTAAGGTACGAGTCAAAGTGATTTTCTGATCAACAACCTGATTTGTCCTACTTTACTCGGGACGAGCAAAGGACAGTTTGGGGGATCTTGTTGACGTTCACTAACGATCATTTCTAGGTGTCAATTTGATCAGAAAATCATGAGAGTTTGCATTTGTTACACACATCTTCATCCAATAAAGTCCCTAAACCACACTTCACCTTCTAGAAATTGCAAGTTGTGTTTTTGAGCTAATATGCAGGTTGCAAGCACACTTTGGCCTAACATAAAATCACAGAAAATATCAGAGTGACGATTCAGGCTCATTTGGACCAAGTGTAGCCCAAGAACCACACCAAAATCAGTCAAGACAAGGCAAGCCCCAGCATTTAGACAGGACGAGGCCCAAGACAGCCCGTTGGAAGAAGATGGGGGCGGTTGGCGGCCCGGGCAGGTCGACCGACCTACCTGGTCGGCCGAACTGGCCCGTGGGCCCCACTGCCTCAACTTCGCCATGTGTCACCTCCTCACTGGTTGCTCAAGTCAGTTCTGCAAGCTCTCACCCGTGGCTCCTTGCTATAAATACAAGGTGGCGGGGGGGGGGGGGTAGAGATTATGACACACACACACACACACACAGACACACACACCACACGTCCTCTCTTCTCTTGCACTTCTTGCATAGTCTTTAGACTTAATGGAGTTTAGGAGAAGTCTAGGAGTCTTCAAGTAGCCGGATCTGCTCGAGAGTCTGCTATGGGTTCATCTCTAGCTCTCTCTTGTAATATTCGGTTGTTTGTAATAGAATTAGACTATGGTTACCGATATCTACTTAAAGTATGTTCTGAGCTATCGGATATATGCTTCTTGATATGGTTGCATTATTATTCAATGCTTGCATTGCATGATCGCCCTGTGCTTGAGATGGTTATTGTATTGTTCTTAGAACTCTATCAACTGCTCCAGTATTCGTATGTTTGCTCTAGTGTGATATTTGTCCATCTGGAGGGTGGGGGCTCTGCGCGGGACACTAGAGTATCCTTTACTAGTGTAGAATGGTGTCTAGATTTGCTAAGAGTTGTTGGATGTCAACTATTCCCACGGTTTGTAGAGGTAGCCGACAGGTGGTGACAGCCCTGTCCGAGCCCGAGTAATCCTCCACATTCGGTATAGGGGGTAGGAGGTACATAAAGCCGCCGGGGTGTACGGGCTCCTCCCGTTGCTTCGATAGCGGTCTCCATGTTGTGTAGTTTAATCTCTGACGATCTAACCAATGACATAGTATAGATATAGCTAGCCTAGCACAGTTGACTCGAGCTCTGACTTCTGCCTTGCTCCCTTCCTAGAGCACCTTTTATCTTTTCTTTTGTTTATTTATCCAAGAGGGTAGTTTGTGTGTGTGTCACACTACCTCCTACCATGTTATATATCTTACCCCTGTTTATGCATGAGAATATCCAATCTAGTTAAAGTTCATCAACTAGTCTATATCTCTTCACTCACCGCCTTCCCTGCGGAAATATAAATGACACCCCGGTATACTCCCGGGTAAAATGCTACAACGGTATTCCGTGCGCTTGCAGATTTATTCGTGGTTCATGAAATACTGCCACCCCAAAATTAGCGTCTACGGGCGTCATTGCTGCTTTCCCAGTGGTGACGTTGTTAGGCGCCAACAGTGGGCCATTCGATCCTTGTACGTAGTGGCGCATTTTGCCCCTCCTGAGTACCTCTACCCTCTCCCTAATTTAAGACAACTCTAAATGGAAGAGGAGGCTTGGATGAGCACTTGATGGATCTTGCGTGTCTCCAATGTGAGCCCCAACCTAGTATTTATGGAGGGTGGCAAGGGGGAGGTGCCTTGGGATTGTGGACCTCCTCCAAGCCTTCAACACTTCTCCTTGTGCCACCTAGCATATTTTTAGTCGGTAACTTCACCCCAAGCAAATCAGAACCGCCTTTGATATATCACAAGGAGCCGACATGTGGAAGATGGGCCCGAGAGGTGCCGACCTTTGGTCTGGCGACCTCATTGGTCGGCCGACCGAAAAGTGTGGCCAAACGGCACCAATTTCGTCTGGTAGGCTACTAGGTGGGCCCCCATGTTATGTATGTGGGTCATGGCTTGTCTTGAGGCGGTTTGGTAGCTCTGGTGGGCCCATAGATCCTCGTGAACGTGTCTGATTCGTCGAGAAGGTGTTGCCACGGATTGATGATGTGTCACCTTGCTTGTGGGCTGCATTCCTTCTCATGTGAGGCTATCTAGTGGGCCATTTGATCCTTGTACGTAGTGGCACATTTTGCCTTGATCTGTGAAGTGTGTTTCCTTACTCATGAAGTGTGTTTTCTCCATTAATTCACCTGCATACAAATATTTACCAACACTCGTGGAAATGGTCAGTAATAAACCCATATCACTATGTTGATGTTTACATTTTATGTGTTTATGCAGGAGTGACGGCCTAAATTTGGTACTTAAGAGCCATCAACACTCAACCTTACTCCATATTTTGTGCCCACCTCAGAGAAATATTCCTTTAAGTTAGTTCATCGTCTTAACTTCAAGTTTCTCGCTAATTTTAATTTTTACTTTAGTTACATGTTCAGTTGCTTCCTTTGATCTTAGGGATTCCTGAGTCTGCATAAGTAGCAAGTTCTATTTATTTGAGGTTGCTTTTTGCCTAAGTATACGATAGGAGTAAGTAGCTCGATAGCTTTAGACGTGGTGCCTAGGCTTGGTTAGCTATCTCAGGTTGTGTTCCACCCCAAAGTACCGCTGTGGTAGGCCATAGGTGGTGACAATCATGTCTATCCTTTGTAGTCCACTACGTTCAGGTGTTTTAAAAGTAGTAATCGACTGCCATTGGACTCCCTTCTCACGTCAGTCTGAGTCCTTTCCTGAGGCTGCCGAAGCAGATCAAGTTAGTGAGTAGCAAGTTAGCTAGGTAAACCAGTAGGCTATCTGAAGTTAGACCTTCTTCTCTCTTACCTCTTCTTCCCTGGTGGCTCCGGTTGAGTGGTTTTAGGCCTCGTCGGATTTTACCGTTCCTTGAATTCGATATCTCACGTATACTCCCTGGTGAAAGCTACATTGATACATTTTTAGACACATCTATTAAACGTGTGAGGTGTTGTAGTTACGCCCTATTGCAACACATTAGTGCCTGTCAACGGTTGTAGAGACAATATCGTAAACACATTTATATTACATGACTAGCATAGCAATGTTTATAGTGACGTCTTATTTTGTCTCTAGTGGAGGTTAGACACGCTTTAGTAAAGCATATCTATATGTTCTGCACACGGACTGGAAAACTGTACATACATTTTGTCAAGCATGTGTAGAAGACAAAAGACGTTTCGTAGAGATGCATGGTGAATCGTGTATTTACTTTCGGTAAATACATTTTGAATTTCGTTGATGCATTTTTATTTTTTTTCTCTTATTCCTAACTTGTAAAGCATTATTCAATAAGTCATCATCACTTGGATTGAATATTTAACTTATCATCAACCACTAAACTAAACATGGGAATTTTGTTCAGCAAGAAAATATTTATTTGAAAATATATTGAAAATCTGTCAAGACAAAATGTATTAAAACTAGGCACTCTTCATACAAAATTGTAAACATACTAGCAAAGCGATCATCAGCAGCAGAGCGATGTGAAGCTAATTCCAGAAGATAAATCCAAGTGTTGTGGCCAGGTGTTAAACTTCCAGAAGATATTAGCTGTTTCAATGTTTTATTTATTAGTTGAAAGTATAGCGACATGAAAATAATTGTTAATCCTAATGACACCATTAATGAAATACAGTAGAGATTGCTGTCGAAAATATCTACCCTGCACACCATATGTGCTGCTTTGTGATCGCCAAAGCATTGTCAGTAAAGACGAGGAGCGTCAACAAACCTTGAGGATTGTGGCCGGGCTCACTACAGAGGTGACAGCTATTCAAGCTCCAGCGCGCGCATCGCACAATCAAGATGTGCAGCTCCTTGTGTGAACTACATGGAGAGGAGCATGTTGCACTTCATGTGAATCTTCATCCTCCCAAGGTATTCGAAAGAGAATGGCGAACACGTCCCGCAGCCCTGTGCGCTCGTCGGCGCCCCCTGGGTGCCGCAGAGTGCCTCCGGGGTACGATGCCTGGGAGGGCGCACTCCATGGTAGGGATGCGGGCGATCGCGAGACGCGTTGGTCCCCAGGTGAGTTCCCTCCTCTCTCCAGGCAGCAGGGGTCGTAGGGGAAGCGCGCTGTGCCTGTGAGATGGATTGCTCCGAGGACGGAGCCCCCATTGTCGGGATGGGATCGTCATCTGAGGGATGAACTTTGGGTTGTCGATATCAAGCAACACCTCTTTGGGAGCTCGCACGAGGTTGATCTCAGGGATTTGGACTCTGCGGCGGCTAAGTTGGAGGCAGCTTTGGCCCGAATTCCTCTCATGGGGGAGCGAGAGGCTGCTGCTGCAAGTCCATGGCGGGATAACACGACTCCATTCTCGGGAGGTGAGGATGTGGACGATTCAGTTGGGCCGAATGGCGATGATGGGGACGACTCAGTTGGGCCGAATGGTTCTGGGCTGACGCATGTGGCGATTCACTCCCATTCCTGCCAGCCTGCTACCGCCTTTTTTTCATTTTTATATTCAAAAAAAAATTAAAATTTAAATAATATATGGCTGTTCCAAGAAATTTCAAAAATGGGCCCTTGTCGCCCATGGGAAGGGTGACAGGAATTTTTTGTAAAAAAAAATTTACAAACCAGTCCTCGGTCAGCGCGGCGCAGGGGCTCGGCGGCAGGGGGCGGGCGGTCGCCCCCCAATGGGCGACAGGGGGGCCTGTCGCCCCACCCTCGGGCGATAGGGTCCCCGACTCTATATAAAACCCCCACCCTCATTCCCTCCTCATTTGAGCCCAAAAATTTCACCAAAAATCCAGAAAAAAAAGAAAGGAACTTCCACCAAAAATCCTGAAAAAAAAGAGAGGGGTGAGGAGAAGGGAAGCGTCGAAGCCCTGCCGGATTACGCACTTGTGATCTGCAGGTAATTATATTTGAATCCATTGATATTGTATAGTAATTTAATATAATTAGTGCTATAGTAGAACAATTTAAGTACGAGTTCGAGGATAAAATTAATTTTTGGATAGTGAAATATAGAATTGTAAATTTATAATGACAGTACCTTATTGATATTATAGCATAAGACAATGGCTGCTTCCAATTCTGGAGGATTTTCATGGACCGAAGAAAAATCTAGTATAATACTTGATATCATGACACATCTTTTAATCAGTAAGAAGTTGGATCCATTAGCGGATGGTACGATAGAGATGATCTTGTCCATAATAGTAAAATTTAAAGGTTTCACAATGTTTCGAGGTATTACAACGCAAGATGTAAAGGGACACCTGCTAGAACGTCAGAATATATACATGAGAGTATGTGAACTAGCGAATCATCCAAATGTCATTGGATTCTTACAAAGTTCTTGTAAGATATGGATGCGGCCAGAGGTGTATGAGATGCACATTAAGGTAACTCTCATTCAGTTCTAATTTCGTCCGTCATTTGGAATCTATATTTATAAAATAGTAAAATTGTTGTTTAATTAGATGCTAGGATTACTCCGAGGACACAGAGTTGATTAACAAATCGATACCAAATTTCCGTAAATTGGTATGTATCTTCGGTGGACTTATGCCGCAAACTAGGCGAAGGAGGTGGAGAAGATCTTCAGGTGATAGTACTTGGCTTCCACAAGAACAGATGACCGGAGATTCGTCAAGTCATGCTGCAACACCTCAAGCACCAAGTTGTGTTAACTGTGATGACGACATGGATGACTTCATGCCCCCCAAACTATGGCCTCCAACACATGATGTTCCTCCCCTTGTACATGAACCTAGATCCAGAAAAGAGAGAAAGGGAAAGAGAAGAGGTTCGTCAAGTCATGCTGCAGCACCTCAAGCACCAACTTGTGTTAACTGGGATGACGACATGGATGACTTTATGCCCCCTAAACCATGGCCTCCAACACATGATGTTCCTCCCCTGTACATGAACCTAGATCCAGAAAAAAGAGAAAGGGAAAGGTAAGAGGTTCGTCGAGCCATACTACACCACCTGCAGCACCACCATCTGTCAACTGGGATGACAGCCTAAATGATTTCATGCCATGATCTATAACATATGATGTTCATCGGTTTAAGATGTATTCGCATTTAGTATTGTTAATGTTGTATTATGCTTGTATGTATGACTCGTACCTAATGGAGCATCGAAGCATAAACATACCATCTATTGTATGTAATGGAAAATACGAGAGTGATCAGAGGCGAACATTGAAGTGTACAAATAAGCGGTCCACAGCTATCTCATTATAAATAAACATCAGAGATACAAAATCGGATATATCTAACCACCCCTAGGGCGTCGGACCCTCTTAGCCCTCTGCTGGGCACGGACATGGCCCTCGGAGTAGGTGTGACAATCCGGAGACCTCACCTGTTGCTCAGGATGCAAAAGGGGCTGCGGTGTCTGCTGCTGAGAGATCCCAAGTGGTGCTCCTCCTAGCTGTGAATACCCCAAGACATCGGGGTCACCGTGCGCGCCAGGTGAGTCTGGAGTCAAGTTGTCGAGTTCGTCTAAGGTGACGCCCTCGTTATCTGGAACGAACGTACTCGAAATAAACCCTGCGTAACATATAAACGTAAACCAACATATGTTGCGTGGTAAATTAGTGAGTGTATTGAGAGAGTGTTTTGTACCAGGTCGAAAGGAGGAAGAAGGTCCGGCACCCGCATCGGGGTATAATCCTACGCATAAAATGCGGATGTTAGCGTACGCTCGTGTCTTTCGTCATGACATGTAGAAACCGAAATACGAAACATAAACTAACCTGTGTAGGCCGGTATCTGTGGCCCCGGTACCATCCCTGGATATGGTCCGCCAACTGGTGGTGCCCCTCTAAACATTCCAGTATGGCCGAATGCAGTAGCTGGATCGTATCCAGTTTGTGATATTAGTAAATATGTAGCAACACTTGATATAATTTTAAAGAGATATCTACGTTACCTGCAGTTGTGTAGTACTGAGACGTCGGCTGGTGCGCGGTTGCCGGACACGGGAACGACGACGAGGCCTTGGACGACCCGTGTCTGTCTTCATACTGCACACGGCTTCCCAAGTTGTACATATATGTTCCATACAAACTGGACGCATGATTGATACATAGGTACATATATATTCCATACAAACTGGACGCACGATTACTACATATTACAGATAGGTTCAATACAAACTCCACGCACGATTAGTATATAGGTACAAACTGCACACTGGTGGATCATGACACCGAGTGCCTTCCACGAGCAATTCTCGCCGATGGTTGTCTGAACGTAGGAGGTGCTCCATCTCTGGGATTTCCGGAAGGACCGACGTCAGCAGCATCGTGAAGTGCATTCTGAGGACACTTCTTGTAGTTGTGACCCAATGCTCCACATTGGCTGCAACGCGCAGACTCTGCACATGCCGCAATGAGATGCGAGCATGGCAAATGCAATAACTTAGGCTTCATGCAGGAGTAGAAGGCTTTGCCATCTACTGTAATCAAACTCTCCTGTACCACCCTATCTCTACGGATATCACGACCAGTTCTATCCTTGCATAGAACCTCAAATCTATGCTCCATTGTACCTGTCGATATGATGCGGTGTAGTTTGGCTTTTTCTATCTTCTGTTGCATATATTGTGTCACTCTTGTGCAAAACTGAATTTGAGGTTGCTGATGTTTATGCTTGCAGCCATGTAATGCTCTCTGAAATACTTCATGCACCCATACATGATGAACTCAACAATTATCACAAGAGGAAAGCATATGCCTAATGCACCACAAGAGGATAGGCACGACAACGCCGCATAACCATACTGAAACACTCTGCATGGTTCGTTATCTGAATACCATACCGCATTTCCGTTAGTATCATAAAGGAATGACCATTTCTCCTTAGGTGCACCTCGAATCCAGTGTGAAAATGGCTTCTCAATTGAATTCCTAGCCTCTGCAACCTGACTCGTGCTGGTTCCTGATGCCCTTACCTTCACTTGCTTTGCAGTCAACTGATCAAGCATCTGCCATAAAGCATTGAATTTTCTCTGTTGATTTTCGATGCACAACCTCTTAAACATGTTCTTAAGATCCTTGTTTTTGAAGTGGTCATAGTAGTTTGCACCCATATGCCTAATGCACCACTGTTGTGGACATCGGGCCATAATGGAGGCGTTGTCGCAGTTCCGCATTGCAATTTCATTATTGATTGTAGCAGACCTGCATGCCTATCACTAATAAGGCACACATCTGGACGTGCAGCAACAACATGAACCTTCACTCATTCAAGGAACCAATACCAACTATCTAAGTTCTCATTCTCAACAAATGCAAATGCAAGCGGAACTATTTGGTTGTTGCAATCTACCCCGATTGCGGTGAGTATCTGACCTTTATACCTTCCAGTCAGAAATGTGCCATCAATGTAGATCACCGGAAGACAACACTGAAATGCCCTAACACAGGCACCTAGGCAAAAGAAAGCTCGTTGCAGAATGCTTTGCCCCCTAGTCACGGCTGGTACGAGGTATGTGTCATAAAATCTTTCAGGATTTCTAGCAGCAACCTGGGATAACATACGAGGAAGGTTATCATATGATGCCTTGTATGTGCCGAACCGCATCTCGAACACCTTTTGTTTAGCCCGCCATGCCTTCAAATAACTAATGGTGTACTGGTAAGTCTGCTCAATGTGTCGAACAATCATTTTTGGCTCATAATTTAGGTTGTCCATAATCAACCCATATATTTGTTTTGCAACAAAGTCGCATGATATATTACGGTGCGAGGGCTGAACTTCTGACAGCAAACAAGTGTGCTCTGTCACAATGGAACATTTCCAGTTCGACTTCCATTTTCCCTTGAATGCATGTACTCGCCATGGACATCCATCATTCACACACTTCACCTCATATTCTTTACTGCCAGACTTCATGACTCTAAATTCTCGCTTCAATGATATTGCCCATACTCTCACAGCATCTTTTACGGCTTCAATGTTTGGATATGTTGCACCTAGCACTACCTCATTCCCTCTGTACTCCCACTCCTGATTTCGTACGTCTTCTACGACATGATTGCCAAAACCATGCTCCTTTCACTCTTTTGGCAATGAGTACTGCTCGTCATCAGATGAGCCCTCGTATTCTTCCATCTCCATTGTGGCTTGGTCTTCTGCCTCCATCTCGTCCACGATGCTATGTATCCTCTCTCCCTCATCAGCAAGGCCCTGTGGTCCGATGTTTTGGTTCTCTATCTCTTCTGACTCATCTTGCTCAACATAGTTGGTCTCTCTTTGAATACTCAAAGTTGCTTGATCTGCACTATGTTGGATTTCATTTTGTGTCTTCTCCCGAGTTTGAACAAGAATGGTCAGAGGCCACCCACGCTCTAGAGCTACTTGCATGTACTTCTGCCAGTCATCAGTGTTGTGTATCATCATCAATTCCCATAAATCACTTTCTACTTCCCAATTAACAAGAGAATGGACGGTCATCACATGTGTCTCCAGATCAACACGGAACCCACGCTGCAGCCACTTATATATGGAACCAAAACTCCTCTCCAGAGGTTTATCTATGGAGCTAGATGTGCACTTAAAGGCAGAAAGGTCTACTCCATTTGGCCCATACAAAACATTGTAGTCACAAAAAAATACTTGAAACTGCATTTTGCTCGACATATCTGTATATCACAGAATACATATCGAGTTATACTCTTTACTTCACTACCTTATTCAATAATCCGTAAAAACTAAGTATGGATTTCAACTACAACATTTAAGTATTCATAACTACGTGATGACACTCAAATTCTATACTGCATATGCGAAATTCTATTCAAAATCGTAATTAATTTATAAACACGTCTCTAATAGTACTGCAATTGTAATAATAAATGCGTAGTATTAATTTCCTAAACTAATAACAAACGTGTATCCTTAAACTCCTACTTAAATTGGTTCTACTACAGCACTAATTAAATTTAATTACTCTACAATATCAATGGAAAAATACATAAGTTAAATATAATTACCTGCAGATCACAAGTGCACAATCCGGCAGGGCTTCGCCGCTTCCCTTGTCCTCACCCCTCTTTTTTTTTCTGGATTTTTGGTGGATTTTTTGGGCTCAAATGAGGAGGGAATGTGGGTGGAGGGATTTATAGAGGGGGGGGGGACCCTGTCGCCCGAGGGGGGGCGACAGGCCCCCCTGTCGCCCGTTGGGGGGGGGGGGGGCGACCCCCCCTGCCGCCGCCGAGCCCCCGCGCCGCGCTGACCGAGGACCAGGTTGTAAATTTTTTTTTACAAAAAAGGCCTGTTGCCCCCTGCCTAGGCGACAGGGGCCTGTCGCCCTCCCCATGGGCGACAGGGGCCATTTTTGAAATTTCTTGGAACGGTCATATATTTTTGAAATTTTAATTTTTTTAAATATAAAAATGAAAAAAAGGACCCAATCGGATTGGCTTTGGGTTTCTCGCGAGAGCGCGGTGAAGGGGATCGGGTATCCTGCTCGCCCCAATGAGATCCAGCGGTTTGGGAGGAGAGTGAGAAGGGTCCGATGGATTGGAGCGCCACCGCTGCTACTGCACTCCTTCGCTCAGGCTGTGAGAGGGGGATCCATGGCGTGGAGGCCGATGGATCCGCACCGCCCAGTGAAGAGACAAGCGGAGCAGGAAGACTGGATGGATGAAGATGATTTGTTGGAGCCAGATCATAACCAGGATTGGGATCTCAGATTCAAGCTTCGGAGAGGGTATGTTGGAAGGTACCGTAAGGATCAGCGCCAAGGTAGCCGAGATTTCCATATGGGCGATCATTTCGGCAGAGATCAAGGTCATGGTGGTCGTGACTTTGATCGCAGAGGAGACGTGGGAGGAGGTGGGAGCAGGGGTGCTGCCCATCCTCGACCCCAGGGCGATCTAAGATCCGATCCTAAGAGGGGAGGGCTAGAGGAAGGAAGAGCGAGAGCTGCAAAAGATTCTAGGGTTCGTGAATTGGGAAAAGAGACAGCAAAGCCGTCTCCACCCTCAGGTAATCTCAAGACTACTAAATCTCTCAAATGCTTCAGATGCATTGAGGTAGGACATCATCAATTGGATTGCACCAATGACCCTGTCTGCTACAAATGCAAACAACCTGGACATATGGCAGGAGAATGTGGTAGTCTGCCTAGTAAAAAGCTTAAGATGTTTGGTTTTGCTATCTCGGGTCAGGGTTTTTATGCCATAGAAACCCCAGAAAAAGGGAAAGTTGAGCAGCATAGTGGGCTAGTGACAATTATTGAGGGCGAAGCCATTGAAGAGAAGATTGCAGATGAGCTCAGAAATCTTGTTAATGAGAAATGGGATTTCCAGGTTAGGAAGTTTACATCAAATGAGTTCAGAGTAGCTTTTCCTGACCAGCCTACACTTGATACCTTCTCTAATATGTCTGAAATTGTGTTAGCCATTCATGGGCTGAAAGTAAAGATTTCCAAATCCATGGTGGACCCTGCCGCTTCTATTGTGCTTCAACCAGCTTGGATAAAAATTTATGGTTCCAAGGTTTGCCAGAGAGGAGGATATAATCAGAGAAATTACTACTTTGGTGGCTGAACCCATCAAGGTTGATGAGTTCAGTCTGCTGAGAGATGAACCAGTGAGTGTTCGGGTCAACTGTAGGGATCCCTCCAAAATCAGAAACATTGTGGAAATATTCTTTAATGGAATTGGATCTGACATCAAGTTCATTGCAGAAAATACTCAGGGAAGAACCCAGGGCAAGGGGGGGGGGCGTCTGCAAGCCAGAGCAAACATGATGATAAATCTGGTAAGAAAGGAGGCAAGGATGCAGAAGGAGATACCAGCAGAAGGGACCTGGACAAACATGATAAAAACAGTGGTCATGCTGAAAGGGAATTTGAGGCTAGTCAGGGAGAGTCCCAAGATGATAGTATGGAGGACCTCATCAGAGATGGGTCTCCCTCTGAGGTAGAGGCAGATGGTGTAACAATGGATGTTGGAGCAGTACCTTTGGCTGCTTTCCACATAGATTTAGACTTGGTTAAACTGGCTGGACAGCTGGAATGTTTGTCTGGAGATAAGGAGAAGATTGTATCTGGTGAAAGTCACTTACCTTTGGAGTGTGGTGGTATTGACCAGCAAAAGTCCAATTCCAACCGTGTTACTCTAACTGGGCTGAAAGAGCAAATGGTTGGAAAAGCGATGAGTAGACCGGAGGGCAGTGTTTTACCCGCGGGCAGTGGATCAGCAGATGACCTGCACAGCCCTTTGAGAGGCGCAGAAGGCAGTCCTACCAACTACCTGCTCAGTCCTGTGAGATGTGATATGTTGCAAGACAGTCAGGCCTTTGATATCTTGTCTCCTGAAATCATCAGGCCACCTGGCAAGAACAGCTCAACGATCCCTACTGGAAAAAATCTGGTACATGACCAAGTTGGAGCTTACTTGTTGGATGCTAACAAGTGGCCAACGCTGGGTCTCAGGAACAATTGCTAACACAAGAAGAAGACCTGATGGATGATACTTATGTGAATCTAGATGAGCAGACTGACATGGAAAAGGATCAGCAATGGGAGGTCCCTAAGCAGAAGCAGAATAACAAGAGACAGACCAAGAAGAAGCAACCAACAATTGCCACCAGAGCCAGTGCGAGGGTGCCTAGGGATGAGGTACCTATTGCTGCCAAGGCAATCGCCAGAGGACAAAAGAGAGATGAAGCTCTTCAAGGTATGTCTGGTTCTAATTTTGCAATTCTAAACTCTGTTCCTAACTCATATCTCCAAGAGGTCATGGGGGACCTTGAGATTGAAGGTAATAATTTAGATTTCCAAATTAACATTTTGAAGGCTGAGGAATTAGTTAGAGTAGACCTAGCACAAGCCAATTATAAGGCCTATTTAGACAAAATTAATAGCAAGCATGCTCCTTAGGGGGAGGAAGACATCCTGGATCTAGCTATGCCTATAATGGATAATTCCTCTAGGCCTAGTATTAGCTCTACTAGTAGAGCCCCTAATTCTCACGGTTCAACATGAAGATTTTGATGTGGAATGTAAGAGGGTTAGGGAAACCAGCGAGGAGAAGACAGGTTAGAGAACACATCTTTCAAGAAAAAGTAGAGGTGGTGGGCTTACAAGAGACTATAAAGGGCGACTTCTCTGACCAGGACCAGCAAAAGTTGGCTGGTGGTCTGCAGTTCATTTGGGTGTGGCTGCCGGCCAGAGGGCATTCTGGTGGAATTCTTCTGGGGGCTAAAGTGGATACTTTGGAGGTGGAAGCTCAGTGTATTCGGGAGTTTAGCATCCAAATGGACATTAGGAACAGGTTGACCAACTTTAGATGTAGTGTGGTGGCAGTGTATGGCCCTACCCATCACAACCTATCTGGAATCTTCCTTGATGAACTCACTGAAATTTGCACCCTGAGACACTTACCTATGACTCTAGGGGGAGATTTCAACCTCATCAGGAAGGAAAGTGACAAAAGCTCTGCCCTACATAACCACCTACTGACTTCCCATTTTAATGACTTCACTGGTAATCACTGTCTAAGGGAAGTAACTAGAGTGGGCTCTAGATACACCTGGACCAACAAACAACTCTCTCCAGTGCATGCTAATCTGGATAGATTTTTGATGACCAGTGATTGGGAAGACAAATTTCCCCTCTGCCTAGCTTGGGGGTTGACGAGTTGGATTAGATCATGCCCCAATCATTTTAGATTTTGGTGAGCAGGGAGCTCCCAGACCAAAATACTTCTTTTTTGAGAAGCAGTGGTTACTAAAACCTGATTTCCATGCCATGGTGGCTGGAAAATGGGAGATTAGCCAACTGAGGAGACCAGAGGGGTGTTATTCCATTCTGGCAGGGGAGCCTGGGTTTCCTAAGTCAACATCTTAAAGGCTCGAATTTACTACAGGTTGGTGAACAAAAAGAGAAAGATTAAGCTTGCTCCAGCAGCTATAAGAGATTGACAAATTATCTAATTTGAGGGAGCTTCTGGTTGCCGAATGGCAAAAAAGGTATGAAATAGAGAATGTAGTGGAAAATATTTATTAGATGGAGGCAATCTACTGGCAGCAGCGTGGGAGTGATCTCTGGGTTTTGGAAGGGGATGCCAACAAGCAACGAGAAGGGCCAAGAGGAGTTCCAGAGAAGTCAACCAAGAAAACCCAATCGCGAGGTGTAATCCGGCAAACCAAATCTCCTCTGGAATCCAAAACACGCGAACAACCCTCCTTGAAGCAAACCTCAAACCCCACATCAAGAAGTTGCGAAACAGAAAGCAAATTGAACCCAAGGTTTGAAACCAAAGCAACCTCTCTTAGGGTAAAGCGATCAGAAACTCTAACAGCGCCAAGTCCACATACCTTTCCTCTTCCATTATCCCCGAACACAATGTACTCCTTTGAGCGCATCGGGGTGAGGCTGGAGAACCATTTGTCATTTCCGGTCATGTGGCGCAAACAACCAGAGTCCATGATCCACCTATTCTCCAAGCCTCCAACCTGCACATCAATAGTGAGACAAAGGGTGAGCAAATGTCTCAACACTGGGGTTAGCAAAGTGAGAAGCAAACTAGTGTCGAGCCATTTGCTTTACAGAAGAGTTAGCAAAACCAGGCAAAGCGTATCCCTCATCCCGTCTACCGCGTGACTGACGAACACCGCCGCGAAGAAAGAGTGGTGCATCATAACCTCCTCCAAAGCCTCGGTCCCGTGGTCCATAGCCGTACTGAAAACGACTAGGAGCACGACCGGCAAAGCGACCACCCACTGGAGCACGGTAAGCACCACCGTCTTCCTGACCTCCACCTACACGGCGCGCCCTAGCATCTTGCCTACCCCCACGCCGAGGAGGACCGTGCACCCGAGTAGAGTACATGTCCGCGTTCCGTCTCTCCTGCTCACGCCTCACAGCTCGCTTCCTTCTGAAGCAAAACTCCTCCAAGTGACCTTCTCTGTCACAGAACTCGCAGTGGTACCTCACCTCTCTCTTGGGAGGTGGAGGCCTAGCCTACGGACGGGGAGGTGCAGCCCTCTTCTTCTGGGCAACCTGAGCTGCGGCAGCAGGGAGCGTGTCGAGGGGATTCCTCAGCTCATTGGGCTTTGGAACCCAAACCTGCTTCTGTGGAGGTGCTTTTTGTGGTTCTTTCAGCACACCATCCACGGGGTCAACAAGCGAAGGCTGCGTGCTCGAACTAGCAATGTTTAGAGCACTCTGAACTCCAGCAGCCTTGCCGATCTTACCATACAACCTGTCAAAGTCTGACTTCGTGTAGGTGTAACCGACCCCAAAACCATCACCACGCTTGAACTGCTTAATCATCATGCCCAACTGCGACTCACTAGCAGAAACCCAACTAAGAATCGCCCTAAGATAGGTATTCTCATTCTCCAAGTTGGCTTTCTCTACCGCAAGATTATCCAAATTAGAGATCATACCAGGGTAAACAGAGCAGTCAATAGGTGGGCTAGACTCCACGACCTTAGTCTTCCCAAAAGACTTAATCAAGGTATTCTTCTCATCTAGCTCTGACCTAAGCGTGGGACAAAGCTTACAAGCACCAAGCAGAACAGGCCTAGACCTAAGCTCCTCTAGTTCACACACAACAGTAGCAAACTTTGACTGTAAAGAAGCTAGATTAGCCTTAAAGATAGGACACTCATCACATTCAAGCACATCACTAACAATGGGAGCGTCCTTAACCAGTTCTAGTTCATGCTTGGCCTTAGCGAGCTCATGAGACACGTCGGCAAGCGAAGTCTTAGCAACATCTAAGTTCGCGACGTTCTCATCATGCTTGGCACGGAGAGCAACAAGATCATTCATGTGAGATATGCAGCCAGCGCACTCATCCTCACTAGATTTCTCCCTAGCACAAGCCAGCTCAGCCCCAAGCTTTCTACGCTCTCTAGCTGCTTCCTTAAGCAGCCTCTTCTGGTTGTCGAGAGCGGCGTACAACTCTCTAACCTCCGTATCAAGCAGGTCGATTGTGGAGTTTACCTATGAATCACCCTCGGATCGAGGAGAAGAGTCGACGTGCGTCGGTGTAGCATGTCCACCCTAAGACGCACGAGCACCATCGGCTTCACCCGCCATGGTACAGAAGCCCTTGCGCCGACCGGCCGCCAAGCACAGGCCGATGAAGCCGGTGGCTTCCTTGTCCCGCTTCTTCTTCTTCTTGTCGTCGTTGTCGGAGGTCAGTGAAGAAGAGCGGTCGGTGTCGGAGCTCTTGTCGAGGTCACTGAGCTGCGCCAGAAAGGCCTTCTCCCGCTTCTTGGCCTTGTACTGGAAGTGCTTCTTGAGCGACTCCTTGTCGAAGCGTCCTCCCCGGTCCACGACTGCGGTGCTTGTGGCGCCGACGCTCCTTGTTGGAGCCTCTCTCATCACGGTCGCGGTGGCGGTAGTAGTCGAAGTGGTTGTTCTAGCCACCGCCCGACTTCTTGGGGCGATCGGCGATGAAGTGGTTCAGGTCGCCGCAGTTGTAGCACCCGGGGTTCTTCTTCCTCTGCCTGTTGTGGTAGACGCGGTGGAAATTGCTGATGAGGAGGCACAAGTCGTCGTCGCCCAGCGTCTCCAGCTGCTCATCTGTAATAGAAGGCAAAGAGGCAAGAGAAAAGCCAAGAGCAGAGTTAACGTTAGAGCTCGATCCACCTGGGCCAGTCACAAGAGCGATGCTCTTGGAAGGAGGGGCACCATTGAGCTTGGCTCGTGTCTGGTTATCCACCTCCGTGGCCTTGAGCTTGCTGAAAAGCTCGTTCACGGTCAGACTCTCATAGCCAGCAGACTCAATGATCGTGTTCACCTTGAGATCCCACACAGAGCGGTCAAGTGCTTAGAGCAACTTGAGGGTCTTCTCGTGTTTTGTGTACTCAAGGGCATCTATAGATCTGTTCACATTGACTTTGTTCACAGTCAATTGAAACCGACTGAACATATCGCCAATGCTCTCACCCGCCCCCTGTGTGAAGTTCTCGTATTCACGCCGGTGAGTCTCGAATAGTCTGGCCTTCAGACTGAGGTGTGCCCTCGTGGTAGTTCTCAAGGCACGTCCAAACTTTGTGCGCTTCCTGAAAACCCTGGACGCGTGAGAACTCCGCACGAGAAACGCCAGCAAACAAGGCATTGATAGCCTTGGCGTTAGCCTTGTGCTCGGACACCTGAAGAGGTGTAGTCCGAATGGCAACCACCTCGTAAGCCTGGTTCTTGGTAATCTCCCAAACCTCGGCTCCTATGCTTTGCAAGAAGGCTCGCATACGCACCTTCCGGTAAGCATAGTCCTTGTCGGCAAACACAGGGATCTTACCAAGACTCGCCATGGTCGCCAAATGGTTTTCGAACCGTTCAAGGTACTGAAAACCTTAACCAACCTCTGATACCAATTGAAGGATCGAAACTGGCGACCAGAGGGGGGTGAATGGGAGCCGATCAAAATTTCTTTCGAAATCAATCCGTCGGCCTATATCCCAAAATCACCGCAAACCCTCAACCTAAGGTATGAGAGAATAGCTATGGACTAGCTATCTCACAGCAACACACCCAAGGAAACTTCGTGGAAGCAAAACAGGAAAAACTCCCCAAACAGCAGCACTGCTGAGTCAGACCGGTCTGACCGCTAGCACAGACCGGTCAGACCGGTCGGGCTAGAAATTGAATTTTCCAGACCGGTCAGACCGGTTGCTCCCAGACAGCCCGCAACCAAAGCTTCAAATGGCAAATCTCGAGCAAACAAAGTCTAAATCCACCGAAACTTAGAGGATACCTTCACACCTGTCCCGTGAACATATCCCCAAGAGATCTCTCCCAAAATATTAAAGAATCTTGAGAATTCAGGGGAAGATCAAAGTGGATTGGGGTTTTCTCAAGAACACAAAAACTCCAATTCGTGAGAACTCACGATTCCAGGGGGTTTGGCACTAGGCTAGATGCATCGGAATCATCACAAAGAGTTCAACAAACCACGAATTCAAAGGGTTGTCTCCTCCAAACACAAAACACACCAAAAGAGGAGAATTCGAACCCAAAATGCAAGAGAGGAGGGAGAGGACAAAAACTCAGCACCCAAAGGTGAATCTCAAACGAATTTCATTCATTAATCTCAGAGAAATTCACCTATACAAAGGCTAGAGCCTACCACACCATCATCCACCCTCTAGATTGGAGAGATTAGCTATAATCTAACCTTCCTTTGTGTTGGAGACCTTGGCCCCAACCTGGAGCAGGGGGGAAGGGGAAGGAAAAACCGAAAACGACTCAAGAGACTCAACCAGCCACGGGCTGGTGGGGGTATTTATACCCAGCTGCTGCGGCCAGACCGGTCGGGTCTGCAGCAGCCCGCTGTATAGACTCAATCGACGGCAGAGTTTCTTTCTTCAACTCGAAGTCTTTGCTGCGATGCCGCCACGTCAACGAAGTTCCCGTCTGCGGTTTTGGAGGGTCCGCGAAACTCGGGTAGGTGGCCGGTTTTGAGAAAACCGCCAAAACACCTCGCGCGGGAAGATCCCCGCCTCCACGCCGTGGCCCTAGACGCCGTTCCCGCCTTGGCCTTCTGACGGCCCTAGACGCCGCCCGACGCCCGTCATCTCCTCGCCCGCAGCGAGGCCCTAGACACCGTCGACGCCCGTCGCCTCCGTCAGTCCCGAGACCGACGCCCGTGCCTCCACGAATTGGCGTCTTCAACCGCCGTCCGCCTGCTTGGTTTTGTGGCGCAAACCAAGAAACCCGCCTTCCGTCGCCGCTTGCGTCCTCGATCCAGGAGTGGATGCCACAGCTGCCGCCCGGCCCGAGCTCCTCCACGGCAACTCTCCGTCGATGCTCGACGCCTGTGTACCTGCAATCCAAAGACCAAGCGCACGATCACACCGCACGGTTGACAATTCACTCATCACATGCAGGATAGAGTACTCAACATTCCTCAAACATGGACATCAAAAGGTTAAACTATGGCGTCATCACTTTGGTGCCAAAAGTCAAAGAAGCTAACAACATTAAACAATACCGTCCCATCTGCCTTCTTAATGTGGATTTTAAAATATTCACTAAGGTGCTGAACAATAGGTTTATCCCTATTGCCAAGGAGGTGATTGGGGGTAGCCAAACTGGGTTCATTAAGGGGAGAAATATTCTAGAAGGAGTAGTGATTCTACATGAAGTTATCCATGAATTAAAAACCTCCAAGAAAAAGGGGCTAATCATGAAGATTGATTTCGAGAAGGCCTATGACAAGGTTCGATGGGATTTTTTGGAAGAAGTTATGCTTGGAAAAGGGCTTCTAGCTATTTGGATAGATTGGGTGATGCAAACGGTTCGAGGGGGTAGGGTGTGTGTGAATGTGTATGGACATAGGGGCTCTTATTTCAGAACCTACCAAGGTCTGCGGCAGGGAGATCCGCTGTCCCCTATTCTATTCAACCTGGTGGTGGATGCTCTTAGCACCTTATTGGACAAGATTGTGGGGAAATAGCATCTAGTTGGAGTCCTCTCTCACTTGATCCGGGGGGGGGATCTCACATATTCAATATGCGGATGACACGGTTATTATGATTGATGGCTCTGATAAGTCTATCTTGAATCTGAAGCTGATCCTCTACTGTTTTGAATGGCTTTCGGGCTTGAAAATTAACTTCCATAAAAGTGAGGTTTATGCCTTTGGTGTTGACCAACCTGAGAAGGAAAGAATGGCAAATATGTTAAATTGCAAATTAGGGGTTTGGCCAATGAGATACTTGGGTATCCCCCTGTCGGAACATAGGCTGGGAAGCGCGGCTTTTGCTGGTTTGAAAGAGAAAATGTCTCAGAGGCTAGACCTGTGGAAAGGCAAACACCTATCCTCTGGGGGTAAACTTATTCTGACAAATGCTTGCCTATCTAGCCTTCCGATTTATACCATGGGTTTCTATCTCTTACCCAAGGGCACCCATGGTGGGATGGACTCGGTTAGAGGAAAGTTCTTTTGGCAAGGGGCGCGAGATGACTTCAAGTACCACATGGCGAAGTGGGATACTCTTGGCAGACCTAAAGACCAGGGGGGCCTTGGCATCATAAACACTCAGATTATGAACGAGTGTTTGCTTGTGAAATGGATTTGGAAAATTGCCAAGGGAGGCAATGAGACCTGGCTTAAGCTTTTAGAAGCTAAATACATGCCGGATGGAAACTTCTTCAATTCAAAGAGTAAAGGGACCTCGCAATTTTGTTAGGGGCTACACAAAGTTAAACACCTCTTTAAATGGGGCGCCTTGCATAAAGTTGGAGATGGATCCCTAATTGCTTTTCTGGGGCGATGTTTGGCTGGGGTCGTCGCCCTTGAAAACTCAATTCCCTGACCTCTTCAACTGCTGTGAGGACCCCACTGTCCTAGTAGCGGCTTGTTGGGATAATGGGGAATGGACAGTAAACTTTCATTGTAAATTTACCCCCCATGAACTGGCAAGCTGGGAGGAACTGCTTGGCCTTCTTCAAAGTATAATTTTGGATCAGGAACTGAGGGATGACTTCGCCTGGGCCTTGGATAATTCTAAAGCCTTCACTACTAAATCGCTTTACAGATTTGTAATACATAGGGGTGTGTGCATTTCGACATACCAGGATGTCTAGAGAACTAAACTACCTCTAAAGATCAAAATTTTCCTATGGCAACTACAGCATAACAAGTTGCAGGCAGTAGTCTCTCTTAAGAAAAGAGGGTGGAAGGGTGATGTGCATTGTTGTCTTTGTGGGGGGCTGAGTCTACAAACCATGTTTTCTTTGGCTGCTCAATCGCGAGGTTTAGTTGGTGCTGCCTTCGAGATGCTTTTGGTTGGGCAGGGTGCCCTTCCAGTTTGAGCGATGCTTTAGATGATCATATTTGGGGTGGGAAGATCTATGGCAGAATACCTGAATTATCCCGGCTCAAGTGCGCAGGCCATCACCATAAAGGCAACACCGGCTCAAACGCACTTCAAACGGAACAATTCTTGGTCTGTCGGGTAACGTCCCGATACAACCACCGGTTCTCGGATCGAACAAGCATACCCCGCACGAAGGCGAGTCCAGAGATATTACAACCACATATTTTACAACAGAAGATCAGTAGTGATTACAAACCAGTTCAAACCGTTATTACATAACCAAACCTTGTAAAACAGTTATACAAACCACAACTGTAAGTTCAGAGTTTGAAAAGCAGCGGAAAAAAAACACAACGGCTACAACACGTCACAAAAGTATACCAGGCTAGCCCAAGCATGGTATCACTCGTCAGGGTCATTGCCGGCCAAAGACGTATCCCACTCTACGGACCAGCCAGGATGCAAAGAGCAGGGCCTAGACAAACTAGCGACCTGGTCCTCAAAACTCATACCTGAAAAAGAGTTTCAACAGCAAGGCTGTGTATTCTTATACTCAGCAAGACTTAACCGTCAACGGGTATACGTAGCCCACCTAACTAGACTATGGAGGGTTCTGTGAGGCTCTGGTTTTCCTTTTGCTGAAAAGCAATAAAGAGTAGGTCCTTACTTTCAAATTTTAGCTTCCAGGATTCTAGTTGATTAACCATTCTATGTAAGCAACTACTATTCAACCATGGTAGATCTTTCAGCAAACATCAAGATTGATCATAATAATGTTGCTCTTATTACTCTGTGTGGCAAAGAGACCAAGCAGTCCCAAACTGTGGGAAGCAGACGATTCGAATCGAATTTGTTAACCTGGCCAGGCAGACCTAACACACACGTTTGGAACACCATCGGGTCGTTCCCAAACAACCATTTACCTTTCTTTCCGACCTGTGGATAGTGCCACTCTCCCCGACTACAGGGCACCAAGGTCCAACCTTGTCCCTCGTAGCCGCAGTGTTGCGCAACATAAAAATAAAACCTATCCCTAAGAGAGAGTGGAAGGTATATCCACTCACCGGTCCAATCGGCTACTAGGCTTACCGCGTACCATATTTACGGCATGTGGCTAGTACGTTCAAATACTTAACCAACACTACCACACACCGCGACCTTAGCAAGTTCATCAACACAGACGGGGTCACACACAAGGTCATGATATCGAACACAACCCCGTCTGTCGTCCTTATTTTGATAACAGAAAGTAAACAAGCAATTCCTATAGAGCTCGCGAGTGACAAGCAATCACTCGACTTTTACCGGTCCTATAAGCTTAGCAATTATTCGAACTCATGTCTAGTGTTCAGTACATAGGTACCTAGGATCATGCATCTAGGGTTTCAATTCAAATCCTAAGAACTGTAAATGCACAAGTAAGTAATAACAATAAATGGTAATACTTTGAAATATAGGTTATGTCCGGGGCTTGCCTTCTCGGTAGTCGCTAACTATTTCAGCCCTAGGCTCTTCCGAACTTTGGTCCGGGGCTTCAGTTAGTACAGCAGTGTTCACTTGAGCTTCGAAATCACCTCCGTCAGAATCCGGGATCAGCTCGTACGTTCCGTCCGATATAGCAGTCGTATCTATATGTGATGCAAGAGATGAAATTATAAACAAACTTCACTTCACGATAATGTTGTAGTCTAACAATTAACAAACATACTTATCACATGGGCAATCGTTTATAAAGTAGTAACTTAACATTTCTAACTACACAAGGCATCATGATCAACGGCACAAAAGAAGCTTACTAACTTCATAAACAAGTGGTAGTTGTTTCCTATAGCAAGTAAATCATGGTTTGCTAATAAATAAACAACTCAGCACACATACAGTAGTAAAATTCAGCAAAAAACTATATCAAATAGAAGGTAAACAGAACGAGCTATCCTGCAAATTTCATCCCAAAACTTGTAGCCATTTATTCAGAACAAAATATTTACTAAGAGAACTCCTAGAAAATGATTGAATTCTACGGATTGAACCAAAGCAAAATAGAGGCTATAAATTAAACAACATACCAACACAGTGCTAATTAAGCTTCTGTAAAAATTTCAGGATTTATTCTGCAAAGAATTAATTCTAAGAAAATTAAAAAATCTGACAGAAAGTTAAAAAGATTCATTTTTAGCTTCTGTTCTATTCATTAACTGGTGATCAAATTTTTCAGACAGCGAAATAAGACTAAAACAAGGCAGTAAAAAAATTATCAGAAATTTTTAAGCAAGGAAACTATTTATCAAGATTAAAGCTTACTTAACAAGCATTAAATCATAGCTATGGTTAAACATGAGTACTGACCACTAAATTTTTATAGTAACACTATAGTTACATGAACATTTGACCATAAAAATTTCACAGCAAGACATGGTCTCAATCATCAGTTAAGAAAAAGATAAAAACAACTAGTATTTAAACACAAGTAACACAAATCTATTTTTACAGCAAAAACTCTCAACTAACACCTAACATATTATAATTCTACTGCAAAGATCTCTTCATGAGGATTCCAAAACTTCAAGATTTATCTTTTTCTGTTTTTTCTATGAATTTCTATGGAATATCATAGTTTACAGCAAAAATAACAAAGTGGCCCTTGCTGCTACTATTCACTTGAGTCACGGGCTATTCAAATAACCCCCTGGGTTTCTTTGAATTCTAACCGAGAGGTCCTCGGCTGTGTCAGAGAAAGGGGGCGGAGTTGACCGGCCAAATCCGGCGACGGCGATCGCCGGCGGTGAGGGTGGAGGGGCGTGGGAGGTTCAGCAGGCCAAGGCGCACCTCTGGGTGGCTTGGGAGGTCGAGGGAAGGACCGGAGCTAGGACGTCGACGGCGAGCAGTGGCTTGCGGAGCTCGGCTACGGCGGCGGGGTGGTTCCAGTGGGGATTGGACGAGGAGGAGGGGTGGGGGAGCTGCGCCAGGACACGGCGGAGCTGCTGGTGAGGTCGATTGAGGGCGGGGAAGGGCGGAGGAGGGGGTTCGACGGTGAGGTCGAGCTTGCCGAGGTTCGAGTGGAGCGACGGCGGTGTTCTGGAGCGTGGAAGCGAGGAAAAGGCGAAAGAGCTCTCGGATTAGCTTGCTGGGGTACGTGTAGTGCTCATGCGCGCGAGAGGAGAGAGCGGCGGGCTCTACCCCGTGCTGTCCACGGCGGCGGCGAGGTGGCGCCCGGCGGGTGAGTCTGGGCGCGTGGCACGGCAGGGGAAGCTCCAGCGCGAGGCAAAAAGCGGTGGAGGAGGTCGGGCGCGACGCGTGGGGCGGTTCTGCAAGCAGGATTTTGCCGGGCTGGCCCTCCACGGCGGCGTCAGTGCTGAACAGCGGCGGCGACAGGAGAAGCAGAGAGGCAGGCTGGAGGTGGAAGAAAAAGGACCAGTTTGTAATTTCCAAAATTTTAGGGTCCTAACTGTAAACCAGTAATAACTTTTAATCTAGGGCTCAAATGAAAAAGTGCGCAACATGAAAGTTGTTCAACTTTTCAAGATCTACAACTTTGATGTTGTGCAAAAATTTATTTGATCAAAGGTTAAAGAGTTATTTTTGAAAACATAAGGAGAATTTGAATTCAAAGGACTTTTGTCTTTTTCAAAGCAAATTCACTTTAAATCTAGGCTGAATTGAAAGATTTCCTGCCAAGCAATGATTACACTATAATTTTCAAATAAACCTCCACAAAAGCTATAATCACACAACCTATTCAAATAAAACTATAAAGTTGACCTTGGAACAATTCTTAATTACACAAAGGTCCTTAAAGTTTTAAAATAAGCCCTTGCTCAAACAATTTCACACATGAAGCATAGGAAATAAATGTAGTTTTATTGTGCAGACACCTTGGGTGTCACAGCCTTCCCCCCTAAAAAGGAATCTCATCCCGAGATTCTGAAAGATAGACTCTCGAGGGAAAAGGAGCAGACCAATCATCAAGCCAGCAGGACAAAGTCACATTAGAGAATATTGATGTTGATGATATGATCCTTTGTAGATAAGGATTTGAGAATTTAGGGAAAGTTTAAGAAACGAGGTATGATATTATGAGCGAGAGGAATTACTGTGTCATTGTGTGAACTAATCAATTGTTTTTCCACACTAAAGGCTCCAGGACTTCATTCTTTGCAGCAAGAGTCTGTGGATAAAACATGAGATCACAATCACCATCCAAGTCGGCTGGAAAGGACCGGTGGACTATTATAGTACTAACATATAGTAGGATTTTTGTAAAGAAGAGAGGACCTAAGTTCTGGAAGAATTAATGTCTCAACCTGGTGGTGAATCTAGATAGAAAAGATATCAAGGTGAGTTTTTGCTCAAGGACATTCTTGCTCAAACTGTTGATTAAATTTAACAGTATGATGCGAGATGCATATGCTCGATGACCATGAGCGTGATGCATCCTCGAGATGTATGATTGCAATGCTGGTGCAATGCAATGATGAAATGTTTTATGCGCCATTGAAATGGTGCTTATGACACGATGCAATCGCCATGATGCTGACTCAATTTTGAATACACTATGATGCAACGATGATGATGCTCTTGACGAATGCATGTATGAAATACACCAGCATGATGCACATATGGATAAGTTGATGATGCACATAGTGCAATGCGCATACCATACCCATTTTCCTGCGACTAAAACTCGTTAGCCCTATACACTTGAGTAAGGATCAGAGGTTAGCACACTAGTAAGGTTGCATAGAAGGGGATTGCAGTGAGTTACGTCACACATACCTAGACACCAGCGCGCTCCTAGTAACTCAATCATGTGGCTGCAGCGCACACGAGAGTCTAGGTTCCGTCGCGGCATCAAGGTTTCGTGACTAAACACCACCACAAGAGAAATCAAGAGTGGCAACCCAATAGCGCCAGCAACGACAAAATAGGAACCGAAGACAACCCACGAAGCGGTACTCAAACACATACCCATTAGTCAGTCTACAGATTCCCGATCATGATGCAACATTATGCACTGACGAATGACATGAAATGATGTGATGCATGATTATTGAATCAAGGACTGTATTTCAAAAGTTTATTATTATCATAAACCATTTTAATTTATCTAAAATTAACTGAGCAAGAATGAAAATATAGGATTCAGATGTTGAAATCAAAATAGCCCGCAAGATCAGGCATAACACCAAGAGGAATAGAATGATTATTGATGAGATTTTGTTAACAAACATCATGGCTTAGCCAGGGAGCCATGAAGGAAAAGGAATAATGGTTTTGATAGGAATAGATTCAAGGCATTGATCAAGGGTTGGATTGATTAACAAGCTAAGATCAATGGTAAGGTTCATATAAGATCCAAAGCCACTAACTTACAAAAGACCTTCTCAAATAAAGCTTTTTAAGAAGAATGTGGAAGAAATATGATTCTGATTCAAAGAATTATATGGTTTCACCAATTTCAGAAAGTAACAAACCCCCAAGTGGTACTGGTTCATCATTTGAGATTCTATGGAACGAAAAGATCATCAAGACATCAAGATGGAACTATGGATAAAGACATGACTCAATCTCCCTCTCTCATACCATAGACTTTCTTGGGTTTAATCTAAGTGCTCTAATAACAAGCTCCCCAAACCAAGTTTCATTCAACTCGTTGTTTAACCACACTAAAACATATACATGAAAACAAACTCTAAAGATTCCTTAAGAAGACTCATGTAACATTTTCCAATTCTAGGAATCAAAGTAAACATCAACCAATATGCATGCACGTCCTGTTCGTTCCTCACAAGATAAACAATTGCCAACTATGGTTGGGCTTACGTGGTTAGCACGGTGGCATAACATAGATACGGCTCTCCCTATATAGCTAGTCGATAAATTCTAACCGTTCTTAACTTATCGAATCGCGGTTAGTGTACCTGCAGAAGATTGATAGAACATATATATATATATATATATATATATATATATATATATCCAATGAACCTTTCATGCCAGCACTCATGAAAGCGTTCCCATACATTTCTGCCGTATGGCCAACGTTAACATACGCTACTCAGTGGCGTATTCATAAGTTACTTTACTCCCAATATAATCGACCGAGGTCGGTATATTGGCAGCAGCTCAAGTAGGCCACTGCTTGAGCGCATCGTTCGGTTCGCATCGCCGACGGGAAGGTCAGACTCCCTCAGCTGACTGAGTACACTTTACTTCCAATATAGTCAACTAATAGTTGGTATATTGGGAGTACCTCAAGTAAGCCACTGCTTGAGGGCAGCGTTCGGCTCGCATCACCGACGGGAAGGTCAGACTCCCTTAGCTGACTGAGGATTCTTACCTTCTTACCTTAACGTAGATGCGTCGTTACAAAAATCAAGGGTGGCTTGTGAGTATGGTTTGACAAAAAATGTAAAGTGCTGGAAGTCAGGTAAAATAAACCATACATAGATAGCCACCTAGTAACTCCCGTAAATTCCATAGGACTTTACGTTCTATGCATAACCCTTAACGAAACTATGTTGGTTTCAGAAATACCTTGTTGGTCAACTATTTTTATACGGAAATCGATTTTTAAGGTTCCAACACCTCTGGTGTACACTTGCAGCTCTGATACTAGCTGTTGGCGCTCCTTAAGTATCCATTTTACTATATGATTAGGAGTTGTTTTGGTAAATTCTTCGGGATGATTCATGTACTAACTCGCCACTTGGCACCCGAACTTGACCATTTTCGATTTTGTCCTGGATTTTGGAGCATGTTGTATTTTGACAGGAAATTGGACATTTTCGGAGATGTTTTGACGCATGGTTACAACTGGGCTAAGATGAGGAATAAAAGGAAGATTCAACACGCAAAAGATGGGACCGAAAGGAGCCAGAACAGGCCCAGGCCGGCCGGCCTGGAGTCCTTGGGCCGGCCGGCCTAGCCCTTTTCGGAGTCCATTTGATCTCGATTTTCTTCAGCACGAAGTATGCGTCAACCCTAATCAATGTTTTACCAAAACCACCGACCATATCTATCTATAAATACCCCGAAGCCGCCGTCAAAGAGAAGGACCGGGGGGGGGGGGGTGGGGAAGAGGCACCGCAGAGGGATCGCAGAGATCGCAGAGAAATAGCATCCAGAGATACATTCGAGTTAGACACAAGAGAAAGGCGACATCGGAGGCCTCATCATCCCTCGGCGCCGCTGCAAGTTGGAGGACAGCAAGGTATCCATCCCTTGCCGGAGATTGCGTCACCATGATCGACTACGCTTCGCTTAGCTTCATGGGGTAAAGTCCTCGTTTGTTCATGGGGTTGTAAGGAGATCTTGAGTTGTAATTGCCGAATCCTTTATGAGATTGATCTATCACGATTCTTGTTGATGATGCTTTGATGCTTAATAGTTCGCGACTTGGCTTTGGGTTTGCTTTGCTCTTGCATGGTTTACTTAGATTACATCAACTATCGTGTTCTTGTTGATTAGTTACCGATTATCCTCGTGTAGTGACAGTATGCGGGAGGGAAAGGTTTTGATCTTGGAACACACCTTTGGTAGATTAGATCAGTTCTTCGTTGCTTGGCGATTACATCTCTAATGATTCTAGACCCTATGGACAAATGCTCTTCATATCTTGTGCACACATCTATCATTGCTCACTAGTCTAGATTAGATTAGATTGGTTAGATTAGATCTATTTCACACTCAATCACTCAATATAGATCTTTTACCAACATCATTAGTGCTTAGTTAAGCATAGTAATACACTTGTTCCGTGGATTGATAAACCTTGGGGGAATACTCTAAGGGAAAAGCTACACGATCCGTGTGCTTGCGGTACATAAATTGGCGCTTTAAGAAGCGTCAACAAGCTTTTCTGGCGCCGTTGCCGGGGAACAAGCGATTTTGCTACGTTTAACTTTGTATTAATTTTGTTGGTTATTAACACCTAACCTTTTCCCTAGAAAATTTTTGTTTTCTTTTTTTTTTGTTCTGATTATCTAGATGGGCCATCTCATTCAACACATGGAGGAAGGAGAAAAATCATTAAGGGATTATGCAAGCCCGTGATCGGAGGACTTCGACATGCAAAAATCAGATTTGGTGTTGCGAGCCACCGAGTATGAGATCAAGCCTCAAATCATCAAGATGGAGGCGGCAAACCCCTTTAGACGAGATGAGACGGACAACCCATATAGACATATCAAGTGGTTCACAATGCTATGCAACACGGTACAACAAGACGGAGTTCCGCTAGCTTGGTTTAGATGGAATCTTTTCCCATACTCACTGGCGGAAGAAGCGAGAAGATGGTTTGCACTTGCATCCTTTGAGGTAAAAGGAAATTGGGATGACTTGATGAAGAAATTTTGCGAGCGGTTCTTTCCGTTAAGCAAGGTTCAACATATTCGGAAGCAAGTGATCAACTTCGCGCAAGGAGAAGAAGAAGGGATAGATCAAGTATGGGATAGATTCAATGGATTGATTGAACAAGGACCGAAGCTCAGATTTTCCGGTGAAGTACTCTTGCATACCTTTTACTTTTCCCTAACCCCGAGTGCATGCAATTTGTTCAAATGTGTGCAGGAGGAGATCTCATGGAGAAAACACTCACGGAAGCCGCCCAACTCCTACAAAAAATCAGCAAGGGTGCGGCCATGCGAAGAGATTGGGAAAAACGATGTTTGGCAAGCTCCGAGGAAGAATCTCAAGTGCGGGTGCTTGGTGGAATTTTCAGAAAAGAGGCATCGGAAGTGAAGGAAGAACAACCGAAGCATGGGAAAGTCATAGAGACAAACCACGATGAGGAAGCATCAATCCGGAGTACAACGAAAGACGACCCGGAAAAGAAAGGAAGAACCATGGGCACCGCCGAATCGCTAAGGGAATTCGAGCAAATGAATTGGATACCAATTGACTTCGGAAGATTGTTTGACAAAGCAAGACCGCATCCAAATCAACAAGGAATGACGAAGGTGATAGCTGAAGACTTCCCGCCGGATAATCACACGGGATACACATTTGGCAAGGAATCAACCGGTGATATTATTCGGAAACTTTTTGAAGAAAAAGAGGAAGAGATTGACTTGGACGAAGTGCTGGAAATCAAAAGGACCCTAGGAGTGAACCCGGAATCGTCACCCTACGCACACATAGCCCAAGTATATGCGATTGGAAGCAATCAAGGCGAAGGTAATCCATCACCCACACCTCGTGTTGATTGCATGATAGAAGGAACAAAATGTTGCAATGTTTTATGTGACGTTGGCGCCCATGTTAGTGTGATGAGTTCCAAAGTTTATGTTGAGCTTTTTAACGAAACATCGAACCTAGATGCCACAATCATTAAATTGATCATGGGAGATGGTAGATTAATCAAACCGCTAGGAGTGCTTAGAAATCTTAATGTTGCCATAGCGGGTAAGAAAATTCCTACCGATTTTTTTGTGATTAATGCTAGTGATGATGAGCATGAAGGCATAATCCTTGGAAAACCCTTTCTCAAATTAGTAAATGCTGTTCTAGATGTTGGAAAAGGGATTGTCACTTTTGATCTAGATGGAGAGAAGCGCTCATTTGAATTTCATTCAAAACTGTCTTTTGCTTCACCTCTATCTCTTGACAACGAAGAGGTAGAGAGCATTCGTTCCATTGATTCTTTCAGGGATCCTCTCCAACACGCTTTGGAGAATGGAGACGCTCAAGATGATCGAGATAGAGAACTAGTGGAAACAATGGAAGAGTTGAAGCCGCAACACGGGAATTCGGAGGAAGAAAAATTTGAAGATATTGGAGAGTTAGATCAAGAAGAGGATGGTGCGCCCGATGTTGAGATGAAACCACTCCCCAAGGGATTGAAATATGAATTTTTGGGAGATGGCAAGACTTTTCCGGTGATTATTAGTGATGAATTGAGCCTGGAAGAAACGGAGAAGTTGCTGAATTTATTGAAGAAGCACAAAAAGGTGATCGGCTACTCGATTAACGACTTGAAAGGTATTAGCCCCGCTTTTTGCACACATCGTATACAACTCGAGGAGCAATACAAGCCGGTTGTAGAGCATCAAAGAAGGTTGAGCCATGCTATGCGTGATGTGGTGAAGAAGGAGGTTATCAAATTGTTGAATGCCGGAATAATATACCCCGTGCCACATAGTGAATGGGTAAGCCCTGTGCATTGCGTTCCGAAGAAAGGAGGACTCACGGTTGTGAAAAATGAGAAGGAGCAATTGATAGCACAAAGAACCATCACGGGATGGAGGATGTGCATCGATTATAGAAAATTGAATAAGGCAACGAGGAAGGATCATTTTCCACTACCATTCATTGACGAGATGCTAGAAAGGTTGGCAAAGCATTCACACTTTTGTTACCTTGACGGATACTCGGGATTCTTCCAAATACCTATTCATCCGGATGATCAACATAAGACCACATTTACTTGCCCGTATGGAACTTTTGCATATCGGAGGATGCCTTTTGGGTTGTGCAATGCGCCCGCTTCTTTTCAAAGGTGCATGATGGCTATATTTTCAGATTTCATAGAAGAGATTATGGAGGTATTCATGGATGATTTCTCGGTGCATGGCACTAGCTTTGATAATTGCTTGGCAAATTTGGAGAAAGTTCTTAAAAGATGTGGAGAGGTTGATCTTGTGCTTAATTGGGAGAAGTGTCATTTCATGGTGAGAGAAGGAATTGTCCTCGGTCATGTTATCTCCGAGAGAGGGATAGAGGTGGACAGAGCAAAAATTGAAACCGTGGAGAAATTGCCACCACCTACGGACATCAAATCTTTGAGGAGCTTCCTCGGTCATGCCGGATTCTATAGGAGGTTCATAAAGGATTTTTCAAAAATCACCAAGCCATTGACACAACTTCTCCAAAAAGATGTGGAATACATCTTCGATAGTGATTGCCTTCACGCATTTCGAACACTTAAGCAATCTCTCATAAGTGCTCCTATCATGCAACCTCCAGATTGGAATCTACCTTTTGAAATCATGTGTGATGCAAGCGACTACGCCGTAGGAGCCGTTCTTGGACAAAGGAAAGAGGGGAAGGTAAATGCTATCTACTACGCAAGCAAGACTCTCAATGAAGCCCAAGTTAATTATGCAACAACGGAGAAAGAATTGCTTGCCGTGGTATTCGCCTTCGAAAAATTCAGATCATACATAGCAAACTCTAAGGTGATAGTTTATACCGACCATGCGGCAATCAAGTATCTCTTGTCCAAGAAAGATGCTAAACCACGCTTGATTCAATGGATCCTATTGCTACAAGAATTCGATGTAGAGATAAGGGACAAGAAAGGGGCAGAAAATGTTGTGGCCGACCACCTATCAAGGATGAACCATGGAGACGATGGAAAAGAACCTATCGAGGATCAAATGAGAGATGATCACCTATATAGAATTCTCGACAAATATAGTTGGATGAATGAAATAATAAGGGTAATAAAAGGGATGCCCTTGGATCACTTGGACAAGAATGCAAAGAGAAGAGTGATCACGGAAAGAAGAAAATACTATTGGGATCCACCATACTTATATAGATATGGAGAAGATGGAGTCCTAAGAAGATGCATACCGAGAGAGGAACGTGAAGAAGTTCTAAGAAAGTGTCACTCGTCGGGATATGGAGGACATTATGGGCATTTTAGAACTCAAGCTAAGGTATGGGCTAGTGGATTCTATTGGCCCGAGATGCATGAAGACGCGAAAAGATTCGTTTCAACTTGTCCGGAATGCCAAAGGACGGGGAATATCTCGCAAAGGAATGCCATGCCATTGAACTACAATTTACAAATAGATCTATTTGATGTCTGGGGAATCGATTTCATGGGACCATTTGTGAACTCACATGGATTTGAGCATATATTGGTGATGGTGGACTATGTTTCGAAATGGGTTGAAGCTATGCCATGTCGGAAGGCATCAATGGAGGAGTCCATACACATGATTAAATCGGTAATCTTCCCTCGATATGGCGTACCGAGAATCTTGATAAGCGATGAAGGAACACACTTCATGGGCAAAGACTTTGGTAAATGCTTGAAGAAATTGGGAATTGAACATAGAGTGTCCACGGCTTATCACCCCCAAACAAACGGACAAGCGGAAACTTCGAACAAGCAATTGAAGGACATTTTAAAGAAGACCGTGGTAAAAGGAGGAAAAGATTGGTCGAAGAGACTAGATGATGCACTATGGGCATATCGTACGGCACACAAAACACCGATTGGTATGACTCCTTATCAATTTGTTTATGGAAAAATATGCCACTTGCTGGTTGAGCTAGAACATAAGGCATATTGGGCAATGAAGGAAATGAACTTTGATGCGGAAGCCGCTGGAATTAAAAGGAGAATCCAAATAAGCGAATTGGAGGAGTTAAGATTGAAAGCGTACAATAGTGCATCAATTTACAAAGAAAGGATGAAGAGATGGTACGACAAACGATTACAAAACAAGGAATTCAAAGAAGGAGACAAGGTCCTACTCTACAATTCAAGATTCAAACTCTTTGGCAAAGGAAAATTACAAAGCAAATGGGATGGACCATACGTCGTACACTCGGTTTCACCCACGGGAGCGGTGACAATCATGGATGCAAAAGGCGACCAATATGTGGTGAACGGACAATGACTAAAGGTATTCTTGGAGCCCGACGTCATGCCCCTTCATTACATTGACATATACACCATGGAGGAGGAACCGGAACGTCAAGCCTAACGACGTTAAGCAAGGTAAGTTTGTAAATATTCTCTTTTAGATTTTATTTTCTTAGTTTTATTTCTATTCTGGACGAACTTTGAGTAAAACATAGGCTTCTAATTTATTGGTGTGTGCCTCGAAAAAAGTTGGAGTCCAGGGGGCCGAAAAACCCCCTGGGCCGGCCGGCCCAACACCCCTAGGCCGGCCGGCCTAAGCTTCCTCGTGTGCGAATCGGTCTCAATTTTTGGTAGGTGCGAGATAAGGAAATTTCAAACTTGTTCCTTATAGATTTCGCATGCCAAAACCGAAGAGATTTTGGACTTCTCGTCCAAGTCTTTTCGGGACATAAATAGAGGGGCAGGGTAGATCTATTCTCTCATACTTTTCAATCTACACCACCACCTCGAGAGAGACGTCAACAATGGCCGGTCCAGCGAGCGCAAGAGCCATGATTGCAGCAATGGAGATCGAGGAGAGGGGTTGGACGCCTGACACCCCCACGCCAAAGACGCCTAGCCCCATCTCGGCAACCGGTGAGCAGCCCCTCCTTGTTGAAGCGAAGCGATGTGAAGTGAAAGCCCCTCCGAAGAAAATCAATACTCAAGCAAGGATGAGCGTCGGAGGGAAGGGCCTTCAATGGTACAACGAGAAGTTAGCTCAAGCCCAAAAGGTGGTCGTCGTCATCAGCAGCGACGAAGACGAAGGCGAGAAGCGACAAGACAAAAAACCACCCGCACCTAGGCGTTCCTTGCGCCTTCTCGGAGTTAAAAGGAAAAACTATGTCGAACACACCCCGGAGCCGAAGGACTATGCTGGAGACAGCGATTGGGAGAGCATCATGAGCCCTGGTTCATGGGGTGCCACTGGTCGTGACTACGATGATGATTGGCCGGGGTGGGCCGAAGAGGAGAGAAAAGAAGAAGACGACCCCTCCGGAGGCGATAACGGCAAGAAGGAGAAGGACGACGACGAGCCCGAAGACGACAGCCCCAACCACGACGGCCATCACTTCGGGTGCTGTTTCAAGTGCCGCAATGAGATCGCGGATCTCCGCGCCACCGTCGATAGGTGTCACGATCGAATCATGGCAATGGATCGAAGGATGGACGACATTGAGAGCATGGCTGAAAAAGACTACAACTTCCTTGTCCGCAACATAAGGAAGTTATTCGGGATGGTCAGAGATCTACAAAAGCAAGGAGGAGGGCGTCCAAGATGTAATTGCTCGAGGTGCCGTTGAGAACGCCGACGAGTGTCACACCCATTTTTTTTATATAATTGCGACGAGGACGCCGCATAATCTAAGCATGGGGGGGAGGTGTGACGGCTCGTAGATTCAATTTTGTTAGTCTTTGTTTACTCGAAAGTTCGTCGTGTGAGTGTGCTTTAATTCCGCATGTGTGAGAGTCATAGTTTAGCATTGTGTGCTTTATTTTTCGCATGTGTGAGAGTGAGTCTTAAATTAGTGTTGAGTCATGAAAACAAAATAAAAAGTGTCTTTGCTTTTTGTTGGATCGTGCAATTTTATTTATGCATTCAATTTTACTTTATTTTCTTTAAAGCAATTGTTCACGAGCGTTGTCATGAAATTTATTTCATATTTGTGGAGCTTAGTAGATTATTCGTCCATGATAATACCCAAACTTGAGCTTTGATCTAGCACTTGGTTTTGATTACGCTTGCGAGTAAGGCATGATTTGGAGGACTTTAATTTCATAACAATAATAAAATCCCTACAAGCATAAGGTTGATCAAGTTCTTGACAAGTTGAGAGTAAAAACCCTATCATCCAAAAGCTTTATTCGTCCCACCATAAGTATTGGATGTACATTGAGTTGAGTTAGGATTTCTTTCTCTTGGGAGTTTTAATTTCGAGCAATGATCATGTCCATATTTTTCATCTCTGAATTGCTAGCTACGTCAATATTCGGTAATGAGAATTCCTCATTGGAATAACTCATGAAATCTACCGGATTCCAAAACCCGAACCCGAGATTATCTTGTTTATTATCGTCTTCCTTGACCACAACCCAATTATGAGGATACATTCTGTTCCTGCGTATGATTTGTATATAATATAACTTTGGGATGAAGAAAGGAAGGAGTACTGGAAAGACGGACCGAATCCGACCTGGGAAAGCCCCAGGCCGGCCGGCCTACACCTCTTGAGCCAGCCAGCCTAGGCCTCTCTAGTCTCGGTTCGGGCTCCAAAAATTCAGGGAGACACTTTGGAGATTTGCCTATCTATGTTTTATAGAAAGTGTCCTATGAAAAGGGTCGGAACAGAGAGAGAAAATTCGGGAGAGAAGAAAAAAGAGAAGAAGAAAGAGAAAAGAAAAAAATGTATGAGAATAGAAGGAAAAAAATAAAGGAAGGGATTCTATGGTTAGAGAAGTGCAAAGAGATATCACCTTGTTGTTTGAAGACAATATCCTCAAATCCAACCATGTGCAATCCGACAACAAGGACGATGCTTGTGCCTTGAAGTCAATCTTTTTATGCCTTTGCACATGTCCACCATTCTAAATCTTCTTACCCTTGAACCCTTTACATTATGGAGAAACTCTCATGATCATTGGCTCGGAAGGTAAACAATCATTAGAAGGTTTTCTTAATTTGACAATATATGTATATACTTTGCTAAGCCTCACCTATAGCCCCACTTTATACTTGAGTGACTTTTGGGAGATGAGAGTTTGCAAATAAAATAGGATAACCACTTATATTGAGAGACATGAAAGGACTTGTGCAAGAATTTTTGGTCTAACCTTTGTTGCAGGGTATTTTGTTTCTTAAATAAAAAAGGAGAGAAAAACCTCCAAGGATGGCAAGAAAAGCAAGTGTTGTCGATATTCGAGTTGCCGGCTAAAGGTAAGAGTTGTGGAGTAATATTGGATGAGTTTTGGAACGCCCATGATATGATTATCCTTGCTGCTCCTCTGACCTTTGTTTGAAGAAATATTGTTAGACTTGTTTGTATAAGTAAATTTTGCAGTTTGAGAACTCTGGAGCAACCCATGGAAGGATTAGATGATTTGATTTGCTCGAGGACGAGCAAAAGCTAAGCATGGGGGGAATGTTGGCGCTCCTTAAGTACCCATTTTACTATATGATTAGGAGTTGTTTTGGTAAATTCTTCGGGATGATTCATGTACTAACCCGCCACTTGGCACCCGAACTTGACCATTTTCGATTTTGTCCTGGATTTTGGAGCATGTTGTATTTTGACAGGAAATTGGACATTTTCTGAGATGTTTTGACGCATGGTTACAACTGGGCTAAGATGAGGAATAAAAGGAAGATTCAACACGCAAAAGATGGGACCGAAAGGAGCCAGAAAAGGCCCCGGCCGGACGGCCTGGAGTCCTTGGGCCGGCCGGCCTAGCCCTTTTCGGAGTCCATTTGATCTCGATTTTCTTCAGCACGAAGTATGCGTCAACCCTAATCTATGTTTTACCAAAACCACCGACCATATCTGTCTATAAATACCCTGAAGCCGCCGTCAAAGAGAAGGACCGGGGGGGAAGAGGCACCGCAGAGGGATCGCAGAGATCGCAGAGAAAGAGCATCCAGAGATACATTCGAGTTAGACACAAGAGAAAGGCAACACCGGAGGCCTCATCGTCCCTCGGCGCCGCTGCAAGTTGGAGGACAGCAAGGTATCCATCCCTTGCCGGAGATTGCGTCACCATGATCGACTACGCTTCGCTTAGCTTCATGGGGTAAAGTCCTCGTTTGTTCATGGGGTTGTAAGGAGATCTTGAGTTGTAATTGCCGAATCCTTTATGAGATTGATCTATCACGATTCTTGTTGATGATGCTTTGATGCTTAATAGTTCGCGACTTGGCTTTGGGTTTGCTTTGCTCTTGCATGGTTTACTTAGATTACATCAACTATCGTGTTCTTGTTGATTAGTTATCGATTATCCTCGTGTAGTGACAGTATGCGGAGAGGGAAAGGTTTTGATCTTGGAACACACCTTTGGTTGATTAGATCCGTTCTTCGTTGCTTGGCGATTACATCTCTAATGATCCTAGACCCGATGGACAAATGCTCTTCATATCTTGTGCACACATCTATCATTGCTCACTAGTCTAGATTAGATTAGATTGGTTAGATTAGATCTATTTCACACTCAATCACTCAATATAGATCTTTTACCAACATCATTAGTGCTTAGTTAAGCATAGTAATACACTTGTTCCGTGGATTGATAAACCTTAGGGGAATACTCTAAGGGAAAAGCTACACGATCCGTGCGCTTGCGGTACGTAAATTGGCACTTTAAGAAGCGTCAACACTAGCTGTGGCAGAACCACCTGAATTATCCCGGCTCAAGTGCGCAGGCCATCACCATAAAGGCAACACCGGCTCAAACGCACTTCAAACAGAAAAATTCTTGGTCTGTCGGGTAACGTCCCGATACAACCACTGGTTCTCGGATCGAACAAGCATACCCCACACGAAGGCGAGTCCAGAGATATTACAACCACATATTTTACAACACAAGATCAGTAGTGATTACAAACCAGTTCAAACCGTTATTACATAACCAAACCTTGTAAAACAGTTATACAAACCACAACTGTAAGTTTAGAGTTTGAAAAGCAGCGGAAAAAGAACACGACGGCTACAACACGTCGCAAAAGTATACCAGGCTAGCCAAGCATGGTGTCACTCGTCAGGGTCGTTGCCGGCCGAAGACGTATCCCACTCTACGGACCAGCCAGGATGCAAAGAGAAGGGCCTAGACAAACTAGCGACCTAGTCCTCAAAACTCATACCTGAAAAAGGGTTTCAACAGCAAGACTGTGTATTCTTATACTCAGCAAGACTTAACCGTCAACGGGTATATGTAGCCCACCTAACTAGACTATGGAGGGTTCTGTGAGGCTCTGGTTTTCCTTTTGCTGAAAAGCAATAAAGAGTAGGTCCTTACTTTCAAATTTTAGCTTCCAGGATTCTAGTTGATTAACCATTCTATGTAAGCAACTACTATTCAACCATGGTAGATCTTTAAGCAAACATCAAGATTGATCATAATAATGTTGCTCTTATTACTCTGTGTGGCAAAGAGATCAAGCAGTCCCAAACTGTGGGAAGCAGACGATTCGAATCGAATTTGTTAACCTGGCCAGACAGACCTAACACACACGTTTGGAACACCATCGGGTCGTTCCCAAACAACCGTTTACCTTTCTTTCCAACCTGTGGATAGTGCCACTCTCCCCGACTACAGGGCACCAAGGTCCAACCTTGTCCCTCGTAGCCGCAGTGTTGCGCAACATAAAAATAAAACCTATCCCTAAGAGAGAGTGGAAGGTATATCCACTCACCGGTCCAATCGGCTACTAGGCTTACCGCGTACCATATTTACGACATGTGGCTAGTACGTTCAAAAACTTAACCACACTACCACACACCGTGACCTTAGCAAGTTCATCAACACAGACGGGGTCTCACACAAGGTCATGATATCGAACACAACCCCGTCTGTCGTCCTTATTTTGATAACAGAAAGTAAACAAGCAATTCCTATAGAGCTCGCGAGTGACAGGCAATCACTCGACTTTTACCGGTCCTATAAGCTTAGCAATTATTCGAACTCATGTCTAGTGTTCAGTATATAGGTTCCTAGGATCATGCATCTTGGGTTTCAATTCAAATCCTAAGAACTATAAATGCACAAGTAAGTAATAACAATAAATGGTAATACTTTGAAATATAGGTTATGTCCGGGGCTTGCCTTCTCGGTAGTCGCTAACTATTTCAGCCCTGGGCTCTTCCAAACTTTGGTCCGGGGCTTCAGTTAGTATAGCAGTGTTCACTTGAGCTTCGAAATCACCTCCGTCAGAATCCGGGATCAGCTCGTACGTTCCGTCCGATAAAGCAGTCGTATCTATATGTGATGCAAGAGATTAAATTATAAACAAACTTCACTTCACGATAAAGTTGTAGTCTAACAATTAACAAACATACATATCACATGGGCAATCATTTATAGAGTAGTAACTTAACATTTCTAACTACACAAGGCATCATGATCAACGGCACAAAAGAAGCTTACTAACTTCATAAACAAGTGGTAGTTGTTTCCTATAGCAAGTAAGTCATGGTTTGCTAATAAATAAACAACTCAGCACACATACAGTAGTAAAATTCAGCAAAAATTATATCAAACAGAAGGTAAACAGAACGAGCTATCCTACAAATTTCATCCTAGAACTTGTAGCCATTTATTCAGAACAAAATATTTACTCAGACAACTCATAGAACAAGATTGAATTCTACAGATTGAACCAAAGAAAAACAGAGGCTATAAATTAAACAGAATACCAACACAGTGCTAACTAAGCTTCTGTAAAAATTTTAGGATTTATTACGCACAGAATTAATTCTAAGAAAATTAACAAATTTGACAGCTAGTTAACAAGATTCATTTTTAGCTTCTGTCCAAAAATTATCAGAAATTTTTAAACAAGGAAACTATTTATCAAGATTAAAGCTTACTTAACAAGCATTAAATCATAGCTATGGTTAAACATGAGTACTGACCACTAAATTTTTATAGTAACACTATAGTTACATGAACATTTCACCATAAAAATTTCACAGCAAGACATGGTCTCAATCATCAGTTAAGAAAAAGATAAAAACAACTAGTATTTAAACACTAGTAACACAAATCTATTTTTACTGCAAAAACTCTCAATTAACACCTAACATATTATAATTCTACTACAAAGATCTCTTCATGAGGATTCCAAAACATCAAGATTTATCTTTTTCTGATTTTTCTATGAATTTCTATGGAATTTCAAAGTTTACAGTAAAAATAACAAAGAGGCCCTTGCTGCTACTATTCACTTGAGTCACGGGCTATTCAAATAAACCCCTGGGTTTCTTTGAATTCTAACCGAGAGGTCCTCGGCCGTGGTCAGAGAAAGGGGGCGGAGTTGACCGGCCAAATCCGGCGACGGCGATCGCCGGCGGCGAGGGTGGAGGGGCGTGGGAGGTTCAGCAGGCCAAGGCGCACCTCTGGGTGGCTTGGGAGGTCGAGGGAAGGACCGGAGCTAGGACGTCGACGGCGAGCAGCGGCTGGCGGAGCTCGGCTACGGCGGCGGGGTGGTTCCAGTGGGGATTGGACGAGGAGGAGGGGTGGGGGAGCTGCGTCAGGACACGGCGGAGCTACTGGTGAGGCCGATTGAGGGCGGGGAAGGGCGGAGGAGGGGTTCGACGGTGAGGTCGAGCTTGCCGGGGTTCGAGCGGAGCGACGGCGGTGTTCTGGAGCGTGGAAGCGAGGAAAAGGCGAAAGAGCTCTCGGATTAGCTTGCTGGAGTACGTGTAGTGCTCATGCGCGCGAGAGGAGAGAGCGGCGGGCTCTACCCCGTGCTGTCCACGGCAGCGGCGAGGTGGCGGCCGGCGGGTGAGTCTGGGCACGTGGCACGGCAAGGGAAGCTCCAGCGCGAGGCAAAAAGCGGTGGAGGAAGTCGGGCGCGACGCGTGGGGTGGTTCTGCAAAGAACTCCGAGGTTAAGCGTGCTTCGCCCGGAGAAATTTGGGGATGGGTGACCGACCGGGAAGTTCTTCCCGGGTGCGCACGAGTGAGGACAAAGTGTGCAGAAAAGACTGGTGTTGGTCTATGAAAGATTGGTGTTGGTCTATGAGGACAGTCTATGTCCTAGAAAGCAGCCAGGTGTAAACGGGCCCGGCCTCGGGGAGGCGGGACGTTACAAGGTCCCTATCCGGCTGAAATTCTTTATTATTGCGGGCATCACCTAGGCCATTTGGCGTTCCAGGAATAAAATGATGATTGAGAAACTGTTCCCCAAAAACCCCTTGGATGTAATTCGTTCGGGTGTTGCTTATGTGCAGAAATGGCGGACGTTGCCGGGAGCTTCTGATCAAGCAAACATCGCGATCCTGGGTGTGGCGGAACCACCCAAAACTACTGGGCCCAGGTGCACTGATCTTTGTTGCTAAGCAACTCTGACCCAAATTGGCACTTATCGGTAGTTCCTCGAGTGAAGCCTCGATTAAAGCCACGCTATTCCAGGATCAGCAGACAACACTCACACGAAGGTGAGCCTAGAGATTACAACACAGAACAAATCATACATCTCAGAGTGATTGCAGCGGAAAGGAAATTTATTACAAACCATGTTCAGAATAGTAAAGTACTACAGAGTTCCATCTACTCAAATTATTCAAGTTTCATTGTTCAGCGGAAGCAGTAAAAGATAACTAGCGAAATAACGTGACGCATCGATAAAGCCCGTATGAAAGCATCACTCAGCGGGAGGGTGGTCAGCACTAGCTGAAGGGCCATCCCACTCAACAGACCAACCCGGAGGCAAGGTACACGGCCAAGTAAGACTTGCAAACATATCTTCAAAGTTAGTACCTGAAAAACAGTGCCACAAGCAAGGCTGAGTATACTAATACTCAGCAAGACTGACCCGTCTCCGGATATAGCGTAGTCCGATAACTAGACATGCAAGGCTTTTTGGTTGGTGGGGTTTGTTTGCCAAGAACGCCACTAAGAGTTGATCCTTATTTTCAGGTTTTAATTCGCCATATTCTAGTTGGATTAACCATTCTAAATTTGCAACTAACTCTACCCAAACATGGTAGAACAACCATTTAAACATCCAGCAGTATTATCATCATCATGTTTCACTTGTTACTCTGTGTGACCGAAAGCATTAAGCAATCTCATGCCGTGAGAGGCGGACGATTCTGAATCGGATTTCAACCTGGCCAGGAGAACCTAGACCACACGCATGGGGATCGACTTCGCTCCTGCCCACGCTATTTTTCCCCTTTCTTTCCAGTCCGTGGATCCGGAACACCCTCCCCGACTACAGAGTCCGACCACTCTGCACCCGTACGTCGCGACAAAAATATAAACCCTACTTCTACCAGGAGGGTGCGAGATCATTCCACTCGCCGGTCCAATCAGGTACTTAAGCTTACCGATTACCATATTTCTCGGTATGTGGCTAGTACTTTCAAATGCTTAACGAAATGAGCCACACACCGCGACCTTAGCCATTTTTTACTACACTAGCGGGGTATCACAACTACACAACCCCGCCCATTGTCCTTACATTTCAACAGGAATTAAAGTCAGTACAATTCCTATTTGCTCGCGAGAGGCAGGAAACCACTCGACTTCTACCGTACCTATTTAGCATGGCAACTAGTCGATAAAAGATCCGGTAACAAACATAGGTTCCTAGGGATCATGCATCTAGGGTTTTTGATCAACGCCTAGAAAACTTAAATGCAGAAAACAAAATATTACAATACATTAATAAATAGATGGCGGAATGATAATTCGGAAAAATAGTGGGATTATGCTCCGGGGCTTGCCTTCTTGGGCACTGTCAGGCAGAAAAGCCTCTGGGGCTTGGCCCAGGTCTTGAGACGAGTTAGCACAGTTCAAATTAACTTCCTGCTCCGCACGAGAGTCCGCGGGCACCAGTTCGTAGTCACCGTCCGCGAGATTGATCGCTTCTATATGCAATGCCAGATTACGAGTTATTCATGGATAACGATTTCTTTCCTTCACGATAAAGTTGTAGTTCAACAAAGTTAATTTAGTGATGATTTCACATTTCATTTCATGGGCAGTCGTTTATAGAGTAGTAACCACAATTATGTTTCTTCATGAATAAGTGGGGGTTTTGGTTTTTATTTTTAATTTCGACACATAGCAAACTTAAACATTCATGGTATAAATTTCAGCATATAACCATAAAGCAAAAACTATAACTATTCATGCAAGTGGATTACTCTAGTTGCTTCATCTTTTTGTACAGAACGTTTAATATGGGTTCTGGTGCTACAAATTTTACGAGAGCAACTTCATATCATATACTCAGCACTGAAATTGTTTCAGATTTTATACACTTATTAAACAGGGGTGACAAAAAGAACAAAAACAGCAAGCCATTTACAAAGATTAAATCTACAGAAAGTTTTACTAGGGATATGGTTCTCAAATTTTTACCATAGCCTATTAATGAGCTAAACATACTCCAGAAAAATTATCGAGCTTTATAACCACCAGATAAATTAGTTATGCATTTAACTTAACATGAATTAGCATAAATTCCTCAAGGTGCATTTAATCAGTAATGCATATGAACTTTTTATTATAGATAGAACATACTCTAAACAAGATCATGTCAAAAAATCAAGATCAGTTATGGTGTAGATTACATAGAACAAAAATAGTAAATCTAGCCCTAAGATGCTAAGCATGATTATGCACCAAAGCAAAACTCAGTAACTGCAGCTCAAAATTTTTAGATAGGAACACAGAGCTAAAAAGAGACTTCAGAAATAAATATATATTTTTCTGAGTGTAAGAACTATATATGAAGAATTAAGTTGATTAAACAAGCATAAATCATGGTATATAGCAAATGAACTCTAATAAATCTAAAATTTATGGAGTAACAAGATTTCAGTTATAAATGTATGCAGTAAACATTCCAGAGCAATATCGTGTGCATATTTTCCAGCATTAAATCTAGAAAGCTATCAATAGATTAGAGAATCTTGATTGTTCCAACATGATAACTATTTTGGTTGGGTGTCATATTTTTACTGTGATCTTAATATTCGATTAGTGAAAACATATCCAAAAATCAAGGCCATTTGCTGAGTAGAACTTCATGAACATGCATAAGGTGGTTTTCTTATTCTTTTTCCCAGATTAAATTTGGTTGAGTTTCTGCAGATGTGACTGTTACAAAATTTGTAGATTTTGTTACAAGGATTCCAGATCAGTTGAGTTTACATTTTTCCAATTTTTCTGTGATTTGTTTCGCATTTTAGAAGTTCACTGGTATACACTGGAATACTTGCAGAAACACCCTTGAACGAAAAAAAAGAATTTACAACCGGGTCCTTCACCGGCCTTCTCCGCCGCCGCAGCTCGCCCGGTGGTGTTCTGCTAGGCAAGGCTTACCGGGGCTGCAACGGGGTGGCGCGTGGGAGAGTAGGGATCGAGGAACACCTATCCTGGTTGTCGGCGTCAATAGCGGGGCGGTTGTTCAGTCCGCCGGCGCTGGAGGTGAAGGAGGGCTCGGGGTAGGGGAACAGGGCGCGCACGAGCACCGCGTGAGCTTGAGGAGGCGCCTGGGGTAGCTGTTGGGCACGTACTCCCTCTGGGCTAGCCGGTCCGCGGTGAGCCCGAGCTCGCCGGCGGCGGCGCAGAAGGGGAACGGCATCGGGAGGAGGTTTGGGTTTGATTCCGCGCGTGTGTAGCTTAACTAGGAGGTGGCGAAGCTGCTGCGGTGGTCGGATGGGACAATGTAGGGCTGGGTTAGCCGGTCCGCGCGAGCTGGATCTCGGCGGCCATGGCGGAGCGGTGGGAGGAGGAAGAAGGAGGAGAAGGCGCGCGACGGTGGAGCTCTGGGGGTTCTTATAGGCCAAGGAACTCCTGGGCGAGGGATGTAGCGACTGGGGGCGGTCGATTTGGCCCTGGGCGACTCGACGGCGAGCGGGCGGAGGAGGCAGCGGCGGGGGTGTCGTGGCGGCTCGGGGAGGCGTCTGGGACGCGTGTGCACGTGAGGAGGTGCCAAGAGGCGGGCCAGGTGGCGCTGGGGGACTCCCCGGGTTCATTTGGCCGCAGGCGCGCGGTGGACTTCGGCGGCGTACGGCGGGCGGCGGGCGAAACAGAGCAAGCCGGGAGAGAGATGGAGATAGGGGCTTTTCTGCGATTTCTGAAAATCCAGGGACCTCTCGGTAATCTAAAAATATCTCCTATTTAGAGGGCTCAAATGAAAAAGTGTTGAATACCAATTTTGCATAACTTTTCAAGATCTACAACTTTCGTGTTATGCAAATTTTCATTTGAAACTCACATTTTGAACTACTTGTCCATTTGCAAATTTGCACAAAAGGACTTTAGTTTTAATTAGTTTTTGACTTGATTTTGGCTGAAGTTCAATTGAGCACATGTCAATTGAAGTACCTCTCATGATCCAACTAAATTTTTGTGCACATTTTTGAATTAAATCTTTGAGTAGCTTTTCACTCCTTTTTCTTTCTCCTTTAATTTCTTTTGTATAATTTGTCTTTTATTTGACCCTTTCTCTTTGAATTAATTTCCCAAATTTTTCTTTTTAGTTTAACTAAGGTACATTGATTGTATTTAAATGTACTGACACCTGAGGTGTCACATGGGAGAGAAGATGAAGATGTGATTCCAAAACCACTCTCCGAGCAATGGGAGTATTTTGGACATTGTGGAACTATGAGCACTACTTGTTGTGTTGTTGTTTTTTCTGTCAGTTGTGCTACCTGTTAGAATGGGTTTCCCCCATTCCTGTACCAAACCTTCAATTCGCTTTCAAGAAAAGCAGAGTTCTCTAGTTTCAAAAAAAAAAATCCATCCTCCCCACCTACTTCATGGTCCCAAAATCAAACAATGGGAAGGGAAAGAAATCAAAATCAAAACAACATTGTATATGCATGCACTAATAAAAACATAGAACAAGCAACATCAAACTAATTACCTAAATCAGATTGGAGCTAGGTGGACAGTGCCAGTAGAAGAAGCTCCTCTTGTAGCTTCTCGCATCCTGTCTGTCGTTCCTTTGTGTTGTTTGGAGGCAGGATCTATTTCAGCATCATTATATGGAAAACATTGGGTATCTGAGTTTTTGAAAACATTCTCATGGCTATTTGCAAATACAAGTTAGTTCCAGACCACCATATTCAAATTTATACACAATCGTTCTATTGTACTAAAATCTGCAGAAATAAGAGAAGTGCTAGTGTAACACGACTAACACATCAAAGAAGCATAGACATTAGCATCTAATGATGGTGTTATAGTGAGCAAAATGAGATGCTCTCCTCAAGAGATATGTACAGCAACCAGTCAGATTTTACTACAGCTCAAATGGAACAGATCAAATGCATTTTTCTAAAGATGATACTACTGAAAATACTGCCATTGCAATACGAAATGATGCAAAATATGAAACTACAACTACTACAGAAACTATTTTTACCACCGCCATTTTCACCGCCGGTTCCTAATGGACCGGCAGTGATAATCTTCACCGCCGGCCCCAAAGTTGTTGGGCTCAGTGGGGTTTGGGGGCCGGCGGTGAAAATGGAAATCATTTTCACCGCCGGTCTGTGGCTAGGTATGGTCGTACGGTTGAGTTGGATATACCAGGACAGGATGGTGTGAAGTTACATGGAGAGAACATAGGTTGCATTGTGGCATGGCGCAAGCACTACATATCATTTGATTAAGAGTCTGATTCCGATGATGATGATGCAGATGGAAGAGGGGACTTGCATCCTCCAACCTCAGCGCCTGAAAGGAACCCAAATCTACCGCCACAAAGAGAATCTAGTCCTCAAACGGACACAAGTCTGCTGCCTCAAAGGGACACAAGTCTGCTGCTTCAAACCGACTAGAGCTATTCTCCACTACAAAAGGCTCGAAAGATTAATTCATCTCATAGAATTGGGCTATCTCAGAAGGAAGCATCCAAAGCTCTTGCAAAGAAAAAATTGAGTGCTAGCATATCATCGCCCATCAAAGGAAAGGAAAAACAGGAAGTCAAGAAAGCTAAAGCTGTAGAGAAAGCTAAAGCTGCCAGTGTAGCAGAGCATTTTCTGAACATGGCTTTGGTTCCGCAAACAGGGAATCCGCGAGGTCCGCCTTCAGATTTTGAACGAACTGCCTCGAAAAGGTCTGTACTACAAGCGAGCAAGGTTCAATATCATGCTAATGTTGAATCAAGGGCAAGAGCCAAATTTCTTGAAGACAACAGCTTAACAAAGGAAGACCTTGAAAAACTTGAGGAAGGTTCTGGCATTGCACCTCTGCCGCTGCTATGGAAATTTAGGTTGGGGTACAACCTTGTGGAACTAGAACAAGTGCCACTTTTAACAACGAGGATGCGACAATTACATCAGTGGTACAAAAGCCAGAAAGGTGCGATGTTCGGTGCAAGATACAAGCAGGAACATTTTCACAAGGGAGAAGGCATATTGTGGGTGAAATTCGAGTATCTTTATGAGTTCTACCAAAAGTCCTCCCTTGATGTACACATCCTTGCCTTGTGGTGTCTGTAAGTGTCGTTAGTGAATTCCAACATTAGTTTCAATGGTTGTGTAGGACGGAGGCATGTCTAACTTTCTTCTTTTGTTGGATGGAGGCACATAAATGCAAGGAAAGAAGAATCAAGTATCTTGGCTTTTTGGATCCTACTTCTATAAATAGTTGTACTGTTGATTTCGGGAGCACCGTCGACATTGTGTATGATGCCTTCCATGATATGCAAGACAAGAAATGGATTCTTCTGCCCTACAATCATTAAGTACGTGTAACCAAACTCCTATATATTTGCATTTGACTATCATAACAGTAACATTCATGTTGGACATCCTTAATGCAGTAACCATCATATTCTTATTGCAATCAACCTAGACGAAAGCAAGATCCATATTTATGATTCCAAAAGACTGAGGCGAGATTTAATCCAGCCTTTCATAGACATGTTGAACAAGTAAATAAAGACAATGCACCTTTCATTATTATATCTTTGCTAGATGCACATCTAATTATATTCGTTATTCATATTGTTATATAGGGCATTTGCGAAGTATCATAAAAAAGCAAAGTATATAGACCTTTCTGGAAGGATTTCACTGTATCTGAAGCCAAATATATCCTAAGGAAGCCTTCGGGCAATGATTACTGTGAGTTCTACGTGATGCATTTAATTCATCTACACACCGGAGATGATATGTCTGCCTGTGAACATTTGGTTAGTAATGTTTAGTATTTTTATGCATTTTCTTGATTCTCATTCTTTGATGCAGTGTTAAAGATAACTTGAATATTTGAAAAGATATTCAATATATTAATGCATTCTTTCTGTTCTCATTCTTTGCTGCAGCATATAGAGCTTCGAACTTTAGAGTTGCTACTAAGTGATATCGTTGCACTTCAAGAGGAGCTTGCTGGCTTTATCGTTGACCATGCGGCGAATCCGGATGGAGAGTTCTGTGTTATCTAGTATTTGTTTTAAATTTGTGCATCGTGTTATGTATGACTCATGTCATGGAATATGTTGGATGTAAGAACTAGCGGTTTGTAATCAATGTAGGGACGACTTATGCTTTGTAAACAGTGAATTATTTTTATGTGTTATGGATTATGTAAACTTTTGTGATAGTGAATTATTTTTATGTGGTTACTATGTGAGATTTGATGTACTTATTATGAGAATTGTATCAAATTATTGAAATGTGGTTTAATATTGATAGTGGTGACACTCTATTTTCACCGCCGGCCCGTAACATAGACCGGCAGTGAAAATGTGGTCACAATTGCCCTATACCTATTTTCACCGCCGACCCGTAGCATGGGCTTGCAGTGATAATCTTGTTTTCACTGCCGGCCCATAACAGGAACCGGTGGTGAAAATGTGATTATCACCACCGGTCTCTATTTACGGGCCGGCAGTGAAAATAAGATTATCACTGCTGGCACTAAAACCGGCAGTGAAAATGGACATTTTCACCGCTGATATTTCACCGCCGGCACCTAAACCAGCGGTGAAAATGGGTTTAGGGCCGGCAGTGAAAATAAAGCCGTAGTCCAGATAAATATTTCCAATTGAACAGCACATAAATACCAACTTCATAGATCAAGATCTGATCAAATAAATCCTTCTCCTGCCTAGATAAAGGTCCACGAACCCCAATTCATACTATTACACAACATGTCCCACCCAAATTGATGTTTAACTTGCAGGATGCCTGGATCCAAATCTGCCACATGGCTTGCCCTACCAATGATGCATCCCATGTATTCAGTTCCATCATGGAATTCTTATTTAAAATTACTGAATCACAACATCTTAGTGTCTGAATGCTCATCCTAATCTGGTTGAGCTTAGCAAGTACAGTCTCAGAGTAGAAGACTAGCAGGTCACTACTAACTGATGCATTTGAACTAAAATGCCAATATTTTTATTCAATCACCAGAAGGGAGATTGAAGAAATGCATGTATGAGTTATTCAGATTGAATCACAAAGTCACAAGATATGCGCTAGTCTAGTTTGTTAAATACCACAGTGCGCCCAATATTTTGTTTCGAGTAAACTGATCCCACCAGATTGGCCAAATTGCTACAAATGCACATATGACATCTTGTAACGAACATGGCCCCATTTAGGCCATTTCGAGTGATTTTGGTGATCATACGACAACGCAATCAATGATACTAATGAATTTGTCAAGTGAATATTTCTAGGCCCCAGGGGTGAAGTAAAAAGACCAAGCAAAGTGAAACACAAAGAAAGAACGCAAAGAAATGCTGAATTGGACGAGTTCTACAGAAAATAGCTGCACTTGTTAAACCGACGACCCCACCATCGGTTCATCCAATGGCTGCCAAATACACCGACACCCAAGCATCGGTGCAATTTGTGGCGCCAAATGGGATCAAGTCGTGACAGCCCTTAGGCACCGGTTTAACCGACGGCTCAGAGAAAGGTATCGGTGCAATCACCATACTATTGTCCAGAGGCAATGTTATGTGCGCAGGAGCCAAATCTTCAGCACCGGTTTAACCGATGCTCCATCGGAGCAAGAATTGGTGCAATGACGTCAGCTGAAGAGGACCAAGTGCAACGGCGATGTGACGATCAAGTGTCACCGGTTTAACCGACGTGCAAGCATCAGTTTAACTGATGGTTACAAGAGTTGTTGCAGCTTTGTTAGAGAAGCCAACGGCTACTAGTCGGTCTAGATTGACCGGTTTATGTTTACCGGCTCATTAGATCAGTTAGGCTTCACCGCCTAGTGAGTTAGCTCTTTGGGGAATGGATGGATCCCTTTAAGAATTCTCCATGGTTCGATGGCACATGCTTCTAATGTTGGAAGGTTTTAATGCAAGCCCATCTCCAAGCAACGGGCCTAAATGTTTGGAGAGTCGTAAGTGAAGGAATGAAAAACACTACTCAACAAGAGAAGAAAAATGATGTTATTGCAAAAAAAGTAATTTTGTCTTTTCTAGGTGACAGTGTGCTCAATCATGTGTTTTCATGTGAAAATGCTAAAAAGCTATGAAAGACTATCCTTCAGAACCATGAGGGCACAAAGGATGTTGCCAATGAAACATATCATGTTCTCACGGATAAGCTTAATATCTTTAAGCAACTTGATGATGAGGATGCTCAAATTATATACTCACGATTGAATATTCTCGTGAATGAGATTACGGATCTCATTCGCAACATCCTTCACTCACTACAAAGGCCGAACTATGATTTGGTGAGCGCAATTACTTATGAGAAAGAGCTCAACACTTGAAACCAAATCAAGTCCTCAACAAGGTGATCGCGCATGAGCTATGCAATGATATCAAGCCAAAAGCAACACTTTCTTCACCAACACATAGTGCACTTACAAGCAAGCAAGAAAAGAAGTTAAAGAAGATGGCTATTAAAGGTAGCTCAAGTAATGAGGAAGAAGAGGATGCAAGAAGCTCCTCAAATGATGAAAAAGAGCCAATGAACCTCAACCTCTACAAGCAAGTCAAAAGGATGAACAAATGCTTGAAAAAAATCAACTTGATGGGGCACATGGTCTTACTCAAAGATGGGCCTCACCATCAACACATGAAGGTTGAGAGGATCAAGTTCAATAAGAGGTAAGAAAAGAAGGAGAAGAAGCCCAAACATGAGTCATTTGCCACCTTTGGTAAATGGATAAGTGGTGGTGAAGAGTCAAGCTCTAGTGATGAATCAAATAAAAAATTCACCACCCGGACCAACATGAGATCATCATTCAACACTTGCTTTATGACAAAAAGTATGGAAAATGATATAAGTGATGATGACTCCGACTCTCCTTCAATTGATGAACTTCTTGACTTGGTACACGAGCACCAAAACATCATTAAAAAGCAATCCAAGGAAATTCAAAATCTAATGGTCTTAATGCTTCTCTTGCTACAAATTGTGAAGATTTGTTATGCAAATTCAAATTGCTCAATGAGAAGCATGAAGAGCTTAAATTAAAATTAAGATCAATGACTTTTTGGAAATGAAGCAATCTATCCCTTGTGCAACCTGTAACACCCGGTTTACAAAAGGACATAAACCGAGCAATCATATACGTGCCAGGATCAAGTCACACGTATATACAATAGAATGAATAGTATATCACAGCACATATCACGTAAAAGATATAATAAAGCGAGTACGAATATTATTTATTACATAAATGACAAAATGTCTGATACAAAGTATGCGGAAGCGTAAAACAGGTACGGAACTCTCGGAAGCTGGGCGCCACAGGGACGTCGATTGGGAGACGACTGCCTAGAAGTCCTCATACTCCTGGTAGCTCTGGGTGAACTCCTCCACGTCACCAGGAACTGAGCAGCAGTAGGGTATCCCCAAAGAGAACAAGAGGAAAAGAGTAGAGTAGGTAAGAGTGAGTACACAACTTGTACTCAATAAGTATAACACAAACTATGAGGCTCTATGGTTGGCTGACTTAACTGCATTAGCTTTTAATCTTGGCAAAATTTTATTAAAGCTATTTACTACAAGTTGATGAGTTACCATACCCCAGTTACATAGTAATTAATCAAAATTAATTATGATACTACTGAGAACCATACCAAACCAAACCACCCGAGGAACCCCCTTAATCAAAAGGAGATAACCCCACTAATCAAAAGGAGGATCTGGGTCGCTCATAACCATGAGCACGGCTAGTATACCAGTTTTACACTCTGCAGAGGTTGCACATCTTTACCCACAAGTCGTGAGCTATGCTAGTTGTTCATCACACTTCCGTAGGTGAGATGACTAGCAAACTCACTACGAGGCCATTACAAAGAATCTCATTGGTAAGGAGTAACCGTGAGGGTTGGATCGGCGACGATGGAGCAGGTCTAGTGGGCGTCAAGACACAAAGCACAGACGAGGCCACTCAGTACGAGGGCCATAGAAGCTTACCACCCTTGCCCTGCAGGTAAGTTACTCCAAACCAAAAAGACCTAATTAGTAAGCCAAGACCGTCCCATTCCAGTCCTGTGGTAGCGCTGTTGTCCCAGGTTGTCGCTCTATGAACCGGTCCTTAGGGAGAGTGGCCAACCAATCACTAAGCACCGTGCTGGCCCCCTAAACCATGTTTCTAGAAAAAACAATTTTAACGAGACGTGAGCCACTCAAGCACAGAACACAGAGGGCCACTCTCAGAATTAAGTTGCATAAACCATTAACCAAATTAATTAAAAAGGACCAAGTGTGTTATAGCGCGGCACCTAGCACAAATAATCAAAATGCAACCCAAGGGATATATATAAAGGATATAAAGTGGCTAGGAAAGTCCTTATAGGCATACAATATTAAAATGTAGTATGAAAATGTATTTAAAAGTGATAGGAATGTTCATGTTATACTTGCCTTCCTCGAAGTGCTCCTGCTGCTCAAAGTGTCCCGCGAAGGATGGCTCCTGGTACTCCTCCGACTGCTCAACGTCTACTCATGATCGCAACGCCAAAACAAAGTCCAGCACATACACATACATGCAAACAAGGCAAAAACTAAGAAACAGTACAACATTACATAAAAACAGCAAATAAAACAGAGCTAGAACTATTCTACACGTTACAACGATCGTGTGGGCGCAAAAACCACCTAAAACGGAGTTAAAACGTGAAAACTAGGTCTAAAACAAGGTCCAAGGGCTAAACTGCGAGAAAACTAGAACTACAGGGGGTTCTGCGCGAAAACCAAGGACTAAAATGTAATTAATGGTTAGATCTAGGGTCTAACACGTAAAACTGACCGGCCAGGACTGCGGGTTCTATTTTTAAAAAGGTCAGGGGTCTAAACGTTAAAAACAAGGCTGTTCTGCAATTATTTTTGAACTGCAGTGGACCGCGGGTTAATTTCAAAGAAACTCGAGGACCCTTTAGCAAAAAGGCCAGCGAACCGGTATTCTGGATCTAATCTAGCGCGTCCGTTGCGGATCGGACGGCTCAGAGTCATCCTGCGAGCGAGGGCGGTGGTGCTTGCCCGCCGGCGGCTCTGTCCACTGCGGCTCGGCGTCGGGCTCGCCGGAGTCCGCCCTTTTTGGCATTCCGGAGCTCGGTTCAGGGTGCGGTTTGGCCGTGGGTGGAGTACGCGACGCGCGTAACCCAACTGGGCACTCATGGCAGTGGATTAGGGCCTGGTCGTAGCTCGCCACGGTGAGGGGAGGCACTGGGCCGTGGGGCTCACCGGCGAACGAGCGTGCGCGCTCTGCTGGGCTCAGGCTGGGGTCGGGAATTGTCTGCGTGCGTGCACAGAGCCAAAACAAGGCACGTGCGCACCCGTGTAGCTCTGCAGGGGACTCGCCACGACGAGGCTGCTGTGCGGGCGGTGGCGAAGCACTGGTCATGCAGTGTTCCGGTCACCGGAGTGGTCTACGGGCTACGACATCTAGCGCAAAAGGATCAGGGGGTTGGGGTGGTGCTCACCGTGCGAGGAATCGGACGGGGAAGTGGCGCAGCAGTACCGGCGGTGAGGTCCTGCAGTGGAGCACGGGCGGAGCTCGGTGAGGAGGGTGCTGGAGTGGCACTCCGGGTGTCTGGATCCCACGCAAAGCTCCGGCGTCGATCTGCGGGGGGGGGGGACCTGAGACGGTGCATCGGGGGTTAGGGAGATCCGGCGATCAACAGTGGCGAGGAATTGTGACGGCGGCCCAAAGTACCTGCGATGGTGCTCCGGTGAAATTCCGGCGCAGGCGAGGACCGGGGTCGGGGAAGGAGGCCTCGGGAAGCTTCCTGGTGTCGAGGTGGAGCTATTGCGGGGTTTGCAGGGGTGGAGCTGTAGCGGCTACGGCATCTAGCATAAAAGGATCAGGGGGTTGGGGTGGTGCTTACCGTGTGCGGAATCGGACGGGGAAGTGGTGCAGCAGTACCGACGGCGAGGTCCTGCAGCGGAGCACAGGCGGAGCTCGGCGAGGAGGGTGCTGGAGTGGCACTCCGGCCGTCTGGATCCCACGCAAAGCTCTGGCATCGATCTGCGGGGGGGGGGGGGGGACCTGAGACGGTGCAGCGGGGGTTAGGGAGATCCGGCGATCAACGGCAGCGAGGAATTGTGACGGCGGCCCAAAGTACCCGCGATGGTGCTCCGGTGAAATTCCGGCGCAGGCAAGGACCGGGGTCAGGGAAGGAGGCCTCGGGAAGCTTCCTGGTGTCGAGGTGGAGCTATTGCGGGGTTTGCAGGGGTGGAGCTATAACGGGACGGCCGGCCCACGGCGGAGCAGGGCCTCGGCGTGGCGGAGCTCGGTGGATGTGGTGGTTCTAGGGCTCTGGGGTGTGGCGGAGAGGAAAGGTGGGTGCGCAGAGGGGAGGCCGGGCATTTAAAGGAGGCGGCTAGGATCTCGGCGTGCGGGCTTGAGGGAAGGTCGTGGAGAGATCCTCGGCGGGGATCGCGGTGAGGCATTGCGCACGCTGGGGAAACGGATCAAGCCGTTGCGCTGCGTGATCCCGGGCTCGGGTGAAGCTTCTAGAGGTCTGTGCAAGGCTGTCTTGTGGGTCACGGGGGCGGGTGGCGCGGCTTAGTCCACGGCGCAGAGGAGCGGGGCAAGTAGGGAGGACGAGGACCAGCGACAGTGAGCTCGGAGAGGAAGAAAGGAAGGTGGGGGAAGGCGCTGATCGGTGGGCCGGGGCTGTCAGCAGGCGAACTCGACTCGCGTTGAGCGGAACGGGCTGAGCAGGGTGGAGCGCAGACAGTTGGGCCAGAGCCATCAACGGCACTAAGCGACGACGCTGCTGAAGCGAGCAAGCGGGCTGAAGCAGAAGCGCGAGTTGAGGGAGGAGGCGTGCTGGGCCTGGGTGGAGCGGAGGCTCGGGCCGACGGGTGGAGGAAAAGAGGTTGGGTTTCTGATTTCTTATTTCCCTTTCTCCTTTTCTATTTCTTTTTCAAACTCACTCAAATCTAATTGAATTCAAATCAAATTTGAATTCAAACCCTATGCACTCAACCAAATAAAGCTTATGCACCAGCATGAATGCACAAACAAGTTTAAACCTATAAAAATTTTAATTACTTGTGATAGAAAATTAAATTAAATGCAAGGCTAAGCATAATAAACCTTAGAAAATTAAATAAAGCCAATTAAATTTATTATTAAATACTGAAATTTAAATTAGGGTGTTACACAACCCCTATCTCTAAGATAGATGCTTCAACTTCTTGCATTGACTTAGTTGATAAATCTTGCTCAGACCCTTGCAATGAGAAATGCAATGAGAATGTTGTTGTAGAATCATGTGATGATCTCATTGCCAAGGAGAATGATGAGCTCAAGCAAGAAGTGGAAAGGCTCATGAAGGACTTGTATAGGTTAAAGAGCAAAGGTATTGAGAGAAATGTCCAACCTTCTCAAGATAACTGTGAAAACATGGTGAAGAAGGTTGAGAAGGTGATGAGGACATGAAACCTATAGATATGACCATGATAGTTAAATACAAGATGAGCTCATTCCTATATTTGCATAATGATTTTGGGTACAATTCACTTGGTTCCACTTGTACATGTCAATCTTTAATTGTAGGCACAGATGTAAAGTAGAACTTTCGGTTCGTCGGCAGACTAATAGTGAATCATTGCGAACGTCATAACTTAGTCATCCGGAGTGCGATTGAGGTCCATAAGCTCTTGATGGAAAGCTTATTTGATAAGCTTTCAAATAAATCTGTCCCACCTCAATATCTCATCGGCAACGTCTTCAAATCATCAAGACATTCCGCCATTACTTATGCCGGGAGCTACATCATTGTCATGGGCCTAATATTCACCCTTGGGATCCTGGCCCAAGTTGGAGAACGCCCCAAATTTGTGAATAGGAGTTTGAAGATGCCCAAAAATGTCCTCCTCCATGGCCACCACCATAGGAGACCAGCAAGGGCATGCACAACAAGTTGGAGGCCCAGTCTAAGTCGATTTCATGTTGGTTTCGGACTCCAGGAACAGGCCGCACTAAAACAGATGCCCAGGTCACATACAGAGACGGATTTGGACGTTCTTTATATGGATGGAAAGATATTTTCAAGATTCTTTCAATGGTCCAAACAATTTGATGTCAAGAATCTATCCCGGCACTGCGACATGGTCTTTCGGTCTTTGGCCCTTGTATCGTGTTGGAACCCATTAGAGGCACATCCAGGTGGTCTTGCATGATCCTAGAGTATTCATAAACAGCAGCCGCCACACCATTAGGGTTTTGGGGTTTTGCTTAAGTTATTCTGTCAAGAACAGTTCACCACTAGATCGGTTTGTGAGGCCCCAACTCGTGAGTTTAAAGTCACTTCAATTGAGCTGCGTTCTTTCGAGTTCTTGCTTGTGTTCTTCATTGCACTTGCAGGGATTAGCCTTAGTGGCGAGGTCAACCGGGATGTGACATGGTTGATAACCAGAGGAGTTGTGGTGCTAAGACTGCTGGGTTTGGGTCTTAGGATCTGAAGCCGGATTGGTGTGTCGCGCTCTGCCTACAGCGAGAGTTATCCAGAACCTGACAGAAGATCAGGAACCCACGTCCCCATTAGAAGGGTCCACTATGACTTGCTTCAAATGCCATAAAGAAGGACTCAAGTCCAACAAGTGTCCTCAACCAAAGAAAAAGTTTTCGGATGAGAAGAACAAAAAGAAGCTCACAATTAAGAGTTCTCTCATCTACACCAAGTTTAACGGAGGAACAAAATCTATAGCACCTCCTATGTGATTACGAAAAAGAGCAATGGCAAGGTGGTTGCTCACAAGGTTGGGAAGAAGGAAAGGAGTTGGAACTGCTCTATTTGGGTGCCCAAGGAAGTCAACACCAACATGAAGGGGCCTCAAATGGTGTGGGTTCCAAAGGATACTTGAAGCCCAAGGAACGACTACAGGAAATTTGGAGGCTTAGCTAACAAAAAGATGAGTTGTTTCAAGCTAAAGAAGCTAAAATCACAACATGGACATTTGTTGCCAAAGTCCCCCATAAAGTAATAATGGTAGCTAGATTCAAATTCAAGTATCATGTAGCTCCATTGTTTTTGCAAGGATGTTTGCATATTGCATTCTTAGTGTTATATATGGTGGATTGCTTGTGTCATGATTTTAACCCATGAGCAACCTACATGGTTTGAAAAATATGTAGAAAGATACACAAGGTTACCCATCATGGTACATAGACTTCATGAGATATTTGTTTCATTTGTGTACCATTAACACAAGCTATAGGGTAAACTTTCTATTGTTCTCAAAAACAATGTGCATATATTTGCTTGGTGATTCAAACACTAAATGCACACATTTAGGGGGAGTTCATCCTATGGTTTGTAATTTTGAGACTAATATGTTTGGAAGTTTATCTTTTGTAGTCTTTCAACGGAGTTAACACTCTAAGAGAATGTTATTCACATTCAATGTGAACAAAAAACTCTATAAGAGTGATTTGATAAAATATTGTGCATTAATGTGTATTGAATCATGGTCTATTGAACTTAAATGCTCATATCTAAGTTCATAGGCTATGTGCTCATACATTTACCCAACCTTGGTGTATGAAGTTCTCATCATTTAAAGGTTTTCAATTGGTTGCAAGCCATTTCGAATTGGTACACGCAAGGTAACTTATTGACCCCCGGAGGAGGTATGCAAGGTTCTAACTCTTTTAAATTGGTATCATTGTCAATTCCTTGTAATTCTAGAGCTACCTCCATATATGATATGGCATAAGCTTTCTTGGTTAAACATCTAGTTGTGCACTTGGTTTTTCACATTATCATTTTGTGCAAACACTTTGTGGAAAGGTTAGCTCATGTCATGTAAGTTTCGTGATTTTGTGATCCACCCTAGTAAATTTTCAATTGGTATCTTCATTGATATCATACAATTGGACCATGAGTCATGGAACTAACTCCCTAGTCTACTAGCCTTCTCTTTGAGCCACATTGTCTTGCAAGGCCTTTTTAGGTGATTTGATTCCAAAGGGGGAGATCAAAGCAATGTAAATATCGGTATCTTCCAAAGAGGGAGTAGCAAATAAGCGGAGAAGCAAAGGGGATTCATGGCTTTAGCGGGGGGGGGGGGACAAAAACAACATTGGATGGTGGTAAGCATCCAAGCAAGTGTAAGTACTTAAATTTGTCAATTTTTGTAAATTTATGATTGCTTTGATTGTGTTGTCATCAATCACCAAAAAGGGGGAGATTGTAAAGAACATGGCACCATTTAGGCCATTTTGAGTGATTTTGGTGATCATATGACAACGCAATCAATGATACTAACGAATTTATCAAGTGAATATTTCTGGATCCCAGGGATGAAGTAAAAAGACCAAGCAAAGCGAAGCAAGAACAAAGAACTCAAAGAAATGCTGAATTGGATAAGTTCTATAGAAAACAGCTGCACCGGTTAAACCGACGACCCCACCATCGATTCATCCGATGGCTGCCGGATGCACCGACGCCCAAGCATCGATGCAATTTGTGGCACTAAATGGGATCAAGTCGTGACATGCCTTAGGCACCACTTTAACCGACGGATCAAAGAAAGGCATCGGTGCAATCACCATACTATATTGCCCAGAGACAATGTCAAGTGCGCAGGAGCCAAATACTAGCTCTGGTTTGTCTCGGCCTTTTGTATTCTGATTCGTTCGGTGTTGTGTGCATGTTAGGGGTGATCTCAAGTATATATGTGTGTTAAAGCTCCTAGAGATCTCCCCCACACTTATGCTTGTACCTGGTGCTATATTCAAACAAAATGGTGGAAATGAAATAACGGCTCCGCCGGTTTTAAGAACTAGGGAGCCCTAAAATTTATTCAAACTAAAAATTAATCTCACCATGAGACTTACTCTACCGATCCCCGGGCGACCTCCCGGCAAAGCTTTGTTTAATGTCAAAAACAGGACACTGAGAGTACTTACCATTGCGTTTTGTTGATGAGAACTCAATATTGTCACCATGGCAACTCCTCTCATAATTTTTTTCATTTTGAATTTTATTTATAGAGCAAGATGCAGGAACTAACACCAAATCCAAAATAAGATATGGATTGAAATGAAAGGAACTTACTTCAGGGTATTCACATACCTCCCACCACACTTGGAGTTTGCATTGCTAAGCAACAAAACTTCAAGTGTGTGGAGTTGAAGTCTCCTTCTGTAGTCGTTCTTCCATCATGACTTATCAAAATGTTGTAGTCGGTGCAACTCTCATGTTCGTAGGTGTTGCTTGTCCGTCGTTCTTTTTTATCTTCACCTGAAATGGTTAGCAATCAAAAAATATCCTGAAGTGAAATAAACAAATAATAATTCGGGCTATCTTCTGGCAGTGATTTGTTTTTTGTCATAAGCTCGACATGGGAACATCCTCTTGTAGCGATCGCTAGTGATGTGTTCCCCTTTCATCACCAATTGTTGACGTGTCATGAAGTTTTGGCTGCAAGGTTAGTGCCACAGAACATTCACAACATCTGCAATGTTTGTGATAAACATATGTATCTGCAACCAGCCTTCTGAAAGTTTATCACGAGAGGACCTTGTGGCGGTTGTAGTCCTCATGTGTGCTCAGGGCACAAAGCGTTCCTGACTCTAGAGAGGCATTAAATGAGCATGGTTCTTGTGGTATTTCAAGGATGAAACTCCCATGCTCATCTAAGGAATCCTTTTCTTTGGACTCTAGAGTCGGTGCGTCATCAAATTCCATGGCCCATGGATTCCCCATCTCATGAGATTCATCATAGGAAATCATAGTTGAATCTTGATCGTGGTCGAGAACAACTTTCTCGGGGCCAAAGGGAAGAGGCTCAAACTCAATCGGAGGTCTAGAGGGAGAGTGTGTGTGTATATATACATATATATATGGGTTCGGCGGGTTCATCCTCCTCCTTGATGAATTCTTCAACATCTTTCTTGAGGAGAGATTCCGGTGAGTCAACAAGGAGAATTCATGTAACCTCTTTGAGTGGTTCAGAATCAAGATATGGTTCCATCATGGAGTTTGTGGCTCTAACGATCTGGACATAAATGGTTTCAGTCCCTAGATGGACTTTGAGCTTATTTTGAGTCACCGCATCTATGAGCAATTTCTCGATGGGATGCCTGACTAAGAGATCGAAGTCTTGGACGTTGAACATATGAGAGTTAAGGATTATTTCGATGTCCCCGTGTCTAATAGACATGTTCTGCAAAGTTCCGTATGCTTCCAGGATTTCTCCAAAGGAAGTCTGGAAGGTTTTGTTGGTTTGAACCAATGGCTCATCTTGCAAATGGCGAAATGCACATTCGCTAGAGATGATGTTAGCTCCGACAGTGGGACTATAGAGGGTGTCTACCTGGATTCCCTTTATGGTGCAAGGATTGAAAGAGGAGAGCTGATCCGAAGTACTTCTGATGATAGCTCCATCTTTCTCAACTGCTTGCTACTCATAATGGTCGTCAGCTTCTTCACATTTTCCCTAAAGAAGGCGGTTTTAATAGGAACTATGGAAGCAATAGGAACTGGTGGTCTCCTCATGCAGACATAATTCGAGGTGTTTTCAAAATCTTCAAAAGGATCATCCTCGAATTTGAAATGGAGTTCTGGAGTTTGAATTTCTTCTTTCTTTAAAACTCGTGGTTCAGAAGAGGGTTCTAGGGCCGAATCCAAGGGTGTGGATAGTGAACGATCATGTTCAGCTGCTAGAATGTCCTCATGACTTGACTTACGCTGTTTCTTGAGAGGGTGTAGACTTGGCTACCAAGGAAGTGTTTTCACTGATAATTTCTATGATTTTCATGCCTTTGGCTAGAGTCTTGTGGGCGAAAGACCCTCCAGCGGTCATGTCGAGGTAAGAGCAAAGTCCATGTCGAGCCCCGAGTAAAAATGTTCAACCAACACATAACCGAGTATCGATAGGACATGGCCTGATTTTACTAAAAGTAAAAATCTAGCCCAATTCATACCTATAGATTCCTTCTCATTCTGCTGAAAGCAGATGATATCCTTTCGTAGAGCAACGAGCCGGGACTCGGGAAAAAACTTGAGACAAAACTTGTCTCTAAGTTCACCCAGTTTCCGTTCATACACCTTATGACACGCGTGTACCATTGTCCATCCTCCTCTACAAGAGAAATGGGAAACAACTTCCACCTAAGGGTATCATGTGACATGCCTGCAATGGCACAGCATGAACACCCTAGCTCAAACTCTAGCAGATGGTGGTATGGATTTTCGCTTACTAACCCAGAGAAGGAAAGCTCCCGAACCATAGCGATAAGATCGGGACGGAGTTCATAGCCGGATGAAAGGATTGGGTGCTCAAAAGGCGGTGGCTTAAGGAACTCGCCCATAGAAGCAGAAAAGTCTCGGATAGAGGGATGCTCCATGGTAGCAGGGGTAGAGGTAGCACAAAGAAAATTAAAAATGATATGGAATAAATTCTGTAGGATAGAGAAACTCTTAAAGGACAGCTTCCCCATAGGTAACAGGGGGCAAAGGTAGAAGAAAAGAAAAGGAAAAGATAAAAGGATGACTAGGTAAGAAGAAAGATACAACAACCATTCCCTGGCAATGACGCCAGAAAGCTTGTTGGGTATTTTAGCATCATGAATAAATCCGCAAGCATACGGATACTATTGTAGCTTTCACCTCGAAGTATTCCAAGGGTTATCAAATCCACAGGGAACGTGTGTGCACTATCTTCTAATCTAGTCGATCCAAGGACACACCAAGATAGGCGGCAAGGGTTGAGAGGATTCCTAAGATAGCACTATAGGTGAGTTAAAGGTCGATCTCTCGGGCACAATACTCGCTTCGGGCACCGGCTTACAACTGGTCTGCCAGTCGACTCCGGCCAACGGCTCTACGCTATATCCGAACGTGGAGGATTATGAAGGACCAATATTGCTGTCACTACCTAAGACCTACCTCTAACAAACCATGGGATATAAGGCAAACGAAGAATAACCCCTAGCTTAGATACCACGTCTACGCTACTGATTACTATTGTAGTCTAACTACGTATGGATCCCCGTAGCAAACTCCAGCAATCTGTACGAATACCGATTGACGAACCAGCAAGTAAGAGAACTGATCTCACTGAACTATAAGCACTACTAGCATCTATTATACCAAGTAAAATACTAGAGATAGGAACTATGAATGCTTACTTAATCCCGAAGAATATAGCAGCATCTGTAGAGGCACAAGCTGGGAGCAGAATGCCAACACCCCGGCACTTCTCCCGAACTACGCTCTCACTCTCGTAAAAGTACCAAATGGAGAAGAACGCCAAAGACCGGCGCCCCTCCTAAGTACATCTACCCTCTCCCTAAGCTAGAAAGCTCTAAACCAAATAGAAGGCTTGAAGTTGCACTTGGTGGATGTGTTGTTTCTTACCCCCTCCTCTCATATGTATAGGGGGGGGGGGTGCCATGGCCTCTTCGTCCCTGGGATTGGGCCCATGTCTTAATACTAGTCTTTCATGCGCTCATGCAGAAGCTGATAGCTTGCTCTGACGGTTGGGTTTATATCTTGAAGTTTGAAGTCTGTTTTACTTGCATTTCTGCCCAAATTCCAATATAACAATATTTTTAAGAGAAAATGTGGAATTGGCTCTTTCCGATTGCATAAGCAGGCATGAGACTTAATTCGCATGATTTTAGGTTGAATGTGACGCTTGAAATGAGTCGTTATCAAGCGTCAGCATATGCATACATCAACCAAGCATGCTAGTATCCTATTTTGAAATGCTAAAGTTACTGCAAAGAAAAGGTGAACTGCAAGCATAAAAAATCAAGAAAATGAAAGCCACCTCGACACTAATGGTGAGTACTAACTCAAAATCATTAACAATCAGTAATGTTAAGTCCACCAAACAGTAAGCAAAAGCAGAAATATGACAAGAATGTCTGTGTTTCGGTCTACTTGAATTGATTAGCAAGCAACAGCTCGGTCGGCTTCCATTCTACTTGAATTGATCTAGGCCACCAAAATATGCAGGTAAAGATTTTCCTAGTTTTCTCCTCAGTCCTCACTTGCTAACTAATTGGCAGCTTTTCACTGCATTCATCTGTCAGTTTGACAATGTGGCTTAGAATCACTGCATTAATCTGCAGATTGGTAGCTAACAGTTCATTGGCATTGATGCAAACATACTGTTAAAGGTAACCATGAACTGAATCATTGTATTCATGTGCCTTTTCTTTGTAATCTCACCTAGTCACATCATTGCTATATTTGCATTCATTACACATCATATTCTTTAACTATCAAAAGACAAGCAAGTATGGTCTGAAGTCTAAGAATTAAGCTCCATTGGACAGCTACTACTTTATTGGTTTCAGAGACTGCATAGCTACTGACACACTAACAAATTAACTTGGGCACTTCATTTGTGATCTATTTGGGCACAACTGTAAGCATCCTGAAGACGATCTAATACCACTTGAGTCGCTATAACACCTAAGGCTAATAAAAATCATGGCGTTTGAAATCAAATTGACAACAAAGGGCAACAAGGATCACACAACACTGCAAGTTAACTAGTACATGTGTAAGGAAAGATAAACAGAACTGCAAGAATAATACTTACAGTGTACATGCTGTTCACAAATGCATGTACTAGTTTACACAAGTTGACATGCAGCAGTAGTCCGGGCAACATCTACTGGCTTTGGATCTCTTTGGGGCTTGCAATCCAACAATGAATAGAAAACATTCAATTTGGGAGACGTCCTCGGTGCAGGAGGATATTCCGATTTTGACGGGATCAGCGATTGGGAGCGTCCTAGAGCTGCGGAAATCTGGCTCAGTTGACTCATGTTTTTGGAGGCGCCGGAATATTGGGAATAGATATGGGCGACTGTTGGAGCAGTGATTTTCAGGATTGTTCCCAATACTAGACTTTTTGGAATATGTATTGGGCACTGTTGGATATGCTCTCAGCAAGGGTGGGTCATTTGGGCGACTGCTTCATCAGAATCGATTTGGGCGACTGCTTCACCAGAATTAGTCAGCATGCTAATTATAACATTGCCATAGCGGGAAAACAATGCTCATCCGAACTGTTAGTTTAATTGTAAAATGTTGGTAATTAAAATTTTGTAAAATGTTTTTGTTAGTATTACTTAATTGCAAATTTTGGTCATTAGAGAGCAATAAGTATAGTAATTTCCGCGCATGGAGTATATTTCCCGACTCGGTCTAACCTCAGAACAAATTATTCCCTCTATCCAAGAATACAGCTAAATTTAAAATTTTCAAGATAAACCTTTTCAACTTATAATATAAACAATAAAAACAGTTATGAAGATTGACAGCATACAAATGATATTGTTTGATTCACATTGAAACCAACACCATGTCAGTAATCATTTCTATTAAAAATTAATTTTTTTTGGAGACACTGTTAGTCGAAGATGGAAGTAATTCACTTTGAGAAATTCTAAACATAGCTATATTTTAAGATAGAGGGAGTATAAGACAAGTTTGCGTGAGACTGAACATGAATCCAACCCATAATCACCCACACACCTGACCAATCTACCTCGCTTTCAATCATATCGATCCAAAAGGATGGTCAATGCCAATTGCATGGATCCACATATTAGGAGCAAGTGGAGCCCACCTGTTAGCCATCGCGGTAGCTGTAGGTGAGTGGGGGTCGGATCTGGTGGCCTGTGGATGTTCTATTTTGATCTACTAGGTAATTATGTTTGTGCGTTACTACGGATAAAGTTGGTATAAGTATTAAATATGTATTGATGCTCATTTGTTAATTTGTAGGGATCCACGTGATCGAGTCGTGGACGGAGCGGGTTAGTCCGAATCGCGTACTGGATGAACTAAGGCCTGCCTGTCAATAACATAGATGGACCAAACCAACATACCAAACCAAAAATTTGGGTGAAAATCTTACTCGATTTAGTAATAAGTATAGAATTTTGACCGTCAAATCCTGCATAAAAACCAAACATATTATGAAATAAATGCTAGCATAAATCAATTATTAACAAATTCTACAAATGTTGGTTTGAGATTGTGTGCAGTTGATTTTGAACTAAAAATACCGCTACATGGTGAGGCATAATCCGAGGCACGAAGTTAAACATATTACTTGTTTTCTTTCCTATCATCTATCCCTAAATGCGCAATCCACGAGAATCACAAGCCTGTGGTAAAAAAATACCGACACATAGTCTCCTCTATACACCCCAAAATTTCAATTTTGGGATGTGAATAAAATTTTGAACATAATTATCCATCTTCTAAATATTTCGAGAATTTTCCAGAGTTTTTCGGCATTTATTCTCATTTTTCTCTAAAGCTAAAACTATTTAATGCAAAGTTCTAGAATTGTTTTCACGAGATTGAAGTATTTTATTTGGACTCCTCGTGTCCTGAAATATTCTCAGAGATTTTTATCTTGAAATTTTGGGGACAAATTTCTTTTCTTTGCCTTTCTTTTGTTTTCTCCTTTTCTTTCTTTGTCACTAAATCCTTTTTTTCCTCCGTGAGCCTATTTCTTGCCCCCCCCCCCCCCCCCCCCCCCCCCCCGCCTCTTGACGAGCCCAGCTGCCCTTTTGTCCTTGCGCTCGTGAAAATAAGGACCTCCCGTGAGGGCTAGCACCTCTGCAGCTAGCGCCGCCTATTCTTTGCCAAACCTTGCGACTCGCACCCCCCGCCCCCGATCGCCCTGCCTCGCGCAGCACGCCGTCGCCATGAGGTCAGAAAACCGCCGAAGCCTCTACGTCGTGCCTCTCCGGGACCCCGGCTGCCTGCAACTCGCCTGCCGCTCGCGTTCTGGTGCCGCACGTTGCCGATCAAATCGCCACCGCCCCAGCTCTTGGCCCCTGGCGCCCGTGCGTACCGTCTGCTCACGCCCAGCCGCACGCTTCCTTGCCGCGCGACATCCTGCTCCCTGCACCTGCACGCCAGGGTGCCGTGCCCCCTATGAACCGCGAGCAACGGAGGCCATGTGTCCCCTGCTGACCGCAGCATCGTGGGCTCAAGAGCTTGATGGAGCATACTCGTAGCATGGTCGCCCCTACATGTCGTGCCTCCATCATGCCCCACGTCAACAAAGCTACCACCAGGACGTCACGGCAGTGCCTCCATCATGCCCCACGTCAACAGAGCTACCACCAGGAGGTCACGCCAGCAAGAACAGACCTGCAGCCCCTTCTCCCCGGACGGAACGTAACAGACCAGCGCCGCCCCTTCAGGTTTCGTTTCCCGACGCCACGATCCATCTCCATCGTGGATAAGCCGTAAAACATATTCCTCTCGTCATATCCTTTTTTATTGCACCACTCCTTGCATTCTCTTGTGTCTTAAATCACCGGTAATTTGAACAGCAGCGAGCTTTTGTCCGCCATCAATGGAGAATCCCGAGCTTTTGCAATCTGATCCCTGAAATCTGCAGCTAATTGCAAGTAGGTTTCTGCAATCTTGTTTCTTCAATAGATTCACCTTTGTACCTCTGTTTTTAGTGTTTTTTGCGTTCTCACGATCGTGGCTTCGAGCCCTATCCCTTAGTGTGCTCTTTTAATGCTTTTGTTTTGTTTAGTGCTCTTTTCTTAGTTGTGCATGTTATATTTTTTTTGTATGTTTGTCCCGATGCTTGTTGCGAGTAGAAAGGAATGCAGTTCGAGAGCTGTGAAGATAAAGAGTTGCAAGAACAAGTGTTGAAGACTCTGAGCAGTTATTATCTGGATTTAAGGCAAGTATATTTCTTAATCATATTTTGCTCCAATAATATTTACTTTATGCTTGCATGCATTAATTTTGATGGGTACCTATTATCCTACTTGATTATCTATGTCCTTGAATAGCCGGGTTTCTTTTCGGTAACCACAAGGACTCTAGTCTTGTCTGATTAATTAGATTTCTCTAACTTGTTAGTAGCTTACCGAAATGCGCAAGATGGGGGACTAGGTTCAAGAGGGGTACTCGGCCTGCCAAAGGGATTGGTACACCTATGGGGTACACTCACTTTGGGGGAGTTGCACTCACTTAGCGGCTGAAAACTTAGCGGGCTACTACTTGTTAGGGAGTCTTTGTAAAGGTCTTGTAGTGAATCCCTACCACTCACGAAAGGAAGTGTTTAAGGGCTTTGCAAACCCGGGCACAAAGGGAGACACGACTTGTGGTGAAAAGTGTGCAACCTCTATAGAGTGAAAACTGATATATCAGCCGTGCTCACGGTCAAGAGTGGCTCGGACCCTCACATGTCTATTTAATGGAAATCAATGATTAATTCATGTATTTAATATTTCAAGTTATTTGTTTATCCAGATGTATACTTTTTAAAAAAAATGTGGGATGGTTTCACTAAATAGCTATTAATATTCAACTGTTATTTAAAATCCTTTACCGCTTTATTCAGCCAGCCTTAATTCCTTGCTTAAGCCTTGCATGTCATTTATCTTTTCTAATATACTTGCTGAGTACGACATGTGCTCACCCTTGCTATAACAACACTGCTTAGAGATGAGAAAGTTGCAATGCAGCTGAAGATGTTGCTGAGTTCTAGGCGTACGCAACCCCCGGTCGATTGCATGTGAAGTTTGGAGCTGTCGTTTCTAGGATAAAGCTACGTATCTGTTGACTCTCACTAACGACCATTTCTAGGCGTCAACTTGATTAGGAAATCATGAGAGTTTGCATTTCTTACACGCATCTTTATCCAATAAAGTCCCTAAACCACACTTCACCTTCTAGAAAATACAAGTTGTGTTTTTGAGCTAATATGCAGGTTGCAAGCACATTTTGGCCCGACATAAAATCACAGAAATTATCAGAGCGACGATTCAGGCTCAACTGGACCAAGTCTAGCCCAAGAACCTAGTTCAGACAAGTCAAGACAGACCAAGACCGACATGGACCAGACAAGGCAGCCCAGGACAGCCCACTAGAGGAGGTTGGGGGGGCGGTTGGCGCCACTGGCAGGTCGACCGACCTGTCTGGTCGGCCGATCGGCTCGTGGGCCCCACCGCCTTAATCCAGACACGTGTGGTGACGTCCCTTTGGCTCCTAATGGCGGTTCACCAAGGAATGGCTGCTTCTCACCCGTGGTGCCCTGCTATAAATACAAGGGGGTTAGAGAATGAGAACACACACATACCCACACCTCACCTCACTCACCTTTTGCTTAGTCTTTAGGATTAGTGGAGTTTAGGAGAAGTCTAGGAGTCTTCGAGTCGCCGGAGTTGCTCGAGAGTTCTGGTATGGGTTCATCTCTAGCTCTCTCTTGTAATATTTGATTATTTGTAATAGAATTAGACTATGGTTACCGATATCTGCTTAAAGTATGTTCTGAGTTATCGGATATATGCTTCTTGATATGGTTGCGTTATTGTTCAATGCTTGCATTGCATGATCGTCTTGTGCTTGCGATGGTTAACATATCGACCTTAGAACTCTATTAACTGCTCCAGTATTCGTATATTTACTCTAGTGTGATGTCTGTCCATCCGGAGAGTGGGGGCTACGCGCGGGACACTAGAGTATCCCTTACTAGTGTAGACAAAATGTCTAGATTAGCTATGAGTTGTTGGATGTCAACTATATCCACAGTTTATAGAGATAGCTAGCATGTGGTGACAGCCCTGTTCGAGCCCTAGTATTCCTCCACGTTCGGTATGGGGGGTAGGAGGTACATAAAGCCACCGGGGTGTACGGGCTCCTCCCATTGCTTCGATAGGGGTCTCCCTATTGTGTAGTTTAATCTCTGACGATGTAACCATAAGATGGCATAGATATAGTTAGCCTACCACAGTTGACTCGAGCTCTAACTTCTACCTTGCTCCCGGCCTAGAGCATCTTTTATCTTCTCTTTTATTTATTTATCTAGAGGGGAGTTTGTGTGTGTCACACTACCTCCTACCATGTTATATATCTTACCCATGTTTATGCATGAGAGTATTCAATCTAGATAAAGTTCATCAACTAGTTTATATCCCTTCACTCATCACCTTCCCTGCGGAAATATAAATGACACCCCGGTATACTCCCGGGTAAAATGCTATCGCGGTATTCCGTGCGCTTGCGGATTTATTCATGGTTCATGAAATACTGCCACCCCAAATTGGCATCTGCGGGCGTCATCGCTGCTTTCCCGGTGGTGACGTAGGCAGACTCCAACAAGCATTTTTGGCGTCGTTGCCAGGGAAGGCATAGATTGAACTATACAGACAAAGTTATGAACAAAATCGAAATTGGTATCTGCTTGCTAAATAGGCTAACTTGGCTTTGTTTTCTTGTCTTTGTTGATATGAAAACAGGGCAGTGTATGGCCGGTTTCGACTTGCCGCAAAACATTCATTCCAATCTAGAGTCACTTTTGAGAAGAGTTCGACCTCGTATCGTACCTCCTCAAATCTCACTCTCGGTAGCCGAACCAGTCATTGCATCGTCATCAGCTTCTCAAGCTATGGCCCAGAAGACACTCTGTGATTACTCTGCTCCGTCTGCTAACCAGGTCCCTACTGGGCCCGAGGTTAACACCGGAAGGGAAAATTTCGAGATCAAGACGGGTCTCATTACGATGGTGCAGGCCAGCCCTTTCTATGGCAAGGCCAATGAGGATGCCAGCGCTCATCTCCAGCAATTCCTGGAGCTTTGCAGTACTTTTGTTATCAAGGGTGTATTGCAAAATGCAATCCGGCTCGGTCTGTTTCCGTTCTCTCTCTTGGGGAGAGGGAAGCAATGGTTTTATGGTAACAAGGCTGTTGTGGACACTTAGAACAAATGTGCCAAGGCATTCCTCTCAAAGTTCTTCCCGACGGGCAAAACCAATGCTCTTCGTGGACAGATTTCGAACTTCCAGCAGACATCAAATGAGTCAATTCCTGAAGCTTGGGAGAGACTTCAGAAGTATATTCTAGCATGTCCGCACCATGGAATGGACAATTGGCTTATTCTATAGAACTTCTACAACAGGTTGACACAATCATCCTGTGATCATGTGGATGCCGCTGCGGGTGGAGCTTTCTTCTCGCTGACCATTGAAAGAGCTACATCATTGATCGAGAAGATTGTGTCCAACTAAGGTTGGAGCGATGATCGCCTCCAACCACGCCAGCGAGGTATGCACTCCGTCAAGGAGGCTGACATGCTCGCTATGAAGATTGATCTCCTCCTCAAGAAATTTGAGAATTATTCTCAAGATAAGTCTCAAATGCAAACACTTCAAGCCTTGGAAACTCGCATGACGTGCGAGATCTGCGGGAATGTCGGACATTTGGGCGACAATTGCCCAAAAACCCAAGAAGAAGCATTGTATCTCAATGGCAACAACAATGGGTTTCGTCCACAAGAAGGTTAGGGGTGGAATCAACCATGCCCATACTATCAAAGAGGTAATAGAAGTTCAAATTCGTTCAATTCTAACCAACCTACCTGGAGAGATCTTATCTACGGCCAAGCGAAGATCAATGAGTCCCTTCAAAAGAAGTTGGCCGCTACAGACAAATCAATGGAGACCATCCATGTCAAGATGGACGGATTCTCCACCACCATGAAGAACCAGCTGAGTTTCAATAAGACGCTAAAAACTCAATTAGCTCAGTTAGCGGCTGTTACACCTGCTGCTGAGTTAGGGAAGATTTCGGGGCAATACAAATCAAATCTAGAGAGCATCAATGTCATAAATGCTATGTGGAAAGAGCCACTTAGCAGGACACCCCTCAGCTATGCAGAGAAGCTCACACGCCCAAGAAGAGGTGCGTGGGGCGAGTTAGCAGCTACAGTACGAGAAGATCCTGGAACTCTAGTGATAAATTGCTCAATCTTCGATTGTGAATTTGATCACGCCCTGTGTGACTTTGGAGCCAGCGTCAACATCATGGTCAAGGTAATATTTGAAATGTTAGGCTATCCATCAATTTCCCCTACCACTATGTGTGTTCAGCTGGTGGATTCCACGATAAGATATCCCGAAGGAATAGTGGAAAGGCTTATGGTGAAAGTCAAGAATGCTTACATATTAGTGCACTTCGTAGTCCTTGATATGGAAGGAGATATTGGGATCCCGCTCATACTTGAGCGCCCGGTCCTCAAGGATACAAACGCCAGAATTGATGTAGGGATAGGAAAAATCAGCCTCTGCATCATGGGGAAGACTATGAAGTTCAAATTTCGAAACAAGTGGGAGGTATTCCTGATTCATGAGGATAATGAGAAATAGGGGTTATGGGCAGAACCCGATTGGGATGATCAAGATTATCACTCCCCTTCCAAGCCAGCTTGGAAGGATTGGGAGATTCATACTCCACCAACCGAGCCAGTGGAAGACGACCAGACGATCCCTGATTTCATCACCAATACAATATGAGAAGATTTGGAAATCGTCTATCCTACATCCGAGGATCTCATTCTTGCGTTGTCTACGCCATCAAAGAAGACCAAGAAGGTATCACGCAAGAAGAACAAGACGTCATCGACCGCTACTACTTCTACAGGTACGGACGAAACGACCTCAACCTAATCAGGTATGGAGAAAGGTCCTGCTTTTCGAACCCTAAACCAAGAGCTAGCTTGGGGGAGGTTCCCTCCCCTAAGTCAACTGTATCTCTTTACTTTCTTTTGAATAAAATTTGATAAAAACTTTTATAAACAAAATAAATATTCACTGCTTTATTTTCCTTTTCATCATGCGCGGTAAGAATATTTTAACTCCTTATGATAAGTTGAAAGGATGAGTTTTCCTTTGCTTTACCTTGTCTGTTGTGTTTAGTTTGAAAATAAGAGTTCTCTTGAGTTTAAATCTGTTGGTTATGTATATACCTTGCCAATGAACCTTAAAGTTTCGTGGGTTGCATATGCTTGATCCAAGTCTAAGTTGTTGTGAGTATAGATATAGTAAATAAAGTTGTGCAAGTTTGTTCTAGTGATGCTTGAAATCTGGAGTTGTTTTTGAAAATCTAAAAAAAGGCAAGTTCCCTATTCATACACAAAGTCCTACCAGAGCCATATGTCATATTTTATGAAAAATCTTACACCTATGCTGCTTGATGTTCTGTTGAGTTTTGTCAAATTGTGTGACCCTAGTGAGATGATTTTTATGCTTTTTCGATCATAAGCACATACACAACTCATCCATTTGCTACATTCCTATATTAGGAATTAGCACCATCATCCATCCATCTTCCATCAACAAAACTCCATGTTTTGGTAATCTCTCTCGTAGAATATCCCTGAAATAAAATAAAGTCAGATTATAGTTGCCCCAAAAAAAGAAAATATAGCATGCCAAAGAAGCACGACCCAAAAAAAGAGAGAGAGAGAGAAAGAAAGGGGTAGCCATGTCTCAAAAAAAAAGAGAAACAGAGATGATTCGAGAGAGAAAACCATTACCTCAAGGAGTAAACCACATCCATCCATCCAACCATCCATCCACTCATACACTTGCACCTTTTGATCGAGATTGCATGACTTGTTTCTCCATGGATCATCTCTTTGACTTTACAATATATGGAATGCAAGGATGCCATGTTCTTATCCTACCTTGAGCTCCACAAAGGCTTGTAGCAGTAGGAAAGATCGCATGGAAGTTGAGTGCCTCGAGAGAGTCATCCTGGGAACTTTGCCACGTTTTCAAAAATCTTTCAAAAAGTATCTCCAGATGGATTGTAGATCTATAAGCAAGTAAGTACTACTCTATCCACCGTTCAAACTCTCAACAGCCCAAGACAAGGAGATAGCTAAGAAGCCCCATAAAGGAGTAAGGTAATTGTGCAAAAGTATGATAGCTAACTTATTTAAGCTTATAAATGAATATCTTTGTTTCAGACTATGACATGACAGGTAAGGTACGAGTTAAAGTGATTTTTTGATCAACAACCTGATTTGTCCTACTTTGCTCGGGACGAGCTAAGGACAGTTTGGGGGATCTTGTTGACGCTCACTAACGACCATTTCCAGGTGTCAACTTGATCAGAAAATTATGAGAGTTTGCATTTATTACATGCATTTTTATCCAATAAAGTCCCTAAACTACACTTCACCATCTAGAAAATGCAAGTTGTGTTTTTGAGCTAATATGCAAGTTGCAAGCACACTTTGGCCCGACATAAAATCACAGAAATTATCAGAGCGACGAACCCAGTTCAGACAAGCCAAGATAGACCAAGACCGACATGGAGCAGACAAGGCAGCCCAGGACAGCCCATCAGAGGAGGTTGGGGGTGGTTGGCGCCACTGGCAGGCCGGCCGACTTGCGTGGTCAGCCGACCGGCCCATGGGCCCTACCGCCTTAATCCAGACACATGGCGATGTCCCATTGGCTCCTAATGGCTATTCACCAAGGAATGGCCGCTTCTCACCCGTGGCTCCCTGCTATAATTACAAGGGGGAGGGGGTAGAAAATGAGAACACACACACACCCCCACACCTCACCTCACTCACCTCTTGCTTAGTCTTTAGGCTTAGTGGAGTTTAAGAGAAGTTTAGGAGTCTTTGAGTCGGCGGAGTTGCTCGAGAGTTCTGGTATGGGTTCATCTCTAACTCTCTCTTGTAATATTCGGTTGTTTGTAATAGAATTAGACTATGGTTACCGATATCTGCTTGAAGTATGTTCTGAGTTATCAGATATATGCTTCTTGATATGGTTGCATTATTGTTCAATGCTTGCATTGCATGATCGCCCTGTGCTTGCGATGATTAACATATCGGCCTTAGAACTCTATCAACTGCTCCAGTATTCGTATGTTTGCTCAAGTGTGATGGGGGGTAGGAGGTACATAAAGCCACCAGGGTGTACGGGCTCCTCCCGTTGCTTCGATAGCGGTCTCCCTGTTGAGTAGTTTAATCTCTGACGATCTAATCATAAGATGGTATAGATATAGCTAGCCTAGCACAATTAACTCGAGCTCTAACTTCTGTCTTGCTCTTGGCCTAGCGCATCTTTTATCTTTTCTTTTTTTTATCTATTTTGAGGGTAGTTTGTGTGTGTGTCACACTACCTCCTACCATGTTATATATCTTACCCCTGTTTATGCATGAGAGTATCCAATCTAGATAAAGGTCATCAACTAGTCTATATCCCTTCACTCACCGTCTTCCCTGGGGAAATATAAATGACACCCCGGTATACTCCCGGATAAAATGCTACAGCGATATTCCGTGCGCTTGCGGATTTATTCGTGGTTCATGAAATACTGCCACCCCAAATTGACGTCTGCGGGCGTCATCGCTGCTTTCCCGGTGGTGACGTTGGTAGGTGCCAACAATATTTCTGATAGGCTTTTATTCGTTATAAGTCTCTTTCACGTGACAATGTTGCTCTTTAATCCATTATGATGTCACTATATATATGGAACTTGATCCTGGCATATATATAGCTATGCATTCGGTTTTGTTTTAAAAACAGGGTGTGACACTCTACCATCTCCCCCACACAGCACTGTAAGTACATAGGAGATGATATCCTTTTGAAGTAACCCGGAACAGACCATTCAGTATTAGCCAGACCATTTAGTACCGGATCAACACACCATCCAGTACTAAATGCCACCATTTAGTACCGGGTGGTGTTAAAAATAATACTAAATAGGTGGGGTCCCCGGGAGCCATTTAGTACCACAGTGACTATGTACTGCACGCCCTCTGCACTTTCCAGATCCATCGCTTGAACGTAGTTTATGGGCTGGGGAGGCTAATTTCAGCCAATAACACTTTTGTTGCTCCACACTGCCATTTTTTCTATTGATTTTTTTGGATTACATTTTTTATTAACTGATCCTGCTGCTGCTTGTGAACGTTGACCACACTGCTTCATATTATATTTTCTATTTTTTCGCAATTTTGTTTTTCATTCTTTTTCTTTCTTCTGCTTTGTATTTATTATTTTTTTCTTTTCCCTCTTTTTCATTGTAAAGCACATATACAATTAATGTTCCATGATGTTGACCTATTTATTCGCTATAGAGATTAAATTGTTCCGTGACGTGGACCCATTTGTTCATGATGTTTAATATTTTGTTTGTTGTACATTATTATTTGTTTGTTATGTTTAATTTGTTGATCCACAAAACAATTATTTGTCCATCTTGTTAAATTATTTGTTCGCAGGATCCAAAGTTAATTATTTAGTGTAAAAAAAAATATTTGAAAAAATATTGTGCAAATATAGGCAAGTGTGGTCTTGTTTTGAATATCTTATCATAAGAAAAACAATGATCCAATCCGAATTTAATTTAGATGCTCTGTTTAATCCTTGTAGTTTTTTAGTTTCAAATTTGCATGCACATGGGTGACTCATCATTTCGAAACAATTCAATCGTTGGGCTGATCATGACCCATCTAGCATATCTTTCACGCGATGGTTTCTGTGCCTTTCACCTTAAGTGACCTATAGCCACTCCCATTTAGTACCATGTCATAACACCACCCGGTACTAAATGGTGCCATTTAGTACCGGGTGGTGTTAAAAACTGGTGCTAAATGGCATCGAGGGTCATGAGGCTGTAGAACCGGTACTAAATTGGTAATAGTACCGAGTTTAAACCAATCCGTACTAATTGGAGGTGGTCTCTTTTTCTAGTAGTAAGGTCTCTCTCTTTAACAAAAAATTAACTACCCTTAGCCCTTTCTGGATACTCTAGCTGAGCTAGAGGTTAGATTTAGTTTCTAACTCATGACTCATGGCTAACTTTAACCAAAGAGGTGTTTGGATGGAAGAATTAGGCTGACAATAAATACACATTCCCAATCATTTGGCTCCTTTAAATCTTGTCCAGTCGGATCTGGTGTTGCCAGCTCATGTGTTACCTCCACCCGCTCACAAACGTGTGAAGCCAACGCATTGGCGCCGGAGGAGTATTCCTACGTGGCCCAGTCGTTGGCGTCCATGCCGTCTCCGTCCATCGTGGCGGCGCTTGGAGGGGCGGTGCTCCGAGGGGACACGGGCTGGCGGCGCTCACATAGTCACATTGGATCGGGGTGCGGAGGGGGAGGGCACGGCCACATACGGATTCGAGGGCAGAAACGGGGGAATAAGTGGGACCCACCTCAAATAACCCCAATAAGCACCCCTTGCATCTAAGGTAACTCGGAAAAGGACACTGGAAGTCTGGAATCAATTGGAATCAATTTGAATGATGGCTTGTTGACGTGACTGACTGGGTCGATCTTGCATGCTTGAGATAAATCACGTGTAAACAACTAAGGGCAAATAATTGAAACGAAGAAATATAAGGAAAGGAAATAGGCCGGGCTGAACAGAAAGTTAGCCGAAGATTGATGTAATAACAATTTGATAAGGATTAGGAAACGAATCGGCCTCATTTAAGCAGCAAAATAAATTCGATCGCATCTATTACACCCATCCCGTGACAGCAAATCCACAATGGCGACCCTCCTCCAGAAGTTCGTGGACGTCGACCAGTGGGAAGCCAAGGACCTCGTCGGCCGTCTCGGCTTGATCGCACACGCCGCCTTCCTCCATGCCGGCTTCCGGCCCTACGGCGCCGAGCCACAGTCGGGCCACCTCCTAAAGCATGCCGGCGATACGGGCTCGTCCTCTCGGTCCCGCTCGTACACCGCGCCGCAGCTGGCGCTCGGCGAGGACGCGGAAGCCGCCGTGCTGATGGTGTGGGCGGCGCCGGGGAGCGTCGCTCTCCTCATGCACCTCACGACGGACCGCCGCTTGCGGCGATCGTATCGGCAGCACCTGGACGCAGCCACCATGGCGGCCTTGCTCTCCCGCCGCCTGGATGACACGGAGCCCTGGGGCTCGCGGATCTGCTGGTCGCTCGCCGACGGCCCCTGCTGGCGCCTCCTCGTGGAGCTGTGCCGCCGGAACGGGCTGCCGCTGACCGGCTTCACGTCGTTGCCGGAAGACGTCGTGGTGGAGATCCTGAAGCGGGTCGACGACGGTGCGGACCTGGCGAGGGCGGCGTGCACCGACAGGCTGCTGAGCCGCCTGGTTGCAGAGGGCGACACGGAGCTGTGGAAGCCATTGTACGAGCAAATGGTTGGCAAGGGCCAGCGGCCCTGGTGCAGCAAGTGCTCCTTATTCCTCGAGAGATTGGAAAGGGCGGCAAGCTGGAAGGTGAGGTACAGGCATGTAATGGCATGGAAGTGGCTGCGTCTTTGCTTGGTCAGGTGCCGTAGTAGTAGTCCCGTTGCGCCGCCGCTGGTTCCGTACACAGATGACGTTCCTCCGCCGCCAACGCCGCTTGATGATCCGCCGGAGCCGGAGAGGATTGGGAGCTTATTAAACATCGTGGAGGGACGCCGCCGCCGCAAGTTGCCACTGCACGGCTGCAATAGGGAGCGACACGCTGCCGGAGCGGTACAGTACTCTCGCCACCACCGATGGAGGCACCGGTGACGCGGGCAACTGCCGAGTTTTAGCAGAGAAACCATTGCACTTTGTTTTGCTTCAAACTCAATAGAGGTGCGTCAGAAAACAATCGTACGCTGCGGAAGCGTCGGTCGAACCAAGCTGAATGAGAATAAAGGGTTAATTATTCCTTCATTATTATTAAAATTATAGCTCCTTTATATGCCATTGAAAACTCAGCTTCCCTTTATATGCCATTGTTTTAAATTTCTAGATCAGGTAGTACGGTTCGCGGGCGACGGCGGCACTCTGGCACCGACTACCAGACTGCTAAGGGCACGTACAATGGCCCTTAATACATCGTTTGTATTCGGTTTTCTACTACTATAGTGAGATCATTAACTCAGGAAACGAGCCTTGCCGTCGCCTCATCAGATGCCAGCGCGGGCTCCACGAGCTCAAATCGACGCCTTGTCGCCGCCACTCGGCGACGGCGTGGTCGATCCGTTGCTCCCTGGGTTGATTTTGGCGGTCACAAGCTCTAGAGGATTGTGCGCGCGCCCAGAATCCGCTTCGCCCGCCATTGCCGCCGTGGAGTCCCCTCCTCCGCGCGCCCTCTGTCCTAAGCCAACTCCGCGAGTGGCTTCCCCATCTCCTGTTGGTGCTAACCGGCTTCATCTTGCCGCCGCTCCCCCACTAGAACCCCACGTCCCCACCGCCATTGCCGCACGCCGCACGCCGCCGAGCTTAGGCGCACGTCGGCGAGCACCTCCTCGGTCGCCTCGACCCCAACCAAACCCCTTCCCAGGTAGCTCGCAACGTCCTCTAGCTTTTCCCCCACCTTGCCCTTGCCGCTCGGGAGCAGGTTCACCGAATTTTGTCCCGCCAAAGCTTTTCCACTGTGTGCCATTGTGGGGGCTTTCTAATTTTCGAGCGCGCGCCATGACTGCTCCTGGCGATCGATCAGACAGCTTCCACATATTACTGCTCGTACCTTTCTTTCTCTATTATTTTCTGTCGTTTTCCTTTTAAACCAGATAATCAATCTAACTAGCCGCTAGCTGGTTTCCGCGGATGTTCGCCCAGCGCACTGTCCCACCGAGACCTGACTGAGACCACCACGTGAATACTACCGAAGTCCTCCATCTCTTTTCACCGTGCAATATAAAATACTATAAACAAAAATATAACACAAACTTATTCTGTACATGTGACCAAAAATCATATAAAAAAGTTGTACAACAAAATTTGTATACAAAGTTATATACATTATATCATATGTGAACAAAAATCATATAACAAAATTTATGTTCATAAATTGTAAATATAAAGCAAAACATTATGTGCATAAAATACGTGATAAAAAGATTATACGTATAAGTTGTACAACAAATTTAGGTTCATAAGTTATGCATAAATGTTTGGATAAAAGATTGTGATAAAATGTTACAAGCAAAAATGTTAAGACAGAAGGTTTGAATAATAAAATAAAATAAAAAACTTGTTGGCGGCCGGGTCGCCACGTCGATCTTGCTGTTGCCGGCACGCCGCACAGCACAGCAGCGCTGTCACGTATTCACGTGGACTCGTGAAAAAAAGGGAATAAAAATAAAATCCTGCCACCGATGGGATCAACGTATATAGGAGCGCAAGTTGCAGCAATCGGAAATCGAGCGCTCGGACACTCGCTAACGAGCGCGCGTGGAATTGGATTCAATTCGCGGCCATTGTGGCAGGACCACATTGCGTTGATTTCAAAGTTTCTAGAGTGATTTCTATAAGAAACCAGGGAGCTATTTGTGGGACTTAAAAACACTTTAAAAACAGTCAGACACAAAGGAGTCTGGAGACTCCGGATACAGGTCGGGATACTCCGGACAAACATTCAGAAATCCTATCATCGACCCGAATACTGCGGATGTAGTTTTCGGACATTTCGGATAGTTACCCAGACTCTGGATTTGGCAGAGATACACTCAGGAAAACGTTAGTCAGTCGTTTCTTTCTGTGGCTCACAAGTATTTGTATAGATTCTCTTGAGTGCTAATTCTCATGGTGCAATTGAACTATATTCAAATACTATCATTTTTTCTATTATTGATATAAATATACTATATTTTTTTGAGCACAAATGATTTATTTGCGTGTGATTTATTTGCATATAAATATACTATCATCTCTTAAAATATTCATGTGATTTATTTGCATCCACAAATGATTCTCCCATGTATGCCACAAAATATTACAAAAATCTATTTCACATGTTTGATCATCACATTTCATTTGCCTAGCCATGTATTAAATAGATTACAGACAGCCACATAGACACACCATTTACAAGTCGTCTGCTCTATGGTCTCCGTGCGGTATTCTAGACACATACAGACCGTAGATGTCTAATCATTGTACATGTCCTAACCCACCTCAAATCTGCTAGCATGCTATTCTGTATTAAAGTTAGCAGCGGCTAGTCAATTGGCGATCACACACTACAACAAAAATAACCTTTTGTCCTGGACATCAGTACCCGTAATAAAGCTGACACGGAGCCATTTTCCATTTTAGTTACGGGTCCATATTTGAAAACCTATTGATCCATTTTGATACTAGGTCAAAACACCATCCAGTACTAAATGTCACCTTTAGTACCGGTTAGTGTTTTGGCCCAATCTCTACTATTTCTAAAGCAACCAATGTTTTCTTGGTCCGTCAATCGGAATCCTAATCAGAGTCTGAGAAAAACAATCCGAATCATAATCAGAACCCGGACAAAATCAATCGGAATCCCAATCGGAATACGAACAATCAATGTCTTGTACAATCATGACATGGTCTGTACATAAAGTGAATGAACACAAAGTTGATGGTGTTACATAGGTCTATTATATTACCGTGGCAACGCACATGCATTATGCTAGTACTAAAATAACACGACCATTTACTACCGTCCATGACATCACTCGGTACTAAATCTCACCATTTAGTACCAGTTGATGTTTTGGCCCAGTAAATGTTTCTCGGTTACTTCAAACTGAAATCATATTTACCTCCATCACATGTGCTGTGTAGATGAGATGGTAAGGGAGATTCATGCGAGTCTTTGAGGTCGTGAGTTCGAATCCCATGGACTGCATATGTGCATATTTCACGTGACTTGTGGCTTATAACGATGCGCGTGTGTGCTATTTTGACTCAAGAGATCGAAGAAAAGGAATACAATATTTCATATATATATATAAGCCGATTTCTTATTGATGCGGAAACAAGATATACATTTATTGAAAGGTTTGCATAGTTACTTGTCAAGCTGATGTTATTGAGCATATATTACAAAATCAGATTTTAAGTGGAAGGATCGGCAAGTGGGCTTATGCACTTCTTGAATATGATTTGGCCTATGAGTCTTTGAAATTTATGAGGAGCCAAATTGTTGCAGATTTTATTGTTGAACATCAGATTAATGATGAGCATGATTTAGAAGTCGGCTATATTACTTGCACACCATGAAAGTTTTATTTCAATGGATCAGTTTGTGATGATGGGAGAAGAGTTGGTATTGGCAATATTCTTATCTCCCCAAGTGATGCTGTTTTTGAATTCTCAAATCGATTAGAAGAATTTTGCACAAACAATCAAGTTGAGTATGAAGCACTTCTTTTTGGCTTGCAGTTTTTGCAATCCATAGGTGTGAAGCATGTTGAAGGTTTTGGTGATTCGCTTCTAGTAGTGCAGCAAGTATCTAAGGTATGCCAATGTTATAATGGATATTTAAATGCATGTTTTCATAAATGCCTTAATATTATCTCTTGCTTTGACGAATTTAGGTTTCGACATATTCCAAGGGATGAGAATGAAAAGGCTAACGCTCTGTCTCAGCAAGCATCTAGCTACAATGTTGCAAAAAAATATTTAATATTAAAAAACCGATGCGAATAAAATCTGAGTCACTGGTTCTGGATAAACCGATCGGTCGCAGAGACCGGTCTGACTACCCGGCGAGGATGGTGAAAACTATAGTTCGGCCGATAAATCTGATCAAAAAGTTGAGGCCAAGGTGCAGGATTGGAGGATGACTATCATAACATATTTGAAGGATCCTGGTCGTGGTGCAGAGACAAACATTCGGCGTTTGACATTTAAGTATATTTTGATTGACGCTGAGCTTTATCGTCAAACTGCCCATGATCAACTTCTCAAATGCTGATACTGATCAGGCCTGTGTTGTTATGGGAGAAGTTCATGAGGGTATCTGCAGTACACATTAATTGGCTCCTAAAATTAAGTGGTTGCTTAGGAGAGCTGGTTTTTATTGGCTGAGCATGATGGCAGATTCTTTTAGATATTATAAGGGATGTGAAGAATATTAGCATTTTGGTGATATCCAGTTGGTGCCTACTGCGTTGTTACATCCCACCGTTCCGAGTGTGGGGTTTGGATTTCATTGGTCAAATTAACCCTCTTTATTCAAAGGGACATCGGTTCGTGTTAGTTGTAACAGATTATTTCCCTAAATCGACCGAAGTGGTTTCTTTGAAGAATTTGACACATTGAGATGTAATTGAGTTTATTACAGAGTATATTATTCATAGATTCGGCATTACTCAAACTTTGACAACAGATCAAGGTTCATCGTTTATATTAGAAGATGTCCATGAATTTGCCGAATCTTATAACATAAAATTCTTAATTCATCTCCATATTACGCTCAGACCAATGGTCGGGTTGAGTCTAGTAATAAAATTTTGATAAAGCTCATCAAGAAAAAATAGAAGAAAATCCTAGGAGGTGGCATTAGGTTTTATCCGAGATTTTATGGGCTCATCGTATATCTAGATGTGGTGCTACGAAGGTTACTCCTTTTGACTTGTTTATAGTCAAGAGGCTGTTTTACCCGTTGAGGTAAATCTGGACGCTTATAGATTGGCTAAACAAAATGATCTTTCTCCTATTGATTACCATTGTTTGATGATATGGATAACATTGATGAGGTGAGCGACACCGACAAGCGGTTGCAAGCTTTGAAGAAAATTAAGAAGGACAAAATTTGTCTGGCTAGAGCTTGCAACAAAAAGGTAAGAGTCAAATATTTTCAGGTTGGTGAGTTAGTTTGGAAGACAATTCTACCTCTTAGGATAAAGCGCAACAGATTTGGCAAGTGGTCGCCAAGTTGGGAGGGACCGTATAAGATTGTTAAGGTTATCCTCGAAAATTAATATATGGTGGAGACGCTGCAGGGAGAACGTCTGCCAAGAGCATTGAATGGAAGATACCTAAAGAAATATTACCCTAATGTTTGGCAAGATGCATGAAGACGGAGATGGCCGATATTTGGGTATCGTCGTCCTTAGCGTTACGTGTAGAGCCAGTACTTGCTGTATAATTTTTAGTGCATATTCTGATACTTGTGTTTTGGCTTACAAAGCTCACCAAAAAGTAGGGGAGCATGTGTTGGTGGTCCAAATTGGCAAACTCCGAGGCCGACCGGTCTGGGCCTATGTAATCTGAGTCGAGTTAGAGTTGCAGTTTAGATTCTTTTTATAACCTGATTTGGAAGGCGTATGACCTCCCCGGCCTATAAATATAAAGTCAACGGTCGATTGAGGGTTTTGAACCACAATCGAATCAATACAAGTCTCTTTACCTTTTTTTTTCCAAATATTAGCTTTTCCAACCTCTTTGTTGTTCTACTTGTTTCTCTACGATGTTCGAGGATGTCTCGAGTGGCCTGCCGACTTCAAGACAACTCTAAATCTTCGAGCTCCGACAGGTCTCTCCTGATCTTAAGGTTCTAGGTCTGACCGGTTGGTTCGACCGGTCTGACCGGTCGCTGTCTGAAGTCCGCTGGTAATCTGATCATTGCGATAAGCGCGTTCTAGCACTCGTGTGTTTAACAGATTTGCATAACACAAACCTTTTGAAGTAACAATTTGATAAGGATTAGGAAACGAATCAGCATCATTTAACCAGCCAAATTCGATCGCATCTATTACATCCACCCCGTGACCGCAAATCCACAATGGCGACTCTCCTCCAGAAGTTCGTGGACGCCGATCAGTGGGAAGCCGAGGACCTCGTCGGCCGTCTCGGCTTGATCGCACACGCCGCCTTCCTCCATGCCGGCTTCCGGCCCTACGGCGCCGAGCCATCGTCGGGCCACCTCCGGAAGCATGCCGGCAATACGGGCACGCCCACTCAGTCCCGCTGGTACACCGCGCCGCAGCTGGCGCACGGCGAGGACGCGGAAGCCGCCGTGCTGATGCTGTGGGTGGTGCCGGGGAGCGTCGCGCTCCTCATGCACCTCACGACGGACTGCCGATTGCGCAGATCGTATCGGCAGCACCTGGACGCATCCACCATGGCGGCCTTGCTCTCCCGCCGCCTGGACGACACGGAGCCGTGGGGCTCGCGGATCTGCTGGTCGCTCGCCGACGGCCCCTGCTGGCGCCTCCTCGTGGAGCTGTGCCGCCGGAACGGGCTGCCGCTGACCGGCTTCGCGTCGTTGCCGGAAGACGTCGTGTTGGAGATCCTGAAGCGGGTCGACGACGGCGTGGACCTGGCGAGGGCGGCGTGCACCTGCCGGCTGCTGAGCCGCCTGGTTGCGGAGGGCGACACGGAGCTGTGGAAGCCATTGTACGAGCAGATCGTTGCAGCGGGCCAGCGGCCCTGGTCGTCGGGCAACAAGTGCTCCTTCCTCGAGAGATCGGAAAGGGCGGCCAGCAGCTGGAAGGTGAGGTACGTAAAATACGTAATGGCAGGGAAGTGGCTGCGTCTTTGCTTGGTCAGGTGCCGTAGTAGTAGTCCCGTTGCGCCGCCGCTGGTTCCGTCCACAGATGACGTTCCTCCGCCGCCAACGCCGCTTGATGATCCGCCGGAGCCGGAGAGGATTGGGAGCTTATTAAACATCGTGGAGGGACGCCGCCGCCGCAAGTTGCCACTGCACGGCTGCAATAGGGAGCGACACGCTGCCGGAGCGGTCCAGTACTCTCGCCACCACCGATGGAGGCACCGGTGACTCGGGCAACTGCCGAGTTTTAGCAGAGAAACCATTGCACTTTGTTTTGCTTCAAACTCAATAGAGGTGGCATGTGCGTCAGAAAACAACCGAACGCGCTGCAGAAGCGTCGGTCGATCCTAGCCGAATAAAATAGAGTTGATTCCCTCAATATTATAGCTCTCCTTATTTTTCATTGAAATGAAAACATCAGATTCCCTTCGTATGGCACTATTTTAATAAATTTTTAAACGTGCCGTCATTGATATTCCCGTTATTTGTAACGGGATATATAGTCATGTCAACCTGCTCTACCGCCTCAACCGGGTATGGTATGGTCGCGTATGGCTTGCACTCGCGTTCTAGGTCAGCTAATACTACACGTTAGTACTGGTCATAATTTGGTCCGGTAATAAAACAGACACGGAGCTATTTTAGTTCGAGTTCAAATTTGAAAGCCCACAGAGCCATTTTAATACTGGATCAAAACACGGAACGGTAGTTGGTAGGGGGAAACGGGAAAACTGCTCTCGTGGGATAGGAAGACGTGGGCAGAGCCACGTATCGGAGGCAGAGTCGAGCACAGGCAAAACCACCGGGGAAGCAGACCCACAAGACGGTAAACATAATTTCGTTCGTTTTAGATAGTAGTAGACTATGGTCTCTCAGTACTATAGTTTTATATTTTTTTTGCTATATCAATAGAAACTCGCACGTCTTGTGCGGTTTGTTCAAAGCCGGAGGCTGCGCGCTTCCTTGGCAGACGGCAATGCACCGTGTGAGGAATTATCATGCCGCGAGTGTGATGTGCGCGAATGCGAGTCTGGCGGCGTGTCGAGGCAGCGACCTGCGGGCTGCGGAGCTAGATGAGGTAGGAATTTAGCGTTAATGCTCCTTGGCTCAAGATGATTGACGTATGATTTCTAAACGACGATCTATATTTGCATGTTCATTGTAGTAGGTAGGGCATTGATAATTTACTGATTAGACTGGACATCCGTTATATATATATATGATACCGGGATGAGAGTTTGTACTGGGTGACACTACTATTTCCTTTGCTTGATTAACTCGGTAGCTTTGCACAAGTTTTTTGTTACTAAATGTTTTCTTAAAATAAGCACGGTGAAACCATCTGGAAAAGATGCATTCGATCGTGATTAACTTGGACAGAAACAAAAGGACTGAACATGAGTTCAAGATGGAGAGTCCGGTCCAAATTTGCAGAAAAAGAGCAAGATATTGCAAATCTCGACATAGCAGATGCAAGAGAACTGAGGAGGTTCAACACAGTGGCAGAAACTCAGGCTCAGGCCGGAGACTCCTAGTATATGCCCGGATACTCTGGAGAAAGGTTCGGACACCCGAACACATAGGCCGGATAGTCCGGGTATGTATATGTCTGGATAGTCCGGACAAAGGTTCGGACATCTGATTGAAAAGTCCGGATACTCTGGGTATAGGCCGGATACTATGAGCAAAGGTTCGGATATCCGTTCTCTGCCTCGGATTCTCCGAGTTAAACCCCGGATACTCTGGGTTTTCCCGCGTGTTGGCTTTACTTAAATTTTTCCTAGGCTTTAGTGCAAGTTTAGACTTTAAACTTTGTCTAACATCCAAAACACCTAGTTTAGTGCAAGAATGCCAAATCTCGTTAATTAAATTATTAGGTAGTAATTTATTCTCAAATCCACATAATGAATTTATTTGGAACAAGCTCACCTTATAATCAATGGTCGTATCCGAAGGTGTCAAATTGAGAAAAAGGGGTAAAATCACCAAAGTCAGATAATATTAGGGGCAAATCTGCAATGACAAATTGGTCTTTTCAAAGTAATTTTAACACTGTTAACTAGCTTTTTCGAGGCAAACGCTTCCTCCGTTTTCAAAAAGCAGGGGCAAATTCGCAAAGTTCAAAAATAGGAGCAAAATCATCATTTTACTTCGAAAGGGGGCAAGAACGCCAAATCTCGTTAATTAAATTATTAGGTAGTAATTTATTCTCAAATCCACATAATGAATTTATTTGGAACAAGCTCACCTTATAATCAATGGTCGTATCCGAATGTGTCATGTCCTCATCATGTAAGCTTCGAAGAGATTCAACAGGTGAGCCATCTTGTTTAAAAGCCGGAACATGGGAGAATGATAAAAAAATAGATGAAGAGATGATGCTTAGACCTTGTGATTCGATGATCTAAAATTTTCGATGATGTGGACAACTTGATGCATGATCTATAATTTTCGATAATGTGGGACAACTTGTAGAAAAGTAACCATTAATGCCCCACAGCGGGTTGTATCTGCGCATAAAGATACAAATATCCGTCAATAGCAACCATTGATATCTGCCATCACCGCGCTATCGATTAGACTATTATAACACATAGTAATTGTCATGTAAGTATTCTTAGAGGTTAGAAATGGCACAAAATCTGCAAACAATCAAAACTAAATTTATAGAGTGGTACGTTACAAGCACCATGGGCATCGAAAAAGCAAAAGCTTCATTTAGTACGTTCCCAGTTTTCACTACTGGAAACCGTGTTTCTCATACATGTCCAATTTTCGTGAGGGTTTGAGGAAACGCATAAGGAACTTCAATTTTTCTCTCGTCGTTTGTGAAAAGTGATGGTTTCCCCAGTTTCTGATGTAGCTCGTGCATCAATCCCTCTTCCATGGCGCCCTGACAGGTCGCCTCGGCCGCGGCTGCGGGTTATGGAGGCATCCAACGAAGCGGCGGAGCAGGTTGAGGAACGGCTCTGCGTGGTAGAGGAGCATGCCGAGCGGTCCAAGGACACCTCCCGTGAAGGCCACAATGGACGCGGGATCCATCTCGTCGAAGGGTGAGGACTGAGGAGTGCAGTTGCTTCAGAGAGCTCTCTTGCGAAGCCAGCTGCTTGCTGTTCGCCGTGCCCCCGTTTCGTCCCGGCGGTGGACTATGCACATATTTATGTGTTCGAAGTACGCTCCACATTTATGGTGGTGGGAGTTAGGGTGCTTATGTAACGTTTCCATGAATTATGCGTAAGTTTTTAGGAGTTTTATTGAGGAGGACCAAAACAGTTCACAAAGTAATCGTTCATACAAAACGCTTGATGCAAAACCTGTTCTATTATAGTATAAGATAATACGTACTAGAGCAAAAGGCCATCGGTACCGGATAAAAATATCCACCAAGACCGTAAACACTACTATAGAAGATGCTTTCACTAACCAAAGCAATGTTTATATAGGAGCTTTTACCAACTCCAACGTAGTCGGCATTTTTGGGCTATGGTATAGTGAGTGGGAGGAGCAGCGCGCTGCCAGGCAGCAACTGAGCACGACGAGCAGCGCACAGTTGGGCTGGCCCTAGCAGCGGAGCGTGCCCGGGTGGGTCTCGTTTAATTTCCCCACTATCCCTCCCCTCTCCCTCTCCCTCTCGCACCCTCTCTCCCTCTCCCAGCCGCGGCGGCTGGAGGCCCCCCCCCCCCCCCCCCCCCCCCCCCCCACCCAGCTCGACGGCCCAGCGCTGCCTGGCAGCATGAGCAGGAAGGAGCAGCGGCTCGCAGCGCGGCAAGACACGGCGGGTAGATACCGGGCGCGGCGGCAAGTGAGGCTCCGTTGGCGGTGGCAGCGGCTAGGTGGCTGAACCAGCCGCGTGTTTTTTTTATTTTTTTGAAAGGGCAACTCTGCCGGGTGATGAACGGACCATAATGGTATAACAATCACTGTCGAATTAAATCCAACAAGCAGTCACCACACACTCGCTGCCCACCCTATCGCCATAGGTTAAAAAATTTAGTTAGCCTAGTTCACTCGTCCCACTCTTAGACTACAAGCACCAGTTCCTTTCCGCGTCCACTGAAAATTGCTACCGGACACACCGTCCCGACAAGCTGGTATCATGGATGGAGGGGCACCAATTCGACCCCTGGAATGGTGCGGTTCACTCTCGTTCTTCTCAGTACCAATGGAAGGAATTCATAATGTACGTTTTATCATCTTGTTGGGTGCTATTTAATTACCTTGAGCTAGTGTACACTACCTTCTTTCTTGAATACAAGATATTCAAGCACTTAAAAATTATCCTCATATATAATCCATTCTAAGGCATATTTAATTATTATTTTTTTCATTTAATTCTTCTCGGAGTTTGGATTAGTATAGCTAGTTGGTGGACTAGCCGCAACTAGACATCACAAGTCCCAGATTATATTTCGGGAGGCATGGATGGAGCGAGTAAATTGTTTAGGGAAAAAAGTTATCATATATAAAATCTTGGGAGTGCCTTATATATTTTGGGACAGGAGTAACTGATTAGAAAAGTTTAGAAGTGCAGATTCAACTTATTGTCAGCAAGGAAAAAAAACAGAAATAAATCAGCAGGCCGCTAGATAAATCAAAGCTAACTGTGTTAAACTTATATATGTGATTTGACCGTGCTTTGATTCGCCGTATGAATACACTATAATGCTAAATGTGATTTTTCAAAAAGTGGTGAACGTGGAAGATATGAGCTTTTCAGGGCTGATGCATGTAGTGGTTTAAACATAAACAAAAACTAATGTTTCAAGGCTTAAATGTAAGATATGAGCTTTTACAGTAGATTTGAACTGAGGATGGAATTCTACATCGTTGCCACAAATGTGCTCATGCCCTTTGTAGTTGGATTCCTCCCATCCTGAACACGAGGTTCGAACCCCCTCAGACAATGAAATCTATTTATAGGGGTGGCTCATCCCCTCATCCGTCTCTGAAAATAACATCTATTTATAGGGGTGGTAGAGAGAGTGACCTGTATTTTGTCCACCCTGAAAAAAATCGGGACGATGCTACAAATTATTTTTTGTAGTAGTGACTCCACATCCGTCGAGCTTGTGCAGAATCCGTCGAGCTTGTGCGGGAATTTATACACGGATCACCTTAGATGATAAAGCTCGTGGCCTAGCTCCATTTTTTCATAAGAATTTCGTCCAAATACTCATGGATCACAAGATTAAATTCAAGAAGAAATAGCTTGGCAAAAATAGAGGCGAGAAACTAGAAGGAATTTATCAAGGGTACTCGCAAGAAAATTATGTTTTGTTAACTATGATTAAATGGAAAATTTATATATAGTATATGTATCTTGGATCTGGACATATGAGGTCCACATGGTCAATGATGCACAGAGCACTCTGCAGCCTACACCCGGCAGTGAAGTTGCTACATATAATTTTGCTTCCTGCTGTTGAATGCAGCTCCATCACCTTTCTGGGGATGTCCTTCATCTCACTACTAGAAAACAGGCCAAAGCTACTAGCTGCTTTTGCAACCGGTACTGATGCGTGTCATCAGTACCAGTTGCAAAAGCAGCTGTTACCTTTGGCCAGCGGCGATCAAAGATAAGTGGTTTGGTACCGGGTTAAAGCATTACCCGGTACCAAAACCCCAGTATAGACACCGGTTGGTGGCACCAATCGGTGCCTAAAGGGCGGACAATGGCACCGGGTTTTGCCATGACCCGGTGCCGCCACGTGGCCACAACAAAGGAACCGGTTGGTAACTTCAACCGGTGCCTATGCCTGCTGTTTGGCACCGGTTGTTGAGCACCAACCAGTGCCTTTGAGCTACGCATATAAATACCCCAACCCCTCCCCACTCCAAGCTGCCGTGAACTCACTGTTCGTGGCAGCTGAGTGAGGGGAGGGGAGGCAATTTTTTGTTTTTTTTCAAATAAGGTTAGTTATTTTTTCCATAACTTAGCAATTGATTTTTAGAAGCAGTTATCACTTAATTTAGTTTATACATGTGATAATTATTTTTAGTTGTAGCATTTTATTGTAGTTATATGCGTTATCAATTTATTTGATATGTGAATACTATCAAATTATTGTATTTATATGTTTTATCAATTTATTTGATAAGTGAATAATATCTATTTATTATAGTTATATGCATTATCAATTATATATTTGAATTCAAATTTTGTATGAAAATATTATCAATTACATATGCAAGGGTGCTTTATTTAGTTCCCTTCAAAATTCCAAAACTTTACAAGATTCCACATTCAAGATGCATGCTGCACCAATTCGAGACCTGCAGCTCAGCTAGGCCAGATGGCCACATGCGTCGTTTCTTGTACAAAAATATAAAGTTCCATATAGAGAAACAAAGTTTTTACACAGTCATGCAGTCAGAAGGCCATATGCATCGTTATAATTTTGTAGTTCAATTTTATTAATAGCGTATTCAATATTAGTTATAAATTAGTAGTATGAATGAACTATTTGTACACTACAATGATGTATATAAATGTATTGTGGACCCAGATGAGTCGGAAATGGATGTACATGGCCGACCGGTGTTCAAAGGAGTTCATTGATGGCGTGCATGAATTCATAGAAGCGGCCGAGAAACACAAGTATGGTGGTTTCGTTCGTTGTCCATGCAAATTCTGTAAGAATGAGAAGGATTACTCATCATCAAGAACCATCCGCAGTCACTTGTTCAATAGTGGTTTCATACCGAACTACTATGTTTGGACCAAGCATGGCGAAAGAGGAATTATGCTGGATAATAATGTAGAAGAAGAGGACAAGATTCCTAACTTTGCAGCCAATTATAATGTTTTTTTCAATGACACTGGAATGGGTGAGCCTGAAGAAGATACTGAAGGATACATTGTAGAAGATGATCTTGGTCAGATGCTGCGCGAAAATGAGGAAGGTTGCGAAATAGAAAAGGAATCGAGAGATCTGAAACGTATGTTGGAGGACTACAGAACATTGTTGTACCCTGATTGCAAACAAGACCAAAAGAAGTTGGGTACGACATTGGAATTGTTGCAATTGAAGGCATCAAATGATTTGTCTGACAAGGGATTCGAGGAGTTGCTGAAACTTATAAAAAAACTTACTCCCTGAGGGTAACACCATGCCGGCGACAACATACGAGGTAAAAAAAGTTGTTTGTCCTTTAGGATTAGAGGCACAGAAGATACATGCTTGTCCTAATGACTGCATCCTATATCGAGGTGCGTATGAAAATTTGGATTCATGCCCTGTATGCAACGCATGCCGGCATAAGATCCCTCGAGATGATTCAGGCGACGTTGAGGGGATGCGTGTCAAGAAGAGGGTGCCTGCCAAGGTGATGTGGTATTTCCCTCTAATACCACGTCTGAAACATTTGTTCATGAACAAAACGAATGCTAAATTGATGCGATGGCACAAAGAAGAACGTAAGCAAGACAATATGTTGAGACACCCCGCTGATGGGTCGCAGTGGAGAAAAGTGGACAGAACATTCCCAACATTTGCAAATGATGCGAGGAATATAAGGTTCGGCTTAAGTACAGATGGCATGAATCCTTTCGGTGAGCAAAGCAGTGGCCATAGTACCTGGCCTGTGACACTCTGTATATACAACCTTCCTCCCTGGTTGTGTATGAAGCGGAAATTCATTATGATGCTGGTGCTTATCCCCGGCCCGAAGCAACCCGGTAACGATATAGATGTGTATCTGAAACCACTGATTGAGGATCTTCTATTGTTGTGGAAAGAGGAGGGTGTTCGTATGTGGGATGCGCATGCAGAGGATCATTTTAACCTTCGTGCATTGCTTTTCGTAACCACCAACGATTGGCCAGCACTAAGTAACCTCTCCGGACAATCCAATAAGGGTTATAGGGCATGCACCCATTGTTTAGAAGAAACTGACTAGCACGTACCTCAAGCACTGTAGGAAGATCGTGTATATGGGTCATCGTCGATTTCTTCCAATCAAGCACCCATTAAGGAGGAGGCATGCTCACTACGATGGAAAGGCAGATCATCGTACCAAGCCTAGGCACCGTTATGGGAAAATTATGTTTGAAATGGTCAAAGATATAAAAGTAGTATTTGGAAAAGGACCCGGCAGCAGATCAGTGTAGAGTGATGACGGACGTGCACCTATGTGGAAGAAGAAGAGTATTTTTTGGGAGTTACCTTATTGGGAAGTCTTAGACGTCCGCCACGCAATTGATGTGATGCACCTAACAAAAAATCTTTGTGTGAACCTTCTAGGTTTCCTTGGTGTCTACGGTAAGGCAAAGGATACATTGGAAGCGCGGCAAGATCTTCAACATATGAAACAACGGGCCGCCCTACATCCAGAAAAAAGGGATAAAGGATGTCATTATTTAGGTCCTGCGTGCTACACTCTTAGTAAGGAAGAGAAGCAAAGTATGTTCGACTGTTTGAACAGTATCAACGTCCCATTAGGCTACTCTTCGAATATAAAGAGGCTACTGAACTTGAAAGAGAAGAAATTCGCACACGTAAAGTCTCATGACTGTCACGTGTTGATGACGCAATTGATTCCAGTTGCACTTAGAGGTATTCTACCAGCTAATGTTCGAGCAACAATTATAAAGCTATGCGCCTTTCTCAACATAATTTCTCAGAAGGCAATCGATCCATCGAGTTTAAGCAGGCTACAAGAGAATGTTGTCCAATGTTTAGTCAGTCTTGAAATGATATTTACTCCATCATTCTTCAATATTATGACGCATCTTCTAGTTCACCTGGTCAAAGAGATTGGTATTCTCGGTCCTGTTTTCCTTCATAATATGTTCCCTTTTGAACGATACTTTGCAGTCCTAAAGAAATACGTTCGTAATTGCACTCGTCCAGAAGGAAGCATTGTGAAGGGTTACGTCACAGAGGAGGTCATCGAGTTTTGTGTTGACTATGTGGAAGAACTCTGCCCAATTGGGATTCCAGTATCACGTCATGAGGGGCGGCTGATTGGAAAGGGCACACTTGGAAGAAAATCAGTAAATACCACAGATCATGCCACGTTGAGCAAAGCACCTCTCACAGTTCTGCAACAATCAGCCTTGGTGGCTCCATACATGGAGGAGCACATGCAAATTGTGCGAAGCGTATACCCTTTGAAGTCTGAGACATGGATTACAAAACATCATAACGATACATTCGCCACCTGGTTGCAGAAGGAAGTCATGGCCAACGATCAAATTCATGAGCAGCTAGCTTGGCTGGCCAGGGGTCCGGCAAATTCAATCCTGATGTACCAAGGATATGAAATTAATGGTTACATATTTTATACAAGAGCCCAAGATAACAAGAGCACCAATCAAAATAGTGGTGTCCGTATAGATGCCACCGACTCTAGTGGCCAAATGAACTCATATTTTGGTTACATTGAAGAGATCTGGGAACTCGACTATGGGCTGTTGAAGATACCTCTATTTCGTTGTCAATGGGTTAAACTCATAGGAAAAGGTGTCGATATCGACGAGTACGGAATGACAACGGTAGACCTCAAAGAGCTTGGCTATCGAGACGAACCATTCGTCCTACCTAAAGATGTCACTCAAGTTTTCTATATGCAGGACATGTCTAGCAAATCAAAAAAGGACAAGTCTAGAAATAAATCAAGTTTTGTAGGTGCGGGAGATGAGCCAAAGCGCCACATAGTTCTGGCAGGCAAAAGAAAAATTGTGGGAGTCGACGATGTCATAGATGAAGAAGAATACAACAAGGTCGAAGACATGACTCCGTTCGCAGTGGAGGTTGACACAAGTATTCTTTTAGTCCAAGAGGAGGCTCCCTACACACGTCATGATCACAATGAAGGGACGATTGTAAAGCGAACCATCGTTAATATTCCATTAGTTGAATGATTATCTCTTGTAATAGTTTCCATGAACATTATCAGATTTATTAGGCAGTTAAATGATTTTCTAGGCATTTATCATATTTATTATTCAATTAACTAATTTATTAGACGATTAAATGATTTACTACGCAATTAACATATTTATTGGGGAACTAAATCATTTTCTAGGCAATTAACTAATTTGTTTGTAAATGATTTATTAAGCATTTATCAGATTTATTAGCCAATTAAATGATTTATTATGCAGTTAAAAGATTTATTAGTCAATTATTTTAATTATTATGCAATTAAATGATTTTCTAGACAGATATCAGATTTATTATGCAATTATCAGATTTATTATGAATTATCAGCCAATTAACAGATTTATAGGAAAAAAATTCAAGATTAAGGTACCGGGTTGATTATCCAACCGGTACCAAAAGGTAACCTTTGGTACCGGTTGGAAAGTCCACCCGGTGCCTTAAGGTAATTTGGTTTAAAAAAACGTGGGGCGTCGCGCAGGAGTTGAACCGTGGCCGCGGCGCCCAAATAACCGCGTGTTACCACTGAGCTAATGAGGAATTCAGTTCAAAGAGGGAAAAGAAAGCAAGAAAAGCAAAGTTTAAAAAGCCTTAGGTACCGGTTTTCCTAAGCCACCCGGTACCTTAGGGGCTTTTCATTTCCCGCCCGTTGGGACCTAAGGCACCGGGTGGGATGCGACCCGGTACCTTAGGGGCTTTTCATTTCCCACCCGTTGGGACCTAAGGCACCGGGTGGGATGCGACCCGGTACCTTTGGCTGGCGAAGGGTACCGGGTGGATCAGGAACCGGTACCTTTGGCTGGCCTTAGGTACCGGTTTTGTTTTTCACCCAGTACCTTAGGCCCTTCCTATATAACTAGAACCCCTGTTCTTCTTCCTCCACTTCCTCCCCTCCTCGCGATTGGCGGCGCCTCTCCACCGCATCTCTGATCGTCCGCCGCCCTGGCCTGCACCCGCCCCGCTGCGCGCCACCGCCAACTCCTTCAAGAGGCCCGCGCTGCCGGTCTCCTTCGTCCAGTGGCCCGCGCCCGTGCCCGCGCTCCCTCCTCCATGGACGCATCGCCCCCTCCGTCGTCGTCGTCGACTGCGGCCCCCGGTGCGCCACGCCGATGTCCCACTCCGACGCCAGCACGCCGTGATCGTCCCCACGCCGACTCCAGCGCCCCCGGCCGCCGCTGACTCCAGCGTCCCCGTCCCCACGCCGACTCCAGCGGCCCCCGTCGCCGCCGCCGCTTCATCTCCAGGCCGCACCGTACGTCGCCCACGCTCCACATTTCTTGCAGTATGTCGCCGCATGCTAGTGCCGCCCCCCTGCTCTGCCCACCGGCCGGCCTTGCATTGGCCCTGCTCTGCCCGGCCGGCGGCGCCGAGATGATTTTTTTTCTTTAATTTTTTAAGTAATTTACCATTTAGTTTACAAATTTAGTTTTTTCTCATGTGAATTAGATTTTTAGGTAATTTAGCATTTAGTTTACAAATTTCAATTTTTTCTCATGAGAATTAGATATTTAGACAATTTAACATTTAGTTTAAAATTTTAGTTAACAAATTTAGATTTTTTATGTAATTGCCCAATAACTTTTAGATTGCAATTATGGAATACATTACCAAGAATATAAATTCTCATCTCTAGGGTTTAGAAAATTTAATATAAATTACCAATTTTGATATTTAAACTTTATATTTAGTTTGTTTTTTCTAGTTGAGTTAATTATTCCTAAGTAGTATTTCTTATCATTTATGTACATGTATAAATTCCAAAGTAGTATTTCTTATCATTTTGTGGGAAAGTAGTATAATTTCTTATCATTTACCATTTATGTACATGTATAAATTCCAAAGTAGTATTTCTTATTATTTTGTAAGTGTATTATAATTTTTCTCAAGAATTACATGTACATGTATTATGTTGAAATACTTTGTACTATTAAATTTCATAAAATTTTAAATGTACATGTTACACACACTCACACACACACTAACACAATAACACTTTTACTCACACACACACACTAACACAATAACACTTTTACTCACACACACACACTAACACACTAACACTCACACACACACATTTATTGTATTCAAAGACTTCAATTTATTGTAAATATTATGTAGGTGCATAACTAATTATTTAATTTATTATGCAATTAAAATGATTAGTTATGCACCTAAATGATTTATCATATAGTACTTGTATCGCATGTTAATATATACTATATACATTAGTTAGAGAATTTAGTTAGAGAAGGAAATGGAGAGAATTTAGTTAGAGAGAATGTAGTCATTATTTTTTTTTGCCATTATTTGATAGTATCTAGAATTTAGTTATTTCATATATAGAAGGAAATGAAGAGAATTTAGAGAGAATTTCTATTATTATGTCTTATGTAGTGTATAATTGTGTCATTCAAGATTTTATTTAATCATGTATTTAATGGTTAGACGATGACGACATGTATTTCACTGTATAATGTAATGACGACGTCGAGTAATGACGACGACAATGAGTAATGACGACGACGAGTAATAATTTTATGTACAATTCTTGATTACATGTATTGTATTTGTAATTTTGATTTATTTAAATTAATTCTCGAGCTCGAACCCGTTCGTATTCGCTCTCTAACTCACTCACGCATTCACCATCCCTCGACTCTCGACCTCGACCCTCGACCCCGACTCTCAACCCCGTCCCTCGACTCTCGACCTCGACCTTCAACCCTAGACCTCGACCTTCAACCCTCAACCCCATTCCTCGACCCGGTTCCTCGACCCCGTTCCACGACACACACACACACACTCCCACTAACACACACACAGACACACTCCCACTAACACACCCACACACACACACTGACTCACACACACACTCACTAACACTCTCTCTCTCTTTCTCTGTCCCTCTAACATACACACACACTCTCTCAAACACACATATTCGTTCAAAGAATTGAATTCTCCTACTTCATTTAAGAATGGACACATACTCTAACACATTTTTACGGTTTCAGTTAAGGATGGACCCCTTCGGTGATGACGAGGTCGCCAAGCAATACATGTTGGACGCAATAAACGAAGATACGAGGGCCAACACCACCCAGCCAACCACTGAAGAAGATGCTCGGACAGCTGATTCGTTCCTGAATATGTCTGGAGATGCCGATGAAGAAGATGATGACTTTGCACCGCCGCCCAATCAACAGCAGCATGTTCCAGTACGAATCTTAAAACTATATGCATGGTGACTTCGGTAGATTAGTTTTGCGATTAACATATCTTTTCTGTAATTTAGTCGACCTCCGCATCGACTTCGTTGAGCCAGTCAAAAGGGAGATACCGGCCAACCAAGAAAATGGAGGGAAGACATGTCATCACTGTTGACGCTTCTTAAAGCGCCAATTTACGTACCGCAAGCGCACGGATCGTGTAGTTTTTCCCTTAGAGTATTCCCCCAAAGTTTATCAATCCACAGAACAAGTGTATTACTATGCTTAACTAAGCACTAATGATGTTGGTAAAAGATCTATATTGAGTGTATGAGTATGAAATAGATCTAATCTAACCAATCTAATCTAATCTAGACTAGTGAGCAATGATAGATGTGTGCACAAGATATGAAGAGCATTTGTCCATAGGGTCTAGGATCACTAGAGATGTAATCGCCAAGCAACGAAGAACAGATCTAATCTACCAAAGGTGTGTTTCAAGATCAAAACCTTTCCCTCCCGCATACTGTCACTACACGAGGATAATCGGTAACGAATCAGCAAGAACACGATAGTTGATGTAATCTAAGTAAACCATGCAAGAGCAAAGCAAACCCAAAGCCAAGCCACGAACTATTAGGCATCAAAGCATCATCAACAAGAATCGTGATAGATCAATCTCATAAAGGATTCGGCAATTACAACTCAAGATCTCCTTACAACCCCATGAACAAACGAGGACTTTACCCCATGAAGCTAAGCAAAGCGTAGTCGATCATGGTGGTGAAATCTCCGGCAAGGGATGGATCCCTTGCTGTCCTCCAACTTGCAGCAGCGCCGAGGGAGGATGAGGCCTCCGGTGTCGCCTTTCTCTTGTGTCTAACTCGAATGTATCTCTGGATGCTCTTCTCTGCGATCTCTGCGATCTCCCTCTGCGATCCTCCTCTTTGACGGCGGCTTCGGGGTATTTATAGGCAGATATGGTCGGTGGTTTTGGTAAAACATAGATTAGGGTTGACGCATACTTCGTGCTGAAGAAAACCGAGATCAAATGGACTCCGAAAAGGGCTAGGCCGGCCGGCCCAAGGACTCCAGGCCGGCCGGCCTGGGCCTTTTCTGGCCCCTTTCGGTCCCATCTTTTGTGTGTGGAATCTTCCTTTTATTCCTCATCTTAGCCCAGTTGTAACCATGCGTCAAAACTTCTCCGAAAATATCCAAATTCTTGTCAAAATGCAACATGCTCCAAAATCCAGGACAAAATCGAAAACGGTCAAGTTCGGGTGCCAAGTGGCGGGTTAGTACATAAATCATCCCGAAGAATTTACCAAAATGACTCCTAATCATATAGTAAAATGGGTACTTAAGGAGAGCCAACATTCCCCCCATGCTTAGCTTTTGCTCGTCCTCGAGCAAATCAAATCATCAAATCCTTCCATGGGTTGCTCAAGAGTTCTCGAACTGCAAAATTTACTTATGCAAACAAGTATAACAATATTTCTTCAAACAAAGGTCAAAGGAGCAGCAAGGATAATCATATCATGGGCGTTTAAAAACTCATCCAATATTACTCCACAACTCTTACCTTTAGCCGGCAACTCGAATATCGACAACACTTGCTTTTCTTGCCATCCTTGGAGGTTTTTCTCTTTTTTTTTTAATTTTTAGAAGCAAAATACCCTGCAACAAAGGTTAGACCAAAAATTCTTGCACAAGTCCTTTCATGTCTCTCAATATAAGTGGCTATCCTATTTTTATTTGCAAGCTCTCATCTCCCGAAAGTCTCTCAAGTATAAAGTGGGGCTGTAGGTGAGGCTTAGCAAAGTATATACATATATTGTCAAATTAAGAAAACCTTCTAATTATTGCTTACCTTCCGAGCCAATGATCATGGGAGTTTCTCCATAATGTAAAGGGTTCAAGGGTAAAAAGATTTAGAATGGTGGACATGTGCAAAGGCATACAAAAAGATTGACTTCAAGGCACAAGCATCGTCCTCGTTGTCGGATTGCACATGGTTGGAATTGAGGATATTGTTCTCAAACAACAAGGTGATATCTCTTTGCACTTCTCTAACCATAGAATCCCTTCATTTATTTATTTTCTTCTCTTCTCATACATTTTTTTCTCTTTTTTTCTCTCCCGAATTTTCTCTTTCTGTTCCGAACCTTTTCATAGGACACTTTCTATAAAACATAGATAGACAAATCTCCAAAGCGTCTCCCTGAATTTTTTGAGCCCGAACCGAGACCAGAGAGGCCTAGGCCGGCCGGCTCAAGAGGTGTAGGCCGGCCGGCCTGGGGCTTTCCCAGGTCAGATTCGGTCCATCTTTTGAATACTCCTTCCTTTCTTCATCCCAAAGTTATGTTTTATACAAATCATGCGCAGAAACAAAACATATCCTCATAATTGGGTTGTGGTCAAGGAAGACGATAATAAACAAGATAATCTCGGGTTCGGGTTTTGGAATCCGATAGATTTCATGAGTTTTTCCAATGAGGAATTCTCATTACCGAATATTGACGTGGCTAGCAATTCAGAGATGAAAAATACGGACATGATCATTGCTCGAAATTAAAACTCCCAAGAGAAAGAAATCCTAACTCAACTCAATGTACATCCAATACTTATGGTGGAACGAATAAAGCTTGTGGATGATAGGATTTTTACTCTCAACTTGCCAAGAACTTGATCAACCTTATGTTTGTAGGGGTTTTATTATTTTTATGAAATTAAAGTCCTCCAAATCATGCCTTACTCGCAAGCGTAATCAAAACCAAGCGCTAGATCAAAGCTCAAGTGTGGGTATTAACATGGATGAATAATTTACTAAGCTCCACAAATAAGATTTAAATTTCATGACAACGCTCGTGAACAATTGCTTTAAAGAAAATAAAATAAAACTGAAGGCATAAATAAAATTATACGATCCAACAAAAACAAAGACTCTTTTTATTTTGTTTTCATGACTCAACACTAATTTAAGACTCACTCTCACACATGCGAAAAATAAAGCACACAACGCTAGACTATGACTCTCACACATGCGAAAATAAAGCACACTCACACAACGAACTTTCGAATAAACAAAGACCAAAATTCAATCTACGAGTCGTCACACCTTCCCCCCTATGCTTAGATTATGCGGCGTCCTCGTCGCAATGATATAAAAGACGGGTGTGACGCTCGTCGGTGTTCTCAACGGCACCTCGGGCAATTGCATCTTGGGCGCCCTCCTCCTTGCTTTTGTAGATCTCCGACCATCCCGAATAACTTCCTTATGTTGCGGACAAGGAAGTTGTAGTCTTTTTCGGCCAAGCTCTCGATGTCGTCCATCCTTCGATCCATTGCCACGATTCGGTCGTGGCACCTATCAATGGTGGCGCGGAGATCCGCGATTTCATTGCGGCACTTAAAACAGCACCCGGAGTGATGCCCGCTGCGGTTGGGGCTGTCATCCTCGGGCTCGTCGTCGTCCTTCTTCTTCTTGCCGCTATCACCTCCGGAGGGGTCGTCTTCTTCCCTTCTCTCCTCTTCGGGCCACCCCGGCCAATCATCATCGTAGTCACGACCGGTGGCACCCCATGAACCGGGGCTCATGATGCTCTCCAAATCGCTGTCTCCAGCATAGTCCTTCGGCTCTGGGGTGTGCTCGATGTATTTCTTTCTTTTGACTCCGAGGAGGCGCAAGGAACGCCTAGGCGCGGGTGGCTTTTTGTCTTATCGCTTCTCGCCTTCGTCTTCGTCGCTGCTGATGACAACCATCCCTTGGGCTTGAGCTAGCCTCTCGTTGTACCATTGAAGGCCCTTCCCTCCGACGCTCATCCGTGCTTGAGTATTGAGTTTCTTCAGAGGGGCTTTCGCTTCACATCGCATTGCTTCGACAAGGAGGGGCTGCGCACCGGTTGCCGAGATGGGGCTAGGTGTCTTTGGCATGGGGATGTCGGGCGTCAAGCCCCTCTCCTCAATCTCCATTGCTGCAATCATGGCTCTTGCGCTCGCTGGACTAGCCATTGTCGAAGTCTCTCACGAGGTGGTGGTGTAGATTGAAAAGTATGAGAGAATAGATCTACCCCACGCCTCTATTTATATCCCGAAAAGACTTGGACGAGAAGTCCAAAATCTCTTCGGTTTTGGCATACGAAATCTATAAGGCACAGGTTTGAAATTTCCTTATCTCGCACCTACCAAAAATCGAGACCGATTCGCACACGAGAAGGCTTAGGCCGGGTGGCCTAGGGGTGTTGGGCCGGCCGGCCCAGGGGGTTTTTCAGCCTCCTGGACTCCAACTTTTTCCGAGGTGCACACCAATAAATTAGAAGCCTATGTTTTACTCAAAGTTCGTCCAGAATAGAAATAAAACTATGAAAATAAAATCTAAAAAAGAATATTTACAAACTTACCTTGCTTAACGTCGTTAGGCTTGACATTCCGGTTCCACATCCATGGTGTATATGTCGATGTAATGAAGGGGCACGACGTCGGGCTCCAAGAATACCTTTAGTCGTTGTCCGTTCACCACATATTGGTCGCCTTCGCATCCATGATTGTCACCGCTCCTGTGGGTGAAACCGAGTGTACGACGTACGGTCCATCCCATTTGCTTTGTAACTTTCCTTTGCCAAAAAGTTTGAATCTTGAATTGTATAGTAGGACCTTGTCTCCTTCTTTGAATTCCTTGTTTTGTAATCGTTTGTCGTACCATCTCTTCATCCTTTCTTTGTAAATTGATGCACTATTGTACGCTTTCAATCTTAACTCCTCCAATTCGCTTATTTGGATTCTCCTTTTAATTCCAGCGGCTTCCGCATCAAAGTTCATCTCCTTCATCGCCCAATACGCCTTGTGTTCTAGCTCAACCGGCAAGTGGCATGTTTTTCCATAAACAAATTGATAAGGAGTCATACCAATCGGGGTTTTATGTGCCGTACGATATGCCCATAGTGCATCATCTAGTCTCTTCGACCAATCTTTTCCTCCTTTTACCACGGTCTTCTTTAAAATGTCCTTCAATTGCTTGTTCGAAGTTTCCGCTTGTCCGTTTGTTTGGGGGTGATAAGCCGTGGAGACTCTATGTTCAATTCCCAATTTCTTCAAACATTTACCAAAGTCTTTGCCCATGAAGTGTGTTCCTCCATCGCTTATCAAGATTCTCGGGATGCCATATCGAGGGAAGATTACCGATTTAATCATGTTTATGGACTCCTCCGTTGATGCCTTCCGACATGGCATAGCTTCAACCCACTTTGAAACATAGTCCACCATCACCAATATATGCTCAAATCCATGTGAGTTCACAAATGGTCCCATGAAATCGATTCCCCAGACATCAAATAGATCTATTTGCAAATTGTAGTTCAATGGCATGGCATTTCTTTGCGAGATATTCCCCGTTCTTTGGCATTCCGGACAAGTCGAAACAAATCTTTTCGCGTCTTCATGCATCTCAGGCCAATAGAATCCACTAGCCCATACCTTAGCTTGAGTTCTAAAGTGCCCATAATGTCCTCCATATCCCGATGAATGACACTTTCTTAGAACTTCTTCACGTTCCTCCCTCGGTATGCATCTTCTTAGGACCCCATCTTCTCCATATCTATATAAGTATGGTGGATCCCAATAGTATTTTATTCTTTCCGCAATCACTCTTTTCTTTGCATTCTTGTCCAAGTGATCCAAGGGCATCCCTTTTATTGCCCTTATTATTTCATTCATCCAACTATCTTTGTCGAGAATTCTATATAGGTGATCATCTCTCATTTGATCCTCGATCGGTTCTTTTCCATCATCTCCATGGTTCATCCTTGATAGGTGGTCGGCTACAACATTTTCTGCCCCTTTCTTGTCCCTTATCTACACATCGAATTCTTGTAGCAATTGGATCCATCGAATCAAGCGTTGTTTAGCATCTTTCTTAGACAAGAGATACTTGATTGCCGCATGGTCGGTATAAACTATCACATTTGAATTTACTATGTATGATCTGAATTTTTCGAAGGCGAGTACCACGGCAAGCAATTCTTTCTCCGTTGTTGCATAATTAAATTGGGCTTTGTTGAGAGTCTTGCTTGCGTAGTAGATAGCATTTACCTTTCCCTCTTTCCTTTGTCCAAGAACGGCTCCTACGGCGTAGTCGCTTGCATCACACATGATTTCAAAAGGTAGATTCCAATCCGGAGGTTGCATGATAGGAGCACTTATGAGGGATTGCTTAAGTGTTCGAAATGCGTGAAGACAATCACTATCGAAGATGTATTCCACATCTTTTTGGAGAAGTTGTGTCAATGGCTTGGTGATTTTTGAAAAATCCTTTATGAACCTCCTATAAAATCCGGCATGACCGAGGAAGCTCCTTAAAGACTTGATATCCGTAGGTGGTGGCAACTTCTCCACGGTTTCAATTTTTGCTCTGTCCACCTCTATCCCTCTCTCGGAGATAACATGACCGAGAACAATTCCTTCTTTCACCATGAAATGACACTTCTCCCAATTAAGCACAAGATCAATCTCTCCACATCTTTTAAGAACTTTCTCCAAATTTCCCAAGCAATTATCAAAGCTAGTACCATGCACCGAGAAATCATCCATGAATACCTCCATAATCTCTTCTATGAAATCTGAAAATATAGCCATCATGCACCTTTGAAAAGAAGCAGGCGCATTGCACAATCCAAAAGGCATCCTCTGATATGCAAAAGTTCCATACGGGCAAGTAAATGTGGTCTTATGTTGATCATCCGGATGAATAGGTAATTGGAAGAATCTCGAGTATCCATCAAGGTAACAAAAGTGTGAATGCTTTGCCAACCTTTCTAGCATCTCGTCAATGAATGGTAGTGGAAAATGATCCTTCCTCGTTGCCTTATTCAATTTTCTATAATCGATGCACATCCTCCATCCCGTGATGGTTTGATTAATCTACCATCTCCCATGATCAATTTAATGATTGTTAAAAAGCTCAACGTAAACCTTTGAACTCAGCACACTAACATGGGCGCCAACGTCACATAAAACATTGCAATATTCTATTCCTTCTATCATGCAATCAACACGAGGTGTGGGTAATGGTGTACCTTCGCCTTGATCGCTTCCAATCGCATATACTTGGGCTATGTGCGCGTAGGGTGACGATTTCAAGTTCACTCACAGGGTCCTTTTGATCTCCAGCACTTCGTCCAAGTCAATCTCTTCCTCTTTTTCTTCAAAAAGTTTCCGAATAATATCACCGGCTGATTCCTTACCAAATGTATATCCCGTGTGATTATCCGGCGGGAAGTCTTCCGCTATCACCTTCGCCATTCCTCGCTGATTTGGATGCGGCCTTGCTTTGTCGAATAATCTTTCAAAGTCAATTGTTATCCAATCCATTTGCTCGAATTCCCTTAGCAATTTGGCAGTGCCCATGGTTCTTCCTTTCTTTTCCGGGTCATCTTTCGTTGCACTCCGGATCGATGCTTCTTCATCGTGGTTTGTCTCTATGACTTTCCCATGCTTCGGTTGTTCTTCCTTCACTTCCGATGTCTAATTTCTGAAAATTCCAGCAAGCACCCGCACTTGAGATTCTTCCTCGGAGCTTGCCGAACATCGTTTTTCCCAATCTCTTCGCATGGCCGCACCCTTGCTGATTTTCTGTAGGAGTTGGGCGGCTTCCGTGAGTGTTTTCTCCATGAGATCTCCTCCTGCACACATTTGAACAAATTTCATGCACTCGGGGGTTAGGGAAAAATAAAAGGTTTGCAAGAGTACTTCACCAAAAAATCCGAGCTTCGGTCCTTGTTCAATCAATCCATTGAATCTATCCCATGCTTGATCTATCACTTCTTCTTCTCCTTGCGCGAAGTTGATCACTTGCTTCCGAATATGTTGAACCTTGCTTAACGGAAAGAACCGCTTGCAAAATTTCTTCATCAAGTCATCCCAATTTCCTTTTACCTCGAAGGATGCAAGTGCAAACCATCTTCTCGCTTCTTCCGCAAGTGAGTATGGGAAAAAATTCCATCTAAACCAAGCTAGCAGAACTCCGTCTTGTTGTACCGTGTTGCATAGCATTGTGAACCACTTGATATGTCTATATGGGTTGTCCGTCTCATCTCCTCTAAAGGGGTTTGCCACCGCCATCTTGATGATTTGAGGCTTGATCTCGTACTCGGTGGCTCGCAATACCGAATCTGATTTTTGTATGTCGAAGTCCTCCGATCGCGGGCATGCATAATCCCTTAGTGATTTTTCTCCTTCCTCTATGTGTTGAATGAGATGGCCCATCTAGACAATCAAAACAAAAACAAAAACAAAAATTTTCTAGGGAAAAGGTTAGGTGTTAGTAACCAACAAAATTAATAGAAAGTTAAACGTAGCAAAATCGCTTGTTCCCCGGCAACGGCGCCAGAAAAGCTTGTTGACGCTTCTTAAAGCGCCAATTTACGTACCGCAAGCGCACGGATCGTGTAGCTTTTCCCTTAGAGTATTCCCCCAAGGTTTATCAATCCATGGAACAAGTGTATTACTATGCTTAACTAAGCACTAATGATGTTGGTAAAAGATCTATATTGAGTGTATGAGTGTGAAATAGATCTAATCTAACCAATCTAATCTAATCTAGACTAGTGAGCAATGATAGATGTGTGCACAAGATACGAAGAGCATTTGTCCATAGGGTCTAGGATCACTAGAGATGTAATCGCCAAGCAACGAAGAACGGATCTAATCTACCAAAGGTGTGTTCCAAGATCAAAACCTTTCCCTCCCGCATACTGTCACTACACGAGGATAATCGGTAACGAATCAGCAAGAACACGATAGTTGATGTAATCTAAGTAAACCATGCAAGAGCAAAGCAAACCCAAAGCCAAGCCGCGAACTATTAGGCATCAAAGCATCATCAACAAGAATCGTGATAGATAAATCTCATAAAGGATTCGGCAATTACAACTCAAGATCTCCTTACAACCCCATGAACAAACGAGGACTTTGCCCAATGAAGCTAAGCGAAGCATAGTCGATCATGGTGGTGAAATATCCGGCAAGGGATGGATCCCTTGCTGTCCTCCAACTTGCAGCGGCGCCAAGGGAGGATGAGGCCTCCGGTGCCGCCTTTCTCTTGTGTCTAACTCGAATGTATCTCTGGATGCTCTTCTCTGCGATCTCTGCGATCTCCCTCTGCGATCCTCCTCTTTGATGGCGGCTTCGGGGTATTTATAGGCAGATATGGTCGGTGGTTTTGGTAAAACATAGATTAGGTTTGACGCATACTTCGTGCTGAAGAAAACCGAGATCAAATGGACTCCGAAAAGGGCTAGGCCGGCCGGCCCAAGGACTCCAGGCCGGCCGTCCTGGGCCTTTTCTGGCCCCTTTCGGTCCCATCTTTTGTGTGTGGAATCTTCCTTTTATTCCTCATCTTAGCCCAGTTGTAACCATGCGTTAAAACTTCTCTGAAAATGTCCAAATTCCTGTCAAAATGCAACATGCTCTAAAATCCAGGACAAAATCGAAAACGGTCAAGTTTGGGTGCCAAGTGGCGGGTTAGTACATAAATCATCCTGAAGAATTTACCAAAACGACTCCTAATCATATAGTAAAATGGGTACTTAAGGAGCGCCAACAATCACAGAAGTGGACGCAGAGGGCTGTCCAAGTGCTTCATAGGCTGCTAGCACAAAATTTGTCAACCAATGTGGGGTTATTGTTCGGGCAAGAATTCCGATCACCACAAGACTATGGAAAACGAGCAATCCCGAAGAACAGCAACACGCCGTGCCTGCACATCAGAAGAAAATGCTATGGGCAGAACTCAAGGATATGTTCACTCATCCTAAAGGAGTTGACCAAGAACTTGTGAAGAAATGTGCCTTGAAAAAAAATGGCCCTTGCTTTTGCAACTTTCAAGAAGAAGTTGTACAGTAATTACATCAAGAAGGATAAGGAGCCGAACTGGGACGATCTTACTCAGGTTAAACCATACTAGGAGGAGTTCAAACAGTACAAACTATCAGAGGAAGCCCAAGAAAAATCTGAACAGGCCAAGGTGAATGCAGCAAATAAGAAGTACAGCCACCACCTTATGGATAGAGGCATTAGGCCGACGACTTGGGATTGGCCGGATAGAACCAAGTGGTGGTTATTTTCTAATGGTGTGACACTAAACCAGTTGGATGGAAGTTTGGTCGTGCCAGAGCATATGCAAGAAAGTGTCCCGCGATCTAGTCGCTGCAATGGATGAGACCCAACAAGGAACATTCCAGCCTCAAAGGGAGAATGATGAGCTGACAAGGGCATTAAAGAATCTGGAACACCCTGGACGAGCCCGCGGCATTGGCGTGGTCCCATGGAAAGTTGCTTGGGCCGGAGATTCCTCTTACAAGACTCACCGAAAGAGTAAAGCCAAATAGGAAGAGAAATTTCGTGCCATACAAGAAGAGATGAACAGGAAGTATGCGTCCTTGGAATCTCAGATGGACGCCAGGGTCAATGAGGCAGTGCAGCTAGCTCTGAGCCAAAGGGCAACTGCTGGGTCGCACCCGGATGTTGTGATAAGCTCGGCCTCTCAGCGACGCAGTAGCTGTGCATCCACGGCAGCGCCCGACGTACAAGCGGAACAGCAACCCCAGATTGAGCCAACGGCGGTAGATGACCAGAGGTATCCAGTGGATGATGTCACCATGCCGACACCGTGCGAGCTTCATGTGCGAGTAGGAAATATATCCATTCATGTCACATACGGGTCAGCCCTACCCCTGAATCCTTATACTACAATTCATGGAAGGCCGATACCCCCTGGCTACACCTCCGTCATAGTCGAGAAGATAGTTGGAAACAATGAGGATCTTGAGCTCGACTTTGTTGGAGGGGATGGAGAGAAGACATTGGGAGACGCACTGCACGGGGTCGTTCTATGGCGCAAGGCCGACATCAAACTTACTGCAAGCACAATGGCTCCCGTACAGACCGATCGCCCGTCTCCGCAGCCTCCCTCACCGCCGTCCCCACAACCACCTCCTTCACCACCGTCTCCGCCGGCGCAAAGGGCCACGAGTACTCCAACTCCTCCTACACCAGAAAAAGGAAAGAAAAAGACAGCATCCCTCCCAGCGGCTGGACCCTCAAAGAAGAAGCAGAAAACAGTCGAAAGAAAATTAACCTATGAGAAAACCGCTGAGGAGTTGGAAGAGGAGACTGCTCGATATATAAAAGAACAATTGAAGCCTAAAGTCCCCCCGCCGAGGGAAAAGGTACCTCTAGAACTAGGGAAAAAGCTTCTCGCAAACCTAGACAACCCACCAAAACCGAAAAGCTTACCCTCGGACTATGATCGTACTCTGACAAAGGCACACAAGGTGAGAAATCTGAAGAAAAAATGTGGCAAGACCATTCCTCAGCTTGGCACACAACAAAAAGAACTCGAGCCCCTCCTGGTGCCAGGGTTGCCACTCCTACACCCGACGGACGTAAAACTCCAGGCGGACCTACAGGCCGCGATATTTCTTTCTGAAACTGGATTAACGCTAGAGGAGGTAACGGGGCAAGTGGAGGAGAAAATCCCTGTCGCTCCTATTCTTACTCCATTCTAGCATGGAAAACCTTTTGTCACTGAGGAAGAGGAGAAAAGTCTAGGCACGCAGATGTTCAATTTGCATAGATGGTACCTGCGAATGTCGAATGACGAAGGGAAAATGTTTGGAGTCAAGTATCGTGACCATGATTTCTTCCGCGGGAAGGACGACTTCTGGGTGTACTTCAAAAATTTATATCACATTTACCATCGACAAGCCCTTGACGCCTCTATCATCACCATTTGGGTTTTGTAAGTATCACTTACCTCTACATTAATACTTTTTGTTAACAAGAACATAATTATATGTGTGCATTATAAAATTTCTAGTGTATCGTTTAGACAGGATACTTAAAGAAGCCGAAAACATGGATGGCACCATCAGATCGGCTTCATGTCTCCTTTGCTAGTCAACCAGAAAGTGCTCAACGAAAATTACAAGGAAACGTGCCAAAACATGTATGATTCGTTGACTAGGCAAAATTACAAATCCTATATATTCATACCAAACAACTTTGGGTAAGTCTTGGTCGACTCAATCCTCTGTTATATTACTAAATAAATACTAAGTCGTCTAATGCATGTATGTATATATTCTATCTATATCTGCAGATATCATTGGATTTTACTCATACTTTCCGTAGAGACCGGCAATCTTATAGTCTTTGACTCAATGAGAAATCCAAAGTCCGCAATCCAACATATCCTAGACCCCTTGAATAGGTAAGTTCAGTTTGCACAATCAAATCCTTTTTCTGTTAATAACAATTCCTGAATATCAAACTTAACTTTCAGCGCAGGGTTTGGAAAAAATTTGTGAAAAATAAAAAAGGACGTGGTCAATGGAGGCCCGAACTGAACGTTAACATGGATTATCCGGTATGTTGATTCATAAAGATTTGTCTAGTCAAGTATATAATCCCAAATTGTTCTAAATTGAGTAATTTATTTGTTTCTCCTCAAGTGTGCGAGACAACAACAAGGAACTGATTGGTGCGAGTACTACGTATGCGACTACTTGCACATCATGACTCTATGCGGGAAGGCTACTGATGAAGACACAGAGTACGTCCAAACCGTTCACTAGTATATTTTCATAATTGTACTAACGAACATGATGTTAATCCTTTTTCCCTAAATGATAGATGTCTCAAATGGGGGATGAATGCTACTCTACTGATTGGATCAACGCCGTGTGCGAGCAGCTTGCCAGATTCATTTTGAACGAGATCTTGGATCCTAGAGGCGAGTTCTACCACGATGGTCACATCCATAGAGGACTTCCATCGAGTTCCTGAGGCGACCAGTAGTTGGACTACAAACATAACTTGTACATTTGTAAATATTTTTAAACGTTATGCCTTGATGTTTGTAAATTTATAAATATATTAGTTCATCTAATTAGCTTAATTATATGCTCGCATTTCACTTTTTGTTAGTTTCAAATATTCTCTGAAAACGAACACGAACGACCAATGAACATATAATACTGTAGAGCTTGAGTGTGTTTAGCAATTATAAAAGAATAAACAGCAATAAATATAACAAACAAAACTAGATTTGGAAAAAAAAGGAAAAGTCATTGGTACCGGATGGAAAGACCAACCGGTACCAAAGGGGCTGCCACCTTGCGTCAGCGTGGCAGCCTCTTTGGTACCGGTTTGTCTTATCAACCGGTACCAATGGAAGCCTAAGGCACCGGTTGAAAAACCCGGTGTCTAAAGGCGAGGCCATTGGTCTCGGTTTGAGGGAACCGGTTGGAAAACCAGTGCCTAAGATTGTTTCCAACCGGTTCCCATGGCGTGTTTTCTAGTAGTGTCTGCGAAAAGTGATATAAATTTATATACAATAACTGACATATTAAATGTCATCTCTTCTCTAGAATGACAGGAGTTTTTTTTTCACGACCGTGCTTGAGCATGTATTTCATTAAGAAAAAAGCAATATGACTATTACAAACCTTAATAGGCAAAGGCTATTAAGGCGGTTACAAACACAACCAAACAAGCGGCAGACGACCCAACACCTACCAAGAACAACAAGGGGGAGAAACATAAACCCACAACCTAGACACGACCAATCCTCGGGAAAAGACCATACCACTGAACCTGCTAAAAGATACAACCTCGTCAAGAGTGCAAAAGATCTACAACTCAACAGGGTGGCAAAACATCCACCCAACCAACACAACCAAGGCAGCCAAGCATCCGCTCCAACGAGATCACCAACCAACACGACAACGGCAGCAAAGCATCCATCAGAGGAAACAAAGAAATGACATCAAAGCATCCGCCGAACAATGACTTATGCAACCCAAATGAGGTGGATCAAACAAAGAGAAGGCGGGCTCCAAAGCAGAAACTCCCAAAGAAGAGCTGACGCCCACGATCCAACGACGGCCAGTAGAGCTTCCAAGACAACGCCTCAAGGGAGTGACCGACGCCAAATGCACCGTCGTTGTCCAACCATCATGGTCAAGGTTTTCACCCAGAAAGCACACCGGAGAGAAGAAGGAGGGGAATAGAGTGATGCCTTCAACAAGGTAAATTGCGCCCGAGGGCGTCGCCATCACAGGCCCGCAAGGAGACCCAAGGCTTTCGCATATGCCCACACTCTCTTCAGAGCTGAAGGAACCACCAAAGCATTGTCATGGAGCCGAAGAGCACCGCCACAATACAGACCGAGGCAGCCCACCGGCCACAGCATCGTCGCAGAGAGGACACAAACACAAGACATGGGCAGGGTACCCAGGCCATACCTCCTGACAAGGGTGGCACCACCCACGACGGGTGGCCTAGGGCAGGCACCACGACTGGTGATGGCCCAGGGCCACGGCCATACACCCCACCTGCGGCGGGGAGGCGGCCCACTCCAGTACGACCCCGCCGAGGTAGGCGCATCCATGGACGCAGGGCAAACCCGGCGGAGGAGGGTGACGCTCCGCACGACGGGCATGCAGGAGCGCCCCGAGCTCAATCCACCACGACGGGAGGCCCATGGGCAGGAGGGAAGCCGGGAGGGGCGGCCCCAGTGACAGCCGAGTGGGAGGCACCACTCCCGGATCTGGCTAGGGGGCGCCCAGATCCGGTGAGGGGATGGCCGGATCTTGCCCCCGGCGACGGTCGGCGCGTCGCGAAACACGAACATCTATGTTTGGAGGCCGGGGAGAAGATAGGAGGAAAGAGGCGGGCAGCGCCGGCTTCGGCGCAGCCGCAGGCTGTCGCCGCCACCCGGCCACCCGCCAGCGGCGTCGGCGGCCACCGGAGTCGACGACGGGGCGGCAGTGGGTGGTGGTGCGGGATCACGCTCCGAGTTGCCGGGGAGGGCAATGGGGACAGGGGAGGGAGGGCCCCAAAAAGTTTGAATGACATTGCAGACTAGATGAACCAGAAAAGACATTCAGGATTTCAGTTAACATGTTTGCTTTCTTTCTTAACTGCTACTCATCAGGAATTCAGTTAACATCAGGAATTCAATTGTTCTGATAGTTCAGTTGACTGCTTTCTTTCTTTCAGTTAACAGGATTCAGTTAATATCAGAAATTCAGTGAGGAGAGGGATGACGAAGACAAGAGGTTCTTAGATCCTATAAGGTGATGGTCCTTCACTTGAAGCGGTTCGGCATGCTCTCAGGCAGAACTTCAAGAAGTTCAGCAAATAAACTCGAAGCATGTCTCTGAAGTTGTGTCTTTGGTCGATGTGTCTCTGAACTTGTGTCGATGTGGATCATATTTGTGATCCTTAATTAGTGTGGTGTCCTCGTGGCTCAGGAAGCCTATGTGGAAACTCAGTCCTCATATATCGTATGCACTGTTTGCCTATTCTTAGTTGGTTACTTAATTTGTGTGATGCATGTTACTCTGGTACTTAATTTTTGTGATGCATGTTATTCTGGTACTGTCTATCTAGATGATCTTGTGTGATCTAGAAGAAGGTTATTCTGGATGATCTTGTGTGATCTAGATTCAGTTAAATAGTTAAATAATTAACTAGTTTAATTTATACAGAAATGTTATTAATAAAACTCGATTAAGTTCAATCAATCGTCTTTACAAGTATAAATTAAGCTGAGTGGGACCCCCCATCAGCAGGACACACGAAAACGCACTCCTCAAATACGCCAAGCATTCCGAAAATTTTGTAGCCAGCGATTTGGAAAGTGTCGCCAGTTTTTCCATCCGAATTTTTTTAAAAAGCGCCAAACTACTGCGCTACCATCACTGGGCCCACATTGTTGCAAAACGCCATATTATTTGACTACTACTTGTGCGTCTTTCCCTCCCTAATCCCCTCGCAAAACTAATCTAGATCGGTCAGTTAGGGATAGTCGACGACAAGCGCCGCCAAGTTGGTTCTCGCCTTCCACCACGCAAGCGAAGAGGATGCCGACGTCCAGCGAGGCGGCAAGGGAGACCCCTTCCTCATCAAAAATGCTGCACACACCTGCGGCGGCGTTGGCGATGCTACCTCCAATGTTCACACCAACCTCTAGTACGGCGATTGATGAACCTCTCATCTCCACCAGGCCTAGGGCGACGACTTCGCTCTTTGGGTCACCTTCATCCCAAAGAGCACAACGTTCAGCCGACGAAGATGCACGTGACGACAGCCAAGATCCAGAGAATTTGCTACCTTCGTCTTAGGACGAGACCGAGACCAGGTACGCTGTTTCCGCGTTTGATCGTACCCTGCTACTGCCACCCTAGATTTCATGCATTTGTGCATGCACTGCTACCCTATATTTCATGCATTTGTGCTCATGATTTACTGCAAATTGCTGCAAATAATTGAAATGCCATCGATGAATACGCAGAACAGATGATAGATGGATCATGCATGTCGTTTGCAAGGGGAGTGAGGTGGGACAAGAACGTGTTAAGACATATAGAGCTTACGTGGGTCAAATCACGCTCGGTAACTTAACAACAATGAAATCAAAATTGGGGTATCGGTCCAGGGACTACATGTACTACAAGAAGAGAAGTGCTGAAGCTCCTGCGGAAGCAACACTTAATGAGATCAAGTTTGATTTTGATGTAGAAAGAATGATAAAGAGTAACGAGGAAAAGAGGGAGGTCAGAATAGTTTTGTTGAAGAATCCAATAGCAGACCCATCTGTGGCCATAACACCAATAAAATCCAATAGAGTTTCCTCAGATCATGATGAAGAAGAAGAAGTGCAAGAATCTGAATTAGATGCATACAAAGATTGGCTGGCTTATATGCATACAAGGAACCAAGCCATGGGTGAGTTATGGTAAAGCCCTATATATATATATACATATATATATACATATATGTATATATATAGATATATATATGTATATATATACATATAGATATACATATACATATATATATATGTACATATATACATATACATATACATATGTATATGTACATATATATATCTATATATATATCACACACACACATGGATTTTGCAATTCACTCATGATTGATATTATGGATCCTTTTTCAGAGGTTCAAGACATATACAGGGAGGACACAATCAAGACGTACCAAGAATGGTTGGGGGTTGAAGGAAAACCTGATGACATCAGTAATATCCCTCTCCTAGTTGTCAAACAGATTACCATTCTTTGTCAGACTTCAAATTATGCTAGCTCATCATATGACAAAATTGTCTGCAGATGTGTATTTGAATCTTACCATTCATATACAATCCAGTCAGGACAGCAACCCAACACCTCTAGTGCAGCCACTATCTCATGCCTGGCGTTGGACACAGGGACAAAAAAATGGTAACTTGTGTTTATTAGGAATTAATTATGTATGCATATTATGTCGTTTAGTGTCTATTATTATATTTTATTCACATGGAATAGGCTTAGAAAATGGGCAGAAAAGAGGATGTGGTCCCCTAAAAGGCTTGAAGGCAATCTCCAAGAGAATCAAGGCGGGCAATCAGAAGATGAAAGTTGACTTCTCCAGACTTGAAGGACCGGTAGGTGATAACTACCGCTCATTTGTTGATGAAATAGTAATGTTTACAAGGAAAAGGGTGCCACTCATTGGAGTGAAAATGTGGAAACATGTCCATGAAGATGTAAAAGAGTCAATAGCATCTGATATATTGGTAATCAAAATCTTTGCTTATGTATACATTTCAATTTTAAACTAACGTAATAACTCACATAGTATTTGCATGTTCTTGTAATTATATAACAGGCTAGATGGGACATTGAGGATCATTGAAGGAGAATCATATGGGACATTGCTAAGGAGCGTTACAAAGGATGGCATTGAACTTTCAGTGCCACGACCAAGGCATACAACAGCTACCACCAGAGAATGTTACATAAGCCTAAAGAATTAGATATTATTGAATGGCACTATCTGTTGAAGTATTTTAGGACTGCAAAATTTCAGGTTTGTTCCACATTGTTACTATTACTGAACAATACCAATTTCATACAAATGGCTATGTCTGAGTCATTAAGATTATTGTTGAAATCTTGACATTCTATAGGCAAAGAGCATACAAAATTCTAGGAGTCGAGCCCAATAAAAGACCAGACATTTGTCAGGCTCTAAGCCTTATGCTGAGCACAGCTATGAGAGGGTAATAACTGAAGAAGCACATCTTCAAACTTTCTTGTAGGATGAATTACTAATTTATTATGTTATTGGCATATCAGATAGACCCAGAAACTGGTGATGAGCCTAATGATATGGAATTTTGGTTTATAACTCACACAAAGGATGGGCATTGGAAAGACCAAGAATCTAGGGATGTCTACATGAGTTCTCAATGAATTTGTACATACATTACTATATATACTTTATGCAAATATAGAATACATGCAATTTCTAATTCAACTAACTCCTCCATCTGTGCCTTGTAAATGTTAGGACAAAGCAAGCAGCCTTATTATTGAGGCGGAATCAAATGCAGAGGAAAACTTCGTTACCCCAAAGGAAAAGAATGAGATATTTCAGAAGGCATACAAGGCAGTCACAGAGTGCAAATCAACCAAGTTGCATGGTAATGGGTACCTGGCAAAAAACCCAACTAGAAGCCAGCTGCTAAATGCGGATCGCCAGGAACAAATTCGTAGGGAGGAGCAACAACATCAGGAACACGTCGAGCTCATGGAATCATTTGGGCAGCTGGAACAACAAATGTCAACATGGGAGACTGACAGTGAAGCCAAAAGGAGAGAACATGCACGACAAATTGAAAAAATTAACAAGGCAAGGGAGGCTGATAAATTGGAGCTCAGGCAAGAGTTCCTATCAATGATGCAAGCACTATTCAAGCTAGTTATTGACAGGCACCATTTCAGCAGGTACTAGTCAAGCTAGTTATTGAATGACTTTCTTTCCTTAGGTTCTATATCTAAATGTCTATATCCTTTCATAGATTGTCCTGCCAACATCTGTCCAGCCAAACAACAATGTCACTGCATCTGCAGATGTGGCGGCGGCTGCATCAAACATGAGTACTGAAGAAGTACAGACAAACTCACCGAATGTGCTCTCTTCTACTCAGGTTTGTGAATTGATAACTTTTTACTTCTATCATCAGATACTAAACAAAATCGCGCCTAATTTTTTTCTTTCAATTTTTTTGTTCCAGGAGAAGCCTCAAAGCCACCCAGAGCAATCTGAAGTCGGTGCTAAACCAAGGGCAGCTAGCATTCGCACTACAAGAAGTAGTTAAGCTGGTAACAATAGTGAAGCACATTCCATCCCGCCCGCGGCATACGTTTCATCACAACAGCTACAGGAAAAAGCTGCAAATAGGAGACGAAAAAAACGCCAAAAAGACAGGAGGTGAAATTTTTGAAACTCCTCTACCTGCTGTGAATGTTTCTGTTTCAGCTGTCAAAGTATTTATAGTTGTGTTAATTATTTGTTGTCATTCCGATAATTTTATGATTCGCAATGAAACTTTGGTTTGCTACATGCTGTTGTTGCACCCTTTCCATTATTACAGATTATTTGATGCTTAAAAATGTTATTCATTCTTTTCAGAAAACTAAGCCATTTCGAATGGAGCAAACATGTGATGGGACCTTCTTGAAGTCACTCTTTGCTGATCAGTGGTGGGATCGTCTTGAAGTCACCATACTATGTGTTGAAACAATATCCTGTTGAAAACTTATTAGTATTATCAGTGAATGATTGAATGGTTGAATGTTGCTATGTGTTGCTACATGCTGTTGTTGAACGGAATTTATCAGTGAATGGTTAAATGTTGTTTCATGAATTATAAATGCATAATTATTATTGATCCTATATTTTTATATTTTAAATTATTATTGCTACAAATAAATGAGCGTGGCAGAATAGACATATGGCCAGCTACAAAACTATGGCAGCAACACCTTTCGTTGCAAAAGAGAATTCATCCTATCGCAACTCATATTTTTTGGTGTCATAAAGTCTCGTGGCAATAGTAAGTTCCACTTGTAGCAACCCTGTATTATGGTGGTAATAGAGACATGAACTTTTGGCAACCAAAACATTTTCGAAGCAACAACGGAGGAAACATCTTACAACCAATCAAACTAGGTGGCATTAGCGTGATCCACCTATTGCCTCCAACCTATATATTTTGGTGGTAATAGAATGTTCCACCTATAACAACCATCCCTGCTGCATGGCAATAGAGGACACCACCTATAGCACTGTAATCAATTTCGTGGTAATAGAGGGAACCACATATAGCACCCAAATAACTTTCGTGGCAATAGAGAACACCACCTATAGCACCGAAATCAACTTCGTGGTAATAGAGAAAACCACATATAGCACCCAAAACACTTTCGTGGCAATAGATGTGCTTCTTCTATAGCAACCACAACTATAGTATAGCAATACAATACTTTGCAACGCAAGATTTTATGAATTGCAACGTGTTGGGTACGATGTAATTGCACTTCTGGTAACAGCAGATGCATCGCAATATGATAATTTGCAACCAACACGAGCGAGCCCGTAGATACTAGTTGCAACGTCTCATTGTGTTGTAATAGAAAAACTAATGCAACATAAAAAAACATGTGTCGCTATAGGCTAATGCAGCGAGACATATAGCTGCGTTTCTTACTAAACAAATTAGTTGCAATTGCGGCTATTACTACTAAATATGATATCTTGCAACACATTTCGTGCGTTATATTAAGGGGAAAATCTAGTAGTGCACAATCTGCAACAATAATATCCTACCCGCTGTGCGTGTCGATGGACTGGATGCCGGTTAGGGCGAACCAGAGCCAGAAGGTGGTCACGTGGCAGGGCACCATGGCCGGGCTAGCGAAGGCCACAACGCCGAGGATGAGCACCTCCGCGCAGTGCGCGTACGGCGCGGCGAAGCCGATGGGTGCCGTGTACTCGTGGTGGACACGATGGATCTTGTCGCAGGCCCATGCCGTGTGCAGAAGCCGGTGGACCCAGTAGGCCAGGTAGTCTTCCACGAGGAAGTACACCAGCAGCTGCGCCGCCGTCTCCCCCACCGACAGAAACCGCAGACCCGTCCGGATCCCGACCATCTGATGTTCATATCCAGAAAAGGCACCTGGCCCTGATGATTTTACAGGAGCTTTCTATCGTGCTGCCTGGCCAATAATTAAGAATGACATCGTCAGAGCATTCCAAGCTATATAGTCGCTAGATGGCCGCAGCCTATACTTAGTGAACCAGGCGTACATGATCTTCCTTCGGAAAAAAGATGATGCAACATTGCTGGGAGATTTCAGACCTATCAGCCTGATTCATAGCTTTGCAAAGCTATTCACAAAAGTCCTTGCCAGGCGCCTTGCCCCGCATATGAATTCTTTGGTACGTACCAATCAAAGTGCGTTTATCGCTGGGCGTCTCATTCATGAAAACTTTAAAGCAGTGCAACTCACGGCCAAACTTTTGAACCGGAAAAAGATCCCAAGTTCACTCTACAAGATTGATATTGCCAAAGCGTTTGACTCTTTAGACTGGACTTTTCTCTTGAAAGTACTGAGGCACATGGGTTTTTCAAGAAGGTGGTTAAACTGGATCTCGCTGATTCTATCCACAGCCAGCACGAAAATCATCCTCAACGGATCGCCGGGTCGCCGTATCTGTCATGCCCGTGGCCTTTGTCAGGGTGACCCCCTATCACAGCTGTTTTTTGTGATAGCCATGGAGGCTCTGAACGCCCTGATAAAAAATGCGGAAACAAAAGGAATCCTGCAGCCTCTAGGGAACAACGCCATTCAGGAAAGGATTTTCTTGTACGTTGATGATGTGATCCTTTTTACTTCCCCTAACCAGCAAAACCTCGTCGCAACACAAACCATTCTGGAGATTTTTGCTCTTGCCTCTGGTCTCAGCATCAACCAAAACAAGTGTGCAATTACTCCAATCTGCTGTACCTTGGAGGATACAGCTTTACTAATGCAGTTCTTACACGGTCAACTGCAGGCCTTTCCGATCAAGTATTTGGGAACACCGCTGTCAATTAAGCGCTTAAAGAAATCAGAGTTACAACCAATTGTAGACAAGGTTGTGACAGGATTTCGGCCATGGAAAGCAAATCTTCTAACAAAAGCAGGTCGAACGGTACTGGTCAAAGTAAAATTATCTGCCATCCCGGTTCATACTACTTTGGCCATCTCCCTTTCTCCATGGGTGATCCAGTGCATCGACAAGCGTAGGCGCGCATTCCTGTGGAAAGGAGCAGACTCTGTTTCGGGTGGATCTGGCCTGGCAAAAGGTACGTAGGCCGGTTGACCTTGGTGGCCTTAGGCTTCCTGATTTGACTCTACAAGGTTTTGTGCTTAGGATACGCTGGCTTTGGTTAAAGCGTACTGATCCGAACCGACCATGGTCCCGTCTTCCTGAGGGCTCAGACAATACAATAGAAGCAATGTTCGCTGCATCTTTATCTGTCGAAGTTGGCAGTGGTTTGAACTCATTCTTTTGGACAGATAAGTGGATTGATGGTCGCTGCATCGCCGACCTCGCCCCAGCCCTGCTGAATGCTGTACGCCCCCATACACGCAAAGTGAGGACTATTACGCAAGGACTATTCAACAATTCCTGGGCACTGGACATTTCAGGTGCTTTAACAGTCCAAGTGATCCTTGATTATCTATTGGTATGGGACATCATTAGACAGCGTCAGCAGCCCCTAAATCTGAACACCCCAGATATCTTTAGATGGAAGTGGACGGCAGATGGCCAATTCACTACCGCCTCAGCTTACAGGCCTTTCTTTTTTGGACAACAGGCGATCCCAGGTGCCAAGGAGCTGACCAAAACACGAGCTCCAGGTCGATGCAAATTCTTTTTCTGGTTTGCTATTCACGATCTCTGTTGGACTGGTGATAGAAGAAAAAGACATGATTTGCAGGATGTTGACAACTGCACCTTTTGTGATCAGCACTCGGAGACGATCTCCTCTTCTGACAAAATGTGTGTTGGCTAGAGAAATTTGGTACTTGGTGCTTAGAAGATGCAACCTCCAAAGACACACTCCATCTTTGGCTAACTCAGATTTCGTCGAGTGGTGGCTTCTCTCACGAAAGCAATTAGGAAAAGAGATACGGAAAACTTTCGACTCTCTAGTAATTCTAGTGGCTTGGTCGATCTGGAAAGAACGCAACCAGCGAATCTTCCAAAAGGTGAAACTTACTGCAGCTGAGCTGGTGGATTTTATACTAGACGAAGCAAAAGTTTGGGGTTTTGGAGGAATAGCGCATTTTTCCATGCTTTTCCCTTGGTTGCCTGAGGGCACTGAAAAAGTAATCGGGTGCTCTAGCCTAAAAGAGGGAGGGGGTGAATTATAGGCTCTCTAAAAATCTAAACCTATGGCTCCAACTACTTTTGCACAAAACATAAACTAGATGCGCAACTATGGTTCGTCTGGTGTCAAACCTTCATCCCAAAAGAGTTTTGCAATATATAGCCAATCCTAGCAAAGAACTACACTAAGAATGTAAAACACACAAAGACTGAAATATGAAATGCGGAAGCTAAAAGAGGAGGGATGAGAGGGAACAAACTCTCGACACGAGGATTTATCCCGTGGTTCGAATTGCCACAAATGCGCCCCTAACGTTGTTGAAGCATTCACGAAGAGTATTGCTTCTAGAAATCAAGTCTCTTCCGTGAACACAATCACGGTCACCTTGATCCCGCTTTCCAATAAGGAGCTTCTCCATAAAGGGTGGGGGTCTCCACGTCCCCCGCACAAAGTCGTCGACGCCGCTCTACACCAAGCCGGAGGGTCGAAGACGTGCCGGCGAGCCACCTAGACTCCAAGGAGGCCGGTGCATCGAAATACAATAGTGGTTCACTCTAGAACCAGCTCATAAGGCACAACACCTTACTCACACACTCTCTAAGGAGCTAATCTAGAACTAACACTCACAAATGTGTGGTAAGGACTAAAGATTTGATCACTAAGCTCTTTGTATGGCTTGGAGGTGTTCTTGGGTGTGTATGAGACTTCTAGAAACTCCAGCAAACATCAAATATCCGGGAGAACACACATATATATCCCTCAAACTTGAACTAGCCGTTTAGAGCCGTTGGCTAGTTTTCTGCATAGGAGTCGGAACTTCCGGTGCTAGGGCATCGGTTCTTCTGGTCACACACAGGCTGATTCTAGCCGTTGGCTCTTCTGACATGGCCGCAGCAACTCCAGGGACCATCGGTTAAACCGATACTAGGGCGTCGGTTAAACCGCTGACACTTGATCTTCACGTAGCCGTTGCACTTGACCCCTTTCTTGCTGACGTCGTTGCACCGACGCTTACTCCGATGGGGCATCGGTTCATCCGGTGCTGAAGGCTTGTTTGTTGTGCACTCGACATCGTCTCTGGATAGTAGTGCATTGATTGCACCGATGCCTCTAAGTGACCCGTCGGTTAAACTGGTGCCTAAGAGCTATCTTGACTTGATTCCATCTAGCACCAAAAATTACACCGATGCAAGGGCGTCGGTTCTTCCGACAAACATCGGATGCACCAATGGTGCAACGTCGGTTTATCCGGTGCTGCAAATTCTGCATCTTTTTCGTCCAATTCGTCGCGGCGATTATTTGGATGGTCACTATATCTTGGCACCTCGACGGTGGTTTGGACTTGTCATCTTGATGGTGGATTGGACTTGGCGTCTTGACGGTAGGTTGGTCATGGCGTCTTGCTGATGAATTAGACGTGTTGAATTATATCCATGGGACCCAAGAACTCCTACAAGTGTGATCTCATAAACTTATCAGTCCCATTGATTATGTCGCCACTCAATCACCAAAATCACAAACAATGGCCTAATTGGGGCCATATTCCTTACACACTGGTCTAAGAGAAGAGAATCCCATTGGTTGCGCTCGAATCATAGTGTAATAAATATTTTAAGCTTTTGCTTTTCTATCTCAATCGAGATCACATCTTGTTGTAACAAACTTCTCTCTTTCCCGTTTAATGAAAAACATGCTTAAGCATAGTCGCTAAAAAAATAAAACAATTGGTTATTAGGTGCAACTCTTTAATTAATTGATTGTTAGATGTCCATATCGCAGTACAGATGTTGTGTGTGCACCTTAACGGCGGGGGTAGGAGACGAGCTGAAGCGCGCCGGCGGCGGGGGCCATGACGCGCACCGTGTCCTTGTAGCAGCGGATGACGTCGGCCGGCGTCCGCCGCACCCGGGGCTGCAGCTTGTATGGCGACGAGGTTCGCTTCGCTGACGTCCGGAGCTCCAGCAGCGCGAGAGGGGGTGGTACCAGCGTGTAGACAATACACAGCGTGTAGACAACACACAGGAGGAACCACGCGGCCTCCGCCCACATCATCGGTCGCCCCAGCGCCCCCTCCGCCTCCGCCGCCGTCGCGTACGGGATCATCTCGGGCCAGTTGGATGGCCGGATTGTTGTGGCTCCAGGACGGCCTGGTATGTAAACTCTATACACTGAACATCATCCAGCTTGATCCAGGTTCTTATTGGTGCGTGAGTTGTGGGCCCATAAAAAACTCATCTTCCGCTGTGTCGGTCAACACTAATAACTTAATGACCACGTGAGTAGTGCTGACAAATTACTTAATGTGCGAAGTCAATTAAGTTTGATTCTGTTTTCGAAATAAAAGTTGATTGTCAACGTGGGGGTGGGGAGACTCGTTCTTATTTATTTGCGGATGTAGCTCCTACATGTCAATTTCTTAACTATAGTCAACTAACCAAACTAAAATCCATTATAACCAAAAGGAAACGATATTACAAGAATGTTCCATACCTAATAGTAATTCATAGAGGCAATGACACAACATTCCACAATGGATTACGGATGTTACTGTTCACAATGGTAAAAACATGCAGCCTATTCGGTTGGGAAAAATCGGCTGGGCTGGAACAACTAGCCAACCCAGCTCCCACCATCCCTAACCGGTTGGTTGTAGCCCAGCCAGTCCAGCCAAACAGGGCCATATCTACAAATTAAAAAGTAAACATGAAGTTAACGGAAAGGTGTTGATGAAGAGTTTATACAAAAAGGTCGATAACAACGTACAATAGCGATGGATATGGATGTCAGAAAATCCAAATTATTTGAATTTTGTATCAACCAAAAATTTCAATATGAATATCTATATTCATATTCAATGTTAAAACGGATACTATAAACATATGTAAGTGAATTTATTTTCATTCTGTTGCTCTATGCAAATCGAGATTCATATTCGAAAAATTGTGGAATATCCGATACCATCTATATAGGAACAAAACATATCAAGAAAAATAGTACCTATTTCTCAGTTGCATAATCTTTACTTAAACAATTATTCTTGTAGTGTTCCTTGAATTAAAAGCTTCAATGGTACACAATTAATCTTCTCCAGCATGTCACTCTCAAGTGCCATCATGGCAGGGGAGGGCCTAGGATTTTAAACATGAGTATTCAAAATATTAAAGAGCAATTTTTTTGACAGCCTAAACCTAAATTTTGGCATGTCTAATTGATTGTAGGATCAATTAACGCTAATTGTACACTAGTTATATCTAAATCTTTCTTCTGACTTATGTAACTAACATTATTAGACCGACATATAACAAGTGAAGAAGCATAACTAAATTTTGGTGGGGAGGGACGGAGGGGTGGTGGTGGGCTATTTCATCTTCGAACCTCTGTCATGCTGCTATGGTGTTCATTTTTCATTCTTTTTATTCATATATTTGAGAAATACTATATATATAAATTTTGGTAAAAACAATGGGTATTCAAGTGAATACCCTTGCTCCCACTTGGGCCCGCCCCTCCATCATGGTCATCATTAAGTGCAATTTGCCGAAATCATATTTTCTAGATCCATTCAAAGAAGATATGAGTTCAATCGATTTTATAGCACAAAAGATGAAAAGAACAAAAATTAAACTATTAACGATTTAAATGAAACTGGCAAGACTCGAGCACGTTAGTTGTGACGGCAAGATTAGTTTAGCTAATTGGTGGGCTAGCTAGCCGCAACTAGACATCACAAGTACCCACATTATATTTCGTGATGGAGGGAGCGAGTAATTGATTAGAAAAAATCTTGAGAGTGCCTTATATTTTGGGACAGGAGTTTAGAAAAAATTTAGAAGTAGTGCAGATTCAACTTATTGTCAGCAAGGAAAAAAACTGAAACAAGCAACAACTCATGGGCTTATTATACTTGGCTCCTCCGATCCACATCCATCAGCACTGCCAATTGCATCTGGTCGGCGCAAGGACCAGCAGCATCTTCTTATGGACAGTGAGCTCGCCTGCCTCTTCCATGTCGATGTCCTCACTAGACACCCCATCCGGAAGCCTCCAGTTGAAGCAGTGGAGCAGGTTAGCTAGCGTGAACTCTGTTGTAGTCACTCCCATGGCCATCCCAGGGCACATCCTACGCCCAGCTCCAAATGGCACAAACTCGAAATGCGTACCGTTGAAGCTGACATCCTTCCCTTCAAACCTATCTGGGTCAAATTCTTCCGGATTATCCCAGATAGTTGGGTCCCTGCCAATCGCCCATGTGTTCACGAAGAGCCTTGTCTTCGCTGGTGCATCATACCCAGATATCTTGATTTGCCGCAGGGTTTCCCTTGGCACTAGAAGGGGAAGTGCCGGGTGCAACCGCAGAGTCTCCATGACCACTGTCTTGAGATACTTGAAGTTGGGCAGGTCGTTTGGGTGCACCCTCTCTTTGTTTCCTACAATTGTCCTGATCTCATCTTGCACCTTCTTGAGCACCCACGGCTTCCGAATGAGCTCAGCCATTGCCCAAACAATGGTAACCGAGCATGTGTCAATGGCCCCAATAAAGGTGTTCTGTGAAAGATTTATGTGGAGCATGATATTAGGAATTAAATGCATTGGTAATTTTGATCACTTGTTAACATGTAAAATTATTTTGTTCAGCTATACTTGCGTACCATCAGCAAAGCTTTGATGTGGTCTCTACTGAAACTGAAGCTGGTAGAGCCTTGGTGCTCCTTCATGAGGCCGATGAGGATGTCGACAAGGTCGCCACCGTTGTTGATGGTTTTGGTGTGGTTGGATTCGAGGTGCTGCTCTATGATCTTCTCAAAGAAAGCATCAAATTCCCTAAACACAAGCTCACGACGGGACAGTACGCCGGTGAGACGGCCCACAAGGCGGCCAAGGGTGTTAGGGAAGTAGTCCTCGGCGCAGAAACTAGATCTTGTGATCATAGCCTCGTCTATCATGTCGTGGAAGTGATTCATGTCCCCGAACTGCTCTGTGCCGTAGATGTTCCCAAACGCGACGGTGCCTACAATACCATCCATATACCTGAAGATGTGATCCTCCAAGACCACTGGCTTCTGTCCTGTGACTGTTAATCTGTCGATGAGTTTATCAACCTAACAAATAATCATTGCATGATCCTGTTAGTGCATGGTTATAGTAATAATTGCATTTTTCATGTTGACATGGTAACGGCCGGAGAAGTACCAACTGAAATACTGTGATTTGTAAAAGAAGGTCTACTTGTTTAAGGGTAATGAGAGAGTTGACAAAAATAAGTATAATGTATGTATATAGTGTCCATGATGCCCTCATGAGCCGGGTTCACTGCAACAGAATATAGTTATTGTACCACCACTTGTATCACTATTGCTCACTAACCGTGTTACTATATCTTATTGGTATTCTATTTTTTATTATTTCTACACTCCGACTTATTGGAAATTAAAGCTGGACCAAATTGAAAGGGTGCATATGCATTTTGGGTGTATAAAGTTGAGCTGTGTATGGTGCAAATATGGTGAAAATTTAAATAACCATTAGTTTTGCAAATTCCCATGGGTGCATCATCCACACTCCCTAACCATAACCTACCTTGACCTCTGTGAACAAAAGACGTGTTCTTTTACATTCAAAATGTGTTAGGACTCTATAACATCGATTACTTATCTAAGAATTTTTACAATAATTGAAAAAATTAGAGCCGTCCATCTGACAGAATCATACGGTGATCAAGGTAGGAAGTATCTGGTGGTACCAAAATGTAGGACCAAGTACCAAAAAAGTGGGACGAAATAACCTTAACACTATTGATTGGATCATTGAAAATACCTTGCTTTCCATCAAAATTCAAGGAAAAGTACCGGAAAGTACCCTCTGGTATTTTTCATTGTAACAGTGCTTTACTTATCTAATTGAACATTCATGGTGTTACAATGAAATCTCTTTTGTACGGTATTTCTTTTGCTCTTTTAACACTGTTACGTTGTGATAGTAACACTATGTGAGAACATAGTTCGGAATTTTAGAAATACATTGTTTATAACCCATGTTTTGAAAATTATTACAATGATTGAAAAATATGAGCCGTCCATCTGACAAAATCATATGGTGGTCAAGATAAGTAGTACTTGCAAGTATCTAGACTAAAGTACTTTGTGATACAAAAATATGAGACCAAGTACCAAAAAAAGAGGATTGAATACCCTTAACTGCCATCCTCAACCGTACCACCCGTCCAGCGGCACCATTGCCGCTAGCCTCGGCACCCACAACCCGGAACCATAGCCGGGATTGCCAGCGCTGCCGGTTCCTATATATATACTCGGCAGCGACGTAACCCCTCCCCCAACCTAGAAACCCCAAATCCCTAACCCCACCGGCCTCCACCGCCGTCCACAGCTGTCCACGGCCGGCGTCGACCCGTCACCAACTGCTCCACCCACCTCCAGCCCGCCCATCACTGGAGAGAAAAGTCAACGCTGGGATTTCTAGCTGCAGTTGGTGTTGTTACTTTCTTCTCTTTGTGAAGTTACTTACTCTTTGATTCATAAAAGTAACAGAGAGGGATCTGATTTATCCCAAATAAACCGACGAATTTTAAATGGCACAATGAGACACTGGGCAATCACACACACCATACATTTAATATCCAAAGCAAGCTGCACTAGTTGTAGGAAGCCAATAAAACAAGCAAGTAGCTCAGCCTCCCTAGCATACCAGGCGTCCTGGATGCGGCGCATGCTCAGGAACTCGACGATCAAGAGCTTGCGCCTCTCTCACCATTGCTTGCTGTAGGGACTGAACGCCACGTCCTTGTGGTCGTACGAGATCCGCCTCGGCCCGCTCCCATCTGGTGAAGATTGCCGAGGAAGGGCAGCCCCGGCGGGCTCGGCGGCAGGTGGATCCAATCCATCCTGCTGGTGCTCCTCCGCCGACTTGCTAGAAATAAGATGGAGATGACATGGAGGCTGGAGCATACCCAGGAGGACGGTTGCTGGAACCTGCCATTGTTGAGGCAAGCCCAGGACTGGCCATTGGGTAACCATCTTGAGTTGAGAAGGTTCGATTCCTTCTCGATGAGCTAGTGTTAGTTAGATTTTATTATGTGGGAGTGGGATCTGCCACTGTGAAGGCATTGCAAAGCCATGTTACTTTGAGGGCTAGTTTATTTCTTTGTCAACGAACTCACATTCAGGATTCACCTACTTCGAGTTAGTTTTTATTTTTTTTTTGTCGCGATGCTGTGATAGTGAGTTCACATCAAGCCATATCTCCCTATGGGTACTCAACTAGTAATGGATGATGCACTCATGTATTCTGATTCAACTCGTATCCTATTGAGTTATAAAGATATCTGTCGTAATGGTGTCCATATTGAAAACCACAACAACAATAACAATGAATATTTATTCATCACGAAAAATGAAGGACATGCCAAACAAATGCTTGAAAATTTTTCTGTACTATCAACTAGATTGTATTTCACATACATCAAACCCATGCAACATTTTGCATATAAGATAATTTTTCAAAATCTGATATCTTCAAGACTTGGCATGATCTTCTAGGTCACCCTAGAGCTATGATGATGAGAAAAAATATCAGCAATTCAATTGATAAATTTTCCAAACCTTTAGACTTTGTGTGCACCGCATGTGCTACAAAAAAATTAATCTTAAGAGCCTCTTATCTTAAGATCAAGTCTGAATCACTAATATTCCTTGAACACATTCAAGGTGACATTTGTGGTCCTATTCAACCATAACTGAGCCATTTAGGTACTTGTTAATGAATCAACTAGATGGTCTCATTTTTGTTTAATTTATTACCCACCTGTCGGTGTTTTATCGTCGGGTTCTCCAAGGGGTATCCCAAGGAGAGTGGTTATGAGTAGGGACTCGCCGAGATCAGAATGCGATGGTGCAAGGAACACAAGGATTTAGACAGGTTCGGACTGCCAGAGCGTAATACTCTACGTCCTGTGTGTTGGTTTGTATTCCCTCTGGTATTGTTCGATGTTTTGGAGGGGTTCCCGTTCGCCCTTATATAATCTGGGGGAACGGGGTTACATGGAAAGTACTAACTGAGTACGTTTAGAGTCCTACTCCGAGTGGGTTGGGTAGTTTTCTTGTACTTTGGCTAGTCCTACTTTTGTACGAGTAGTTACAGTGGAGGTAGGGCGCATCCATGTGGTACTCCCTACTCTAGGATATTCCATACCCGTGAGTAGTCCTGCTGCCCAGGGTCTGACAAGCCCCCGAGCTCTTCGTAGTCGAGTCCTGCAGGCGTTGAGTACTTCTGAAGATGCCGTCAAGTGCTTTCGAGTGTCTCTGGAATCCGTTGTTCAGGTTTGGAGCCCTTCGAGTGCTTCGAGAGGTCTTTCGAGTACTTCTCTGGCTGCATCGAGGCTATGAGGTGCTCTAGCCCCGAATCACTCTTTCTAATATGATGGGCGATGTACTCGCGCTCCATATGGAGTAGCCCCCGAGCCTTAGGTTGAACCGTAGGATCAGGCTGAGGATCATTTCCGTCTTCAGGGTCTTTTTTGAAAAAAGTTCATCATTTATGACGCATGTCTTCACAGCCCCTGAGCCTTGACTTGAAATCCCTCGATTTAAGGTTAAGGTTCCCCAACCGAAGCATAGATTCTGACCTTTGGGCTTCCTGATATTTTCGAGAGTGCCACTGATCTTATTATTTAACTGAGGTGATCCGATATTGTATTTTCACATGTTCTTGTTTCTACCCATCTCCTTGTTTCTTCCTTTGATTTCTCAACCCCCGAGCATATGCGTGAAAAGAGGCTCGTGACTTTCCGGATGGCGCCGAAGAAATCTAAGCGCCAGGTGTCCGAGAAGGAGGCGACGATGGCTGATGGGTGGAAGAAAAGTAAGTTGTCAGAGGCCGCAATCTCATCTCTTGTTAGCCGCCGTCTTTTGCAATCCAGGGCTTTAATCCAGTGGCAGTCGGCCGAGGGTCATGGGAGGCCATTCGAAAAAACTTCTAAAATTGTTCTTTTCAAAGCTTTCATTGAGCGTGGCCTTGCCATTCCCGCTTGCGACTTCTTGCGGGGTCTTCTTTTCTTTTGGGGTATACAGCTTCACCATCTGACCCCTGATTCGATCTTGCACATAGCTATTTTTGTTCAGCTATGTGAGGCATTTCTTGGGATTCATCCTCATTTTGACCTTTTCAAAAGCCTCTTTTCCTTGAATCCGTATCCCAATCTTAGGAATATTGCTAGGGTGGGGGGGTGCTGATCTCCAGTTTTGCCCTGGCATGGCGGAGAAGTATATCCCGTATTCTCTGCACCGTCAGATTGGGGATTGGAAAGCAGAGTGGTTTTATATCGATAACCATGCTCCTGCTCTTCCGGAAAGGACTCCTTTACCTCCGACACCGCGCCACGAGTGGTGTGTGCCTGCTGGTAATGCTGATCTGGTAGGGGAGCTTCTCACGCGGACTGTGACGCGGCGATGGGAGGGAGTGACTGGTGCCACCGTTGTGTCGTCTTGGCTTAGGAGGTAGATCGAGCCCTTGCAGAGCCATGTCCACTCTTGTTTCGAGTATACGGGATCGTATGGTCCCTCTCGATTTTTGTCGGAGAAAACTAGTCGAGATGAAGCTATGGTGCTTCTTTGTAACCTTTTTGAAGGTGTTAGTTCCATCCCTGTGCTTCCGGATCTATTTCATATGAACAATCCGCCAAAACAGGTAAAGTTCTGAGGCATCGGGTGCTTTTCGGCTGTTCTTTTGCGCTTTGGCTGACTCTGGGTCTTTTTGCAGGATGATTTGTTGATATATCGGAGTGATCCTCCATTCCCAGAGGTTCATCGGCTGAGCCATATGACGCCTAGCGCTCATTTGTGGCCTCATGAGTATCGGCCGGACTTGGATCCAAATGTTTCGGAAAGTCTGTCGAGTTCTGATTCTGATGATCGTATTACCCTTGCAGACTTGGTGAAGGGTAAGATGGGAGGAGTCGAATCTTTGGCCCGCGAAGGGAGTCCAGGACCCGAAGTCGGCACTAGTTGTCCCAAGAAGCCGAGGACAACTGTGCAGAAGAGGAGGGCTAGCAGCGATGTCAGGTAATCAATCGGGTGGTTTTGTCTCATTCTGAGTTGACTATCTGATGTCCTTGCCTTTGTTTGTAGCCCTGGTCCTGTGCCTAAGCAGAGGCGGGTGGTGGAGGGAGGTGCTCCTGCTGCTGCCGCTCCTGATATGGCGGAGTCATCGAGGAGGGGTGGTGGGGAGGGATCGCTTTGTCCAGGGGAGATCCCTGTTGGTGAGCCCATCTTTCCTCCTTACAATGGTTCAAAAGCTCTTCCATTTGCTCGACTGCTTCACGAGGATAGGACAGTAGGTGCTTCGCCAGAAGTTGACGAGGAGTCGAGGGATAGCCTCTTGGAGGAGATTAGGGCATCGCCTCCTCCCTTTGAATACTATCATGGCGAGCAGCTTGAAGATGATCCGTAGTTGACGGCTGGGAACATGAAGAAACTCCAAGCCATTGTGCGGGAGTTCACTAGGTTTTCTGTGGTGAGTACTGTTGTCGAGTACCTTTTCCTTGTGAGGAATTTTCCGTGGGCTGACTTTGTTGTTGCAGCAAATGGCCAATCGGTCATATCTGTGAAAGCGACTGAGGCGGATCGTCAGAAGATCGCTCTACTAGAGGCGGAGAATGCTGCTTTGAAAAAAGACAAAGCCGTGCTTGAGCAGAGGGTCAGGATGCTGAAGGAGGTGATCCAGAAGAACCGAGGTAACCTCTTGATCTGTGTTCTGAGGTTTTTCTTTTTGGTTATGCTGGTGCTTACGTCCTTTTTGTTGTGGCTGCAGATGGTACTGGAGAGCACCAGAAGGAGTTACAGGTGCTTCGAGTGGCGGCTCAGACTGTGGTCGAGTCCATAGGTTCCGCCGAGGAGTCTAATGGCAGTTTGGCTGATCAGCTGCAGAAGGTTCCTCAGAAGTTTGCCGAGTATTTGGCTGAAGCTTCTAGGAATTGTGTAGCGCAGGCCCTTGGTCTTGTCAAATCGTACTGGCCTCAGGCCAAGATAGGTGTCCTTGGTGATGGCATGTGTTCGACTTGTGATCATGACCAATTTGTCAAGTTTGTAGAGGAGGCGGAACCTGTGGCTGACCAGATTGTAAAGTTGATAGATCAGTAGGATGTACTATATCTTCTTTTGCCATGTAAATGTAATTTTTTGGTCAATGAGTTGGTAGGTTCTTTTTGTGAGAACTTTTCTTGATTGACCGTCTTGTGTGGATGTAGACATCTTGTCTCTTCCTTGACTTCCATCTTGTGGATGAGTAACTCTTCTTGAGATATTATCTCTATTGAAATCGAGTACCGTAGTAGTCGATAGTTGTCGTCTCGAGGACGTGAAGAATAGAGAGCATGTCTCGTCCATAAGTCGAGTACTGTAGTAGTCGAATAAGTCGTCTCATGGACGAGAAGAAAAGAGAGCATGTCCCATCCGAAGATCAAGTACTGAGGTAATCGATCGATTGTCGCCTCATGGACGTAGTTCCTCTTTGGAAATAGGGATCTTGTCCCATCCGAAGATCGGATACTGTAGTAGTCGATCAATTGCCGTCTCATGGACGAAGAGGTAGAGAACTTGTCTCTAGGACCGCAAGGCACATGTCCCTTAGCCCCAGTTACTCGATTCGCCGTGCCTTTGACTCTGAGTGAACAGAGAAAGGTTGGTATTCGAGGTAACTGATAGAGTTATGACTCCTAAAGAGTGTAGAGAACTTGTCTCTAGGGCCGCAAGGCTCATGGCCCTTAGCCCCGACTACTCGATTCGCCGTGCCTTTGACTTTGAGTGAACAAAGAAAGCTTGGTGTTCGAGGTAGCCGATGGAGTTACGACTCCTGAAGAGTGTAGAGAACTTGTCTCTAGGGCCGCAAGGCTTATGGCCCTTAGCCTCGACTACTTGATTCGCCGTGCCTTTGACTTTGAGTGAACAAAAAAAGGTTGGTATTCGAGGTAGCCGATGGAGTTACGACTCCTAAAGGGGGTAGAGAACTTGTCTCTAGGCCGCAAGGCTCATGGCCCTTAGCCCCAACTACTTGATTCGCCGTGCCTTTGACTTTGAGTGAACAAAGAAAGGTTGGTATTCGAGGTAGCCGATGGAGTTACGACTCCTGAAGCTGTCTTGGGTGCTTGAATTGAACTTCCGAAGGACCATTTTACTTTATTGAAATTTGAAATCCGGGAGGTTGCTTCTGACAGCTTATGGGTAGAACTTCCGAAGATGCTCGATGTTCCAAGAATTAGGGACTTCTAGTCCATCTGCGTAGGTTAGACGATAGGATCCTGGTCCTGTGACTTTGGTGATGATGAAAGGTCCTTCCCATCTTGAGTTGAGTTTGTGGAGGCCTATCTCATCTTGAATTCTACAGAGGACCATGTCTCCAATATTGAAAGATCTTGTCTGGATGTTACGATCATGATATCTTCGCATGTTTTGGAGATATCGGGTTGATCGTAGCAGTGCATTGCATCTCATCTCATCGAGTGAGTCCAGTTCTAGCTGTCGGCTTCTGTCGGCTTGTGCTGAGTTATACATCTCTAGCCGAGGTGACTTCCACATGATGTCTGTCGGTAGTATTGCTTCGGAGCCGTATACCAAGAAGAAAGGTGTTTGTCCTGTCGCCTTGCTAGGTTGGGTGCGTAGCCCCCAGATTACCATTGGTAATTCTGCTAGCCGTTTACCTCCTTTCTTGCTTGTGGAATGGAAGATTCTTTTCTTTAAGCCATCGATTATCAGTTCGTTGATGCATTCCACTTGGCCATTGGCTCTTGGTTGTGCAACAGATATGTACTTGATCTCGATGCTGGAGTTCTCGCAGAAATCTCAGAATTCTTGTGAAGTGAAGTTTGATCCAAGATCGGTTATGATTGTGTTTGGGAAACCAAATCTGTGGAGTATTTCACTGATGAATTTGACTGCACGATCTGATGAGATCTTCTTGATTGGCTTGACTTCAATCCATTTGGTGAACTTATCAACTACCACTAAAATGTGTGAGAAACCTCCTGGCGCTGTTGGGAGTGGTCCTATCATGTCAAGGCTTCAGAAAGCAAAAGGTCAAGATGGAGGTATGGTTATCAGATTATGGGCAGGCAAGTGACTTTGTTTGGCAAAGTACTGGCATCTTGGATATTGTTTGATGAGTAGTTCTGCGTCTGATAATGCTGTTGGCCAATAGAATCCTGATCTGAAGACTGTGCCAATTAGTGTACGTGAGGCTGCGTGGTTTCCACATGTGCCTTCGTGGGCTTAGTGTAGTATTTCTTTGCCTTCTTGTGCTGTTACGCATTTCATGAGGATTCTGGATCTTGCGCCTCTTTTGTAGAGTTTGTCATCAATAAGGAGTAGTTCTTGCTGCAGCGCATGATGCGTACTGCTTCTACGTCGTCTTTTTCGATTTCTTGTGGGAGTACTTTGTCCTTGATGTAGTCGATGAATGCAGTGCGCCAATCAACTTCAATCATCATTATCTCTCGACTGGTTTCTTGAGGAACTGAGCTGACTTCCATTGGGGTGGAAATATTGATTGAGGGGTGATGGAGTTGATGGACAAAGTTTCTTGGAGGGACTTCTACTCGGTCGGAGCCAAGTTTTGAAAGGATGTCTGCTACTACATTGTTGTCGCGGACAACGTGGTAGATCTCCAGTCCTGAGAACTTGTTTTCAAGTTTTCCGATCTCTGCAAAGTAGGCATCCATGGTTTCTTTGTTGATATCCCACTCCTTGTTTACTTGTTGGACCACAAGGAGGGAGTCCCCGTAGATGAGTAGTCGCTTGATGCCAAGTGAGATGGCCAGTCGAAGGCCGTGTAGGAGAGCTTCATATTCGGCTTCGTTGTTGGATACTTCGAAGAGAATTTGGAAAACATACTTGAGTTGCTCACCTTTTGGAGAGATGAAGAGTACGCCGGCTCCTCCTCCACTCAATTTCAGTGAGCCGTAGAAGTACATGGTCCAGTGATCTGATATGGATGGTGGGGTAGGTACTTGGTTTTCTCTCCATTCTGCCAGGAAATCGACTAGAGCTTCAGACTTGATTGCTATTATTGGTGCGAATTTCAGCTCGAGTGCTCCTAGCTCGACTGCCCATTTTGAGATGCGACCAGTCGCGTCTCGGTTGTGTAAGATGTCTCCCAGTGGGAAGTCCGTGACGACAGAAATATTGTACTCATCAAAGTAATGTCGTAACTTCCTTGAAGTAATCAACATTGCGTAGTTCTGAATTGGTGGGTATCACACTTTTGATTCAGAAAGTACTTCACTTATGAAGCAAACTGGTCTTTGGACGCCGTAGGCGTGGCCTTCTTCTTTTCGTTCTGCCACCATTGCTGTGCTGACAATGTTTGTGGTAGCTGCAATGTAAAGGAGCATCTCTTCTCCCAGCATTGGAGCCGTTAAGATAGGAGGTGACTGGAGGTGCTCTTTCAGGTCTTCGAGTGCATCGGCTGCTTCTTGGGACCATTTGAACTTGTCCTGTTTCTTCAGTAGTTTGAAGAAAGGAAGTCCTCTTTCGCCAAGTCTCGATAGAAATCTATTCAGGGCAGCCATGCATCCAGAGAGTTTCTGGATGTCTTTGATAGAGGTTGGGGCTTCCATGTTCAAGATTACATTGATCTTTTCTGGATTTACTTCAATTCCTCTATGGCTGACAATGAAGCCGAGTAGTTTTCTGGATGGTACACCGAAAACGCACTTAGTCGGGTTCAGTTTCCACCTGAAGCTTCGCAAACTGTTGAAGGTTTCTTCTAGGTCGGGGATAAAGGAGTCGAATTCCTTTGTTTTTACGACCATGTCGTCGACGTAGGCTTCCACATTGCAATGGAGCTGATTGGTGAAGCATAACTGTATGGCGCGTTGATAAGTCGCTCCCGTGTTCTTTAGTCCAAAGGACATGGTTTTGTAAACGTATACGCCGTTTTGATCTGATCTTCTTCCTTGAGGGCTATTTGATGATAGCCTATGTAGGATTCCAGGAATGATAGTAGTACGCATTCCGGCCGTGAAGTCGATGACTTGGTCGATGCGAGGGAGTCCAAAGGGGTCCTTCGGGCAGTGCTTGTTGAGTCTGTGTAGTCGGCGCACATCCACCACTCGTTGTTGTTCTTTTTGAGAATGAGTACTGGATTCGCCAGCCACTCGGGGTGATAAACTTCTTTGATGAATCTTGCCGCGAGTAACTTGGCGAGTTCTTTTTTGATGGCTTCTCTTTTCTCTGCCGAGAATCTCCGTAGCCTCTGCTTCTTTGGAGTGGCATTAGGGTTGACATTCAGAGAGTGCTCGATCAACTCCTTTGGGACACCGGGCATGTTGGCTGGTTTCCAAGCAAATACATCGCGGTTGGCCCTAAGGAAGTTGACGAACGCGCTTTCCTATTTGTCAAAAAGCCCTGTCCCAATCAAGGCTGTCTTTGATGGGTCGTCCTCTTGCAGCTGAATTGCCTTAACTTCGATGTTATCGGGTGGCTTCGGAGCAGAGCGGTTTATCTTCTTTGTAGGGATCTCTGATCCCGATGCTGAGTACTGCTGGGCTGTCGCAAGTACTTCTCATGCGGTATCCGGGAGTCGATTTGTGGAGGCATAAGTTATGGCTTCCTTTTCACATTCAAAGGATCTTTGAAGGTCTCCGCGGAAGGTGAGGACTCCTATTTTTCCTAGCATCTTTAGCAGAAGGTAGACGTAGTGGGGAATTGCCATGAATTTGGCCAATGCCAGTCGTCCGAGTATGGCATGATAAGAAGACTCGAAGTCTGCTACTTTGAATTTGATGAGTTCCGTACGGTAGTTGTCTGGAGTACCAAAAGTGACTGGGAGCACCACGGTTCCAATCGGGAAGGAAGCGTTTCCCGGAATGATGCCGTAGAAGGGTGCTTTGCTTGGTTTCAATTTGTCAGATATATCGAGTCCCATCTTGGTGATTGTACTCATGAAGATGAGGTTTAGGCCACTGCCTCCATCAATTAGTACTCGAGAGAGGATGGAGCCAGCTACCACTGGGTCCAGGACGAGTGGAAACTTTCCCGGTTCAGAAAAGCTGGTCCATTGATCCCTTGAGAAGGTTATGGGTGTTTCACTGTGCCTTAGTGGTTTCTAAACAGCTGGCTCCATCTTCAGTATTTCACGCCAGACCAGTTTCTGGTTTCTCCTGTTGAAAGAAGAATCTCCTCCGTAGATCATGTTGACCCTGTTGGCGGGTTGCTGGAATCCCATAGTTCCTTAGAGCGCCAATTTACGTACCGCAAGCGCACGGATCGTGTAGCTTTTTCCTTAGAGTATTCCCCCAAGGTTAATCAATCCATGGAACAAGTGTATTACTATGCTTAACTAAGCACTAATGACATTGGTAAAAGATCTATATTGAGTGATTGAGTGTGAAATAGATCTAATCTAACCAATCTAATCCAATCTAGACTAGTGAGCAATGATAGGTGTGTGCACAAGATATGAAGAGCATTTGTCCATAGGGTCTAGGATCACTAGAGATGTAATCGCCAAGCAACGAAGAACGGATCTAATCTACCAAAGGTGTGTTCCAAGATCAAAACCTTTCCCTCCCGCATACTGTCACTACACGAGGATAATCGGTAACAAATCAATAAGAACACGATAGTTGATGTAATCTAAGTAAACCATGCAAGAGCAAAGCAAACCCAAAGCCAAGTCGTGAACTATTAGGCATCAAAACATCATCAACAAGAATCGTGATAGATCAATTTCATAAAGGATTTGGCAATTACAACTCAAGATCTCCTTACAACCCCATGAACAAACGAGGACTTTACCCCATGAAGCTAAGCAAAGCGTAGTCGATCAGGGTGACGAAATCTCCGACAAGGGATGGATCCCTTGCAGTCCTCCAACTTGCAGCGGCGTCAAGGGACGATGAGGCCTTCGGTGTCGCCTTTCTCTTGTGTCTAACTCGAATGGATCTCTGAAACTTGTCTCTGGATGCTCTCTCTCTGCGATCCTTCTCTTTGACGGCGGCTTCGGGGTATATATAGGTGGTTCTGGTCGGCGGTTTTGGTAAAACACAGATTAGGGTTGACGCATACTTCGCACTGAAGAAAATTGAGGCCGATTGGGCCCCGGAATGGGCTAGGCCGGCCGGCTCAGAGGGCCCCAGGCCGGCCGGCCTGGGCCCTTTCTGGCCCCTTTCGGTCCCATCTTTCGCGTGCGGCCTCTTCTCCTTATTCCTCATCTTAGCCGAGTTGTGACCATGCGTCAAAACATCTCCGAAAATGTCCAATTTCCTACCAAAACACAACATGCTCCAAAATCCAGGACAAAATCGAAAACGGTCAAGTTCGGGTGCCAAGTGGCGGGTTAGTACATGAATCATCACGAAGAATTTACAAAAACCACTCCTAATCATGTAATAAAATGGATACTTAAGGAGCGCCTACAGTCACCATCTTCATCATCTTGTTTATCTTTTTTCTTTTTGTCTTCTTCCAATTGACGTTGCTGGAGGGACTTGCGAAGGTTAACGCACTCGAGGATCGTGTTCTTTCCTTTAGGATGTAAAGGGCAAGGTCTTTTGAGTAGTTTCTGGAAGTCGTCTTGCGAATTTCCTTTCTTGCCTTTCTGTCCTCGCTCCACTGTAGACACTGTATCTTCTGGCTTTCGCTTTTTGTCAAAGTTGCGTTGGCCTTTATCTGGGCGCGGTTCCCCGTTGCGCTTCTGATTGTTATCTTCGCGGCGGGCGAAACTATCGCGTTCTTGCTCCTCTTGGTCGGCCCATGCAAGCATCATGTCCCGCAGTGCTACAACCGAGCAAGGCTTGTTCCTTCCAAAGTCTCGGTATAGCTGTTGTGCGGCGAGGCCGTTGTGAAAGCAGTCGAGTCGTCTGCTATGTTGGCGATGGTGGCTCGGGTGTCAAAGAATCTATTTAGAGTTAAATACACCAGCGGCCCTCGAACTTGTCTCCAGGTGCCACTTAGGTCCACAAACTCGCAAAATCGAAATCTGGCACCCTGAACTTGCTATGTTGTGCCACTTAGGTCCATACCCTTTCAAGGGGCATGAATATATGCAAAAATGCCCTTAAGTTTTATCATCTTCCCTTCCATGCGCCCTCCGCCGCTTCCTCCCCTGCGCCATCTCCTTCCATGTGCCCTCCACCGCGCTCTCCCCCTCCTAGCTCCCTCCGCCGCCCCTACCCCTCCCTACTCCCTCTGCCGCCCCCTCCCCCTCACTGCTCCTGTGGCTCCGCCACCGAGCGCGTGTGCCGGCCTCGCCGACTCGGCTCCTCCGCTCGATGCCGTGATGCGCCAAGGACGGGGCGGATCCAGGCGTCGGAAAGGAGGCGGGAGCATGCGCACCACACGTTCCAGGGAGCGGTGACGCTCACCGGCGAGTGGTTGCAACGGGATGAGGCAGCGACAGGGGTCTTCCATGTCAAGGACGGCGGCGACGGAGCCACGAGGCGTCGAGGATGTAGGAGACGGTGATGGCAGGGAAGGAGACCTCGCTTCCTTGACGCGGAGGCCTCGCTGCCCCGCCGTACTTGGCCGGGCTCGTTGCAGTAGGGCGACGACCCTATCGTCCCGCTCGTCCGAGACCCACACCGACGCGCGCGGCTCATCGTACGCCGGCTTCACCTTTTCCGCGGTCGCCGTCCCTAGAGTGGAGCACCTCTTGGCGCAAGAACCCGCCCTCCTCCTGCTCACCATCCTCGGCGGCACCCTCCCCGTCGTCGGCATCTTCTTGGAGGAGACAGGAACGGGGGGAGAGCCAAGAGCCGCACTTCTTGGCCGTCTGGCCGCCGGCGCCAAGAACTGGCTCCTCCTGCGCCAGTTGATTCACTGCCCGCGATGGTGGCGGCCGCCGCACTCCTCCTCCTCCTCCTCTGGCACTCCTCGGAGGACGCCGCGGAGGCCGCGACTTCTAGGGGAGGCGAGCGCGGAGTCCGCGGGCTCTAGGGGTGGCGGCGAGCGAGTCTGCGAGCTCCAAGGGCGGCGGCGAGCGCGGAGTCTGCGAGATCCAGGGGCAGCAGTCACGAGCTCCAGGGGGGCGGTGTCGGCGGCGGCCGCGAGCTCCAAGGCGGCGGCGCACTGGCGGAGGAAGCAGGGGAGGCGTGGAGGGGAGAGAAAGAGATAGAATGGGAGGGGGAGGGGGTGAATTTAGAAGATAGCAAGCTTGGAGGAGTTTTTTGCATATATTCATGCCACGTGACGCCATATCAAGGGGTATGGACCTAAGTGGCACAACTTAAGTTCAAGGTGCAAGATTTTGATTTTGCGAGTTCGTGGACCTAAATGGCACCTGGGGACAAGTTCGAGGGCCACTGGTGTATTTAACTCATCTCTTTATGTACGATCTCAAGGCTTCCCCCCGCTCCTATTTGCAGTGCCGTAGGTCATGGTGAGTGGCTGGGCGACGAATGGAGCCTTGGAAGTTATCGATGAAGATCTTTTTCAAGTCTTCCCACGAGTGGATCGAGTCATGTCTCAAGCTCTCGAGCCATGTCAAGGGGGCGGATTCCAGAGCCATCGACAAATATATGACTTTAGTGGAGTTTGTGCCTCCTGCTACTTCGATGGTAGTCGAGTAGATCCGTAGCCATTGTCTGGTATCCTGCTTGCCACTGTACTTCTTTAGGTTCTGCATGTTTATTGGGTTGAAACCAATCGGGTACTAGGTGTAATTTATGTTCTGGCTGAAGGTCGGAAATCGATCAGTTTCATCCGCAGGTCGTTCGTGACGTTTGGCGTTGATGATGTCCCGTGTGTCATTGGGATATCGGGCATGGCTTCTTGAGGGACTAGCATGATAGCTCTCATCCTGGAACTTAGGTCGAGGCTGGCCACGCGGGAGGTTGCCTTGATTTTCTTCCTGATGGCCCTTTTGCTTAGCAGGGGTCCAGCTATTGTGAGAAGCAGATGGGACCGGATTCTGTCTCCCGATCTGACGCAAGGCTACGGTCAAGCACTGAATTTTGCGATTTCGGGGAGTGTCTGGCAGAGCTTGCATCAATATGGCTACCTCGGCCAGGTTGATTAGAGGACTATCAAATGCATTGTCGTCTGCTTCATCCAGGTCCTGTTGTAAATTTCGCGGTCCGTGCGGAGTTGGAGCGCGTTGAGCCCGGGCGGTCGTGTTCTTTCTGTGAGTGGCGCGATGGCAGTTACGATGTTGCCGGCTTTCCTTGTCTTGTTGGGTCTCGTCTTGCGGAGCGTTAACTGACAGCTCGTCGTCTGAAATTTGATCTAGACTTTCATTTGCGTACCGATCAACCTGCGAGCCTAGTGCACTTTCTTGCCCATGAAGCGAGACGTACACCTGTCTATCTGGGGTCGAGTGAGTCGTGCTGTAATCGACCAGAGCAGTGTCGCCAATTCCTTCTCTTCTGACTGGAGAAAGAGGTCTGTCTGGCTGATAAGGTAAATCTCGTAGGCAGGCTACCAGCCAGGCGTCGTTGACGTCGTTGGCAGATTCAGAGTCCTTCCAGAAGATGACTCGGCTTTGAGGTGTAGCCAGAATGGTGAGGTTCTGGCCGCCGAGTGAATCCGAGTCGAGATCGAAGTCGTTGTCCGAGTCCGAGTAGGCGTCGAACACGGGAGGGGTCCGAGTCCCAGTCCAGTCCCATTGGCGAAGAAGAGCTGGGTATGATGCGGCTGAATTCCTTAGTCCGAAGGGAAAACGAGTAGGTGTCGAGCCCAACAAGGACAAGTTTTCGATTTCCTTGATGAATCCAGGAAGAAGGATTTCGGTGGGAGCGATTTCGCCGAATTGTTCTTCCTGGGGGGTCTTTGTATTCGTGGGGTTGATCAGGTGACTAGAGAAGCCTCCTGATCCATTAGCGATGCAGACCCACGAGCCGAAGACGAAGGTGGTTCCGGCGTCGATCGCCGGGAAGCCGAAGTTGAAGGATGCCATCGAATTCCTCCGATGATCTTTGGCGAGAGGCCCCACGGTGGGTGCCAGCTGTCGGTGTTTTACCGTCGGGTTCTCCGAGGGGTATCCCGACGAGAGTGGTTATGAGTAGGGACTCGCCGAGATCAGAACGCGATGGTGCAAGGAACACAAGTATTTAGACAGGTTCGGGCCGCCGGAGCGTAATACCCTATGTCTTGTGTGTTGGTTTGTATTCTCTCTGGTATTGTTCGATATTTTGGAGGGGTTCCCGTTCGCCCTTATATAATCTGGGGGAACGGGGTTACATGGAAAGTCCTAGCTGAGTACGTTTAAAGTCCTACTCCGAGTGGTCGGGTAGTTTCCTTGTACTTTGGCTAGTCCTACTTTTGTACGAGTAGTTACAGTGGAGGTAGGGCACATCCATGTGGTACTCCCTACTCTAGGATATTCCATACCCGTGAGCAGTCCTGCTGCCCCGGGTCTGACACCACCAAAAACTATGCTTTTGCAAGGTTCATTGCTAAAATTCTCAAATTAAGAGCACATTATCCATACAAGTTAAGCATAAGATGAATCCTTACAGGAGTCACAACCAATTTGAAAAAGCTCAAAGAAAAAGTAGTTAGCATATGTATAAGGTTTCCAATGAGATCAACGTATGACTTTGGTAGGAATGGAACATCATTGAGGACTCAAGCTATTGATTTTGAATTTTTTTGAAAGATAAAATTCCCAAGTACTGTGTGGAGAGAAGCAAGGTTACTTTCATCATAATCCTGATGCTAAAATTTTACAAGGATAATTTTGGTAAGAAGATTGGAGCTGATGAAGAATCCAGAAGAAGGGCGATGGTCTGTTCCGTCCAAGCTGGAAGTAGCCCTTTCGATATAATCTAACTTTTTAAATAACATTTTCAAGCCGTATGTTATAATAAATTGTTGTTCATTTATACTATTTTAGTAGCCATTCGATGTAGTCCAGTCATTTTTAAATAATTTAACTTTCAACACGTGCTTGTAGCATGTGCATTTCCAGTATAAAATTAAAAAGAAAAAGAAAAGTGTTACATAGAAAAAGAATAAGAGGGCCCGTTATAGCCCAAATGACCCAACGATTTCTGGCCATGCTTATCTAATACAAACTCTATCTCTGCTCCTCTTCCTCTGCTCATTCCCTGCAATGACCACCAACCTCTGCATCCATCCACCGCCAAGTGCCCCCCCCCCCTACCACAACCCCAAAACCCGCACCCTTCGCCTCCACCTCCAGCTTCGTCCACTCCCCTCCTCGCCTCCCCTGCACCCTCCCGACAGGCCTATGGCATAGCGTCCATGCGCAACAGCAGGCCATGGGGGCTAGCTAGCGCCAGATCTGGTCATGGCTAGGTATGGTAGCGGGTGAGAAATTTAGTGGGTAGGGAACACACCCGCACGCACCTTCCCCACCAACCGTTTCGGGCCTCAATTTTCCCCATACCTGAATGGAGCTCATTGAAGAAGATGAGATGCACGTAGGAGGAGAAGGAGGTCGCCAGAGAAGAAGGTGGTGGGGTAGGGAACACACCCGCACTCACCTTACCCATATTATTTTCATCTTGTTACTTTATTGTTTTTTCATAAAATCTATATAACCTATATAGATGCACCCTACTAAAAGTCATTAATTATACTTCCCTCAACATGCAAGCTATCCACGTCATATAGAAATTCACTACATCATACGCCACGTCACCATCCACTAAGGCCATTTATTTATTTCTTACATTGATTTTATGTGACTAATAGCATCCATGCATGCAGTATATTAGTCTTTGCAAGTACCATACTACAAAATTTCTACATGAAGGATCAATCATTTAAGAGCTGTTCTCAACAAAATGAACATGTTTTCATATATAATGTCATTAGCAAAATATTGCCCTACAATCACTTTAATATTTTTATTTTCAAATTTCAACTTAAAATTTTGTTTAAAAAATTTTCGCAGCAACGCGCGGGGTATCACCTAGTTTTAAAAAAAGGGCTCTTCAGTTACCCCTAAATCAAGAGATTTCTCTATGAAGTTTATAGGATAGGACATATCAATAGAAAAAACAAATAAACCTATAAAAATATTATCAATAAATAAATACATTATGTATATTCAATAATTTCACCTAAAATAGATAAACCAAAGTATTTAGAAACTGTATTAATTTGTGATATTCAAATTAAGTAATTAAATAGATTAACACTTAGGAAACTCAAAGTTGATATATCATTCGTGATGTTAAGACTATTATCGTTACTCATTATTAACTTTATAAATAGCTTCATCTTCGTATTACCAAAATTAATATCATGGTAATATCGGGTATTTTATCCTTCATTAGCACAGATATTAATTGTTGAATACGACATTAGAATTGGATAGAAAAAACTAAGTGAAAACGAACACTTTTTTCATGTGAAAAACGAGCTCTTTTATCAAGAATTATTTCGGACCCTATCGAATCATACGTGTTACTCCCTCCGTTCTAAATTATAAGTCATTCCAAGAATCTTGGAGAGTCAAACCATCTCAAAGTTTGACTAAAATTATAGAGAGAAATATAAAGATTTATAACATCAAATAGGTGTACTATAAAAATATAGCTAACAAAAAATCAAATGATACTTAATTGGTATCATAAATATTATTATATTGTCATATAAATTTGGTCAAACTTGAAAAACTTTGACTCTTCAAAATTCTTGGAATGACTTATAATTTGGAATGGAGGGAGTACCAATCATTCCTTTTCACGTGATCAAAGTGATCGGTGAATCCGATCCAGCGCTGATTTTGTTTTTATTAATATCTCTCTCTATCTATATATATGCATGTTTACACGAGATATTCCTCATCTCAAACGCATCGATCTATTATTCCATCCCATCTGCTGCAATCCCGTGGTGAAGGTAGGGCAACAAACTAACCATGGCGACCGTCCACAAGAAGATCGCGGACGCCGACCTCGTCCGCCGTCTGGATCGGGTACTTCACGCCGCCTTCCTCTACGCCGGCTTCGTTCCCTACGGCGTCCAGCCACCGCCCGGGCACGTCCAGAGACAGCCAAGCGAGTCCGGTACCTCGCTTTGCCTGTGCCGCTGGTACACCGCGCCGCAGCTGGCGCACCGCGAGGACGCGGAGGCTGCCGTGCTGATGCTGTGCGCCGCCCAGGGTAGCGGCGACGTCGCGCTGGTCATGTTCCTCACCAAGGCTTCCGACATGCGGGGCGTGTACCTGGAGCGCCTGCGCGTGGGCAACCTCGCTCTCTCCGGCTCCTGGGACGACGGCATGTGCTCGAAGATCTCCAGGTCGCTCGCCGGCGGTGTTTGCCGGGGCCTTCTCTACCAGCTGCGGCGGCGGAACGGCCCGATGCTGCCAGGATTCATGTCCCTGCCCGACGACATCAAGGTGGAGATCCTTATGAGGCTCAGCAGCGGTGAGGACCTGGCGAGGGTGGAGTGCACCTGCCGGGACCTGAGGCGCATCGTGGCCGAGCGCAACGGCGATCTGTGGAAGCGCATCTACTCCAACGGCTTTCCGTTCCCGCGGGGGATGTGGCCATGGAAGGCCGTCGTCGAGTCATTTTACAGGTACAAGGCCATGTACACGGAGCTCAAGTCCATGTGCGATGATATGGGAGGGCGGTGGATCATGGATGAGTTCGCGGTCGGCGTACGCCGCGCTCGCCAATGGCGTTCGTTTGTCACCGTCGACGCCAGGACCTGGAAGGGGAAGTACCTGCAGACCTGGTACTGCGTGCACACAGGAACACTAGTCCTGTTGCCTAGGACTCCTATCCTCTCGTGGTGGTTGCACGAGCGGCCGAGGCTGCGGGATACCGATGAGACTGCCAAGATTTCAGTTGGCCATCACCAGAACCAGAAGGTGCCACGGAGTGCCTACGATAAGAAGCGCCATGGCTCTCGCGGTGCCAGCACTACGCACTCGACACCTTCTCGCTATCGCTGGAGTCGCATGTGATCAGTCAAAGCAACAACTTGAGATGGTTCCAGCTACTTGCTTGTCCCTCTTCCGAGTTTGAACAACTCGACTACATATATGGACTACAAATAGCTGCGGCGTGATCATGACTGATCTATTCGTATTTTAACATTCCAACTTGATCCTTGTATATTTTTATCTCAAAAGTGTATAAGATTACAGCACAACCCTATTAGGGTTGGACCCTTAGATTATCTAAATTAAATTTTGAGGCAGAATAAAGTATTACTATTCTTAAGATCGTTGACAACCAAATTTAGCAACTAAAAATAACAATACCATTTTTATTAATTGGATCGGTTGTTGAATATTTTGTTAATTGCTGCTTGTTTGGACTGAATGATAATGCGCTTTATAGTGGTCAATGGCGCTGTTAGCTAATTGATTTAATTGCTAATATGAAAGAACGCAATTAGCCATTAAAAAGCTCAAGTGTGCTTTATAATTCAGAATCTCTTGAGCTTTGACATTCTTTTTCATATCTTGCATGGCACGTTTTGTATAATAAAAGCAATAAACAACGCAAAAACTGAGAAAAATCTTGATCGTTGTTATAGTAGTACCTGTCCTCATTTAATACCCGATCTAGCAAGCGACCAGAATAATGCTTCCAACATGTCCCGAATGTAGCACTGTGGTTCCCTAAAAAAATGTAGCATTGTGATTTATGGAAAAAGGAAGAAACAAATAGCTGTAATTCCAAATCTATTACTCTTCTATTCTATTATTTATCTTATCTCATCTCATCATATTTTTTTTTGAACAAAATGGCAGGAGCTCTGTCTTTCAATTAAGAGAGAAAGAAATAGAGTTTAAGGTACACCGCACAAAGTCCCAAACCGCAAAACAGAAAAGAGAGGTCGACCCTGGAAAAAAACCGTGAATGAATGCCCCTATGTCCTTTCCCCCAACAAAAGAAGACTAAAAGGCTATATTACTAAACGCTATGTTGTATTGGACAAGGTCCTCTTTTACCCTTTCTGCCACTTGCTGCCCCGATTGGAATTTGTTTTCAAAAATGCGCCGGTTCCTCTCCTTCCACAAATTCCACATTATGTAAATCACCATACCGTTAAAATCATGACGTTGGTTCTTGTGCAAAGTCTTTGCCGTTGCCTCCCACCAATCTCTGATGCAATCGAAATTTGCCGGATGGGTATGTTGGGGAAGAGTCCAGTTTTCCCAAGAGAGGATCTGGTTCCAAACTGCCTGGGCCAAAGGGCAAAGTAGGCAAAGGTGCTGGCTAGTCTCCATAGGTCCATTGCAGAGAGCACATGAAGCTTGATGCGGCCATCCCCGATGCGCGAGATTGTCAGCGGTTAGGATTTTGTCTTGGATGAGAATCCATGCAAATACTTTACACTTGTTTTCCGCCCTCGCACGCCAGATAGTGTCCGTGTTGAAGCTCCGAAAGGATCCGATGAACTGAGCCCGATATGCTGACCGTGCAGAATAGATGCCATCTGGTGTCCATTTCCAAGTGATGGAATCCTCAATCTCTGAGTTTAGGAATACTCCTTGAATTCGAATCCATAGCGAGACGAATTCCTCAAGCTGGGTGGTGTTTGTTATTTTATTTTGTAGCGCACTAATCCAAGAGTTGTCTGTCAGCTCCTGCGCTATTGTTTTGTTCTTTCTTTGTACCAGTTCAAAGAGTTGTGGGGCCAGATTTCGAGGTGCCTCTCCATCTAGCCAGGCGTGGTGCCAGAACCTTGTCTTCCTTCCGTTGCCAATAGTTATGGTGGTGGATGTGTTGAAGAAAAAACGATCCATTTCGGTGCATGGAATTTCTAGGCCGGACCAAGGTTTGTTATCAGCACTCCACTCCTGCCACAACCAGCGCACACGAAGGGCTCTACCAAATTTGTCAAGGTCCAAAACTCCTAGGCCGCCTAGGTCCATTGGCCGGTTGACAGTGGGCCAGTTAACCAAGCAATGACCTCCATTTGCATTATCTTCACCTTTCCAAAGGGAGGATCGCCGTATCTTGTTGCTTTCTTGCCCAAACTGCTAGTCGGAAAACTGTCAAATGGTATACCGGCATGGAGGATAACACTGAAGTTACCAAGGTTAACCGACCCGCACGGTTCAGGAGTTTTCCTTTCCAACCTTGGAGGCGCCGTCCAATCTTTTCAATCAAAGGTTGTAAATGAATTTTCTTTAAAGTGCGAGTGTGCAATTGGAGGCCAAGATATTTGCACGGAAAGGCCATACGAGTCCCTGGGAAAGGTTGGAGTACGTGGTCGAGATCAATATTCTCACACCGGATTGGGTGAACAGAGCTTTTCTCGAAGTTCGTGACGAGGCCGGTTATGTTACCAAACATTTCCAAGATATCTTTGATTGCTTGCAGCTCGTTTTGATTTGGGTTGATGAAAATTGCCGCATCATCAGCATAGAGTGAAGTCCTGAATTTTGTTGTTGTGAGGGGGAGTGGTGTGAGCACTCCTTGCTGAGGTCGAGAATTTTCTGTAATGGATAAATGGCAAGGATGAAGAGCATAGGGGAGAGTGGGTCACCTTGACGCACCCCGCATTTATGCTCAAAACTGTCCCCTTGGCTGCCATTAAGAAGTGCTCTCGACATTGCCGTGCTGAAGAGGAAGGAAATCCATTCGTGCCATCTTGGCCCAAATCCTAAAGTTTGCAGGATCTCCAGCAAGTAACTCCAATTTATGGTGTCAAAGGCTTTTTGGATGTCAAGTTTCAAGAAGAGGGCCGGTTTCTTTAGTCTGTGAAGCCTCCGCACTGTGCTTTGGACATAGAGGAAGTTATCTTGGATGCAGCGTCGTTTGATAAAAGCACTTTGGCAGTTCGAGACCAGCCTGTTTAGATGGGGGACGAGCCTGTTGGCCAACAATTTAGAGAAAATCTTGGCGAAACTATGGATCAGGCTAATGGGTCGATAGTCCCCCACATGCTTTGCATCCATCTTTTTTGGAATGAGAATAATGTTGGCTGAATTGAGTAGGTTGAGCTGCTGGGCATTCAGATTGTGGAGCTGGTTGAACGCAGCTATAAGGTCAAATTTTATAATCTCCCAACATTCCTTAAAGAAAATACCCGTGAAGCCGTCAGGACCTGGCGCTTTATCGTTCGGCATGGAGAAGATTGTGTCCTTTATTTCCTCTTGTGTGAAAGGGGCCTCGAGGGAGGACAAATCATGTTGTTGGTATCCCAGTGAAGGCCAGTGGAAGGTTGCTGGCCTGAATGTGGATGTGCCAAGTTGCTGCCTGAAGTGGTCAGTGATCACCTTCTCCTTGTCTTCATGTCGGATCAATGGCCCATTAATAGTATGTAAGCACTGGATGAAGTTTTTCCTTTTTCTTGAATTTGCCCGGAGCTGAAAGAGTTTTGTGTTGGTGTTGACATAAAAATCAACATACTGGAATCCGAGGGCAAGTGTTCGCCGAGTCACGAAAAGTCAACCAAGCGTGCCAGTCAATTTGACCTGAAATTGACAAGTGAGAAAACAAAGTCAAATTCGAGAGCGTATCAGCTATGATTCTGAATATCTCTCAGATGGGCGTATTGGCAAGCTTTGCCGATACTATAGACGACAAAAAGATATTAAATGCAAGCGCGTAGTAGACGAGCGTATCGGCAGGATCAGTCGATACACTAAATGACAAAACCGGCTTTGAACAGCCGATCGTGTATGTATGATAAGATCTAAGCTACAAATGTTTAACTCAGATGATGTGAAGCTAAACACAGATCTAAGCCGGCTCTTGAGATAACAAAAGTGTTACTCCAAAACCTAAAGCCGATCTAGTATGTTTTTAGATGTGATAATGGCCAAAAAGCATAGGAAAACCTACAAATCTAGCTGATATCGATAATTGGTGAATAAATCTAGACGAGACGACAGCGATGCACCCGGAAGCCAAAGCCTAGATAAGCTCGATAACTTTTGAATAGATTTGAACGAAGCTACAGCGATGCGCCCGGTAGCTAAAGCTCAAATATACTGGGTAAAATGAAAACTCACCAGCAAATCAAGTCGCTCGAATGTGAGGTGTCCTTGATCAACTTGAAAGAACTCGTCGAAAAAAGAAAAGAAAAGGCGAAGTCGCCGAAAAAAGTGCAAAGGAATTTGAAAGTTTATTGTATTGGACGTGTATCATGTTTTTTCGGTCTCTTACAACTGATATATATAGCCTAGTGCTATCAAGTCCTAGCCGATTATGGCAAACATTACTTGACCCTAAAGAAAAGACTATCTAAAAGATAAACTACTTAAAATATTACAACCGAATCATCAAGATTTTCGTAGAGTCCGGATCCTCTTCTCCTTCCTTGACTTCATCGGCAACTATCCATCGGCCGAACACCAGAACGGACAAATCAGCATCTTCACAGCATATTCCTCTGGTCCATCGGACGGACTTCATCGGCCGATTACAACACTGTGCATCTTTTGGTTTCTTTCAAATCGGCCACCCTTCACAAAAATCACCTTCTTTGACATGTGTCAAAAAACGGTGTCAACACATGCCCTCTAGTTTCGAAATAATTTATTTTGTTCCGAAACTACTCCAACCAGCATTTAAAACCATTCCTCGTACCCCGTGCATACGGGTTACCCCATACGATCGGGGAAAACTCTTCTTTTCCCCTGGCCTTTCACCTTCCGTCCGCACAAACCCAACGCACCGATTCACCTTTCGTCTTTTCACTTACCCAGACTGGGCCATAAATATCACCCACCGTCCTTGTATCGGCAACAAGTCTCCATTAGCTACAGAGCCTCCACTCTTCTTTCTTCAGAAACCCTAGGTCTTCCTGTAACAATGGCGGGCTCCAAGCGCCCAGATGAGGGTCCCTCCAATGCCCCGCCGGCGATCTGTCGCCGCGTGGAGTAAGCTCCTCTTTCTTCCGTCTTCGGATTGCCATGCTTTTGTTCAACTTCTATCTCTAATTTCTTTGCCACTTTTCTATAAAGTGACGATGCTTCTTCTGGTTCCTCCAACTCGGAGGGACCCCCTTTTCTTGGTGTTCCCGAGAGCACCAAGGAGTACATTCGCCAGCTCCTTCGTGAGAAGGATGAAGCTCGATAGAATTACTCCCAGTAGACTATATGGTCTTAGTTCCTTGCCACCGAACTGGAGGCGGCGCAATCCGATCGGGCAATCCTCCAGGCCCAGCTCACCGCTGCCGACTCCAGGGTCGCTTGTAAGTTGCCCCTTCCGAAGCATCGCTCTCTCCTATTTTTTTGACTCTTTTTCTGACATCTTGCTTCAGTCCTAGAGTCGCAGGTCCAAACCCTCCATGCCGCAGCTGCCACCGCGACCGGGTCGGTGAACACTCGCGGTGATACCGTCGCTGTCCGTCTACAGGACATCCCCAACCGCGTCCGGGAGGTCGCCGGACATGGGGTCCATCGTGACGCCGTTGTAGCCCTCACCACTACCCAGTTTCAGACTGGTCATGACCTCCTGCAGGTCGAACCGGTCCACCTTCCGCTGGGCAGCGAAGACTGGTGCGTCTTCGAAGAGCTCGCCGACGACATGGAGATGGCAGCCGCCGCCATCTCTGCAGATGTTAGCATAGAGGCGGTCATCGGCAACGTCTTTGCCGATGATAGGATTTCTAGGAGTAGCATCTTCCTAGAAACAATCTTTTGCTGTATCGACCAGATCCTCAGAACGGCCCCTTTGTAAATAGTATTATTAATGAAGTATTTCCCTTTTCCTGCCAATACCCATTGCAATTTCCCAATTGACGTTGCAAAAAATCAACTCTGACCCGAATTTGAACAATCTGGATTGTGTAGATTTTTTGCACTAAGGGTGATACATATCGTATCGGCCATAACAATTCAACCGATAAATCAATTAATCGGCTATCCATCCATCCAAACGCTAGGGTAATACTTCTTCAAATATTTTCCGTTAAGAGCTCTAGAATACTCTTCCCCTTCGAGTGTCTCTAAAATATAAGCATTGCCATGAACGCATCTGTTTATTCTGAATGGTCCTTCCCACGTTGGCGACCATTTGCCGAATTTTGAACTCTTTGTTTCTATCGGCAGTATCAACTTCCAAACCAATTCCCCTTACTCAAAGGTTTTAGGTTTTACCTTTATATCATACCATCGGCTAACTCTGGCTTTATTTGCCTCAACATTTATAAGAGCCTTTAACCGATGGCTAGCCAAATCCTCTAATTCATCTTTCATCAGAGCAGAATATTCATTGGCCGTCAATTGATTCTGATACGTGACATGCCATGAATCAAGTTTCAACTCCCATGGGAGAGCAGCTTCATGTCCGTATACCAAATGATATGGAGACACCTTTGTAGCGCCATGACAAGCCATTTTGTATTCCCACAAAACTTCATGAAGCACAGTATGCCACTTTCTAGGATATTCATCAATCTTTCTCTTGATTAATTTGATGACCCCTTTATTAGATGCTTCTGCCTGACCATTAGCTTGGGCATAATATGGAGAAGAATTCAGCAATTTAATCCCCATCCCAATAGCAAATTTCTCAAATTCATCTGATGTAAACATAGTACCCTGATCGGTCGTAATGGTCTGTGGAATACCAAACCGATAGACAATATGTTCTTTGACGAATTCAATCATCTCTTTTGATGTAACACTTTTCAGAGGAATTGCTTCAACCCATTTGGTGAAATAATCAGTGGCCACCAAGATAAACTTATAATTTTTACTGGATGGAGGATATATCTGGCCGATCAAATCAATTCCCCATCCTCTAAATGGCCACGGCTTGATTATGGGATTCATGGCTGACGCATGAACTCTTTGCACGCTCCTAAAGTTCTGACATTCTTGGCAACCTCTGTAATATGTGAAGCAATCTTCCAGCATCATTGGCCAAAAATATCCGTTCCTCCTGATCACCCATTTCATCTTATAGGCCGATTGATGGGATCCACAGACACCTTCGTGAATTTCACTCATTAACACCTTTGCTTCTTCTTTATCAATGCATTTGAGCAAAACCCCATCAATTGTCCGATAATATAAATCTTCCTCCAACAATACATACTTAATTGCCTGGAATCTGGTTTTTCTGTTCACTTTCTTGGATGGATCTTTCAAATAATCAATAATCTCTTTCCTCCAATCATCAGCTATTAACTCCAAGGCTATTATTCCTTCCATCGGCCGATATCCTGAAGCATGCTGAGCCAGCCGATTTGCATCACTGTTATGAAATTTGGGGACATGCTCGATGGTTACTTTCTTGAATTTTTTCAGGAGCCAGAGATATTCTTCATGATATAATTATAAAATATCATCTTTGCATTCATACTCCCCAACTAACTGATTGATCACCAGCATAGAATCTCCAAAAATCTCAAAAGTGTCGGCTTTGATTTCTCGAAGTAATTGAATTCCCTTGAGAATAGCACGATACTCAGCTTGATTATTGATTGCAGAGGCTTCAATTGGAAATGAGAACTCAAAATTTGTCCCCCGAGGGGAAATCAGCACCACACCAATTCCAGAACCGTTCCCACACGAAGATCCATCAAAGAATAAAGTCCAAGGAACAAGATCTACCATGCTTAGTTCTGGTCCACAATGTTGCACAATAAAATCAGCTACGGCTTGACCCTTAACTGCTTTAGCCGATTCATATGCCAAATCAAATTCTGATAATGCCAAAATCCATTTCCCTATTCTCCCTTTTAAAATCGGCAATGAGAGCATATATCTAATAACATCATCTTTGCTCACAACAACACATTCAGCCTATAATAAATAATGTCTAAGCTTGGTACAGAAGAAGTATAAGCAAAGACATAATCTCTCGACAGGAGAATACCTGGTTTCAGCATCCAGCAACCTTCTACTCACAAAGTATATAGCTCTTTCTTTTCCTTCAAATTCTTGAATAAGGGCCGATCCGATAGCACGCTCATTAGCCGATAAATACAACTTAAACGGCTTGTGCTTTTGGAGAGGAACCAATACTGGAGGATTCACTAGATAATGTTTGATTTCATCCAATGCCTTCTGATGTTCCTCTCTCCATACAAACTCCTGATCGGCCTTCAACTTCAGTAAAGAGCTGAACGGCTGAATTTTTCCCGACAGATTGGATATAAATCTCCGAATAAAATTAATCTTGGCGATCAATGACTGAAGTTCAACTTTTGTTGTAGGGGCTTCAACTTTGTCATGGCTGATATAGTCTTCTGACTAATTTCAATCCCTCGTTCATGTACCATAAAACCCAAGAATTGGCCAGCCGATACACAAAAAGCGCACTTGTTTGGATTCATCTTTAAACCATGCCTACTGGTGCATTCCAAAGCTCTACGCAGATTAGCCAAATGTTCTTGGTGCCCCTTTGACTTCACAACCACGTCATCAATGTATATCTCCACAATTTTGCCGATGAGTTCATGAAAGATATAATTCATGGCTCTCTGGTACGTAGCACCGGCATTTTTTAGTCCGAAGGTCATGACTACCCACTCGAATAAACCGAGATGTCCCAGACATCTGAACACAGTCTTGTGGATGTCTTCCTCTGCCATAAAAATCTGATTGTGTCCAGCATTGCCATCCATAAAACTGATCACTTTGTGCCCAGTAGCAGCATCTACCAACATATTAGCTATCGGCATAGGGTAATCATCCATCGGCGTAGCTTTGTTGAGATACTTGAAATCAATGCACACTCGTAGTTTGCCATTCTTCTTGTAAACAGGAATCACATTAGAAATCCATTCGGCATAACGACATTGCCGAATAAAATTAGCTTCAATTAACCGTGTGATCTCAGCCTTTATATCTGGCAAAATATTAGGATTGCATCATCTTGCTCCTTGTTGGTGTGGCCGATATCCTGGTTTTATAGGCAAACGATGTTCAACAATAGACCTATCCAAGCCAGGCATCTCATAGTATTCCCATGTAAAGCAATCTTTGTATTCTTTTAATAAACTCTTCAATACCTGTTTGTATTTGGGATCCAAATTGGCACTAATAAACGTCGGCCTTGGTATATCACCATCTCCAATATCAATTTCTTCTAACAAATCGGCCGACATAAATCCCTGTCCCAATTTCCCTTCTTCTTCTAGGAACTCATCCATTAGGAACTTTCTGAAGAACCGACTGCTTGGATCGGTGTGGAACTATTACTGGCCGATTCACCATCAGTCTTAGCCTTGACACGCCAGACTTGTGGTTTGACTCCTTTCTTGTTCAGAGTCTGTTCTCGCTCTTCTTCAATAATCTCCAGCTGGCGTAGCCTCTGAACACGTTGCTTCTAAGACCTGATCAAACCTCCTGGACACCACTGAAATTGATCCGTGTGATCAGGCTCATGTTCTGGATCTCTCCGTATCGGCTGATCATCTTGCACTCTTTCATCGGCCATCTGCTCTAGCCGATCGTGTGCAGGCACTCTTCTCCCAGCAGGATCACGTAGCATTATCCTGCCCCCCAGTCGATCATGCACCGATACCCTTTTTCCTAGCCGATCATGCACAGGAGTGCGCTCACGCCGATACCCTTTCATATGATCGACTGCCATGACCATTGCATTCGGGACAATCATATGCCGATGTCAATGTCAACCCTTCTTCCTAGTAGTAGATAAAGAAAAGACACCTCCAATGATCTTGCTCGCGTTGTTCCTCTTCTTCTCTACGTTGCCGCCTTTCACGATCACGCTGAAACTTTTTCAACAGCATTTGAGATGTTACACGTCTACGTGGTGCCGATGAATGTTCAGCATCCTTCATCGGACCCTTTTCTTTGATCTCATCGGCCGCTATCTGTGCTTTAGGATCAACAGCTCTAGATTTCTTGGCCGATGACGACGTCAGAATCTTGGCTTGAGGAGAACCTTCATCTCTGGCCACATCAACCATGTTCGTGGCAAAAGGATGTTCGTCGATCTTCATCGTCTTCTTGGGAGCCTCAAATTTCAATCTCCCTTGTTCAAAAGCCATCTGAATCTGCTGCCGGAAGACCTTGCACTCATTTGTATCATGCGATGTGGCGTTGTGCCACTTGCAGTACTTCATATTCTTGAGCTCGTCCTCCGATGAAATCTTGTGATATGGCTTCAACTTGATCAACCCTTCCGACAATAACAAGTCAAAGATCTTGTCGGCTTTGGTGATGTCAAACCCATACGACTCAGGCTCTTTCTTTCCAAACGGACACATCACCGGCTTTTTGTTGTTCTGTACCCATTCAGCTGATGCAACCGTTTCTTGCTCCTCTTCAGACTCATCATTGGTAGAATATTCCACATAGTTGATCTTCTTCTGAAATGGCTTCTTGGACTCGTAGGATCGAGTCTCTCCTGTCATCCAACTCGTGATTTGGCTAATACTTTCAAACTCCTGCGATGCATATTTATCTTTAATGTGCGGCAAGAGTGAAAGCGATCGGGTGCTCTAGCCTAAGAGGGGGAGGGGGTGAATTAGACACTATTAAAACCTTGACCTATGGCTCCAACTAGTTTGCACAAAACTTAAACTAAAAACAAGCTAACTAGATGTGCAACTACGGTTCACCTTAGTGTGTAACCCTCATCCCAAAAGAGTTTTGCAACCTATAGCCAATCCTAGCAAGTTACTGCACTACGAAGGTAAAGGCACACAAGTTGCAATATGAAATGCGGAAGCTTAAAGAAAGGGATGAGAGGAAGCAAACTCTCGACATGAGGATTTATCCCGTGGTTTGGATTGTCACAAAGACGTCCCTATGTCCACGTTGTTGAAGCACTCACGAAGAGTATCGCTTCCCGGCAATCAAGTCTCTTCCGTGAACACAATCACGGTCACCTTGATCCCGATCTTCACTAAGGGAGATTGCCCACGAAGGAGGGGTCTCCGTCCCCCGCACAAAGTCGTCGACGCCGCTCCATACCAAGCTGGAGGGTCGTTGACTTGCCGGCGAGCCACCAATTGCTCCAAGGGGCCGGCGCACCGTAATACAAGTGTGATTCACTCTGGAACCAGCCACAAGGATCTCATCCTTGCTTGTTCACTCACTCAAGAGCTAATCTAGCACTTACACTTTACAAAGCTAGTGCTAAAACCTAAGGATATGATCAATGAGCTCTTGTATGGCTTGGAGGTGTTCTTGGGTGTGTGTATGACTTCTAGCAACTCCAGCAAACTCAAAATAGCCGGGGTGAGGCATATATATAGGCCACCAACTCAAGAGAGCCGTTACTAGCCGTTGGCCAGTTTTCTGCGTAGGCATCGGAACTTCCGGTGCAAAGGGCATAGGTTCTTCCGGTCACTCTGCGCTTTGAAGTAGTCGTTGGCCTCTCTGACACTGCTGTAGCAACTTCAGGGACCATTGGTTGATCCGATGCTTAGGCGCCGGTTCTTCCGGTGACACTTGATCCACAGATAGCCGTTGCTCTTGCTGACGTCATTGCACCGACGCCTTGCTCCGACGCAGTACCGGTTCAACCGGTGCTGAAGGCTTGGCTGCTGCACGCTTGACAACGTCTCTGGAACATAGTACGTTGAATGCACCGACGCTTTTCTTGACACCGTCGGTTCAACTGGTGCTTCATTCTTTCTTCACTTGATCTCCAGAGGCGCTTAGTCTTGCACCAAAGCTAGGCCGTCGGATGTTCCAACAACCATCGGATGCACCGATGCTATAGGCATCGGATCTTCCGGTGCTACTGATTTTAGTAGAACTCGTCCAATTCAGCATTTCTTTGAGTTTTTTCTTCGTGTTTTATTTTGCATGGCCTTTGTACATCATCCCTGGGATCTAGAAATGTTCACTCAATAAAACCATTAGTCCCATTGATTGCGTTGTCATACGATCACCAAAATCACTCGAAATGGCATAAATAGTGCCATGTTCGTTACAAAAGAGCTCATTAAATGCTGCATCGGCCAACTGCTGATCGGACAGAACCAAACTGTAACATCGGTTCTTGACATATCTGAACCTTTGGATAAAAGCAACAACTGATTCATCATTTCTTTGTCTTAAACCAGTCAAATCGGTCAACTTCAATTCAGTAACCTCAGAGTAGAAAAATTGATGAAATTGTCTCTCCAAATCGGCCCAATGTAATATGGAATTTGCTGGCAAAGTAGTGAACCAAGCAATGACCGATCCAGACAAAGACAAGGAGAATAAACGGACTCTGAGTGCATCATAGTTGCCCGCTTCTCCCTATTGTAGAAGGAACCTGTTAACGTGCTCCATCGTAGAAACTTCTCCGTGCCCTGAGAACTTCGTGAAGTCAGGCATCTTGTACTTGTGGGGGAGAGGAATCTGATTGTAAGCCAGAGGATAGGGAGCCTTGTACATAACAGATTGTTGCTTCGGTCCTAAGCCAAACTGCTCCCTCATCACTTCAGCTATCTTCGTGCTCCAATCAACTTATGTTTCAACATTTGGTGTTTGTTGGGGGAGAAGCCACGCTCGCTGCATTGGTCATCATTGCAAGTTGCTGAGCTACATGATTCATCGGCTGTTGAGCCGATTGCATCTGTTGTGCTTGCTGAGCTATCCGATTGGGTGTCTGCTGAATCATCGCCGATTGTGGAGCTGATAGATTAGCCGACTGTTGCCTAGTAGCCTCCATGTATGGTACACTAACACACCGTATCTGTCCGGTTGCTTGATTGTGGAATACCCTGTTGACTCCCTTCTGATGTGGAGATTGCGACAACAACACTTCTGAAGGAGACTCCATGCGCCTTGTGCATTCAGTTGTGTTGCCGATGCATCTTGCTGTGCACCCATCAGCTGAACGGCCGATGGATCAGGCTGAGAGGCTATTGGCTGAGAAGCCGATGCATTAAACTGCATCTTGGGTGGCGTAGAAAAGAAATTCGGATGCATACCATATCCATTAGCAGGATTCCATCCTTTAGAAAATACGGACGTAGATCCATCTTGCACAGTTGTAGCAATCGGCGGCGTGGTTGAATAGATAGGATCTGTTGTACCCGCCGATGCTGCAGTAGTCATCTGGGGTGGAGTTTGACTGTTGCTTGTTCCTGCCTGGCTATCTCGAGCCGACAGGGCTGCTGCCATAGACACCTCCAAGGGAGTATATTGCATCTGATCTGGTTGTATATAGTAAGGACCCATGCACCCTGGAAACGTGCCTTCAGCAAAAGTCTTGACCACCGCATTGTGCACCGTGTTGCCCATGACTACTGCACTCTTGATGAAGGCTTGTGCCACAGCTTGGCCAACTGCGTCTATCATCTTGCTTTCACGTTGAGCCTCTGTCAATGGCTGGAAAGATGGAAGATTAAACTTCTTGATCACCTCACCAGATCTGTTGACGCTGTACGACTTGAGGCATTCACGTTTGAATTTCTCCACCAGCTCTTCATATTCCTTCTTTTGTTCTTCTTTGAGCTTATCTTCAGGAACAGGAATCTGATTCTCTTCACTGACTGCAGATTTATCAGTAATGTCCACCATGTTGAAGCTTTCGGTCCCACCGAGCGTGCCAAAAAATGTGTTGATGCAAAAATCAACACACTGGAATCCGAGGGTAAGTGTTCGCCGAGTCACGGAAAGTCAACCAAGCGTGCCAGTTAATTTGACTTGAAATTGACAAGGGAGAAAACAAAGTCAAATTCGAGAGCGTATCGGCTGGGATTCCGAATATCTCTCAGATGGGCGTATCGGCAAGTTTTGCCGATACTATAGACGACAAAAAGATATTAAATGCAAGCGCGTAGTAGACAAGCGTATCGGTAGAATCAGCCGATACACTAAATGACAAAATCGGCTTTGAACAGTCGATCGTGTATGTATGACAAAATCTAAGCTACGAATGTGTAACTCAGATGATGTGAAGCTAAAAACAGATCTAAACCGGCTCTTGAGATAACAAAAGTGTTACTCCAAAACCTAAAGCCGATCTAGTATGTTTTTAGATGTGATAATGGCCAAAAAGCATAGGAAAACCTACAAATCTAGCCGATATCGATAATTGGTGAATAAATCTCGACGAGACGACAGCAATGCGCTCGGAAGTCAAAGCCTAGATAAACTCGATAACTTTTGAATAGATTTGAACGAAGTTACAGCGATGCGCCGCGCCCGGTAGTTAAAGCTCAAATATACTCGGTAAAACGAAAACTCACCAGCAAATCAAGTCGCTCGAATGTGAGGCGTCCTTGATCAACTTGAAAGAACTCGTCGAAAAAAGAAAAGAAAAGGTGAAGTCACCGAAAAAGTGCAAAGGAATTGTAAAGTTTGTTGTATTGGATGTGTATCAAATTTTTTCGGTATCTTACAACTGATATATATAGCCTAGCGTTATCAAGTCCAAGCCAATTACGACAAACATTACTTGACCTTAAAGAAAAGACTATCTAAAAAATAAACTAATTAAAATATTACAACTGAATCATCAAGATTTTCGTAGAGTCCAGATCTTCTTCTCCTTCCTTGACTTCATCGGCAACTATCCATCGGCCGAACACCAGAACAGACAAATCAGCATCTTCACGGCATATTCTTCTGGTCCATCAGACGGACTCCATCGGCCGATTCCAACACTGTGTATCTTTTGGTTTCTTTCAAATCGACCACCTTCTCTTCACAAAAATCACCTTCTTTAACACGTATAAAAAAACGGTGTCAATAGTTGGCGTCCCCAAAATGGATGTATGTGAGCCTGGAGCGCTGGCGTATCCTTGATTTTTCGATCATCGCCAGCCCCACCGAGCGAGCTTCCAGTCACCTGAGTAGTTCGAGTTCCTCTTGTGAGAGTGATCTGTCCTCTTGGGCGGTTTCGAGGTCTAGAATGATTTCTTTAACTATTGCTAGTTGGAGTTTTGTGTCTCCAATTTTTGTTTTTTTTCCACCTCTTGATAGCTTTGGCCGTTCGTGCCATTTTAATGTGCAGGCATTTTAAAGGCTGGAGTGATGGCACTGGTTTGGTCCAAGCTTGTTGTACTATCTCCTTGAATCCTTCCATGTGCACCCAGAAATTTTCAAATCTGAAATAGTTCTTCGGCGTGTGGTCGAGTTCGCCTTGGAGGAGCAATGGAGAGTGGTCAGACATGAGGGACGGCATGGAGTGGAGGTAGCAGGTAGGGAAGAGGAGCTCCCAATCAGCTGTGCAAAAAATTCTATCAATTCTTGTTAGCGTTGGGTTGTCTTGACCATTGCTCCATGTATAACGGCGGCCGTTTAAGCGGATCTCTTTTAGGTGAAGGTCGTCAATGGTCGCTCTGAATGAGCCCATGAGCCGGCGGTTCAAGTTCGTGTTGTTTTTGTCGGCCGCTTGGTATATGAGATTGAAGTCTCCCAACACGAGCCAGCGTTCATGTGCAGTCCTCGCGATGTCCTTAAGTTCCTGAAGGAACAAAAGCTTATCTGCATCCGTTTGGGGCCCATAAACCACCGTGATCCACCACTCCAAACCATCTGCTTTCATGGTGACCATGGCAGTGATAGCGTTGGCGGAGAGGGAGACGTGTGATAAGGAGAAGTGATCATCGGAGAGTGCTAGTAGAATACCACCCCTTGTTTGTGTGGCTGGCAGTGCAGCAAAATTGTTCAGGAATTTTGCGCCGAGCATCCGCAGGATCACAGCTTGGTCTACTGTTGCTAGCTCAGTCTCTTGTAGGCACACAATTGTGCTGCGGGTGTCCCGAACTAGCTAATGTACAGAATCTCGTCTTGCCCCATCATTCAAGCCCCGAACATTCCAACACAAAATTTGGCAATTACCTTGTGACATTGCAGGCATGTTTGGACCCAGTGATTAAGAACAGCAGAGCAGAAGAACAACGCCACACAAATAAGCTTACGATGGTAACATGAAAGTCCAGCCAGATGCACTGTGAAAGCCTGTGGCTGCAAGCTGGGGCATGGACGACGCCCGGCCGGAGGCGACAAGGGTGCAGACTCTTGGTAGTTGAAGGCCCCAGGCTACTACCAAGAAGTCGCACTGACGGGTACAGAGGAGGCGACTCAAAGAAAATAAAGGTTGGAGGACGACAAAGGTTGGAGGACGCGTCCTCGGCAGGCGGGCGACGACTTAGCTAACATGGCAAAGAGAGCCCTAACGAAGCACATCAAGAAGTCTCAGGCGTTGATCTGTCGCAGCAGCGCTGGTCCATCAAGGCCCGACAAGGCCTCGATCACCAAGCTTGAGAGCGGACCTTTGAACATGTTGATGAAGCGCTGCAGGAGTTCTTCTTGATCTTGGCACCCTCCCTCCTGTGCGATTGCCAGGCGCTTCAGGAGTATCTGCTGTGCACGGCTTTGGGCATCTCCCATCGGCCATGCAATAGCAGCCAATCTTGCACTCCGCCTTGTTGGCTTGCCTGGTGGCTTTCTGGTTCTGCGTGGCTTCACTTGGTTCTCCTGACAGGTGTGAAGCAGAGGCTGCTCAATGGGGCTAATGATGGTGCTGATGAAGTTTGCAGATGCCTGTTCCTGCTCTAGAACCCCTGCACTAGCACTATCTTGCTCAGGGGCCGCACGCTGCTGTTGCAGTTCAGTCGCTGCAGGCGATGCTTGCCCATTTTCTGCAGCAATGGGAGGGGCTGGCATTGGGGGAGTTGTGCTGCCAGCTGCAGCAGTGGTCGAGGCTGGTGTTGCAGGTTCTTGACTGGGCAGCAGTTCGTCCCAGGACAGCTCGGCGTGTGTTGACGGTGACGTAGCGCCGGAATCTTCAGCAACTGCTTGGTGGTGTGGTTCTTCCTCTTCATGTTCGTCCTGCGCTTCTTGCCGACGAGCTCGGATCTTGGGTGGCTGAGGGGAGGAATGGTGGTCGCCGCCCGCCTTGTCCAGCTTGCTGGCCGGGTTGCAGCGCGGTCGGTCCTCCGGTGTTGCCGTCCTTGCGGCGCGGTGAGGCCGCGGCTCGGAGCGAGCCCTCCTGCTCGTCCGGCGGTAACTCTGCTGCTCCCGGCTGCGGCCGCGGACACCAGGGGTAGAAGTAGCTCCCGGTGCCCGGCGCACCATGTCGCAGACGTCGTCGCAGACGCCGAGGGGGCGGCGGTGCCCTCCTGCTGTAGAGCTCCGGTCCTTGTGGTGTCCCCGTCTCGATTCCGAGCGCTCACGTCCCCTTTTGGGGGCACGTGATAGGCTTCGGAAGAGCCTGGAACTCCAGTTGTCTGTCGCGGCGGCCGCGACGGCCGTTGCCGTCATCGTCGTCGCGACGGTGCCTGTCGTGATGCACGGTGGGTGGGGGGTCGTGGCGGTCTCTTGGCGTGCGCTCGCCGTCGGCGACTCCGTAGCGCCATTTGCAGTCGCGGGGTGGGGGGATGCGCCCATCCCTGGTCGACGGTTCCTCGATGAGGTCCAGGTGCACAATGACCCGGAAGGACAGACCTCGGCGCCCTGCGGGGGGTTCCAAGCCGTGGTGAACCTCCACCATCCTGTCAGTGAGGGAAAGCCAGGTTACCTTGGGGATGAACGACGTGTTTGCAGTCCAGGCCCAGAGATTAAGAGCCCTCGTGTCCTCCCGACGCAGGGACTGCTCCTCCACGTAGTGCAGATCGCAGGAACTCGCCACCACGCGCTTGGCGATGCTCTCATTCCAGGCATGAAGCGGGATCCCCTCGAGGCAGAGGGGGACGTGGTACTTGAGGTCGGTGTTGTCGCCGTGCGTCGGAAGCTGCCACTGCCTGATGCGGAAGTCGAGGTTGCCGTAGGGGAAATCGCGGCGCTCCACCGCCGCATCACGGTGGTGTCGGTGCGCGAAGGTGATGAAGAAGTCCTCTGGGAAGTGTCTTGATACAATGAAGTCCTCTGGGCGCACCGCGAACTGGGAGCAGAAGGCTCGCTCCACGACGTCGGGGCTGATCTCCGGGCGGCCTCTTCCCAGCCACGCCACCACAGCGTTGGTGGACAGCCGCTCCAGCTCCCGCTCCATGTCGCGAGTGGTGGAGGCCACGGCGTACGCCTCCATGGGGCGCTCCGACGCATCCCCTGGCAACGCCACGCTTGCGTTCCCAAGTGGGGGGAAGTTGCTGTCGTCTAGACGTGGTGGTGGAGGTGGTCGGCGCGGCGGGGCAGCTTTGCTCGTCGAGGTGCAATGCCAAGCTTTGTGGCCAGAGCGACCCCAATTGAAGCACTTAACTGGGTCCCTGCAATCCGCAGCACAATGCCCTTTTGCCAAGCAGCGGAAGCATTTACCACTAACTGTTGAATCCTGAGGCTAAACTGCGAGACGAATCTAATGAGGTATCTTAATCTATGATTAGCGAATGGTTACTGTAGAATCACTATAGCAAATTATGAATTAATTAGGCTCATTAGATTCGTCTCGCGAAAAAGCACTCAGCTGTCAAAAAACATTTATAAACAGATTTTATTTAATACTATAAAATAGTAAAATTCTTTTTGATGTAATAGAGACTTTTGAAAAAAAGTAGAGCCAAACAAGACCTAACGCTTACCAGGAGATTTTCATATGCGGGCGTCCGGCGAGGAGAGGCACCGGTTTTTGGGCGACTTGACGTTGCTGGCGCATTGACTCCGCCGCGGCGCCCATGCTTCCGCCGTACCGTCGTCCATCCCTCCAGCTCGTCTTCGTGAACATCGCTAGGCCTTCTTCGGGGCTGCAACACAGTCGACTGACCTGTTGCTTCTAGTTGGGGGGAAATTGAATGTCTCCCCTTTGCAGCGGCAGGTGCTGAACTTGGCCCTGTTTGGTTTTGGGTATCACAAATAGCATATGATTCTCGAGAAAAGAATTTTGTATACATAGAATATTAAACGAAATTTATTTGCAAAAATTTTTCACGGATTTGTGTAATTTTTCGAAATGAATCTAATGACGGTAATTAATCAATGATTGAATACAGTGATACTACAGTAATCAATCTCTAATCGTGCGGTCAAAGACCTCATTAGGTTCATCTCGCGAAGTAGCGCAGAGTTGTGGAGTTAGTTTTACAAATTGCCTCCATTTAATACTCTTAATTATTGATTAAAATTTTTGTTGCTACCAAAACCGCCCAAGGCCGATTTTACTGCTCGGCGGTGGAGGTGGCAGTCAATGCGGATCTGAGGCAGGATTTGGTCGGCAGATGTTTGAGGCCGTGTTTTCGATAGGGTGTAAACGTAAAAAATTTTGCGTTTCGAATCTTCCCAATTTGAAGCACTAAATAAAGTCTATTTACAAAACATTTTGTATAGATGGGTTGTAAATCGCGAGACGAATATAATGATGCTAATTAATTCATGATTAATCAATAATTAGCGGATGATTACTGTAACATCACTGTTGCAAATCATGGATTAAGTAGGCTCATTAGATTCGTCTCGCGATTTACAGCCCATCCATGCAAAAAATTTTATAAATAGACTTTATTTAGTACTTCAAATTAGTAAGATTTTTTTTTACTTTAATGTGCTTACAGCTTTTTTGCGTTTACACGGTGTAACTAAACACACCTGAATCTCCGGGGTGAGTGGTGGCCGCTGGTGGTTGCTGGAGCAGTAAAATCGAAACGCACACGCTTTGAGGAGATTGGACTGGTCCGCGGCGCGGCAACGTAGGCGGGTGCTGAGTCCGCGGCCGGCGTCACCACGATGGATTTGAGGCGCGGCTGCCGGGAAGGCGACGATGGCCGCGTCGAATAGCGGCCAGGGATCTCGGTCTCTGCATGGTTTGGTTTGGGGCTGCGGCTTGGGGCTGACAGATCGGAAGGTCTTGGGGGGCTGAAGGGCGGCGGTGGTTGGGGGGCTCGTCGGCGGCGGCGGATCTGGGCTCGGTCGCCGTGGGGGCGAGGCGAGAGGTCGGGGGAGGGGAGGGGAGGCCATCCAGTACTATGCTTCGATTCACTTAACGTGCGTGCGTGTGTGCAAGAATGAAATGCACCAGAAGATGCCACATGTTCCAGATATTCCTCATCATATTTCTAAAGCAGGTAATGATTCCTGTGAAATGTAAACGCTTGGGATCAGATCCATACATGCTACATTGGCCTTATCAAGTAGTAGATAATATTAGAGGGCTGCATATTCATAAAATGATAGGTTACATTGAAAAACCTCTGATTCAAAAGCAAGGTCTTCCACAAATTTCATCATGTAATGGCAAACATAATACCCACATAGAAGCAATATTCTTTCACAGCCGGCCCGTGTTATGGGCCGGCGGTGATAATCCTTTCGAGGCAATATTCTTTTAGCTCAATTTTCACAATAGAAGCACATTTCAAAGATATAATATGATTCACACGTACATACATCAAATATAAATCAATCTCAGACTAAAATGTATCAAATGTTATTACAAGTGACACAAGTCCACACCAGAAGTCTTACAAGTTCTATAGGAGTTAATTCACATCTGTCACAAGTTCCATGACATAGTGCAAATATCCAACTCTAGCTGTGTTGTCATACATATGGTTGAGAGCCAACACATCTCCCGTTTCTCTAAACTCAATTAGCTTATAAGCCCCAAGGCGCAGAGATCGAGCTGATCTTCAAAGCTGGGATCGTTAATATAATTGTTGAGGCCTCAGAGAGCATCTCGAGCACAGTAATCCTGCACACAATTGCATCAGGCAGTGTAGATATCATTAGTTATTGGGGAGGTATCTTGTAATGCTGCCCGTAGAAGGAAAGATAGTTAGAATATGGATGATAGTTATTATAAGAACTATACGGCGCATAAAATAGGATCAAGATCATTAACAAACCTTCAGGATGTGTGGCTAGTTTGCTCTACTTTACAGTTATCCTAAATCGATCTCGGTGCCACACTGATGAGTTTCTCCACTACTTTCATCTGCCATGATGTGATAGTCGCTTCAGCCATTATTCCTCCATTCAGAAGGATAGTTCATAAGTTATTTAGCACTTCAACTACTGGCCAATTTGCCAGCTCATGATCACAAGATTATAAAGCATGAAGCACTTCAAAGTTAAATGAGAGCAATTCAAACGTAGTTCAGTAAGTTGGCACTTTCATCCTAAATCATACCTCCTCATATGAAGAATCAAAACGAGCTGGAAGGAGGTACGTAGTACATGTGTCATCAGAGATCCCGCATTGCTGATTGGGCCAGCACAATTGAAATCATTGATGTTAAATGTTGAGGTAATCAATTAATTCAACAAGATACATGTCCAATTTCAGATACAGTTTTCTGTCATTGCTTCAGAACTCAGTAGCAGTGTAATACTTATGATTCTATCTAAGATTGGCCTGCCTCACGTCAGTTAGTCATCATACGCGGCAGATGATTCCAAGCTGTAAGAAGAAACGTGCCATTTTTTTCTCTTTTTGTTTCTAATGCAATGGAACAGAGCACTTCATTCACTTAGACAACTAGCTGAAGATTTGGTTTTCCTAGACATTTCATCAAACAACATGCATGCATACCTCAGCTCACTTTAATGTCTGGCGGCAGTGTGCGAGGGACGTGCTGCCTCTGTCCTCGCCGGTGGTGGGGAAGTTCAGCCATGCTGCGCGGCGGCCAGGCCGCACGACGGGCTGTGGCACAGCGTTGGGGCGGAGGCCGTCGACCAGGTGCCACGGTGGGGCGCAGTCCCCACGGGCCGCGGCGTCGGGCAGCGCAGTCGGACGTCGACGCGGACGATGTGGCTGCGGTGCCGCTTAATGTAGGGCGCCACGGGCACCTGCGCCCCACCGGCGGTGGCTGCCTCGTCCACGGCCGCCAGTGCAACAACCGCGCCGGTGCCGGCGCCGTTGCTGGTGGGCGCTCCGGCAGGCGGGGATCGGCGGGCGGCAGTTTGGCGCATCGGGGCAAGACCGGCGTCGGGGCGGATATGCATCTGAGGCCAGCGGCGGCGCCGAGAAGAAGCAGATCAACGGCGACGCGAACGGGTAAAAGCTTCTTTGTTTGAGCACGAGCGCCGTTGGTGTAGCTCGTGATACGGGCCGGGCCTTTCACTGCCGGCCCCAAATGTAATCAGCTCGGTACTCAAAATCATTATCACCGTCGGGCGTCGGCCCATGGCGCTAGCACCGGTGGTGATAATCAGTTCCATTTCCACCGTCGGCCCCTATCACGAGCCGACAGTGAAAATCATTTTCACCACCCGTTCAACTTCTATTATGCTCTTCTATTTAGAAACCGGTGAAGCATTTTCACTGCCGGTTTCTATTAAACAAGTGGTAAAAATAACGGTAGTAAAAATAATATTTGTAGTAGCGTATCTGTTATAAGCTCCAAACATATAAAAAGGAATTATGAAAAGCTTTAATCAAACATTGCAATATAATGCTTTAAATCACTATATAAAGGAATTTGAATTACTATTGGATTATATCTTTAAATTCTTGGTAACCCTCCTGATTGTAGTCCAAGGGGTCCAAAAAAATCATGTGGCCATCCAAAGGTCTTAAAACTACTAGTATCCAATGGTCACTGCACACAAACTTTTAGTCAGCCTACAATTAATCATTAACTAGCAGTAATAGTTCCTGATCTGGATCAAATAGGTAAGCATTGGAAACACTCAAAGTTGTAGGCTCCAAGTATGTGACTCATCTTTTGGCTGTGATACATGACATCAGTCAAGTATTTTTCAACAGCTTTTGGCTTTAACCGTAGGTAAGTTTGAAAGTTTGTGCATGGGTCTAGAAATCCGATTAGTGCATCATAGGCTCTGGCTTCTTGATACATGCTATAATTACAAAATAATTAGGTTACAAACAAAAACAAGTAGCTAGGCCATGAACATGCTTCAAAGTTGTAGACACTTACAATGTCCAGCATCTCATCAATTTAGAATCCAAGCACAGCATGTGGTACAGATTCTGCAAATCATCAAAATCAACCCAAAGTCTATCAGATCGGTGCTGAAACTGCTTATATCCAAACTTCCCCACCAGGTTATAATATCCCTGCTCATTGGTCGCCTTCATGTACCAATCATGCAAAGCCCTACACTGAAGTGACATTTTCACTAAACGTGTTTGTGTGCAAAGCGGCAATCCTTGCTCATACTGTTCAGGAACTAGAAATGCACTGTAGTTCTTGTGTGCGGGTTTATCGTCCTTCCCTTCACTAGCTGCTTTTGTGCTAACTTCTCTGGATATGCTATGGAATTTTCTGCAGGTTTATCCTTTTCTTTGCTCTTTGATATCTTGGGCGATGAATCACTAGCCTACTGATGTTACTTGAGTAACCTGTTGGCACTTTTAGATCATGCAAGCACTAACACAATTTGGTTTTCTCGACCTTTGAGAGAGTAAAGAAGGACGGTGGAAGGTAACTTTTGCTATTTGGTCTCCCTTCAGGGTGAAGCTCCGGCCTGATGTTCATATCAGCTATATCTTTTCGTGACTTGATACCATCCTTAAGTAGGCTTCCGGGGATTCTTGCACATACATTCTTTGTCAAATGCATCGCATCAACGCTGTGACGGATGTCCAAATCACTCCAGTAAGGCAAGTAGTCCCAGAAGATGGATCACTTCTTCCACATTGACTTTGGTTCATCCTTTTATGGAGCATGATGCTTTCTCTTAGCAAGAAAAACATTGACATTTTGAACCTTCTTAAATACTTCGGCCCCACTAAGAGTTTTTCGAGCCAAACCCTGCTCCTTTGTATTGTCAAACAAAGACACCATGTTGCGGTACCTATGGTTCTTACATAAGAATTGACGGTGCCGCATGTATATAGTTTTCCAAGAGTTCTTTAGGAAAAGATTAAATGTATCATCTCCACAACTTAATAAGCATGCAAAACCTCCCTTTATAGTCTGTCCCAACAAGTTATCATTGGCCGGATAGTCAGTTGTAGTCACAAACACCATTGCGCCCAATTCAAAATTGTCTCTTGTACTCATCCTAGACTTGAACCCCTTAATTCCACAATGTTGCAAAATCTTCCATCAACAGTTCCTGGAAAACATCTATATCATTTCTAGGTTGCTTCGGCCTTTGGATTAGTATCGGCATCATTATGTACTTGCGCTTCATACATAGCCAAGGAGGGAGGTTGTACATACTGTTGACGCTCACTAACGACTAATTTCAGGCATCATCTTGAGCCTGAAGTCATGAGAATAAAGTCTCATACCTGCTGATGTTATCTAGAAAGAGCCAATTCCACGTTTCCTCTTAGAAATATTATTACATTGGAATTCAGGCAGAAATGCAGGTAAAACAGGCTTCAAGCATCAAGATACAAACCCGACCATCAGAGCAAGCTATCAGCTTCTGCATGAGCAAATGAAAGACGAGCGTCAACACTAGTGGTGAGAGTTATTGCTAACGAATTCTACAAAGTGTAGGTGTACATTTGTGTGCAGGTTACTTATGCTTGGAAATGAGAAGAGAAGGCAACCCAAAAGCAAGGTGACACATCATGGATCCGAGGCAACAACTTCTCGATGAATCAGACGCATTCACGAGGATCTACGGGCCCACCAGAGCTACCAAACTGACTTAAGACAAGCCCAAACCTATATACATGACATGAGGGCTCACCTAGCAGCCTTCAGACCAAGAGGTGTGGTTGGTCCCCAATGGCAGTTTGGCTTCATTCCCGGGCGAGATGAGGGTGGTTCCCTCCTATAAATACAAGGGGAGGGGCTCCAAATGAACACACACCACACACTTCACACAACACATTTTACTCTTCTCTTGAGTCCTCACTTGAGGTGTAGAGTCACCTTAGGGAGTTTAGGAGTAGAGGTACTCAGGAGGGGCACCGGTAACGGCTCTCTTCTCCAATTTGTACCTCTCCGAGAGTGAGAGAGAGTCGGGGGAGGTGTTGGGTCTGTCGGCGCTCTTCTCCGCTTGTACCTTAATGGATGCTTATTCGGTTGTAAGTGTTCGAGACTTTCTTATCTAGAATTAGAGTTTAGATTGCAAGTTATCATCTCTGCCTTATATAAGTTGATGTGTATGCTTAGAGAGTAGCATTTGACTCTAGAGTTGGGCTCCAGATAGAAAAGAATAATCCTGATCGCCTATAGAGTTAGTAGGGAATAGCGTAGATGTGGTGTCTAGGCTGGACTATACAACTCATTTGTCTGATAGTCCCACGGTTTGTAGAGGTAGCCGGTAGGTGGTGACAGCCCTATTCGAGCCCTAGTAATCCTCCACGTTCGGATATTGGATAGAGCACGTATTATTGAAGCTATCGACTTGTATAAGCCGGTCGAAACCAGTAGCTCGAAGTACAACAGCGACATGATCTCTTCTTCGAATTATAGATTCTAGATCTTAGAAAGTCCTCTCTGCCCTATCCTACTACACCAGTGTGTGTGTGTCCTTGGACAGCCTGAACCCGTAGATAGTGTACTCACGTTCCCCAGTGGATACGATATCCTGAAATACTCTTGGGTGAAAGCTACAGTGGTGTCCTTGCGCTTGCGGATTTTATTCGTGACGTTACAAAGTACCAACAAGCTTTCTAGCGCCATTGCTGGGGAATGGCAGCTACATTATCTACGGACTCAATCGTCCTCGTATCTCTTTCCTTTTCTTTATTTCTACCTCAACCCCCGCTACCCATGGAGCAGCTATCATTTCCACAGCTCTCTAACCCCAAGGGCGAGTTCTGGAAGCCATCATCCTCATCGAATCCATTTCTTTCGGCAAGCGGTGAACCCCGCCCTGCCTTCAAAGCCATGGTTCGAAATCGACCCTTCTCTGGAACAATTAGTGAAGATCTCGGCGATCATTTGAAAGTGTTCGAGGAACTGTGTTCGAGATTGGTAATCCCAGGCATGACACAGGAGGCCTTGCGGTGGAAGTTGTTTCCTTTCTCTCACAGAGAGGGCGGAGCAATGGTACACCCGCATGATAGGAAGTATGTGCGGTAATTGGAAAGAGCTTCGAGCTGACTTTTGCCACTCGTTTTCTCGCGATAAACGCATAAACTCCCTACCGATAGATATCCTCGACTTTAAGCAATTAGAGGAGGAGTTCATAGATGCAGCTTGGGTTAGATTCTTACGCCTTTTGGCGTCTAGCCCAGACTTGTCTCTACCTGAGGATGTATCATTGAACATCTTATGCTCGGGTTTAGGCATGAAATCTGCCCTGAACCTCGACATCGCCGCCGGAGATTTGTTTGCTCAGATAACTCTAATGGAAGAAAGAGAGATCTTAGATTTTCTATTAGAAAACTCTTCATTCCCTACCAACCACAACGAACCCATCCAACAAGAGTGCGAGTCACACCAAGAGGATCTTCTAGCAGCTGAATCCAGTCCGTCAACTTCTACATCCTTAGATTTCAGCCATAGAACTCGCGCCCGAACTAGGAACATCAGACGAATAAGAAATTCAACCTCCAAAGTCCTGTTTTCGATTCGAGGATGAACCTTTACGAAACATCTGAAACACCTCGAATCATCTTAGGCACGAGGAGCCTATGAAATCGTTGTGTCTTTATGAGACTCTCGATGCAATTTCCTGCCATACACTCACATTGGATTGGTCAAAGGAGGCAAAGCGTGCTTCCGAAGCAATTCGGATTAGCCCAACCTCTGCAACCATCACTTGTTCTATGAAGGGAAATAACGTAGAAGCTCTTCATGACCTTGCTGCTGAGGTTTGCATCATACCCGAGTGCCTCTTGGATACTCTTGTGGGTAACAAGCCTTTAACCCTGACCGATAAATACTTTAAAAGTCCATCAGGACTGTACTTTGAATGTCGAGGAATTGCAAGGGATGTGCCTATTATCATAGACCAAATTGAGGTGCATTTAGATTTTCACATCTACAACATCGTCAATTTTGATCTTCTCCTAGGCCTCCTACTAGAAAAATTCTGGCATCTCATGGGAGCCTAGATGAAATGCCAAGGGAAAATGCTTCCGCCACTGCTACCCGTTGTTTAGAAAATCCCATGGCAAAGCATTTCTCTGAGCAGAATTTGCTCGAGGAGATAATGCATACATCTCCATTCATATCATCCGAGCCCATTCTCTTGGGAGTTCTAGAATCCTCTGAAGAATACGATTCGGAGGGTAGCCTTCACTCTTGTGAACGATCATCATCATCCTTGACCGAGTTTGAGCCACTTCCCGATGGCCTAGAATCTGTTGTTCTCGACCTTGATCGAGATACGACTATGAGCTTTCACGACAAATCTCTTGAGATGGAGAATCAATGGGCCATGGAACTTTGTGAGGCCCCGACTCTGGAGTCCAAAGAAAAAGATTCCACAAATGAGCATGGGAGTTTCTTTTGACATACCACGTAAACCATGCTCATTCAATGCAACTCCAGAGTCAGGCATGCTTAGTGCACCGTGCATACACGAGGACTACAACCAACCTAAGGTCCTCTTTTGCAAAATCTTCAAAAGATTGGTTGTAGATGTATATGTTTATCGTAAACATTGCAGATTTTGTGGGTGCACTATGGCACTAACCTTGTAGCTAGCTTCAATGATTGGTGGTGAAACAATGACCCATCACCAATGAAGGCTATAAGGGTTATCATGGTCGAGCTTATGACCAGAAACAAAGCACTGCGGGAGATAGCCCGGACTATCATTTATTTATTTACTTCTTTATTTCCCTTCCAATAAAACGCAAGAGCATGTTCTAGGATATAGTTTTCCTTTGGGTATTTTTGGTCTCTAACCTTTCCAGGGGAAGATCAAGAAGAATGATGGACAAGTAACACCTCGATATGCCTTGATGAAGGAACAACTACAAGAGGAGACTTGAACTCCATACACTTAAAGGCTTGCAAACTCCAAGTGTGGGGGAAGTATGTCAGTACCCCGAAATAAGTTCCTTTCTCAATTCATATCTTGTCTTGGAATTGGTGTATGTCCTTGCGTCTTGCTCTATAAAAAAATAAAAAAATGAGAGGAATTGCCATGGTGACAACATTGAGTCTTCTTCAACAAAACGCCATGGTAAGTGCTCTCAATGTCCTACTTTTGAAATTAAGCAAAGCCCTGCCAGGAGGATGCTCGAGGATCACCAGCTTCATGCTCATGCCTATCTCCCTTCGAATAATGCTCAATCATGCTTCGTGCTCCCTTTATCTGTCCTTGTATGCTTTGGTTTGAATGTGTGTGGTGCACAACACATTCATAGGCGTTTTAAATCAAGCATGGTGTTTGGGCTAAAATGTCCTCTTCAGGCAAACTAGACCTTGGTCAAGTTTGATTGATGTTCTAGAGTTAATACCTTTATAGATATTGGTTGCATATGTGGACTAACCCTTGCAGAAATCTTTAAATCCAATTGGGCGAGTCAGTGAGCTGAATTCAAATGGAAAGGTAAGCCAATGTTTTGGATTAATGTTGCACAACATACTCATGTGGATGCAATCTTAGTTCATCCTTGCTTGAGTAAGTATCTTGGTGAGATTAAATTTTAGTTTCAAATAAATTTTAGGAGCTCTCTGGTTCTTAAAACCGGTAGAGCTATTAGTTTGTTTCCATATTTTTTGTTTTTGAATAAGCACTAGGTACAAGAACAAGTGTGGGGGAGATCTCTCGGTGCCTTCAAGCATATACACTCAAGATCTCCCACAACACGTGCACAACACCGAATGAACCAGCACGTAAAAAGCCAAGACGAACTGGTGCTAGCAAGGTTTGGCCAACTGGAACTACTACCGTTCATTCTTCATTGTGACGGTTTGCGCACCCTAACCCTCGCTCTCCCTAACCTATGAGTTTAAATGAAAGCTTGGTTAATCATTAAAATTAAACTCAATGTATCATCTGGTTCTGTGATTCTCTATGATTGGTTTGTATACTTCTTATTCTTTGCTAAGTCTGAGCTTGTGAATCATATCTTAGGGAACCCATAATTATTAAGTTGTCGACTAGTGAGATATGGTTTGACGGAAGAATCCTTGCTTTATCTACTTCTATATCTAGGAAATTTTTATAAAAAAGAAAACCTCCATTGGCTTTACAACTCCACGTGTTTGTCCTACCAAAGGAATATAATGATCTTCATGATACAAATCTTTACACATATGTGCCTTGTTGTTGCTTTGAGCTTCATCAAACTTTATGACCCTAGTGAGATGTCTTTCATACTTGTTTGATCAAGATCATGTGCTCCACCAGCTGAACTTCTACACTAGAAGGCAGCTATCACTATGTAAAAAATGACCTATAGTGACGTGCACAAAGGTGACATGTTGTTGTTTTACATCACCTTTGCTATATGGGTGAGGCGCGAAGATGATGCACGTCACCTTTTACCTCTTGGTGGCCTCTCTAAAACGTTGCCAGTCACCTTTGAAATGATATAGGTGACATGCAACATCAAAGCACGTCACCTTTGTTATAGGTGACGGGCCACATTTATGGCCCCTCACCTATAAGTTTGATATAGGTGACGGGCAACAATAAAGCACGTCACCTATAAGGTCAGTATAGATGACAGACTTTGATAAGTAAAAGGTGACGGGCAATATCAAAGCATGTCATCTTTGTGATGACATAGGTGCCGTGCAATATCAAGGCGCGTCACCTTTGTAACTTTTATTAATATTTGAACATACAATTTTTGAAAAATTCAAATTGTCTCAAATAAAAAATTAGTCTATACAAAAGTTGTAGGCCTCAACCAGATCTACAACTTTGTAGTTCAAAATTTTTTCAGTTGAGGTTGTTTTGGTACCCAAATATATGGTATAAATTTTGAATTTCAAATTTTCAAAATTTTCAAATGACCTCAGATGGAAGAAAGGTGTATACGAAAGTTGTAGCTCGCCACTAGATCTACAACTTTGTAGTTGAAAAGTTTTTCATTTGAGATCATTATAGCTGTGAAACAGGTTATATAAGATATTAGAAAGTGATGGTAAAAGGAAACTATCTCATTTCTCATCACATGTGATGGTGTAGCCTAGTGGTAGGGAAAGATACGCGCGAGGCTGAGGTTGTGGGTTCGAATCCTAGTAACGCAAAAAAATATCGCACATGCGCATATTTGCGCAAAAAAAGAAAATATTTTTTTGATTTTTTATTCCCGCTGCAAATATTTATTTTAGCACGCAAAAGAATGATGCCCGTCACCTATGTGTTCACATAGGTGACGGACTAAGAATACCATAGGTGACGGCTCACACTGATGCCCGTCACTTTTTAGGTACATAGGTGACGGGCTTTTGCCCGTCACTTTTCTGTTCTAATCAGTGACGATGTACAGGTGACGGGTGCGATGGCCGTCACCTTAGGGAGATGACGCCCGTCACTATAGGCCTCTTCTTACATAGTGTATGCCATTCCATCCATCCACAAAATTCATGGTAGACACTTCAAAATTCATAGGTAAGGGTGAAGTTTAGAATCTGTATGCAGGTGTCATATCATGTGAAGTCGGGTCCGCCTTAGTTCTTGCTTTTACTTAAGACAAGCCCAAACCTATATACATGACATGAGGGCCAACCTAGCAGCCTTCAGACCAAGAACCAGGCCGAACGGGCGCAACCCATGGCCGATCGACCACCATAGTCGGCCGACCATGTGGTGGCGGCCCACGGGCCCCACCGACTCTCAGTGACACGTGGGAAGGTGAGGTTGGTCCCCAAAAGTCGGTCGAAACCAGTAGCTCGAAGTATAACAGTGATGTGATCTCTTCTTCAAAACATAGATTCTAGATCTTAGAAAGTCCTCTCTGCCATATCCTCCTACACCAGTGTGTGTGTCCTTGGACAGCCTGAACCTGTAGATAGTGTACTCACGTTCCCCAGTGGATATGATATCTTGAAATACTCTTGGGTGAAAGCTACAGCGGTATCAGTGCATTGCAGATTTTATTCGTGACGTTACAAAGTACCAACACATACAGAGAAGTAGTGGCCAGGTGCTGTGTTTGCTATTCCAGTCACCATAAGGATTTATTGCATCGGTAGTCAACCCAAACCTCAAATTCTTTGGATCACCACCAAAAGTCGGATATATCATATCAATCTTCCTCCACTGCATTGCATCAGCTGGGTGTCATAGCATTCTATCTTTCCTAAGTTTATCGTCGTGCCAAGATGCCAGTTCTGCATCTCTTGAGTTTGCGAAGAAATGTTTCAAGCGAGGAATTATGGGCAAGTACCACATCACCAAAGTGGAAATTCCTTTCTTCAACTCCTCACCCTCTTTTAACCTATCATTGTTCTTTGAATCGAGGGCTTTTGCATACCGGACATGCGAGCAAGTTTGCATACTTATTGCGGTAGAGGATACAATGGTTTCGATAGGCATATATGTTTTGAACTTCCAATTCAAGTGGACAAATGATCTTCTTTGCATCATATGTTGTAGAAGACACTAGGTTTGGCTTAGGAAGGACATCTTGTAGCAGACATAGATCATCAAAACATGTACCAGACCAACCATGAGTTGCTTCAATCGTAAGAGGTCAAGTGTGAAATGCAACAAGGCATGCCTCTCATTACAACCTGGATACAACAACTTCTCTTGGGCCTCTAGTAAAGCCTCAAATTTTCTATGTCATCCCTCACTACATATCTTAGCTTCAGCGTCCCGCAACATCTGATCCATTTTCAATGTGTCACAAATGAAAATATCAACTTTTAGTGGAACAACATTGCTAGAGGGTATATCATCTCGATCGATTGTGTCATCTGTAGCTTCATGTGAAACCCCTACGGATCAAGTGTGATTTGATAATGGATGAGTGAGCCCATGTCTTCAGATTGTTGAAGTCAAGGCATGGACAATACATTTGTTCTCTATTCTTCTTTTGCATATCATCCTTGGCCACTTGAAGAAAAGAAAAGACACCACTGATATATTTTGGACACATTGTACATCCATGCTCTGTCCATCTGCAATTAAAATAATACAGATAAGTTTCAAATCAAATTCACCGTTCCTTAGAAAACTAGATCCACTATCTAGATATGTAATCTAATTTTGGAGATCATGATGGATAATACACTAGATACAAGATGAAACCATAAAAACTAACCAAATTTTGGAGTGACAATGTAACACTCAAGATGAATAAAGGATAAAATACGCTTTCTACATGGGAATACATAAAGTTGATGGCTAATTTTTTTTCATCCGTTGCTCGATTGGACAAACGGATACTGTGGTTCCGTAGAGCTCGTCGAGTACATTCCGTTTAACTATCTACATGTCGCGTTTGGAGTTTGAATCAAAAAGTTATATTTTTTAAGTTGCTAGACGGGCAGGCCATGCTAAGTACTGCATGCTACAGCACCCGCACTACAGTACCCCCTTCTAACCCTAACCCCCCCATCCCTACCTGCGCTGCCCCTTTGCCGTGGGTGACCAGATCGAGAAAAGGAGAGTGTAGCGGGAGAGGAAGAGAAGAGAAGAGAAGAAAAATTAGGGCACGCCGTCCGTCGCCATTGTTCCTCTCCAAAAACCGGTTAGGATTCCTGTCCTCTTTCTGTTTTCCCCAGGGGCAGATTTGCCAGCCGGGCTGGCAGGGCTTGAGCCCCCCTACCCTAGCAGTGCCTTTGGAGCCTTCCCTTAGCCCCCTCCCCCCCCCAAAAAAATCGGCCATTAACGAAGGGAAGGAAGGGCTAGGAGCGTCGAGAAGCCTTCTGGGCGGAGGTTGAAGACGACCTGGGCGTTTATTTTTTCCTGGGCCTTTTTTCATTAATTTCAGAGGCCCATCACTTGGCAAGTAGCCCAATAGCAAACAAATAACATACTGAGTCCAGAGACCAGAGGCCCAGTAGTTTCTCACAATCTCACCTCCATCGGCCGACACACTGATTGGGCGCCGCGTGACTGTGCGATTCGCAACGCTCTCGCAGGAAGAGGCGGCGGCGGCCGGCGGGCGGCCTAGGGTTGCACTTGCGCGGCGCCAGTGGCCGGTGGCAGTAGTGTGGGTGCGGGCGCTGGGCGTGCGGCGGTCGAGGGCCTCGACTGGTGAGGCGACCGGCGGCAGGGCCGCAGGGGCGAGCCGCGAGCGTGCGGCGAGGAGGCGCGCCAACGTCCGGTGAACCAGGAGCAGGCGGTGAACGGCGAGCCGGCGTCTGGCGAACCAGCGGGCGGTGGTGGCCGGCCTGCTGATCTGGGCATCCGGCAGCCTCGCAGTTCCCCATTTCCCCAATCCCCATCGAGCCAGAGAAAGAGACAGTCAGACAGAGGTATTTTTTTCTTTTTCTTTATTTTTCTGAACTTTCAAGCATGATTTATGAACACAGAATTAATTTTAAAATTTGATTATGATTTAAATTGCAGATTGAGATTGTTCAAATGTCTAAAAGAACATTGCGCACATATTTCCCCAGTACAAGTGGTACTGGTACATCAGCATCTCCAGGCACTAATGATAGCACATATCAACCAAAGATACGTAAAATGGAATTTAGTCAATCCGATGTTGTTGGAGATCTAGGAAATCGCAAACCAATTGAAGAATATGCACATGAAATTAGAGACCAAGTAAGAAGAGCATATGCTTTGTGTGGTCCAACCCAACCTCGTAATTTTATCTTTCCTCACAAATGGCAAACTGGTCAATGGAGATCATTTCAAAAAACTTGGTTTGATGAGTTTGATTGGCTAGAGTTTAGTGAAAAGAAGGATGCAGCTTATTGCTTATATTGTTATCTTTTCTTTGATCCGGGGAAGCCTGAAAAATTTGGTACCTCTGTCTTTGCAAAGGATGGGTATGTTAACTGGAAAAATGCTAAGGACACATTTAATCAACACTCTACTTGCAAGACTCACAACAATGCTAGGCTAAAGTGTGATGACTTTATGAACTAGAGAACAAATGTCGGTAGAAAAATCCAGAGAATTAGCAAGGAGGAAGAGAAAAGATATGAGATTCGCTTGAACTCTTCTATAGATGTAGCAAGATTTCTCATAATGCAAGGTGAGGCTTTTCGTGGACACGATGAGTCCTCTACTTCCAACAACAAGGGTACATATAGAGAAATGGTTGATTGGTACAAAGACAAAGTTGAGATTGTCAAGGATGCATATGATAAAGGTGCAAAAAATTGCAAAATGATATCTCTTCCTATACAGAAGGACATAACAAAAGCATGTGCAGAGGAAGTCATGTCAATAATTATGGATGAGATTGGAGATAAAAAAATTATCTGTGTTGATTGATGAGTCCTGAGATGTATCAATAAAAGAACAAATGGCTGTAATTCTGAGGTTAGTAAATAATAGCTCTATTTTTGTATCTCGACTTTTACTTCTACTTGTACTTGTACACTTGTACTAACATGGAACAAATAAAATGGGGTTTGCTAGCAATCTCTAGGCTTCGTGGGCAAGGATATGATGGAGCTTACAATATGAGAGGCGAATTTAATTGTGTGCAAAAATTGATTCGAGATGAAAATCCTTATGCTTTCTATGTGCATTGTTTTGCCCATCAATTGCAATTAGTGGTTGTTATAGTTGCAACTTCTACTCTAGCCATTTCAGATTTCTTTAACTATATTTCTCTAATAGTTAACACTGTCGGTGCATCTTGTATGAGAAAGGCATGATGTGTTGTTGGAGAAGTTGGAGAGTGGGGAGATCAACACTGGAAAAGGTTTGAACCAAGAATGTAGTCTAGCAAGGCCCGGAGATACTAGATGGGGTTCACATCTTAAAACTTTACTTCGTATTTTGGTGATGTGGGAAGCTGTCATAGACATTCTTGAGATAGTAAGGAAAGATTCTGTTAAACCAACAAATAATGGGGGAGCTTTTGGTTTAATTGGTAAAATGGAGAGCTTTGATTTTGTGTTCATAATTCATTTAATGATACAATTGTTGAGCATCACAGATTGTCTGTCACGTGCTTTGCAAAGGAAGGACCAAGACATTGTTGAGGCAATGCATTTGATCATAGATGTGAAAGAGCAGTTGCAGGATATGAGGGATAATGGATGGGATCCATTATTCAAAAGAGTGAAAGAATTTTGTGATAAGAATGAGATTGAAGTGCCAGATATGGACAAGGAAATAAATGCTAGAGGGATATCTGCACGTAGAAAGCAAAAGGCAACAAACATGCACTTCTACCATGTTGAGGTTTTCCTTGCTGCCATAGATGCCATTTTGTCCGAGATGAATCATCGATTTGGTGAAGTTAGTTCAGAATTATTAGTATGCATGGCTTGTCTTAACCCAAGAAACTCCTTCTCTAATTTTGATGTGGATAAGCTTGTGAGACTTGCTCAAATTTATGCTATGGATTTTGATGTTGGTGACCTTATTCTTTTGCCAACTCAACTGAGAAGTTTTGTCAGTCGTGCTAGAAGAACTCAAGATTTTCTTGGATGTGTGGAGCTTGGAAAGGTTGCTGAAATTATGGTCAAGACTGAAATGAACACATCTTATCCATTGGTGTATCGGCTCATTAAGTTAACATTAATTCTTCCGGTGGCAACAGCTACAGTTGAGAGAATATTTTCTGCTATGTCTATTGTAAAGACAGATTTGCGTAACAAAATGGGTGATGAATGGCTCAATGACTTAATGATATGCTACACTGAGAAGGAGATATTTAGAAGCATCAAGAATGACAAAATCATAAAACGGTTTGAAGACATGAAGGACCGGCGTATGTTAGTGCCTCGGAACAATTTAGTGGTATGATATTCGTTCTCTTCCACTTTTAAAACTTTAAAGTTAGATACTTGAAATTTGTATACTAATTTTTTCCCTTATATATAGATTTCTTCTAATGCTTCATGAAAAATACGGCAGCGGGAATGCGTCCTCAACTCGTCTTCGATCGATCTTTTGTTGGTTAGTCATAACTCATAAAAATTGTATCTTTCACATCTTATTATGCGTTTTATGATGCATTTTTGATTTTTATCTAACTTATCATGTAAAACATAAAAAAGTACAGTATGTTAGCTTTATATGGGATATAACTAAGTTAAGTTCTTTCGTTCAGCCCCTCCTAAATTTTTTTTTCTGTATCCGCCACTGGTTTTTCCCATCTCCATGGGTTTTCCTCGCTGTTCATGGTGGTGCCCCATGTGTGCTGCAGCTTGGAGAAGGATTACGGTGACCCTCGCCGCTAAGCAAACGGTGGGGAATCGTTGTTGGTATCGTCGTCGACACCGTTGCCTTTGTTGTTTGCAAGGGAAAACCCTCGGTGAGACTTGCTCTTGCTGTAGAACATGTTTTCCCCCTGGTTTTAGAGGTTTTTAGCACATGGGAGAAGCGGTAGTACTCGCGGTTTGGACTAGGATTAAGGTTTTACCCTCGTCACTATACTCAGCACACCATCAGTCTGCACAGTTTTTGTTCGTGGCAGTTTTTCGTGGTCTTAATGATCTCAAAAAAATATCAAACCTTTATATCAGTTGGAGAAGAGTTAGAGATCTTTCCATGGCCGCAGAGAACACCTCAGTCGGATTTAAGATGAGGGAGAAACTAAGGATGCAATCTGACTGTTTTTCAGTCTCGTAATTCTGGGTACTGTCTGTTAACCTGAAGTTTAGGAAATATTAATGGAGTTTTTGGACTTTCTGCTAGTTATAAGAGTTGTCTATAATTTCATAATCTTTCCAGATTGGTAAAGATCATATTCATCCGCATTTTGGAGCTCCAGTTATGACTATCTCAGTAGAACTATTCTGCAGAATCTATCAGAATATCAGATTAAGGTTCACCTTGAATTTACCCAATCTTAATGATTTTTTCTATACTTTTGGATAACTAGAAAGTTGTAGGCTATGAAGTTAAATTTCTTTTGGAAAAATATCAGAATTTTTCACCATCAGAATCAAAGAATCCAAAAAAAAGAGAAGCAACAGTGCTGCTGTTTTCACTAGATTAGCATATCTTGATGTGAGGACGTTGGGTTCGGGCGTAGGATTGCTTTACTCGATGTTTTTTATTTTGAAGTATGTTTATTTTGGTGCTGAGCTATGTTTGTGAACAGATGGTGCACCTTCGGACTGTGCTTAGCTCACATTCTTGATCTTCGGTGAAGGCAAGTAAACGTAGCGATGTGGTCTACTCGCTTTAACTTTGTTATTTGAATTGCCTCCATTAAATTTCAGAAGCTCACACTAGCCAGATAAGATCTGATTTTTTCTTTATTTGTGGATTTATATGTTTGTCCACTTGTGGCATTGCTCTTGGAGTTATAAATTTTGGAAGTATATGAAGTTCATGCATTGCAATTATACTTTTGCACTCTCATATTGAATATGCATATGAAGAAACCGTAGCCGGATTGGTGCGGTAAGTACCGGTACATCAACGCACATTGAGATATAGCAATGTGGTTGCAGCCCTCACTTCCTTCCTTGGGATTTGTGGGTAGAAGTGAAGTCATCAATTGCATTGCACCATAAGCATGTGCATTAAAGCATTCATAATGCATTGCACAATTTGCATATGCACTGAAGCATCATTATGAAGATCTCTACCTAAAGTTACACTGTCTCAGTATAATGCTTCTTTTATATGAAATTATTAATTTGATGTTTAATCAAATTGTGATTTAAATAGCTTGGTTAAGGCAGTTTGCTTGCTAAGGTTTTTTATAAACCTCACACTTTGATTCCCCCCCCCCCACAGGTGCTTGAGCTTGGATGTTGCATGCTCAGGATGGGAGTAGCAGCACGTGTGCACACACACAGCTATATATGTTGAACAAATGTTTTATAATAAAATATTTGGATGTGGAGATTCTGATGTTGTTTCTTTTCTCTCGCGTGGTTCAGTTTGTGAAGTGTTTCTTTCACTCCAGTGAAATTTTGTTAATCTATCTGAACAATTTATGTTGCTTCCGCGTACTCTGTTATGTTCTTGTGCTGCAGTGTGGTAATTCTCTAGAGGAATGTTGTGTTTTTTCTGGGGTGTTACAGACAACTAACCACACACACACACACACATCTTCTCATATTGGCAAGATTCGACCCTAGCCCTAATTGCCCTTATTTCTAGAGCTAATCTACAAAATCAAGACACTGGGCAAACATTCGCCTTGGTCAATTTGCTCAATTTGCCCATACTGAACGAACTATATGTTGGGATCTTCAGCTTGATCACCAGGCAGAGAAAGAGAAACAAAGGTGACCAATAATGTAAAACACAATAAAACTATTTGCACAATCGCAATTGCACTGTAATTCCCAGAATGTTCAACCCCGTACAATGGTTGGGTAGGGGGCTATTTATACCCCCAACCTTATTACAACATTCCAAGAATGCCCCTCCGGTTTTCCCGGAGGTCAAGAGATTATTGTAGGGGTGTTTGGTAAATTCCCCGGGTAAGACAGTTCGACTTGCACACTCCTACCCGGATCACATGCTTCATGCTGCTTGGCAACCTTCGGCGGGAACCTTTGGCATGCCTCGTGAAGTTCCGCCTCTACTACTTTCCGCTTCCAGGCTGCCTGCCGCATCCAAAGGTTTGTGACAACACCTTCGGGAATATGGCCTTGATCAGTCTCCTGAACCTTCGCCCGAGCCTTCAGTCTCTGGGGTTCATCAACGTCCCTATTTTTGTCAAGAGAGAAGGAAGGGTGGTTCTGCCTGTTAGTGGGTATCACAACTTTCGGGATACCTTCGGGTCTTGCCACCTTCGCGAGGGGGCGATCCCCAATAGTAGCCCCTCGGGGGCGAGGCCCGAGTCCGACAGGCCGAACCCTCGAAGAAGGAAAAGATTGGGCAAAGCATTCATGTGAAAGCATCTCCCCAGACACCGAAGGTACCAACCTTCATGATATCCCGATTGGACAATCCCCGCCAACTGAACCAACCCCCGCACAACTGGCTAAGCAGGAGAAGCACGCGCAAGCACAACGCGCTCTCCAAGCAAAAAAAAGCCGCGGTAGCAAACAAGAAAGCTGCAGCCGCATCAGAGGCAGAAAAGGAGGCAGTGGCGGTAGCAACAGCCGAAGCTGAAATACAGAGCAACCTCTCCCAACACGAAGATAACCAACCTGAGCAAATCTTGCACGATGAACTCAACCTTGAGCTTCGAGCACTAGAAATGAAGAAGGCTCATCTGTCCAATCAACTTGCAACCAAGAAGAGAGCAGCTGAGCAGGCCCAGAAATTAGTGGAAGCCAAACGCAGAGTTGCAGAAATGCGGGCAGAAATCCAGAAACTGCAGGAAGAAGTCGGACAATTACAAGAATCACAGAACCCCCACGTAGCAGCTGGAACATCCAGACACCCCGAAGGTCAAGACCTTCGACAGGAAAATCACATTCATCAAGATCACCACTTCCAACCAAACCCCCCATTTGACCTGACATCGCCGCTGTCAATCGCCCTGCAGTGCACCCCTGGACATATGGCTACAAGCCAATCCAACTGCCAAAGTACGACGGGTTAGTCGATCCTGCACAGTTTATAATGACCTACGAAGCTACTATGGCCTCAGCTGGTGGAGATGATCCCATCATGGCAAAGTCCTTCATCATGGCGTGCGAAGGCCCGGTTGCAAACTGGTACTCATATATCCAGCCACTCTCAATTCAAAGCTGGGTACAACTCAATGAAAAACTCAAGAAAGACTTTCAAGTTTTCAAAAGGATGGCCATTACCTCTTTGTAGCAATTTAGCTGCATATAAGTGGATAGAGAACCACTGCCCGAATACCTCCGGAGGTTTGTACAGAAAAAAGCACAGACTCCAAATTTCTCTGAAAAAGTCGCCATTGAAAAATTCATTGAAGGGCTCCTACCCAATCAACTGGCATCTCACCTTGACAGAGAACCACCAAGAAGCCTATCCGAACTATACGCGGAGGTAGAGAAGTATGTAAAGTCTGATGCAGACCACAAATGGCGAGTGGAGCAAAGAAAGCTGATGAGGCAACAACAGAGTTGGCAGCAAAACAACCAAGCTAACACAAATCAACAACATCAATATATATTTCATGTGGAACCTTCCAAGACTCAGATCAACAAGAAGAAATTGATCCCTACATAATCCCGCCATCCACACAACCTTCGAAGGAGTAAGATAACAATAACTCCAAAGAGTCCAACCAAAGAAGCAGGTCCAACAGGGGCCGCGGAAAAGGAAGAGCCTAGGCCGCGGACCTCTGGAAGGCCCGCAAAAACTATTCTGCCACTTTCATGGGACAGATGCTGGTCACAGAACCAATCAGTGTTCGCAAAAACACTTCTCCTGCTCAGCCAATTGTGCAGGGGTTGGTTCGGCTGGCGGAGATTGTCCAATCGGGACATCATGAAGGTTGGTACCTTCGGTGTCTGGAGCGCTCGGGTTGGTCGTTTTCCTCTTTGGTGGGGCCATCGTAGGGTGATTTTCGAGCTAAGAACACGGGTGGGCGTGTCTGTTGGGATCTTAGGCTTGATCATCAGACAAAGAAAGGGAAACAAAGGTGACCAACAATGTAAAACACAATGGAACTATTTGCACAATCGCAATTGCACTGTAATTCCCAGAATGTTCAACCCCATACAATGGTTGGGCAGGGGGCTATTTATACCCACAACCTTATTACAACATTCCAAGAATGCCCCTCCGGTTTTCCCGGAGGTCAAGAGATTACAGTAGGGGTGTTGGGTAATTTCCCCGGGTAAGACAGTTCGACTTGTACACTCCTACCCGGATCACATGCTTCATGCTGCTTGGCAACCTTTGGCGGGAACCTTTGGCATGCCTCGTGAAGCTTTGCCTCTACTGCTTTCCGCTTCTAGGCTGCCTACCACATCCGAAGGTTTGCGACATCACCTTCGGGAATATGGCCTTGTTCAGTCACCCGAACCTTCGCCCGAGCCTTCAGTCTCTGGGGTTCATCAACGTCCCTGTATTTGTCAAGAGAGAAGGAAGGGTGGTTCTGCCTGTTAGTGGGTATCACAAGTTTCGAGATACCTTCGAGTCTCGCCACCTTCGCGAGGGGGCGATCTCCAATAGTAGCCCCTCGGGGGCGAGGCCCGACTCCGATCAGCTGAACCCTCGAAGAAGGAAAAGATTGGGCAAAGCATTCATGTGAAAGCGTCTCCCCAGACACCGAAGGTACCAACCTTCATGATGTCCCGATTGGATAATCCCCGCCAATCGAACCAACCCCCGCACAACTGGCTAAGAAGGAGAAGCACGCACAAGCACAACGCACTCTCCAAGCAAAAAAAGCTGCGGCAGCAAACAAGAAGGCAGCAGCCGCATCAGAGGCAGAAAAGGAGGCAGCAGCAGCAGCAGCAACAGCCGAAGCTGAAATACAAAACAACCTCTCCCAGAACGAAGATAACCAACCTGAGCAAATCTTGCACGATGAACTCAACCTTGAGCTTCGAGCACTAGAAATGAAGAAGGCTCATCTGGCCAATCAACTTGCAACCAAGAAGGGAGCGGCTGAGCAGGCCTAGAAATTAGCGGAAGCCAAATGCAGAGTCGCAGAAATGCGGGCAGAAACCTAGAAACTGCAGGAAGAAGTCGGACAAGCACAAGAATCACAGAACCCCCACGTAGCAGCTGGAACATCCAGACACCCCGAAGGTCAAGACCTTCGACAGGCAAATCACTTTCATCAAGATCACCACTTCCAACAAAACCCCCATTTGACTTGACATCACCGCTGTCAATCGCCCTGCAGCGCACCCCTTGGCCATATGGCTACAAGCCAATCCAACTGCCAAAGTACGACGGGTCAGTCGATCCTGCACAGTTTATAATGACCTACGAAGCTACTATCGCCTCAGCTGGTGGAGATGATCCCATCATGGCAAAGTCCTTCATCATGGCGTGCAAAGGCCCAGTTGCAAACTGGTACTCATATATCCAGCCACTCTCAATTCAAAGATGGGTACAACTCAATGAAAAACTCAAGCAAGACTTTCAAGTTTTCAAAAGGATGGCCATTACCTCTTTGCAGCAATTTAGCTGCATATAAATGGACAGAGAATCACTGCCCGAATACCTTCGGAGGTTTGTGCAGAAAAAAGCACATACTCCAAATTTCTCTGAAAAAGTCGCCATTGAAAAATTCATTGAAGGGCTCCTACCCAATCAACTGGCATCTCACTTTGATAGAGAACCACCATGAAGCCTATCAGAACTATACGCGGAGGTAGAGAAGTATGCAAAGTCTGATGCAGACCACAAACGGATAGTGGAGCAAAGAAAGCTGATGAGGCAACAACAGAGTTGGCAGCAAAACAACCAAGCCAACACAAATCAACAACATCAATATAAATTTCCTGTGGAACCTTCCAAGACTTAGATCATCAAGAAGAACTTGATCCCTACATAATCCCACCATCCACACAACCTTCGAAGGAGTAAGATAACAACAACTCCAAAGAGTCGAACCAAAGAAGCAGGTCCAACAGGGGCCGCGGAAAAGGAAGAGCCCTAAGCCGTAGACCTCCGGAAGGCCCGCAAAAACTATTCTGCCACTTTCATGGGACAGATGCTGGTCACAGGACCAATCGGTGTTCGCAAAAACACTTCTCCTCCTCAGCTAGTTGTGTAGGGGTTGGTTCGGTTGGCGGGGATTGTCCAATCGGGACATCATATAAGGTTGGTACCTTCGGTGTCTGGAGCGCTCGGGTTGGTGGTTTTCCTCTTTGGTGGGGCCATCGTAGGGTGATTTTCGAGCTAAGAACATGGGTGGGCGTGTCTATTGGGATCTTAGGCTTGATCACCAAACAGAGAAAGGGAAACAAAGGTGACCAACAATATAAAACACAATGGAACTATTTGCATAATCGCAATTGCACTGTAATTCCCAGAATGTTCAACCCCATACAATGGTTGGGCAGGGGGTTATTTATACCCACAACCTTATTACAACATTCCAAGAATGCCCCTCCGGTTTTCCCGGAGGTCAAGAGATTACAGTAGGGGTGTTTGGTAATTTCCCCGGGTAAGACAGTTCGACTTGTACACTCCTACCCGGATCGCATGCTTCATGCTGCTTGGCAACCTTTGGCGGGAACCTTTGGCATGCCTCGTGAAGCTTCATCTCTACTGCTTTCCGCTTCTAGGCAACCTGCCACATCCGAAGGTTTGCGACATCACCTTCGGGAATATGGCCTTGATCAGTCACCTGAACCTTCACCCGAGCCTTCAGTCTCTAGGGTTCATCAACATCCCTGTTTTTGTCAAGAGAGAAGGAAGGCTGGTTCTGCCTGTTAGTAGGTATCACAACTTTCGGGATACCTTCGGGTCTTGCCACCTTCGCGAGGGGGCGATCTCCAATAGTAGCCCCTCGGGGGCGAGGCCCGACTATGACCGGCCGAACCCTCGAAGAAGGAAAAGATTGGGCAAAGCATTCATGTGAAAGCGTCTCCCCAGACACCGAAGGTACCAACCTTCATGATGTCCCGATTGGACAATCCCCGCCAACCGAACCAACCCCCGCACAACTGGCTAAGAAGGAGAAGCACGCACAAGCACAATGCGCTCTCCAAGCAAAAAAACCGCGGCAGCAAACAAGAAGGCAGCAGCCGCATCAGAGGATGAAAAGGAGGCAGCAGCAGCAGCAACAGCCAAAGCTGAAATACAAAACAACCTCTCCCAGAACGAAGATAACCAACCTGAGCAAATCTTGCATGATGAACTCAACCTTGAGCTCCGAGCACTAGAAATGAAGAAGGCTCATCTGGCCAATCAACTTGCAACCAAGAAGAGAGCGGCTGAGCAGGCCTAGAAATTAGCGGAAGCCAAATGCAGTGTTGCAGAAATGCGGGCAGAAATCCAGAAACTGCAAGAAGAAGTCGGACAAGCACAAGAATCACAGAACCCCCACGTAGCAGCTGGAACATCCAGACACCCCGTAGGTCAAGACCTTCGACAGGTAAATCACATTCATCAAAATCACCACTTCCATCCAAACCCCCCATTTGACCTGACGTCACCACTGTCAATCGCCCTGCAGCGCACCCCCTAGCCATATGGCTACAAGCCAATCCAACTGCCAAAGTACGACGGGTCAATCGATCCTGCACAGTTTATAATGACCTACGAAGCTACTATCGCCTCAGCTTGTGGAGATGATCTCATCATGGCAAAGTCCTTTATCATGGCGTGCAAAGGCCCAGTTGCAAACTGGTACTCATATATCCAGCCACTCTCAATTCAAAGATGGATACAACTCAAAGAAAAACTCAAGCAAGACTTTCAAGTTTTCAAAAGGATGGCCATTACCTCTTTGCAGCAATTTAGCTGCATATAAATGGACAGAGAACCACTGCCCGAATACCTTCAGAGGTTTGTGCAGAAAAAAGCACAGACTCCAAATTTCTCTGAAAAAGACGCCATTGAAAAATTCATTGAAGGGCTCCTACCCAATCAACTGGCATCTCACCTTGACAGAGAACCACCAAGAAGCCTATCAGAACTATACGCGGAGGTAGAGAAGGATGCAAAGTCTGATGCAGACCACAAACGGCGAGTGGAGCAAAGAAAGCTGATGAGGCAACAACAGAGTTGGCAGCGAAACAACCAAGCCAACACAAATCAACAACATCAATATAAATTTCCTGTGGAACCTTCCAAGACTCAGATCAGTAAGAAGAACTTGATCCCTACATAATCCCACCATCCACACAACCTTCGAAGGAGTAAGATAACAACAACTCCAAAGAGTCGAACCAAAGAAGCAGGTCCAACAGGGGCCGCGGAAAAGGAAGAGCCCTAGGCCACGGACCTCCGGAAGGCCCGCAAAAACTATTCTGCCACTTTCATGGGATAGATGCTGGTCACAGGACCAATCAGTGTTCGCAAAAACACTTCTCCTGCTCTGCCAGTTGTGTAGGGGTTGGTTCGGTTGGCGGGGATTGTCCAATCGGGACATCATTAAGGTTGGTACCTTCGGTGTCTGGAGCGCTCGGGTTGGTGGTTTTCCTCTTTGGTGGGGCCATCGTAGGGTGATTTTCGAGCTAAGAACATGGGTGGGCGCGTCTGTTGGGATCTTAGGCTTGATCACCAGACACAGAAAGGGAAACAAAGGTGACCAACAATGTGAAACACAATGGAACTATTTGCACAATCGCAATTGCACTGTAATTCCCAGAATGTTCAACCCCATACAATGGTTGGGCAGGGGGGCTATTTATACCCACAACCTTATTACAACATTCCAAGAATGCCACTCCGGTTTTCCCAGAGGTCAAGAGATTACAGTAGGGGTGTTTGGTAATTTCCCCAGGTAAGACAGTTCGACTTGTACACTCCTACCCGGATCACATGCTTCATGCTGCTTGGCAACCTTCAGCGGGAACCTTTGGCATGCCTCGTGAAGCTCTGCCTCTACTGCTTTCCGCTTCCAGGCTGCCTACCACATCCGAAGGTTTGCGACATCACCTTCGGGAATATGGCCTTGATCAGTCACCCGAACCTTCGCCCGAGCCATCAGTCTCTGGGGTTCATCAATGTCCTTGTTTTTGTCAAGAGAGAAAGAAGGGTGGTTCTGCCTGTTAGTGGGTATCACAACTTTCGGGATACCTTCGGGTCTCGCCACCTTCGCGAGGGGGCAATCCCCAACACCTAAAGGAAACTAGGAAAAAAATTTGTGACTAGGAAAAAGAAAAAAAATACCATGATATTATCCACACTACTGCCAATCAGCTACTCGTATACTAGAATGTCCAAATTAAGTGTCATGATGCATATATACTAATCTACACAGGTCAAACCAAATTAAGTCCAAAATTGGTGAGTCTTCATAGAAGCAAGTAACTAGCTACCATGCTGCAGGGAGGCCGCACGTGGGAAAACAGTGTCCACCAGAACCAGTTCGTCACAGCATAAAAGGCGAAAAACATGCCATGCCTTCGGCATGTTTGCATTGACTGAACTAACATGGGCACTACCTATTCATACCAGTACACATTGCAATGGGATACGCACAGAGGCGCTGCCCCAATTTCAGAGCGTTGGTGTTGCTCACCTCCTTGCGCCCGTGAGCAAGCGCGCCAGCGACGGTTATGTGCGAGAAGCCGTCGATTCCGTAGCTGCTCTGGTGTATCCGGCCGATCGATGTCCTTCACCAGTTAAGTGTCTGGGCGCTCTGTTCTGGGCACATCAGAGCGTGCTTTGTTTATCAGACAGCAGAAACAGGCAGTGTAAAACAAGAACGACAGAACAAAGCAGACCTGTTTGCTTGCCGGCTTCCTGTCTCTGCCCGTCGCTCCGTTCGGCGTCCGCCTGCCCACCTCCATGGCTCGACCTCGGGTGGTGGGTGGCCGCGGCGCATGCCGGCCGCACCGTGCGTCTGAAGGGCCGGACCAGGCATCACTCTTCGAAGTGCCCGCCGGCCGGCCACCGCCTTTCTGGTTGATGGGAGCGATTGCTCGAGGACTCGAAGACCCTCAGGAACACCGAGAAGGGTTGCTGGGCCGTGATTGTCGATCGTGGGCTGTGAAGGCCATTATTACCGGCGATCATTAGAAAAACCTTGGGTAAAGATCATATTTATAGCGACAGTTACTAGAACAAACCGCGGGTAAAAATCATTGCGGTTTTCTACTGGTGGTTCATATAAAGAACCTACAGTAAACATATCGATTCTCATGGCTTCCATTAGGAACCTATGGGACAAAACATTTATACAGTCACAAAGGTCAAACCGCCAGCAAAAATAATTTTGGAACTGCCATTGATTTCATCATTTGTAGTAGTGTGGCCTAGGAGTACTCCATACTCTTACAAAAGTTTGATGTCTAGTGGGCATCTACTACTGCTGCATCGTCGTATTGCAAAGAGGAGCCCTCTTCACAAGGTCACCGACAAACCTCTGTGGCAACCTCTGGAATGCTGAGTGCAGCATCTTCGCCCGGCTGTGCATCGTGGCGCATATGGCCTTCATCTACGAAGGCTTCCTTCCCCACGGCGCGCCACCAGCGACGTCAAACACGATATCAGTCCCACGGGTATTCTCTGCCACAGTGCGCGTCAGGGCAACGAGAGGACCACGTCGTCCTACAGGTCTCCCGACGTGGAAGTCGCTGTGGAAACTGTGGCCACTTCGTTCGATTTGTATACTACAGCGGCATTGGACACTGTTGATGCTAAATCTGGTCACACACTCGAATGCGCTAGAACGCGCAGCAAGATCTTCAAAACGATCAACACCAGCAAAACCCTGGGCAGGCTGGTATGACTGGTGCCGCCGACCGGTCTGACTAGTGCAAGCAGAGCTTCATGAAAGTCTAGAACGATGAGCTCGGGAGGGATCCCGTCGGAGCACGTCATGTTAGGGTTGCTTTGAGATTGGCAGGCCACTCAGAACGACTTCAAACATTGTTGAGACGAGAGAAAAAAGCAATCAGGGTTTGGAAAAGGTTAGGGTTTGAGAGACAAAAAGTAATGCGATATTTTGATTGATTCGATTAGGAATCACCTAAATCGACCATAGCCTTTATATTTATAGGCCGGGGAAGACGTATCGCTTCATGAGTAGGTTTAAAAAAAGATTCTTTATAAAAAAAATCCTAATTCTACTCGGACTGCTCAGACGAGACCGGTCTGACCGGTCGGTCTCGGTGCATGCCAAATTTAGCTGTCAACGGAAGATCCTAGTTGCCTCAAGCGCGGGAGCGTATGAGAACCGCGCAGCCGTCACGGCTTTCCTCTCCGGCGGAGTCGATGAGACGGTCCGTGAAATTAAGTGAGGACGTGGGGCTCGGCCGCCGGGTGGCAACCGGCTCTGGAAGCTGCTCGCCGATAGCATCTGCTGGGTGTCTTCCTCGACCTATACCGTGGCAATGGCGTTGCGGTGGAGTCTGGATTCGCATCGATCTCAGATGATTTGAAGGCGTTGATCCTCATCAGGATTGATCCTGCCCACCAGGACATCGCGAGCACGACGCTCATGTACTTTTGCTTCCAGCGCTCATGTCTGTTTGAGCTTCATACGTGTCCTCCAGATTAAGGGCCGACAACGGACGCCCTCCCGTCCGTAATCTATCTATACTATAAGCATTCATGGAAATTGAAACACTTTTCACTAAAATTAGCCCACATATCCACCTCACAAACCCCACTTTGAGGCCTACATGTAAGCACCAAATGTTTGGCGGGAACCTGGCAGACCCAAATCGTCGCCCTGCCAGTTCTATCGCGAGCACGCGCCCCTCCCCCCGATGTTTTTTCTCACCGCGCGTTCTGTACCCACGCCACAGTTTTTTTTGCCCGGTTTTTCTTGCGGAGGCGCCGATTTTTCTCCCGGATCCCGGAGCCGCCGCCGAGCGTCCGCCCTCTCTCTCTTGCGTTCACGCGGTTTTTTTTTCCAGAGTCCTTCACACCAGTTTTCTATCCGTAATCGCAGAGCCACCGCTGAGCATCCGCCCTCCCTCACTTGCGACTGCCGCCGAGCGTCCTCCCTCCCTGGATGATCTCCAAACACGTGTCCCGACCGCCGCCGATCCTGGATCGCAGAGCCGCCGAGCTTCCTCCCTCCCTCGCTTGCGTACGCCGCCGAGCTTCCTCCCTCCCTGGTCGAGCTCCAAACCCGCGTCCCGACCGCTGCCGAACCCACGCAGATCGCACCCCCTAGCTTCGGCGTGTCGAGCTCCACCCTCGCGACGGGTCGCTGCGCCAAGCGTCGGCACGTCGGACGCGGCCCAAACAGAGGCCGCGCCTAGCATCGGTGCAGGGGCACCTCGCCCACGGATCAAGACATACTTGCCCTTGGTGAGTGGTGGTCGTGAACCCTAACCTCATGTTTTTTTTCTGCAACAGGCCTACGTGTTTCATTCGCCATCACTGGCCGAACATGCTCTTGGACGGACGCTATGCGACCTCGCGCTCTTGGACGAGGGAGCCATCAATTGCGGCAGCTGCGCCATTCTCCGGAAGACGGACGTCCACGCCCGCGACAACGCCGACGAACACAGTCTACGTCGATGGCGCGACGCGGCGGCTGCGAGCATCGTGTTCCTCTTGGGGATATAAGCAACACACAGAATCGGAAAACTGGTTCTAATAAAAGGTCAAGAGAATTGGAAGGCGGTGAGTATTGTACGACTACTTGTCCATGTCCGTAATTGTCCAAACCACTAATTGTCCACCTCTGTTTGTTAGATGCTGACTAATAGCTGTTAGGCGGCAAAAAGCAAGAGAACATTATGCGAATATGCCGCTAGAGAAGAAAGCAGAACTTAATGCAAAGAAAAGAGAAAACTATCATCGACGACAAGCAGAGAAACGATCAATAGGTCAACTACATGTTGTTAAATTAATTATGAAATTTAAATTCCCAAAGATATTGTGTGATGCTTAAACTATGGGAGATGTTAATGGCAGATATGACAGATACACCTCAGTCTGGAGTGTTACATGTTCATGAAGTTCCTTGTTTGATGGATACACCTCCGTCGGTAGTGTTCCACATTTCTGGGAGTGCTGGTTAGTCATATTTTATTGTGATTTGGTTGGTGAAAGGTTGATTAATGCTTTTTGATGGTGATAGGAATGTCATGCACTCCATCTTCGGCGCTGTTGCATGTGGATGGAACTACAATTTTCAGTTGGACTATGGGTGTGGCTGCAAGTGAGCAAGAACACGTGCTCAGTAGTCAACATCCAGCAGGTTTGGACAATGTTATATTTCTATCTTATTCCAATGTGTGGTAGTTAGATAATGAAAGTTATTGATGTCAGGGTTGACAGATACACCCCGATCAGGAGTGGTACAACTTGATAGAATCTCATCTTTCATGGAAACACCTCCACTACTAGAAAACGGGCCTTGGGCACCGGCTGAGAAAGGCCACGCTGCCACACTGACGTAAGGTGGCAGCCCCTTTGGTACCGGTTGGTATTTCCAACCGGTACCAATGACCTTTTCCTTTTTTTTTCTCAAATCCAGTTTTGTTTGTTCTATTTATTACTGTTTATTCTTTTATAATTGCTAAACGCACTCAAGCTCTATAGTACTGTCGGTGTCCCAACCTGGGGGCCTGGATCCTAATTAGTAAATGTTGCGCGTTTCCTCGTCCCAGATGATGATGCAAGAGGCAATCACAGTAACACACGGTTTATCCTGGTTCCGGCCGCGGGGCCGTACGTCCAGCAAAGGGGGTGTGCGAGGGCACTGTATTATCTTGCACCCGGAGTGCTTGTAGTAGGGGGTACAAGCAAGGCGAGAGAGGGAGGGAAGCTCCCAAGTCTCAGCTAGGAGTGGAGTCGGTTGAGATGAGTGCTCAGTAGTCCCTGAACGTCCTCTTGAAGAGAGAAGCCAGAGAGATCAAGCATACTAGAGTCCAGAGAGAGAGGGTGTGTCCAGCCGAGAGCGTCTAAAGGAAGCCCGCCTCCTCCTTTTATAGTTACAAGGAGGGGCGGTGTACATGAGTGGGGCATGGAAGTCGCCGTCCTCCCCTGAATCGTGGGGTACATTGGTCGGACACGGTAGGAAGTACACTGTGGGAAGGCGGCGTGCGTCGCTGTCATCCCGGATTTCGTCCTTGGTCCTGCGAAGGTCGCGCCGGTCGTCCTGCAGTGTCCCTGCAGGCGACGTGATGGCGTGCAGTGCCCTGCTGTCTAGCGGTAGTAATGGCGCGCGACGGCCCCGGACCCCCTGGTCGAAGCACGCGTGTGCACACTGGAAGGTCCGGGGGACACGTGGAGGTCCCGGACTTCTCAAGGGGGGAGGTCCGGATGGTCGGTGTCGGCAGAACAGTAATGGGAGCAGTGCCGAGCCCATCTTGTTCCGCGCTGCAGTCCCAAGGTGCTGCTACAGCATCCGGGATGGCGGAATGGCGACCGGAGTCAGCGGATGGGACCTCGGTCACATCCACTGTGGGAATGGCGGCCTGACGCCGCCCGTCCTTTGAGCCGCGGCGGAGTGGCTGGCTTTTAATGCCTTCGTACGGCGAGCAATTGGGCGGCAAGGTTGTTTGTCCCTTGTGCCGAGAGACGGCCTCGAGCGAGGCGGAGATCATTCACCCGCTCGAGGGTAGATCCGCTACCCTCGAGCGAGGCGGAAGTGTGTTTGCGCGGTCGAGGGTCCCGAGGGGGGCCCTCGAGCGAGGCGGAAGATGAGTCACCCGCTCGAGGGTAGATCTGCTACCCTCGAGCGAGGCAGAGATTGTCCAGCGGGCCCGAGAGGGACCCTCGAATGAGGCGGAGATCATTCCGCGGGTTCGAGGGGGATGTGAATGGGCCGCGTGCTGGGCTTCATTAAATCCTTTCCTTTCTTCCAGATTGAAAGGAGGTCATGGGCCTAGTTGCCTTAACAGGTGTTTGTGTTTTTAAAAGCGGTCTTAGTACCCCGATTAGGGTGTCCCAAATTGTGATACCCGACAAGTACTCTACGTTCATTGGTTGTTCGTGTTCGTTTTCAGTGAATATTTGAAACTAACTAAAAGTAAAATGCGAGCATATAATTAGGCTAATTACATGAACTAATATATTTATAAATTTACAAACATCAAGGCATAATGTTTAAAAATATTTACAAATGTACAAGTCATGTTAGCCGTCCAACTACTAGTCCCCTCAGGATGTCGATGAAAGTCCTCTATCGATGTGACCGTCGTGGTAGAACTCGCCTCTAGGATCCAAGATCTCGTTCAAAATGAATCCGGCGAGCTGCTCGCACACGGCATTGATCCGATCAGTAGAGTAACATTCATCCCCCATTTGAGACATCTATCATTTAGGAAAAAAGCATTAACATTCTGTGCGTTAGTACAATTATGAAAATATACTAGTGAACGGTTTGGACGTACTCTCATTTCTTCATCAGTAGCCTTCCCGCATGGAGTCATGATGTGCAAGCAGTCGCATACGTAGTACCCGCACCAATCAGTTCCTTGTTGTTGTCTCGCACACTTAAGGAGAAACAAATAAATTACTCAATTTAGAACAATTTGGGATTATATACTTAACTAGACAAATCTTTATGAATGAACATACCGGATAATCCATGTTAACGTTCAGTTCGGGCCTCCATTGACCACGTCCTTTGTTATTTTTCACAAATTTTTTCCAAACCCTGCGCTCAAAGTTAAGTTTGATATTCAGGAATTGTTATTAACAGAAAAAGATTTGATTGTGCAAACTGAACTTACCTGTTCAAGGGGTCTATGATATGTTGGATTGCGGAATATGGATTTCTCATTGAGTCAAAGACTATAAGATTGCCGGTCTCTACGGAAAGTATGAGTAAAATCCAATGATAACTGCAGATATAGATAGGATATATACATAAATGTATTAGACAACTTAGTATTTATTTAGTAATATAACAGAGGTTTGAGTCGATCAAGGCTTACCCAAAGTTGTATGGTATGAATATATAGGATTTGTAACTTTGCCTAGTCAACGAATCGTACATGTTTTCGCACATTTCCTTGTAACTTTCGTTGATCAATTTCTGGTTGACTAGCAAAGGAGACATGAAGCCGATCTGATGGTGCCATCCATGTTTTCGGCTTCTTTGGATCTCCTGTCTAAACGATGCAATACAAATTTTATAATGCACACATAAAATTATGTTCTTGTTAACAAAAAGTATTAATGTAGAGATAAGTGATGCTTACAAAACCCAAATGGTGATGATAGAGGCGTCGAGGGCTTGTCGATGGTAAATGTGATATAAATTTTGGAAGTACACCCAGAAGTCGTCCTCCTCGCGGAAGAAATCATGGTCACGATACTTGACTCCAAACATTTTCCCTTCGTCTTTCGCCATTCGCAGGTACCATCTATGCAAATTGAACATCTGCGTGCCTAGAATTTTCTCCTCTTCCTCAGTGACAAACGGTTTTCCATGCTGGAATGGAGTAATAGTGCGAGCGACAGGGATTTTTGCCTCCACATGCCCCGTTGCCTCCTCTAGCATTAATCCAGTTTCAGAAAGAAATATTGCGGCCTGTAGGTCCGCCTGGAGTTGTACGTCCGTGGGGTGTAGTAGTGGCAACCCTGGCACCCGGAGGGGCTCGAGTTCTTTTTGTTGTGTGCCAAGCTGAGGAATGGTCTTGCCACATTTTTTCTTCAGATTTCTCACCTTGTGTGCCTTTGTCAGAGTACGATCATAGTCCGAGGGTAAGCTTTTCGGTTTTGGTGGGTTGTCTAGGTTTGCAAGAAGCTTTTTCCCTAGTTCTAGAGGTACCTTTTCCCTCGGCGGGGGGACTTTAGGCTTCAATTGTTCTTTTATATATCGAGCAGTCTCCTCTTCCAACTCCTCAGCGGTTTTCTCGTAGGTTAATTGTCTTTCGACCGTTTTCTGCTTCTTCTTTGAGGATCCAGCCGCTGGGAGGGATGCTGTCTTTTTCTTTCCCTTTTCTAGTGTAGGAGGAGTTGGAGTACTCGTGGCCCTTTGCGCCGGCGGAGACGGTGGTGAAGGAGGTGGTAGTGGGGACGACGGAGAGGTAGGCCGCGGAGACGGGCGATCGGTCTGCACGGGAGCCGTTGTGCTTGCAGTAAGTTTGATGTCGGCCTTGCGCCATAGAACGACCCCGTGCAGTGCGTCTCCCAATGTCTTCTATCCATCCCCTCCAACGAAGTCGAGCTCAAGATCCTCATTGTTTCCAACTATCTGCTCGACTGTGATGGAGGTGTAGCCAGGAGGTATCGGCCTTCCATGAATTGTAGTAGAAGGATTTAGGGGCAGGGCTGACCCGTATGCGACATGAATGGATATATTTCTTGCTCGCACATGAAGCTCGCATGGTGTCGGCATGGTGACATCATCCACTGGATACCTCTGGTCATCTACCGCCGTTGGCTCAATCTGGGGTTGCTGTTCCGCTTGTACGTCGGGCGCCGCCGTGGATGCACAGCTGCTGCATCGCTGAGAGGCCGGGCTTATCACAACATCCGGGTGCGACCCAGCAGTGCCCCTTTAGTTCAGAGCTAGCTGCACCGCCTCATTGACCCTGGCGTCCATCTGAGATTCCAAGGACGCAACCTTCTTGTTCATCTTTTCTTCTATGGCACGAAGTTTCTCTTCCTGTTCGGCTTTGCTCTTTCAGTGAGTCTTGTAAGAGGGATCTCCGGCCCAAGCAACTTTCCATGGGACCACGCCGATGCCGCAGGCTCGTCCAGGGTGTTCCGGATTCTTTAATGCCCTTGTCAGCTCATCATTCTCCCTTTGAGGATGGAATGTTCCTTGTTGAGTCTCATCTATTGCAGCGACTAGATCGCGGGACACTTCTTGCATATGCTCGGGCACGACCAAACTTCCATCCAACTGGTTTAGTGTCACACCATTAGCAAATAACCACCACTTGGATCTATTCGGCCAATCCCAAGTCGTCGGCCTGATGCCTCTATCTATAAGGTCCTGCTCCATCTTCTGCCATTTTTAACTGACTTCTTGTACCCGCCAGCCCCAAGGTGGTGGCTGTACTTCTTATTTGCTGCATTCACCTTGGCTTGTTCGGATTTTTTTTGGGCTTCCTCTGATAGTTTGTATTGTTTGAACTCCTCCCAGTATGGTTTAACCTAAGGAAGATCGTCCCAGTTCGGCTCCTTATCCTTCTTGATGTAATTGGTGTACAACTTCTTCTTGAAAGTTGCAAAGGCAAGGGCCATCTTTCTCAAGGCACATTTCTTCACAAGTTCTTGGTCAACTCCTTCAGAAAGAGTGAACATATCCTTGAGTTCTACCCATAGCATTTCCTTCTGATGTGCAGGCATGGCGTGTTGCTGTTCTTCGGGTTTGGTCGTTTTCCATAGTCTTGTGGTGATCGGAATTCTTGCCCGAACAATAACCCCACATTGGTTGACAAATTTTGTGCTAGCATCCTCTGGAGCACTTGGACAGCCATCTGCATCCACTTCTCTGACGACCTGTCTTCCCTCCATTTTCTTGGTTGGCCAGCGTCTCCCTTTTGACTGGCTCAACGAAGTCGATGCGGAGGTCGACTAAATTACAGAAAAGATATGTTAATCGCAAAACTAATCTACCGAAGTCACCATGCATATAGTTTTAAGATTCATACTGGAACATGCTGCAGTTGATTGGGCGGCGGCGCAAAGTCATCATCTTCTTCATCGGCATCTCCAGACATATTCAGGAACGAATCAGCTGTCCGAGCATCTTCTTCAGCGATTGGCTGGGTGGTGTTGGCCCTTGTATCTTCGTTTATTGCGTCCAACATGTATTGCCCGGCGGCCTGCTCATCACCGAAGGGGTCCATCCTTAACTGAAACCATAAAAATGTGTTAGAGTATTTGTCCATCCTTAAATGAAGCAGAAGAATAAAATTCTTTGAACGAATATGCGTGTTTGAGAGAGAGTGTGTGTGTGTATGTTAGAGGGACAGAGAAAGAGAGAGAGAGTTAGTGAGTGTGTGTGTGAGTCAGTGTGTGTGTGGGTGTGTGTGTGTGTGTGTTTGTGTGCTAGTGGGACAGAGAAAGAGAGAGAGTTAGTGTGTGTGTGAGTCAGTGTGAGTGTGTGTGAGTGTGTGTGTGTGAGAGAGAGAGAGAGTGTGTGTGTGTGAGTGTGTGTGTGTGTGTTCGAGGGTCGAGGGTTGACGGTCGATAGTTTATACAATTGCGGTACGAACGGGGTCGAGGAACGGGGTCGAGGGTCGAGGGACGGCGAATGCGTTAGTGAGTTAGAGAGCGAATACGAACGGGTTCGAACTCGAGAATTAATTTAACTCAATCTAAATTACACATGCAATACAAGTACATCTAAATTACACATGTCGAACAACAGATTAAAAAGACTCATTTTTAGCTCTTATTCTAGTCAGGAACTAGAACAGGAACTGGGGCTCAAACTTCATGTACAAGCTAAACTATCCAAAAAGGTCACTCAGAAATATTTTCATGATTTAACATCAGCATAAACTATTTATCATGATTAAAGTCTACTAAACAAGGATTAAATCAAATAAATAGCTACACAAGAGAACTGATCGTGAAATTTTTATAGCAACACTAGTGTTACAAGAACAAACTACCATAAAAGTTTCACTGCAAGACATGGCTAGTATTTATTTACCTAGTGACACAAAACCATTTATACAGCAAAAACTTGCAACAAACACCTACCATATTATGGTTCTACTGCAAAGAGCTTTACACAAGGATTCCAGAACATCAAGATTTTCTATTTTACGAATTTCCTACGAATTTCTACTGAATTTCAAAGTTCACTGCTAGAAATTACAAAGAAGTCCTTAGAGCACTATTCAATTGAGTCACGGTCTACTCAAATAACCCCCTGGGGGTTCTGGAATTTCAAACCCGAAGTCCTTGGCTGCAGGGGAGAACAGGGGAAAGGGAGGCCGGCCGATTCCCGGCGGCATGGGTCGCCGGCGGCGAGGGGAAGGAGGCCAGGGAGGTGAAGTGGGCCAGGGCGAACCTGCTGATGGGGTCGAAGTGAAAGATTGGGGGTTGGATGGTGCTCGTCGACGTTGAGCAGGGTGCGGCGGCGGAGGGTGCTCGTCGACGGGGTGGTTCCAGAAGGGGATTGGCGACGAGAGGAGGGGGATTAGCTTCACTAGAACTTGGTGAAGCTCTCCGAGGGGTTGTAGTGGCCGGGCTCGGCTTGGAATGGCTGGTCCACGGCGGACAGCAGCCGGCGGTGAGCTGCGCTCGTCGGGGATGGGGTTCGGGTGGAGAAAAGACGCAATTGAAGGGTCAATATGCTTTACTGAGGCACCATGAAGCTTCCTAGGGGGGTGACGGGGTCAATGCGGTGTTGTGGTGGTGGATCGGCGGCGGAGTCAAGCTTGCCGAACATGTGAGGCAGGCGGTGGTATTCTGGAGCTTGGGGTAGAAAGCGAGCGAGAAGAGGAGGGAAAACTGATGCGGGACTCCTCCCGGTGTTGGGGCGCACGCGAGTTGGCGGTCCGGGGTGGAGGGGGGCGGCGTCGAAGTGCTCGCTGGCACGGTGGAGGGGGGCGGCGTCGACGTCGGCGTCGAGGCGGGCGCGGGGGCACTGGTCGGCGGGCGCGGTGTTGGGGAGCGAGTGGCCGGCGCGGTGGAGGGTGGTGGCGACGTGGTGCTTGCCGGCGCGGTAGAGGGGGGCGGCGTCGACGTCGGCGTCGAGGCGGGCTAGGGAGGGCGATTGAGGACGGCGCGCGGCGTAGAGGCGGGCCGGGGAGGGCGACCACCGGAGAGGACGGCCCGACGATGCGCGGCGAAGGACGGCGGCACGACGATGCAGCGGGGAGGTAGACGTCGACGCAGTAGGGCGGCGGAGGCAATTCTCAGATGAGGACTTAGGCGAGGAAGAAAGGGATGGAATATATAAGGAGGGCCTTTGGTACCGGGTGAAAACATCACCCGGTACCTATGGCAGCCTTAGGCACCAGTTGGAATCTTACCCGGTGCCTTAATAAAGCTTTAGGCACCGGTTTCTGTTTCACCCGGTGCCTTAGGTCCCCAACGGGCGGGAATTGAAATACCCTTTGGCACCGGGTGAGGACAACAAACCGGTGCCTAAGGCTTCCTTTCCCTTTATTTGGACTGATGGAACGCTAAAAATTGAAATCTCTAAATGGCGCAATGGTTTCTCAAAGTGTCTTTGGGCGCCGAAGCCGGGGTTCGATTCCCGCCCAGAGCACCTTTTTTTTGACGAAAAAAGCCTTTGGTACCGGTTGAAACTACCAACCGGTACCAAAGGAGTTTTCTTTTTCTATTTTCCCCATTTAGTTTTCTATTAATTCTTTTAATATTTTGTGAATTCGGTATTTGCCTAGTAAATCAATTAATTGCCCAATAAATATTATAATTGTCTAGTAAATCATTTATTTGCCTAGTAAATCAATTACTTGCCCAATAAATCTCAATGGTAACTCAATGGTAACTCGCGGAATTCGTCAGTATCCCAATGGTAACTCGCGGAAATTTGGGCTTCGCGGCCACGGTTCGACTCCCGCGCGACGCCCCACTTTTTTTTACCCAAATAGGACCCTAAGGTACCGGTTGGATTTTCCAACCGGTACCAAAGGTTATCTTTTCTTTTCCCCTTTTTTTCTCTTGTAAATCTATTAATTGCCTCATAATTCGTAATAAATCTGATATTTGCATAATAAATCTGATAATTGCCTACAAAATCAGATAATTATCTAATAATTTAAATAATTGTCTAATAGTTAAAATAATTGTCTAATAAATTTGTTATTTGCTCAATAAATTTATTAACTGCCTAGTAAATCATTCAACTAATTATTTGCATAATAATAAATCATTCAAATGTACAATAATTTTAATTACTACATAATAAATCATTTAGGTGCATAACTAATTATTTTAATTGCATAATAAATCAAATAATTGCATAAGAAATCTAATAATGTTCACAGAAAATATTACAAGACATAATCATTCAACTAGGGGAATATTAACGATGGTTCGCTTTACAATCGTCCATTCATTATGATCATGACGTGCGTACGGAGCCTCCTCTTCGGCTAAAAGAATACTTGTGTCAACCTCCACTGCGAACGGAGTCATATCTTCAACCTTATTGTATTCTTCTTCATCTGTGACATCGTCGACTCCCACAATTTTTCTTTTTCCTGCCAGAACAATATGGCGCTTTGCCTCATCTCCGGCACCTACAAAACTTGATTTATTCCTAGACTTGCCCTTTCTCGTTTTGCTAGACATGTCCTGCACATAGAAAACTTGAGTGACATCTTTAGCTAGGACGAATGGTTCGTCTCGATAGCCAAGCTCTTTGAGGTCTACCGTTGTCATTCCGTACTCGTCGATATCGACACCTTTTCCTGTGAGTTTAACCCATTGACAACGAAATAGAGGTATCTTCAACGGCCCATAGTCGAGTTCCCAGATCTCTTCAATGTAACCAAAATATGAGTTCGTTTGGCCACTAGAGTCGGTGGCATCTATATGGGCACCACTATTTTGATTGGTGCTCTTGTTATCTTGGGCTCTTGTATAAAATGTGTAACCATTAATTTAATATCCTTGGTACATCAGGATTGAATTTGCCGGACCCCTGGCCAGCCAAGCTTGCTGCTCATTAATTTGATCGTTGGCCATGACTTCCTTCTGCAACCAGGTGGCGAATGTATCGTTATGATGTTTTGTAATCCATGTCTCAGACTTCAAAGGGTATATACTTCGCACAATTTGCATGTGCTCCTCCATGTATGGAGCCACCAAGGCTGATTGTTGCAGAACTGTGAGATGTGCTTTGCTCAACGTGGCATGATCTGTGGCGTTTACTGATTTTCTTCCAAGTGTGCCCTTTTCAATCAGCCGCCCCTCATGACGTGATACTGGAATCCCAATTGGGCAGAGTTCTTCCACATAGTCAACACAAAATTCAATGACCTCCTTTGTGATGTAACCATTCGCAATGCTTCCTTCTGAACGAGCCCGATTACGAACGTATTTTTTTAGTACTGCAAAGTATCGTTCAAAAGGGAACATATTATGAAGGAAAACAGGACCGAGAATACCAATCTCTTTGACCAGGTGAACTAGAAGATGCATCATAATATTGAAGAATGATGGAGGAAATATCATTTCAAGACTGACTAAACTTTGGACAACATCCTCTTGTAGCTTGCTTAAACTCGATGGATCGATTGCCTTCTGAGAAATTGTGTTGAGAAATGCGCATAGCTTTATGATTGTTGCTCGAACATTAGCTGGTAGAATACCTCTAAGTGCAATTGGAATCAATTGCGTCATCAACACGTGACAGTCATGGGACTTTACGTGTGCGAATTTTTTCTCTTTCAAGTTCAGTAGCCTCTTTATATTCGAAGAGTAGCCAGATGGGACCTTGATATTGTTTAAACAGTTGAACATACTTTGCTTCTCTTCCTTACTAAGAGTGTAGCACGCAGACCTAGATAATGACGTCCTTTATCCCTTTTTTCTGGATGTAGGGCGGCCCCTTTGTTTCATACGTTAAAGATCTTGCTGCGCTTCCAATGTATCCTTTGCCTTACCGTAGACACCAAGGAAACCTAGAAGGTTCACACAAAGATTTTTTGTTAGGTGCATCACATCAATTGCGTGGCAGACGTCTAAGACTTCCCAATAAGGTAACTCCCAAAAAATACTCTTCTTCTTCCACATAGGTGCACGTCCGTCATCACTCTGCACTGATTTGTTGTTGGGTCCTTTTCCGAATACTACTTTTATATCTTTGACCATTTCAAACACCATTTTCCCACAACGGTGCCTAGGCTTGGTACGATGATCTGCCTTTCCATCGCAGTGAGCATGCCTCCTCCTTAATGGGTGCTTGATCGGAAGAAATCGACGATGACCCATATACACAATCTTCCTACAGTGCTTGAGGTACATGCTGTCGGTTTCTTCTAAACAATGGGTGCATGCCTTGTAACCCTTATTGGATTGTCCGGAGAGGTTACTTAGTGCTGGCCAATCGTTGGTGGTTACGAAAAGCAATGCACACAGGTTAAAATGATCCTCTGCGTGCGCATCCCACATACGAACACCCTCATCTTTCCACAACAATAGAAGATCCTCAATCAGTGGTTTCAGATACACATCTATATCGTTACCAGGTTGCTTCAGGCCGGGGATAAGCACCGGCATCATAATGAATTTCCGCTTCATACACAACCAGGGAGGAAGGTTATATATACAGAGTGTTACAGGCCAGGTACTATGACTACTGCTCTGCTCACCGAAAGGATTCATGCCATCCGTACTTAAGACGAACCTTATATTCCTCGCTTCATTTGCAAATGTTGGGAATGTTCTGTCCACTTTTCTCCACTGCGACCCATCAGCGGGGTGTCTCAACATATTGTCTTGCTTACGTTCTTCTTTGTGCCATCGCATCAATTTAGCATTCGTTTTGTTCATGAACAAACATTTCAGATGTGGTATTAGAGGAAAATACCACATCACCTTGGCAGGCACCCTCTTCTTGACACGCATCCCCTCAACGTCGCCTGGATCATCTCGAGGGATCTTATACCGGCATGCGTTGCATACAGGGCATGAATCCAAATTTTCATACTCACCTCGATATAGGATGCAGTCATTATGACAAGCATGTATCTTCTGTGCCTCTAATCCTAAAGGACAAACAACTTTTTTTGCCTCGTATGTTGTCTCCGGCAAGGTGTTACCCTCAGGGAGTAAGTTTTTTATAAGTTTCAGCAACTCCTCGAATCCCTTGTCAGACAAACCATTTGATGCCTTCCATTGCAATAATTCCAATGTGGTACCCAACTTCTTTTGGTCTTGTTTGCAATCAGGGTACAACAATGTTCTGTAGTCCTCCAACATACGCTTCTGATCTCTCGATTCCTTTTCTGTTTCGCAACCTTCCTCAGCTTCACGCAGCATCTGACCAAGATCATCTTCTACAACGTATCCTTTAGTATCTTCTTCAGGCTCACCCATTGCAGTGTCGTTGAAAAAGGAATTATAATTGGCTGCAAAGTCAGGAATCCTGTCCTCTTCTTCTACATTATTATCCAGCTCAATTCCTCTTTCGCCATGCTTTGTCCAAACATAGTAGTTCGGCATGAAACCACTATTGAACAAGTGACTATGGATGGTTCTTGATGATGAGTAATCCTTCTCATTCTTACAGAATTTGCATGGACAACGAACGAAACCGCCATACTTGTGTTTTTCGGCCGCTTCTATGAATTCATGCACGCCATCAATGAACTCCTTTGAACGCCGATCGGCCATGTACATCCATTGCCAACTCATCTAAGTCCACAATACATTTATATACATCATTGTAGTGTACAAATAGTACATTCATACTATAATAAATTTGAATTCAAATATTTAATTGATAATGCTTATAACTATAATAAATAGATACTATTCACTTATCAAATAAATTAAATGATAACTGCTTCTAAAAACCAATTGCTAAGTTATGGAGAAAAATAACTAACCTTTTTTGAAAAAAAAAACAAAAATTCGCCTCCCCTCCCCTCACTCAGCTGCCATGAACAGTGAGTTCACGGCAGCTTGGAGTGGGGAGGGGTTGGGTATTTATAAGCGTGGCCCAAAGGCACCGGTTGGTGCTCAACAACCGGTGCCAAACAAAAGGCATAGGCACCGGTTGATGTTACTAACAGGTGCCTTTGTTGTGGGCACGTGGCAGCACCGGGCCATGGCAAAATCCGGTGTCATTGTCCACCCTTCAGGCACTGGTTGGTTCCACCAACCGGTACCTATTCCTCCTTGTGCTTTTGATACCGGTTGGTGGCACTAACCGGTTCCTATATTGAAGTTTTGGTACCGGGTGATGCTTTAACCCGGTACCAGACACCTTACCTTTGATCGCCGCTGGCCAAAGGTACCAGCTGCTTTTGCAGCCGGTACTGATGCATGGCATCAGTACCGGCTGCAAAAGCAGCTGGTACCTTTGGCTAGGACCTTTGGCCTGTTTTCTAGTAGTGCTCAGAGGGCAGGTTAGTGTATCATTTTTTACATAATTTGTTATTTGGATGGATTATTGATACTGTGGCATTGTGGCAGGAATGTCGGGCAACCCACCTTCGTCGCTGTTGCGTGTGGACGGAACTGCAGTTTTTAATGGAACTGCTGATGTTGGTACAAATGCCACCATGCATGTGCCCATTAATCGACATGGATCTGGTTTGTCCAGTAATTATAATAGTTAAATTATATTTGATCAAGTACTGGAGACCGTTCTCGAATGTTGCAACATACTATATGGCCTTGGTGTGCAGATGTCCTACAAAATTCTTCTATTGCCCATGATGTGTCAGATTGGCTTGCTCGCAACAATTCATATATAAGAACATCTCGCACCAGTACCAATCCTGCTATGCGCGAAGGAAACACCGATAACACAGGTAAAGTTAGCTTGTTATTTCTTGCGTCCCACGCCATTTAATTTATTGTTTTTGACAAATGATGGTGCTACTGTCTCACCTCTAAGTGCAAGAAAAAAAAGGAAAAGAGACATGGAGCAGAATATCAAACGGAGGGAAAGATACAATAGTAACAAAAAAGGTCTGTATGTTCCATTTGTAATAATTATTATATTGCAATACACATTTGTAAGCATTAGTACAGTGCTTGTGTTTTTCTTTGTGCCGTTATATAAATATTTTTATATTGCTTTTTTACCAGTAATAAATAAATAAAATATAGTTTGGGCCAACGTTTTGTTTTGTTCATGCGACCAGGTGTAAACGTTGGGAAACCAAACTATGACTCCGGTATTTGGGAATCCGATGACGAGATGTTGGCCGCGCAAGATGGTACTTTTCATTATTTATTTTCTAACATGAAACACATTTATGAGTATAATATTATATATATAGTCCTTTCATGTAAATTAATTATATGTTTGATGTGACACAGAGGAGGATCTGGATTGCAAAGCGCCAGATGATTGTGAATTTGATCTTGATGTTCTCACGGATGACGAAGCAAGAGTCTACCATAGTAATGGTATGATTGTCTATCGAGCAGATGATTTATTATTCTAAAATATATGTATTATTGAAATCTAAACACACACGTGTTTATTGCTCTAGATGTGCAGTTCAGTACAATCAGGGAACCAGAAGTGGTTATCTTGGACAGTGATTCTTACGAAAGAGTATACAACGATCTGCCTGCTGAACATCTTGTGTTGAGGAAAGTGCCGATATGCGAGTATTGTGGTGCTATAAGGTTTTCAAGTGAAGGTCCCGGTTTTTGTTGCAGACAAGGAAAAGTTAATATAGTGAATACACCAGTTCCCGACGATCTGCATTGCTTGTTTACAAGCTAGACGGATAGGGATGCCTTGTATTTCAGAAAAAATATTCGGTATTTCAACTCTCATTTCTCTTTCACAAGCTTTGGAGCTACTGTGGATCATCGGGTCGCTACTGCAGCTGGTGACTATTTCGTGCCGAAATACATTTGGTGTTTATGCACATTGCTATTTGTGTTTTATAAATTCTAATAAAGAATTGACCTTGATTATTTATGTATATATGTAGGTACTGGTATCTATACTTTCAAAGTGCATGGTTAGATTTTTCATAGACTGGACCAGCTGAGATCGGGAAAAGACTGTCCGCGTCATATGCAATTGTACTTCTATGACACGGATGAGACCCTATCACACATAAGCAAAAGATCACCCCATCTTGACTCATGATTGATTCGGACTATTCTTCGAATCCTCGAGAATAATCCGTATGTTCGTGTCTTAGGAATGTTGGACAAATGCAAAATTTGGATGAGTTGAAAATTGAATTGAACACCAGTATTTCGGTTGATCAAAGAAGATATAACACACCTGGTATGGATCAAGTTGCGGCTATCTGGCAGGATGGCTATGATGAAAGAAATAAATTTAAACGTAGTATTATGATTTATCCAAATTCTGGTTGTCCAAAATTTATTCGGGCGTACCATGGTTGTTATGATCCGTTAGCTTACCCTATCTTGTATCCCGGTGGTGAGACTGGATTGGAAGACAAAAGTATACTGTTGGAGGAAACACCGACAATACGCTTTCCCCGAAGTAGAAGAAAGTATACAAAGCGCAAAACTGATGGTATGACATCTACATGTCCTAAGTAGATGGCAATGTACTTATTAACAGATAGTCATACTGCTCCTTCAAAAAGGGCAAGATAAAAGTGCATCTCGGCCCCTAGTGTGTTTTGGTGGATTGATTGACACCACGATTAAAGGACTAACTATCTTGTTGAGTATATGAGCAGGAATTGATTATCATAATTGTAATCTATGTGATGAAATGAATCAAGATTCAAGACATGCTCATATGACAAGATGAATAACATGTTCTAGTATGAGAATATTAACAAGCAACAGCTACCATGGAAATTGGGATATGTATCAACGATAAAGAATTTATTCATATATCCAAATGAAGCTTGTTGATGTAAGTGGAATTCAAAATGACAAGCCAAGGTATTGTGAATGAGACAAAGGTGTATGCTTAGGCATAGTCTCACAATTGGAGAAACTTGTCATAAGGAATGTATGAGATAGTTGATGATCAAGCAAGCATGAAAGAAATGATGTTTATTTTTAATGGCAAAATCAATGTGAGTTCAAGAGGGCTCTTGAGGATAAATGGATGGGATCGAAAGGCGTGTTTCTAGAGGCTATGTAAGCAAAGGCTTGGCATGAGCAAAGAAACCGATAATGATCAAGTCCAAGAATTCTAAGAGACATGGAGAATTTCATATTGATAAGTGTCATTCATTAGAGAAGAAAAATTGCTTGTGGGTCAAAATGAATTTCATTGTAAGTAAAATGTGATACAAGCCTACATGAAGCTATATGTGATGCAAGGATGAAGAGTTGGAATTCGGGAATGGGTTTCTAGGTACTAAGCTTAGAGCAGGGCAATTGTGGTTGTGCCGAGGAACCAATGCTAGGGTGACGAAACGTTCTTTGGGTTCAACTTGAAGAATCTTGGTCATGTGTGGTGTTCATGTTGGCAAGTATCAATCTTTCTAGAATCTTATTGTGAAGACGATGACTTGAACTAGAAGTGGATTTCATTCAAGGATAAAGGTTCAAGGTCACTTGCTCAAGGAAGATGTGCTCAAAGTAAAGAAGCCAAGTTGGATGCACACCTCAGATTGTGTTTAATCAACACACGACATAGGTTGAAAAAGAGAAGCTCAAGCAGTTGAAATATAATTTATCCTTGATCTTGAGTTTAGGTATGCCGTACTATCAAGAGGGATGCATCACAATGGTCTTTGGTTTAGTCTCAGTGCTCAAGTAACCCATGTGAGTTGAGAGAGACACAAAAGCCTCACGTACACATTTTAACTTTGTTGCCAGGGCAAATCCGGAAGTTCCGGATTTGGCACACATGGCACTAACGGCTAGTTGGATTGAAAACCCGGAGGTTCCGGGTTGTAGAATCCGGAAGTTCCGGGTTCTAACTGTCACATAACGGCTAGTTTTGTTGGGACCAGCTATTTATACCCCTTAGCCCCCTCCTTGGTGGGCTGCTGTTCCAGGCTCTATTCTGTTGATTGCTCGTCGTTCCAAGAAGGTTGGTAGCCATAGTTGAGCTCTCCCCAACCTCTCTTTGTGAGATTGTGTGATTAGTGTATATCCTTGAGTTGGGTTGAGAGAGTGAATGTTTGAGAGCACTAGAGAGCACAACAAACCTTGAGCACTTGAGATTAGCCGTGATTTGTGTGATTCGCATTTTTACTCTTGGAGGTAAAGCCTCCTAGACGGCTAGGCATCGCCGGCTAGCTCCCAAGGATTGTGGTGAGCAGCGGCAAGTTTGTTGCAGCACCGATCTTGTGTCACAAGGGCGCATGGTCATATAGTGGACGGAGGAAATAGCTTGACCTTGGGGTCGATATAAGTTTCCTCAACGGAGACTATGATTCACACGTGGGTGCACGGGGTGAATCTGAACTTCGGTTAAAACAAATCCTTGTGTTCGTTGCATTTACATGTGTTTTGTGGATTTGAGGAGCTCTCCATTAGACACTTGTGTCTTGGAGATATTGTTGTTTCGTATGTGCAGGATCTGCTTGAACCTGCTCAAGCAACTTCTCTGAGCAGACTCTATAATTGGGGTTTGAATTTACATTCATTTATTAGCACTACTCTTATTGTGTTCACTCTGTTCTGAGTGAACTCGGAAGTTCCGGATTGACAAACCCGGAAGTTCCGAGTTCACCTACTGTCCAGCCCAAATCCGGAAGTTCCGGATTTTAAACCCGGAAGTTCTGGGTTTGGCAGACAGACAATTTTATCCGGTGCGTTTGAGTGAAAATTTGTAGGTGCGCCTATTCACCCCCCCTCTAGGCGACATCACGGTCCTTTCACAAGAAAATCAGGTGTTAGGCAGAATCGAGTACAACCAATTAGTCAGACGACGCATTTAGGCTACAATATATGATCACTTAACTCCAGAAATTACAACAAACCCGGAAGTTCCGGATTCAGAACCCGAAAGTTCCGGATTGGAGAATAATGCTGAAATATATCAATCAGATGATGAATCAGCCTCTAATGGTTCTGCTCAACCACATTATGGTCATCATCAGTGCTTTGTGGCCACAGCTGAAGACAATACAGATTTAGATATTGATAGTGGTAGTAATTGTGATAGTGATGATAATGACGAGGAGCTAATGCTTGAAATTAGAAAAGTAAGCAAGAAGAGCAGAGAAACAATCCTTGGGCCGATGAAAAAGGTGATGAAGCAAGATCAAGAAATAAAGAAACAAAAGAAGGTTCTCAACAAAAAGGATGATGAAATCAAAAGTCTTGCTCTAGTAGAAGAGAGAAATCATGATCTCAAGACTCAAGTAGATGAGCTCACAAACAAGCTTATGTATGAGCAAACTCGTGGTATGGAAGTCAAATGCTCAAATGAAAGGCTTATGGATTCACTTGCCACCCTAGAGATAGCTCATGAGGTCATGGTTACAGTGGTAAAGTCAAATAAGCAAATTGACAACACTTGCTCACAAAATGAGAACAAAGAGAAACAATCTTGGTATGAGCAAGTAATCGTGGAGGATTGCAAGGATGACCTAGCTCTAGAAAATGAAGTGCTCAAACAAGAGGTTGAGAGGCTCTCACAAGACTTGTCAAAATTGAAAGGCAAAAGTGTTGTGCAACCTTCTCAAGATAACCGTGCAACCATGGTGAAGAAGCTTGAGAAGGGGTCCACCGTGCAAAACTCATGCAACCTTATACACAAGTCAAAGGATAGCAAGTTTCAAACAAAGAAAAAGGATTTAGCTCATGTCAAATGCTTCAAGTGCTCCAAATTGGGACATTATGCTTCAATGTGCTCAAATAGGCAAGAAGGCCAGAAAACTCTCTCCAAGAGACAAAGAAGCCTTACCAAAAGAAGATGTTTTGGCTGCTGCAAAATGGGACACAGAATTGCAACTTGCCCAGATAAGTCAGGCAAACCCGGAAGTTCCGGATTGAGCAAACCGGAGGTTCCGGATTTGAAATCCCAAAGGCACTTCAGGTCAAACAAGGGTTTCAAGAAGGCTCAAGAAAAATACTTGGAGAGGAAAGCAGTCAAGGATAATAAGAACAAGCCATCAAGCAACATCAAGCACAAAGTTTGCTATACATGTCGAGAAAAAGGACATCTTGGTAAGGATTGTCCAAACGGTAACTCTCCTAAGCCACACTTGATCAACAATGTACCTTTATACTATAGGAGACCTTCAAATGGTGTTGGTGCTGGTAGGATGACGAGTTCATCAACTACTCGCCCAAGAGCCATTTGGGTTCCCAAATCTTTGTTGACTAACCTTCGTGGACCCAACTTGGCTTGGGTACCAAAATGTGCTTGAAAGAATTAGCAGGTACTCAGAGATGCATTGTGGACTTGGCGAACATGAGAAGAGTTTCACCTCAATATCATTGTCCAAAGTTCATCTAGAAAAATGCCAAGTTCAACTCAAACCGATCCATCAATCCAATGCATCTTCGATAACAAGTATCTTCTTCTTAGCTAATCAAGTTCTAACATCTGAAATTGCTTAGTGTGGTTTCAAGTAGAAGAATTGTTTAGCATCCTTTGTAAATTTGAGTTATCTATGCAAATATCAATTGTGATGCTCTTAACAAGCTCTGTGGTGGAGCAAGTGCTCTAGTAACATTACAGGAGCATCTACAAGTGTTGAAGAATCAAGAAAGGTTAAGAATTCATGGATTACACTAAGTCAAGAAAGTCTGGTAAATCCGGAAGTTCTGGATTTTGCAACTCGAAGTTCTGGATTTCCAAAGAAATCACAGTCGAGGAATATCTGCAGAAAGACAGTAATCTTGACCTGACTCTTAGGACTGTGAGCTCATTCTTGACTTACTCAATGTTTTAGATACAATCTTTGATTAAATCCGACCAAGATATGAAATGAGTCTCCTCAAGTGTCTTTATTGATCACAAGTGCATATCTCAAGAATCCTATCCTTGATGCACTTATTTAGGGGGAGATTATTTCATATTTTGTGTCTTGCTACTAACCTCGCTTTCAAGGCTTCATGTGTGTAGAAAACATATACATGATCACAAGGGTAATATGCTTCACTACGAGTATGCCACTTGACTTCAAGGTCACCAATCCAACTTGAAAAAGGTGTATCAAAACTCAAAATTGGATTGATTATCACTTTGTGTGGCTGCTCTCCATAACATGGCTTAAGTTCCTCATTTGGTTTTAATCGATCAAAAGATGCACATATACTTGCCTCCATATATATATGTGCATTATTCACTCTTGAGAAACTTAGTCCATGTTATGAGGCTTTACTGCTTGACTGATTCATTGCCTTCCACATTTAAAGAATCATCAAGCACAAAGCTAGGGCTTGTACTACTAATGTGATTTACTTGGACTTCTGAGCTTTTCATGATTAATCGAAAGAAAAGAGTTCAAGTTATGTTTATAATGATTATGTGCAAGCCATGTATGTGAGATCCTTCTCTTGTGAAGGACATGGAACGTAAAGGGCCAAGGTATGTTTTATTAGGGTCAAGTATTTATGATTTGCATCTAGGCCCTCTACATGCTAGTGTGTTCATGTTTTGTATCAAGTAATTCAAAGTCATTTAGTGTAACTTTAGATATTTGGTTGTTACCTTCTTTTGAGATTGACTTAGTGTCAAGAGAACTAAATTGTTGTGAGGTATGAGCCAAATATGCTAAGAACGGTGCTTGACTTGAGTTACTAGATACATGAGTGTTATATGATAGATTATTCGAAAACCCAACTAGTATGCTAGGTTTTATGTTGTTTGGAAACTTTTGGTTCTTGGTCATTGTGACCATGTCAAGTTGCCTTGTGGTTATAGTTACACTTGTTTGATTGTTGGCTAACCACAAAGCAATAAGACTCTCTCAAGTCCATAGGATCTATTCCAATCTCATCTCCAGGGGTATATTCTTTGGAAATGCTATCTCTCATCAAATTCAAGCCTAGGTTCCTATTTCAAATGGATATCTAAGACAAAGGAACCAAAATATCAAAATCTTTCTCTTGTCAAGGCCCTCTCATCTAGAAATCAAACTCTATCAACACTTTTGAGATATTTTGTCCAATTCTGAGAATAGTCCGGATTCTCTGGGTTTCAGCCCGGATACTCTGGTTTTTCTCCCGAATTCTCTGGAGTTTACCCAGTACAGCAGTAAGCCTGGAAGTTCCGAGTTTATAACCCAGAAGTTCCGGATTTAGTGGGTAAATAATATTCACCACCAAAGTTCTAAGAAATTTCCATGGATATATTTGTTCCAAAATTTTTATGGATATCTAAGAAGTTGGAACTCACATTTATCTCGGACAAATTCTCCAATATCAAGTCTTGACCGAGGGGTAATGTGAAACCCGGAAGTTCCGGTTTTCTAAACCCAGAAGTTCCGGATTTCAACCGGTATATCACTATTCAGCCCGTGACTTATCCTTTCACCTCTCATTCTCTCTCCCACTCACTGCCCGACACAAACACTGTTCGGGAGAGGCGATTTTGGGGCGATTCGGCCATTTGATCAAGGATTTCAAGGATTGAAGGGCGGCTCTTGGTGATTACAATCCAGAGGTTCCGGATCCATCCTCCAAAATCAATTTCAAACCCTTCCCACCATGAGCAACAATAATTCAGATGAGGAAAGGTTTGTTTTGAGGAGAAGGAGCAAAAATCCTAATGTTCCTATTGAGACAAGAAGATCCATGAGGCAACTTTCCAGAGGCACCTTGCACATTGCAAATGAGCCAAAAATTCAAGAAGAGAACAACACATCTAGTGATGATGGGGATGAAAGTGATCCAAATTATCAAGAATCACCTCCCCATGGAACAAAGAGAAGTGGTAGGCAAATGAGGGGCAGCAGCAGCAGTGGTGGCCATGGAGTTGGCAGTGGTAGTGCTCAACCCGATGAAGAAGAGGAAGAAGAACATGTACAACAGTCCGGTCAGCCACTCTTTGTGACTGGAGTCATGTTGAGAAAGCCAAGTGTTCCCCATGACTATATTATGACTGATTACATGAAGAGGGGAATGGCAGACAAAGTAAGAAAATAAAGATTGAAGAATCCTTTGTGTGCTAAGAAAGGAAGAAGTGTTGATTATAGATTTCAAACCAAGTTCCATCAAGACTTCTATGTGAGTGCAATACTTAGCAAGAAATACAAAGTGCCACGCTCTCAATTTATGAATTGGCCAAAACTTGAGAGCATGGGAGATCCAATCTTTAATGAGATCATTAGTGCATGAAGGCTAAGAACATATACAAAATCATGGCATTTCAATATGATTGGAACATTGAAGTGATTGCCCAATTTTATGCCACTTGCTATTTTGAAACACATGATGATATGAGATGGGTCCATTGGATGACTGTTGACGCTCCTTAGCGCCCCCCGATTTGTATACCGCAAGCGCACGATTTCATGTAGCTTTTCCCTCAGAGTATTCCCCCAAGATTTATCAATCCACGGAACCAAAGAGACAAGAAACAATCTACTAACATAGAAATTCCTTTGTGTTGATGTGGTGTAAAACGAATCTAATCTACTAAAAACGACAAACACCGAAGGTAGCGAGAGAAAGTTAGAGATAACCAATCTAGATCACCTAGATCATGCATATGTTGTAGTTCCAGCTAGATGAAGTGAAGTAAGGTAGATGTGAATCTCAATGAAAAGCCTCTTTAAACCCAAAATCTCCAATCTGAAAAGAAAAGAACAAAATCGAAAGAGAGAACATGGTCGCTAAACATTCGGAATCACAAATAACTTTACCATGAATGATTGTACATCACAAGATCACAACCGGAGCCCTACCTTGATCTTGATGATCCTAGCTCGAGAACTCCGACGTTGTCTTCCTTGCAAGGTTCCCACATCGGCTAGGGCAAACCCTAGACAACCAGCACGACCCTCGGCTCTCCGAGAGGTGTCCCTCTATCTTCTTTGCTCCTTGGCGTCGTCTCCCGAATTGATCTCCCCGTGAACCTTGGGGAGGGGTCTTTAAATAGGCTCAAGAAACCCTAGGTCAAAGGGGAGGCCGAACCGACCTAAAAAAGGGCTTGGCCTAGGCCGGCCAGCCTGGCTCATTCCTTTGCCGTCTCGTGTCCTTCTTTCTCCCCAAGTCTCCTGGAATCTTCTTGAGTTTATGCCTTTCACGATTGCACCCCATTAGATGTCGTTATCTTCGAGATTTCTTCGAGGAAAATGATAGGATGAAAAATCCTTCCTTAAATATCTCTTTGCTTTGCTTAGCCCCGAAGTATCTTGATCTTATCTTGTGGGCTTTGTCCTTTGGGCTTCATTAGAGGGTGGATGTGCATGAACGGGCCTCTAATCATCATGGCCTTCGATCCTTTGTTCGGGCTTTGGCCTTTGTCTTTCTTCGTGTCATCGCGTGATCGTGGGCCTCATCATTTCATGCTCCAAAATTGGTCAAAAACCTGCAAAAACAAAGTACCTCCAAAATATATGTGCAAACGCGAAAACGACCAATAATTGGGCCGAGGTTAGGATGATTAGTGATTCTGATATTAAATTCATGCCATTATCAAAGTTAAACATGGGATAAAATGGATACTTCAGGAGCGCCAACATTCCCCCCATGCTTAAACCTTGCTCGTCCTCAAGTAAGTCTTTGATAAAAATCAGCCCTGCCTTTCAGTGTCCAATCCCTGCACTCGATCATACACGAGAAAACACAATGCTCCGAAAATATTTTGCAGTTAATAGTTCAAGTTGTAACCAGCTTTTTCAATGTGGAAGGTAGATACAAGTTAAATGCTTCCCCACAATTATTATGCACATGCTCTCAAAATTAAACAAGTCTCAGAATTAAGAAAGTAAGTTCCATAAGTAATGCTAAACCAAGATCAATAATTTAAACCTCATTGCAATTTGCTCATGGAAACTCTCAGCTCATCTTGTCTCTCAAACTTGCTAGAACTTTCTCCTTTCTTTCTCTCATATGTATGTGAGAGGCTTTATCTGGAGCTCTGGAAAGGTTAGTCCTAACAAAAGATATTATAATCAAGATATTATCAAAACAAGAAATACTTCTTATGGATTTTCCGAGACTCGTCAAAAAGACCATTGGAAAATAATTTCTTTATGGAGAGGGAGAGAATGGAACACACACTTTGGATGGTGGACATGTGCAACTGGCAACGGTTGATCCCAAGGCACAGCTGAAGTCCTTGTTATCGGATTGCACATGGTTGGAATAATTGAGTATAGAATAATCTTCAAAGTATCTGGAGTTTAATGAAGCTAAAGGAACCGAGGAGCTTTTCATCGTCATTCATCATTTTTTTCTTTTCTCTCTTCCTCTTTTTTTTCTTTCTTTCTTTTTGCTCCTCAGAACCATTGGCAACACAATGCACTTACTCCACCTCCCCCCCATGCTTGAACGTTTGCTTGTCCTCAAGCAATGAAGTGATGATAACTTGATGGAGTGAGTGCACAAAGCCTTTATCAATTCTCTGGACTCAACTTTGGAATTCAAGGGAGCATTTCCTCGTGAAAGATTGAAGCCAACAGAGGAGTAAAAGGGGCAGGCCGGCCGGCCTAGGGGTGTTGGGCCGGCCGGCCTACTACCTGTAGGCCTCCACTTCTTCAGATTTTTCTTCTGCGAACTCTTTGATGCCTCCCAAGCTTATGTTTTACTGAATTTTGCTCTTGATTCAATTGTTTTGCCGTCGAAATAAAAATATATACTCAATATATAGGTTGTGGTCAAGGAGGTGTTTCACAAAAAGATGTTTTTGGTTAAGGGTGGATATCCAGCGAGGTTTGCGATGTTCCCGGTATAGAAACTCACAATGCATGGATAGAATGGCTAGCAAAAGAGAGGTACGCAAAAATACGGAATGGTCAGCTTCTTAGTCTCGTACCAAAGAAGATAAATCCTGAATTAATTCACCTGAAAATAATTCTTGTTCTATGGTTTGTTATGATATATCATTTAGGCTTGTAGAAGGGTAGAGCAATTGCAAAAGGTGTCATTGACAAGGTTAGCTCAAAATTAAATCCAAATTAAATTTTCCTTGACAAGCTTAAGTAAGAGAGCAAGAATAAAAGATATGGGTCTTAATTTATCAAAACCTCCTTAATTGAATTAGCCGGCATTTAATTAATTTTCAGATCATGTTAGAGAGAGCATTAGTTTAATCATGCACAAACCAAGCACAAGAAAGTAGACAAGGCGGCAACGATCATCATATTTTATCATGGCACAAACTTTCTATCATCATTACTAACCATAACATTAAAGCGTAGGTGATGCATTTATTTATCATGGTGATGAAAACAAAAGAAAGCAAATTGCACACATGCTGAAAAATAAATAAAACAGAAAATTGCTACGCACACACAAGCTTGCACACATGCTGAAAATAAATGAAAAGAAATAGAAAAATCCAAACCACACGTGCGAGCATTTTATTCATGGTCTTGTCGTCGATCACTCTCCTTGATTGCCTCTTGCATTGTATCCTTGGTCATAATACTGCTGAAATGCTCCTCCATTAAATTGTTCCGGTGGCGCCAAGCCTAGAAGTCCCATTTGATATGCAATTCCTACGGTTCCATCTTCTAGTTGGCTTGTGTGCCTCCGGATGGCGTCTATGTCTTCCATGTTTCTTCTTGCATAGGCACCCATGATTCTCATTCCTTGTTCCGGTTGAGGGAGGTAAAAAAATTGTGCTCCAAATGACGGGTCGGGCATCACTCCTTGGTATGGTGGGGGTGGGTAGCCGTAGTTGCTAAATGGTGGCGGCGCCGCCACAGCATGCCCCCATGCTTGATCTTGGTTCCCTTCCCATTGACTTGTCCATCCTTGTGGGTATCCTTATCCACTTGATGCACCTTGAAATTCATTCCTCCAATAAGCGGAACTTGGCGGTAGAAGGTCTACTTCCAAGTTTTCTTGTTGTGCCGATGCCGATGTTCCTTCAATGAACCTTCATCTTTTTGATTTCTTCACCTTTTTTCCAATATTTTCAACTCGCCAATCAGTCTTCCCTCTTGCAAATAATTTCAGCCTTTGATCAGGGAGGGAAATATCCATCTCAGAAATAGTGAATCCCTTCTTTTCATCTCCTCCGATATAATGGCCTTGCCTCAAATGTTCAATCCCAATATCTCTTCCCGGGACATAATATTTTTGGATCACTCGTAACCTCGGATTCATGGCTCGGGCTATCATTGTGAGATAACACCCCGAACCAACTTCTCCCGTGCCAGATGATGCTTCACAAATCCACCTTTCAACCATGATGTAGGTGGGATCAATCACTTGCTTCTTCACCAATGCAGCATACATCCAATTTAATTCTTGGTCGGTGACCTTCGATTCTCTCATCCTCCCGAGAATTCTTTTGCTCAACCAAGAGTGGAATATTTGGAGGGTCACATTACTTATATTCTTCCTTTGGCGGTTGACATCTTTTGCTATCTTTGTCCAAAATTCATCAAGCTCTCCATCTTCAACTTGCAACATTTCATATGCATTACTTTGAAACAGAGCAAACTCCCTATTTCTCCATAGGTGATGACTTTTTCTTCATTCTTGAGCTGAAATTTCAGACATAGAACTTCTTCATCATCCACCACTTCCGTTGTTTTCTCCAATGCCATGAACATCTCCAAAGCCACTTCTTCTTGCATGTCTACCATGACACCGTCGAGAAATAACTTCCAACCGATGTTCTCCAAGAGTTGGTAGATGTCATGATGAAATCCCAACTTCTCCGATGCTTCATCATCAAAATCATAATTTGCTCACAGCCTTTCCTTCATGAACTTGAGCCTTTCTTCTTCTTCCCTCGACAAGATAATAAACCCATATTCTGAATTCTTGGGTTTGTATGGTGGTGGTGTGGATGACCTTGTTGAACGCCGTGGAGGAGGTGGCATCCCTTCGGTGAATCTCATGGATGAGCTTCTCGGGTCTCTCATCCCACCAAGTTGCAACATGTCGCTCCTCGGTGCGGGGTTGTCTTCCTCCATGCTCTGCAGAGACTCGGAGACTAAGTGCCTCCACGAAGAACTTGCCGATGCGTCGGATGTTGATGAACGCGTCCTTCTCCTCCCGGTGACGAACCTCATGATGCCACTCATGGTGACTCCTTGCTGCACACACACACAAAAACAAACACACCGGGGGTTTCTTGCAGGCGGGAGAACAATATATCGAAGAGTGGAACAAACTAGGAATTGTGGTGAATTTTCTGAGATTTTTGGAGTAGATTTTGGGGGACAAATTTTTCAGGGCTCTAACTGATGTTTCTGGGCAAAGAACTTGAAGAACATAAGCGAGGAACTGAATGAGGAGTGTACCTGTCAAAGGGCTTAAAAAGGGGCCAGGCCGGCCGGCCTAGGGCCTTGGGGCCGGCCGGCCTTGGGGTTTCCTGGCTCTCCTCCACTTCAATTTTCTCTAGTGGCTTCCTGGTGCAATTATTTGCTTCTGTCAAGTACATCTTTCATGCTTTGCACCGTCCAAATCATGTGAACCACTCCTTCTTTGCCTTTGATGTCCACTTGCAATATTATTTCTTCACTTTGTATCATTCACCTTGTCCCATGCTTAATCATTCATCACATGGTGCCATCTTTGCTGAAAATCACATGTCCTTCCCATGCATGGCTGCTCCCTTCTTTGGATCATTTGCATGTGGTGGTAGGTAGAGAGCACTACTCTTTCCTGTGAACTCACTTTGATCAATGGATGTTAATCAAGCACATAAACAATCTCCAAATCATGCTTAGATGTTTAGTCCTCCTCTAACTTTGAAATTTCAGAATTGAATCAAAGCATGCAATGAGTTTAAATGAATAATTAGAGGGGAATTGAAACATCTTTACATTTGTAAGTCAAAAAATATTTCCCGACTACATTAATTTTTGTTGCACCGGAATCGTTCACTTTCATGAATTGATAGCGAACAATCTCGAATTCAACCATGGGTCTTGGGTTTAGGTTCTAATTTTTTCCAAAATGAGAGAGAGATTTTTGAAAAAAAGGAATAAATAAAGTTAGAAAAATTCTAATCCTATGGTGATGAAACTGAAAACTCTCTATATGTTTCCGCGAACCTACGCATCAAGAATTCAAATGATATAAACATAGTGCGGCTCTATTTGTGTGTTTTATCTCAACTTGGTCCGGCCATCATGGAGAGGACGGTCGCCAAAAATAGGTATGGAATTTTGGATGTGACTTTCTCAAGAAGAGGCAAATAAATCATAGGATGGCTCATGTCATTGGTTTAAAATAAGAAACAACATCGAAATGACCGAGCGAATAAAATCCAAATCGAATTGTTCGACCGACGACCAATTGTTCAAAAGAATATCTTGTCCTTGCATATCAAAATTCTTGACTCACTTACCTAAACCTTTCGCGGGTTGTCCTCCCGGCAGCTTATTCTTGACTTGACGAACGGGTTGAACTCCCGGCAGCTTTATTCTTGACTCGACGAATGGGTTAACTCCCGCAAAGCGCTTCGTTTATAGTCTATAGCTAGACTTTCTTCTTCTTCACTTCGGACCAACGCTCGGTGATGGCGCTGTAGTCTTGGGTACCGACTTCCGCACAATCCTTGGTGCGGGTTTGTCTTCTAGGTTAGTTGTCTTTTTGGTCTTCACAGGCGGGCTTTTAGCTTTCTTCTTGACAGGTGCAGCGATCTTCTCTGTCGCGATGGACGCGACGACTTCTATCTCCTTCTTTGCTTCCTTCTTGTTCGGCTCCTCCTTTTTCTTTAGCTTCTCCTCTATGATACATCGGTGAGGCGGAACATATTTGACATTGATCATGTTGCATACCTCGAGGCGTGGACGAAACTTGAATTTGCTTGTGGTGCCATTGATGTCGAACTTTATCTCGCCCTTGCCAACGTCGATGTTCGCCCTTGTGGTCTTGAGGAAAGGCCTCCTAAGTTTGAGAGGCGCCTTGCTCCCTTCTCCCATATCGAGAATCACAAAGTCAACGGGGACTAAGTGTTCTCCAATCTTCACGGGCACGTCTTCGGCGATTCCCAAAGGATAGCGAACGGAATTGACCGCTAACTCTAGGCACATGGCAGTGGGCTCCGGCTCCGGTAAGCGTAGCTTCTCGAACACATTCTTTGGCATGACGCTCACACTTGCACCGAGATCACAAAGTGCTCTTTCAAACATAAGAGATCCAATGGAACACGGGATGGTAGGACATCCGGGGTCCCTCTTCTTTTCAGGAGCTTCATTAGCGATTGCCGCGCTACATTCCTCGGTTAGCTTGACAGTGCTTGGCGGTATCTCGCGATTGTTTCCCATGATGTCTTTGAAGTAACGAGAATACGTCGGAACTTGTAGAGCGTCCAAGAGCGGCATATTGATGCTCAACCTGCGTACCATGTCAACAAATTTGTTGAATTGCTCATCTTCATGTTTACCTTTGCGGTATCGTGGCCTTGGTGGTAGAATCTTGGTGTCTATATCATCTAGCTCAAACTCTGGCTCTTCGGTGACTATCTCTGGCATAGGAGTAGGTGGCTTCTCCTTGATGATGGTCTCCACTTCAACTCTTGGCTTAGGCTTCCTTGCTCCCGCCGCATGTTCGGGTTCTTCGGTCTCCTTTCCCGAGCGAGTTTGAATTGCCTTAGCCATCTCTGGACTTTGAGCTTGCCCGGGCAATTTTCCTTCATTGCTATATAGGCGTCCGGCGAGCTGGGCTACTTGCATTTCTAGCATCTTCATCATGTTGAGTACTTGAAGGTTAGAGCTCCCGACCTCCGTCACCTTGCCATCAATGTTTTCCAAGATCTTGTCCATAGCCTTGAACTTGGTGACGGTGTCCTTGTTGATCTTGCCTTGCTCCTCCATGAACTCCTTCAATTGTATACGAAGAGGCACCAAGTTTTGAATGGAAGAGCTTGCATTAAATTGGGGTCTACCTTGCCCGTAGCGGAAGTTGGTTGGCGGAATCCATTCTCCCTTCTTCATGTAGCCGAGCATCTTGGCTTCCTCCGGGTAATTCTTTTGGACATGGTCGTACTCTCCACATTCTTCACATGTAGACCTTGCTTTGGCCGCCTTCAAATCGATAGCTTGGGCTTCTCTCTTTTCCACTTCCATCTTCTCCAACCTTCTCATGAGCGAGTCAATCTTCCCTTCTAGCACTTCTTCACGTTCCACTTGCAATACACTCTTCGCGGCACCCACAGCTTGGAGTGGTTGTAGGCGCCCCGATGATGCCCATGCGTCGTTGTCTGCCACCTTCTTGAATAGCTTGAAAACTTGAGTAGGCGTGAGCTTAATGATAGAACCTCCGGCCGATGCGTCAATGATCCCCCTTGATGCAGTAGTGAGGCCTTGATAGAACTTCTGGACCACATCCTCCCTTGAGAACTTGTGATGAGGTACGGCGCGGATGTAGTCGTTGAAGCGCTCAAAGGCTTCCGCAATAGTCTCCGTCGGGGCTTGCGCGAATGTTGCAATCTTGTTGCGCAGAATCTGGGTCTTGCCCGGCAAGTAGAACTCCGTCATGAACTCTTTCATCAAGGACTCCCAATTTTGCACCGTGCATGGTGGTAGAGAATGAAACCATGCAGCGCTCTCCCAAGTAGAGAGAACGGAAAGAGTCTTGCTCTTATTTGATCTTGAGTCATCCCTTGCATGTCGAAGGTGCGGCATAGTTGGAGGAACGCTTGAAGATGTAGATTAGCGTCTTCTTTTCCAGTGAAGGGCGAGCTTTGCACCATCCTTATGATTAAAGTCTTGATCTCGAACAGAACTCCGATGTTGTCGAGATTTTGGATCGGCAAGTCCCGAACGTCCGGAGTGCATAGCTCTCTGATCGTACGCTCCTGCTCCGGTAGCGCCATCTCTTGGTGAAGTGGCGCCTCCTTTGGACTTGTTGGTGGAGTTGCTTGAGGTGAAGACGATGAACCGTCGGCTTCGACTTTTGGATCTACTAGTTCCGGCTTCCTTGATCGTGCTTCTCGTCTCATTTGCCTGTAAATTTTTTCTGGATCATCCACAAAATTTTCGGGTTTGTTGGAGAGGCTCCCGTCCATCTCCTGTTAGGGGTTAGTGAAAAAGAAAAATATATACCAGATCTAAAATATGAATATACAAGATCTAAAACATAAAAGAAAAATAAAGCAAACTCTAGATTAGATTGATTTTCGTGGAATAGATCCGTTTTTTTAGTTAGCTCAGAAAAATAAGAGATCTAAAAAGGTCAAAAAGAAAAATCAAGAAAAAGAAATATTTACGAATGCAAGTAAGATTGGATCTTAAATCGATGGTTCCCCAGGCAACGGCGCCAGAAAAGCTTGTTGACGCTCCTTAGCACCCCCGATTTGTATACCGCAAGCGCACGATTTCGTGTAGCTTTTCCCTCAGAGTATTCCCCCAAGGTTTATCAATCCACGGAACCAAAGAGACAAGAAACAATCTACTAACATAGAAATTTCTTTGTGTTGATGTGGTGTAAAACGAATCTAATCTACTAAAAACGACAAACACCTGAAGGTAGCGAGAGAAAGTTAGAGATAACCAATCTAGATCACCTAGATCATGCATATGTTGTAGTTCCAGCTAGATGAAGTGAAGTAAGGTAGATGTGAATCTCAATGAAAAGCCTCTTTAAACGCAAAATCTCCAATCCGATCCCTCGATACTCCGCTACTCTATGGAGACGGCCTGCCACGACGCCCCCCTTTTGAACGAAATACCCTGAAGCAAGTCGAACCCTCTTTGGTAGTTCCGCCATGAACCTCTAGCCACCATGACTACAAGATCATGCTAAGCGATCTATCTCGATAATAGATCTAGGATGAAGCAAACCCAAAGAAAAGAACAAAATCGAAAGAGAGAACATGGTCGCTAAACATTCGGAATCACAAATAACTTCACCATGAATGATTGTACAACACAAGATCACAACCGTGGCCCTACCTTGATCTTGATGATCCTAGCTCCAGAACTCCGACGTGGTCTTCCTAGCAAGGTTACCACGTCAGCTAGGGCAAACCCTAGACAACTAGCACGACCCTCGGCTCTCCGAGAGGTGTCCCTCTATCTTCTCTGCTCCTTGGCGTCGTCTCCCGAATTGATCTCCCCGTGAACCTTGGGGAGGGGTCTATAAATATGCTCAGGAAACCCTAGGTCAAAGGGGAGGCCAAACCGACCTAAAAAGGGCTGGACCGGCCGGCCCAATGGGCCTAGGCCAGCCGGCCTGGCTCATTCCTTCGCTGTCTCGTGTCCTTCTTTCTCTCCAAGTCTCCTGGAATCTTCTAGAGTTTATGCCTTTCACGATTGCACCCCATTAGACGTCGTTATCTTCGAGATTTCTTCGAGGAAAAGGATAGGATGGAAAATCCTTCCTTAAATATCTCTTTGCTTTGCTTAGCCCCGAAGTATCTTGATCTTATCTTGTGGGCTTTGTCCTTTGGGCTTCATTGGAGGGTGGATGTGCATGAACGGGCCTCTAATCATCATGGCCTTCGATCCTTTGTTCGGGCTTTGTCTTTTGTCTTTCTTCATGTCATCGCGTGATCGTGGGCCTCGTCATTTCATGCTCCAAAATTGGTCAAAAACCTGCAAAAACAAAGTACCTCCAAAATATATGTGCAAACGCGAAAATGACAAATAATTGGGCCGAGGTTAGGATGGTTAGTGATTCTGATATTAAATTCATGCCATTATCAAAGTTAAACAGGGGATAAAATGGATACTTAAGGAGCTCCAACAATGAAAGAGGGAAAATGGTATAAAATTAATTATATTGAGTTTGCAGTCATGTTTGGATTTGGGAGAGCTGATGCACAAAGAGTTAGACTTCATCTTAGCTCTCCTCTCCCCAAAGAAGAAATGAAATGCATGTACTTACCTGACAGGGAGTCAGAGTTTGGGGGGCCTAAAGGACTAATTCCATTTTATGCATATCTTAACAAGTTGTTTAGGAAGACACTTGCTCCTAGAGAGGGTGATGCTCACAATATATCATCATATGGAAAGAATTTGCTATATGCTTTAACTCCTAGTGAGCCAGAGTTCAGTGTGTTTGATTACATATGGGAGGAAATCAAGTCCATATCTGAATCACCTCAAAAGTGTTGTGGTTTTGGAGCTTATCTCATGTTCATGATTGATCAAAATACCAACAAAAGATTTGAGTGTGATTACAAACATCCTCCTGTTGATGTCAAGATGGACTCACACCCCGGACCCACTCTTGCTGAAATTATTGCATCTAGAGAGCAAGTTGCAGCTCCAGGTGATGGTGATATAGCCCCATATGCTCCTAGTGCACCACATGTCCCTACTCGCTCCTATTCTAGGCGTGGTGGCTCTAGATCTCAAAATTGGGAAAAGCCTCCCTCTCCAATTAGAAAGATGTTCAACATGATTTTTGGGATGTGCAAGTCCATAAATGATGTGGTGCACAAGGAGAGGGAAAGGAGGAAAAAAGACACTTTGAGGCTAAAGAAATTGCAAGAAGCCATGTTGCCCAATGATCCTCCCTCACCCATTGGCTCAGAAGGATAGCAAAGTGAGTCTGAAACTATGGAGCAAATGAATGCTAGATATCAGCAAGAAGATTATTGGGGGCAGCTCTATGGTAGTGGCACCACATCCTATGTTAACCCTACTGTTGTTGACCCCTCGACCGCTCCTTTCATGCCTCAGGCTCCTCAGTTTCCACCACCACCTCCATCTTATGAGTTCGATGCTTTTGGTGCTTGGATGTTTGACCAACATGTTGGTGATGCCGGCCAAGGTTCGAGTAGGCAAGATGGAAGACAAGACGATGAGGATGATGATCAGTAGTAGAAGCCCCAGAAAGACTCCCCTCAGGCCCTTCTTGGTGATAGATGACAAAGGGGGAGAGATTATTAAAGATTAAAGCTTCTACTCAGATTTCAGTGTTTCTGGTCAGGCAAACCCGGAGGTTCCGGGTTTGCAAATCTGGAAGTTCAGGATTTGGGTGTGGGATGCCACATGCCATGTAATAAATTCGTTTTAGCTCATGAGGACTTGAGAACAATATTGTATTGTGTGATATTGTGTGGTGAACCATGTTTAGATGCTTTAAACTAATATGTGATGCTTGTTAGTGTGATAAAAGGTGATGAAATGATGTTTTGTTATTTTTAGGCCAGTTCTGCCTGGCAAATCCGGAAGTACCGGATTTGGAACCCGGAGGTTCCGGGTTTGGGCTGACAGAACTGACCTGCTTCTTTTATCTTGCTTTTGTGTGAGATATCTGTCATATGCATCACGTATTATTTGATCACACATTTGTTTTGCATTCCACGGATGCTAAGATTTAGGGGGAGCTTTTTATTTTTCTTGTGAATATGTGCAAAAAGGCATTTGAGGCCAAATTGATTGAATTCCATTCAATGCACATAGTAAGGGGGAGCTCCTACAAAATCTGAAAATTCAAAAGCTATATTTGTTATATCTTTTTGTAAGCTTTAATCGGTGTTGTCATCAATCACCAAAAAGGGGGAGATTGAAAGTGCATCTCGGCCCCTAGTGTGTTTTGGTGGATTGATTGACACCACGATTAAAGGACTAACTATCTTGTTGAGTATATGAGCAGGAATTGATTATCATAATTGTAATCTATGTGATGAAATGAATCAAGATTCAAGACATATGCTCATATGACAAGATGAATAACATGTTCTAGTATGAGAATATTAACAAGCAACAGCTACCATGGAAATTGGGATATGTATCAACGATAAAGAATTTATTCGTATATCCAAATGAAGCTTGTTGATGTAAGTGGAATTCAAAATGACAAGCCAAGGTATTGTGAATGAGACTAAAGGTGTATGCTTAGGCATAGTCTCACAATTGGAGAAACTTGTCATAAGGAATGTATGAGATAGTTGATGATCAAGCAAGCATGAAAGAAATGATGTTCATTTTTAATGGCAAAATCAATGTGAGTTCAAGAGGGCTCTTGAGGATAAATGGATGGGATCGAAATGCATGTTTCTAGAGGCTATGTAAGCAAAGGCTTGGCATGAGCAAAGAAACCGATAATGATCAAGTCCAAGAATTCTAAGAGACATGGAGAACTTCATATTGATAAGTGTCATTCAGTAGAGAAGAAAAATTGCTTGTGGGTCAAAATGGATTTCATTGTAAGTTAAATGTGATACAAGCCTACATGAAGCTATATGTGATGCAAGGATGAAGAGTTGGAATTCGGGAATGGGTTTCTAGGTACTAAGCTTGGAGAAGGGCAATTGTGGTTGTGCCGAGGAACCAATGCTAGGGTGACGAAACGTTCTTTGGGTTCAACTTGAAGAATCTTGGTCATGTGTAGGTGTTCATGTTGGCAAGTATCAATCTTTCTAGAATCTTATTGTGAAGACGGTGACTTGAACTAGAAGTGGATTTCATTCAAGAATAAAGGTTCAAGGTTACTTGCTCAAGGAAGATGTGCTCAAAGTAAAGAAGCCAAGTTGGATGCACACCTCAGATTGTGTTTAATCAATACACGGCATATGATGAAAAAGAGAAGCTCAAGAAGTTGAAATATAATTTATCCTTGATCTTGAGTTTAGGTATGCCGTACTATCAAGAGGGATGCATCACAATGGTCTTTGGTTTAGTCTCAGTGCTCAAGTAACCCATGTGAGTTGAGAGAGACACAAAAGCCTCACGTACACATTTTAACTTTGCTGCCAGGGCAAATCCGGAAGTTCCGGATTTGGCACACATGGCACTAACGGCTAGTTGGTTTGAAAACCCGGAGGTTCTGGGTTGTAGAATCCGGAAGTTCCGGGTTCTAATTGTCACATAATGGCTAGTTTTGTTTTGACCAGCTATTTATACCCCTTAGCCCCCTCCTTGGTGGGCTGCTGTTCCAGGCTCTATTCTGTTGATTGCTGGTTATCCCAAGAAGCTTGGTAGCCATAGTTGAGCTCTCCCCAACCTCTCTTTGTGAGATTGCGTGATTAGTGTATATCCTTGAGTTGGGTTGAGAGAGTGAATGTTTGAGAGCACTAGAGAGCATAGCAAACCTTGAGCACTTGAGATTAGCCGTGATTTGTGTGATTCGCATTTGTTACTCTTGGAGGTAAAGCCTCCTAGATGGCTAGGCATCACCGGTTAGCTCCCAAGGATTGTGGTGAGCAGCGGCAAGTTTGTTGCAGCACCGATCTTGTGTCACAAGGGCGCATGGTCATATAGTGGAAGGAGGAAATAGCTTGACCTTGGGGTCGATATAAGCTTCCTCAACGGAGACTAGGATTCACACGTGGGTGAACGGGGTGAATCTGAACTTCGGTAAAACAAATCCTTGTGTTCATTGCATTTACATGTGTTTTGTGGATTTGAGGAGCTCTCCATTAGACACTTGTGTCTTGGAGATATTGTTGTTTCGTATGTGCAGGATCTGCGTGAACCTGATCAAGGAACTTCTCTGAGCAGACTCTACAATTGGGGTTTGAATTTACATTCATTTATTAGCACTACTCTTATTGTGTTCACTCTGTTCTGAGTGAACTCGGAAGTTCCGGATTGACAAACCCGGAAGTTCCGAGTTCACCTACTGTCTAGCCCAAATCCGGAAAGTTCCGGATTTTAAACCCGGAAGTTCCGGGTTTGGCAGACAGACAATTTTATCCGCTGCGTTTGAGTGAAAATTTGTAGGTGTGCCTATTCACCCCCCCTCTAGGCGACATCACGGTCCTTTCACAAGAAAATCAGGTGTCAGGCAGAATCGAGTACAACCAATTAGTCAGACGACGCATTTAGGTTGCAATATATGATCACTTTTGATTCATTCATCGTTAATGATTTTTTAGCACTTATTGCAATAGCTACAGCTACATCTGGAATTGTTGCATCCATCATGCTTGGAGGTCAGACAGCACATTCGAGGTTCAAAATTCCCATAAAACTTGGAGATAATTTTGTGTGCAACTTTACCAAACAAAGTGGTATTGCAGAACTATTGCGTGAGGCATCTTTAATTATATGGGATGAGGTTGCGATGACACGAAGGCAGACTGTAGAGACACTTGACAGATCTTTACAGGATATTACAGGATGTGATTTACCGTTTGTGGTAAAGCAATGGTATTTGAAGGGGATTTTAGACAAGTTCTAACTTTTGTTCCTAGAGGTACTAGAGCACAAATTTGTGACGCTACCTTGCTTCAATCCTATATATGTGATGATATCAAAATAATACGGTTGAAGCAGAACATGAGAGCCCAGAATGATGTATGGTTCTCACAGTTTCTATTAAGAATTGGTGATGGAACAGAAAAGACTTTCCCAAATGACTATGTGGATCTGTCAGATGACATTATGCTTGAGTATAATGATGATCAGTCTATTGATACTCTCATCGACCATGTGTTTTCAGATATAGCTAAGAACAGCACCTCCGTCAGTTATATGCGCGAGCGTGCTATCTTGTCAACAAGAAATGAGTATGTTGATAGCCTCAACTCAATGATGATTGCAAAGTTTCCTGGAGATGAAAATGTTTACTACAGTCATGATTCTGTAGATGATAACTCAACTAATAACTATCCTCTTGATTTTCTGAATTCAATTACTCCAAATGGTCTTCCTCCACATGAGCTTAAAATTAAGAAGAACTGTCCTGTCATACTCCTTCGAAATCTAGATCCTCATCATGGACTGTGCAATGGAACTCGTCTTATAGTGAAGGCTTTTGAGGACAATGCAATTGATTGTGAAATTGTAAATGAACAGCATGCGGGAAATCGAGTTTTTATACCAAGGATTCTCATGTCTCCATCAGAGGATATTTCACTACCTTTCAAGTTCAAGAGGAAACAATTTTCAATAAGACTCAGTTTTGCAATGACTATAAATAAAGCTCAGGGTCAAACTATACCGAATGTTGGGATCTATCTTCCTGAGCCTGTTTTTTCTCATGGACAGCTATATGTTGCCTTGTCATGAGGTGTTTCTCGTTCAACTACATGGATGCTGGCTAAACCGAACAAAGACCTTGATCTCACCGGTAGAAGAACGAAAAATATTGCTTTCAGAGATATTCTACCGTCTTCAAAATAGAGCCATTTTATATTTTAATGAAGGTATCTCATATGTTGTATACTTTTTTAGTGTCAATTTTGTTGGTTATCACTAATACAGCCAATCTGATTTGTTTTTTTACTTCATCGATCTTTAATTGTTTGCAGTGACACCAGACTCCATCATCAATGGGATATGAGTTGAAAATCAAATTCATGCGACATGGTGTGAAGATTCTGCAACATTTAATTTGTATAATATAATATGTATGATATTTGTCACAGTCACATGTGAATTATCTGTAAACAAAAGATGTGCCAATCTAATGTTTTCATGGTACTTTGATTGTTTGCAGTCACACACATGGTTTACCAAACCGTCGGTAACCGGACCGGTTTGACCGGTCAAACCGGTCCGGACCGGTACCGGTTTGGTCCGGTTTGAAACCGGCCAAATTTTAAAATTTGAATTTGAATTAATAAAAATGAAAAATTCTCAAAAAATTCCTAAAAATATTTCAAGGTACTGATGAATCTAATGGTGTAAAATTTTCCCAAATATTTGATCATTTAGTATGGTTTGCGGAATTTAGAAGTTAAATCAAAAAAGAAAAAGAAAAAAAACGATGGCCCATTAAGGCCCATCGCGCGGCACAGCGTATTTAACCTATCCCCAACCGTCCCGCAGCCTCACCATCCCCCCGTCTGCTCCTCTCGCCCCCTAGGAACCCCTGTCCGCCGCGAGCACCCGCCGTCCGCCGCCCTGACCCGGCCATCCGGCCCCTGAGAGCGGCTAACCGGCCCCCACACCGGTAAGCCGGGCCGCCACCAGATCTACCGGTTAGCCGCCCTTGGAGGCCGGTTTACCGGCCCGGTTAGGCGGTAAACCGCCACGAGCGGCGGTAAGCCGCCGGCAGGTGAGTTTTTTTTTCCCTAGATGATTTTAGATGATTTTTTTTAGGATTTAGGTGTATGACTTAGGTATATTTAGAATGTAGGTAAGATTTAGGATTTAGAATGTTTTAGGATTTAGGATGTTTTAGGATTTATAATGTTTTAGGATTTAGGTGTATTTAGATGATTTTTGACACTATGACTTAGGAGTTAGAATATTAGATGATATATTTTTGTTGTCCATGTATGCAGATAGACAATGGCAAGCAGAGATGTTGTATGGGAACACGGGGAAAATCTTTATCCCGGATGGCGATGCAACTATTGTCGTACGCAGAAAGGAGGAGGTGGTGCGACTAGATTGAAACAACATTTGGCTGGGCGCGGGGCGGAGGTGGTCCATTGCAGGAATGTGCCACCTGATGTGCGGGACTTCTTTCAGCGTGAGTTGGATAGGGCAAAGAAGGCAACTGCTGACCGGGCTCGAGAGAGGTTGAGACGGGAGAAGGCTGCAGCGGAGGGAAACTATCCCGGTGATGAAGAAGATGAGGAAGCTCAGGTGCAGCGTGCCATGGATCTATCAAGAGCGGAAGCAGAGTTCCGACGGGGGGTGGAACAGAGAGGAGGTGCATATGAGCGTGGAGGAGGTAGTGGTTCGACGAGGGGGAATGTTATGCAGAGGATGTTTCGAAGGTCCACTTCGCAGAGGGAAAGTCCTGTGGTGGAGGACTATAACTTGGCAGCTGGTGGGAGAAGAGGAATGATGCAACCAAGGATTGATACAGGCTCCTGGACGCAGAAGGGTAAGAACGCAAAGGAAGCTATTGGTAAAGCTTGGTCAAAGTTTTTCCATATTGCAGGAGTTCCTGGAAGACAGGCTGACAGTCCATACTTTATCAGTGCGGTCAGGGAGACACAAAAGTGGGGTAAGTTTTCTTTCATTGCAATGATACCTATGAGTGTACATCCTTGTATCTCATGATTTTCATATGGTTTGCAGGTGAAGGTATCGCATCACCCACTGGACGGGATATTGATGGCAAGTACCTTGATCAGAACGAGCAAGACTTGAAGACGAGGTACGTAAAGTTTCAGAAAGACTGGCTCTTATTTGGCGTCACGTTGATGTGTGATTCATGGACTGGTCCGACGAGGATGAGTGTCATCAACTTTTTGATATATTGCAATGGGGTCATGTGGTTCCATAAGTCTATTGATGCGACCGGAAGAACTCAAGATGCTGCATATTTGTTCAAGGTAGTCCCTAAACATGTTCCATTCGCATGGTGTATGTTTTGACATGTTACTAAACAATCTGTCTTCCATTGCAGGAGATTCAAAAGGTGGTGGAAGAGATTGGACCGGAGAATGTCGTGCACGTAGTCACCGACAACGGCTCGAATTACAAAAAAGCATGCAACGAACTACTAAGTGACGTGTATGACCACATAGTTTGGACACCGTGTCTAGCACACACCGTCAATTTGATGTTGAAGGATATAGCTCGAATGCCTGAACATGGTGTTATCATCAAGCAGTGCAAGCGAATTTCAAATTGGTTACACAATCATGGTCAGTTGAATACAATGATGAGGAACGCAATTGGTGGTGAGTTGGTCAAGTGGAATGCCACTCGATTTGGAACCAACTACATGTTCCTAGAGAGCATCTATCGGAAACGTGATCGTTTCATGCAGTGGATGGCATCTACTGAGTTCCAACACAGCAAATGGGCGAATACCGAAGATGGTAGATTTACTCATGCAAGTTTTTCAAGTATGGAGTGGTGGGATGCATTGAAATATATCATCGACACGGTTCAACCAATATACAAGTTCCTTCGCTTCGCTGATCAGGACAAAAAGCCGAACATGTGCGAAGTCGTGATGGCCTACCAGACTATGAAATAGGAGCTCGTGGTGTTCGTTTCACAGGTATACATTGCACATACAAATAGACACATATTTCTGACTATTGACTACTAATTATGAAATATGGTTGATTGCAGGGGAGACTCAGTTCACACATGCTACTCAGGACACCGACCATGGAGCACCACAATCGCAGAGGAGAACAGGTGGACCAATGGACTATGATAGTCCACAGCACTCTTCTTCCTCCTACAGCGATTCGAGGCACTCTTTTCACTATCTCATTCCTGACATCAGCATGCAGCCACCGACGAGATGGGTGTACGAATGGGAAGACCCCCATTTTTACACTATGTTAGTTCAAGGAATGGCAGACAACATCGGCGTGGACGGGCCAAACTTGGCAACACTACAAGGCAGAGCTGCTTAGAGTGCGAGGTATCACTTTGATGTCCAACGCCGAATACCAAACCGCGTCCCAAATAGGGGGTCTTCCCATTTCTACGTTGAACTTTCGTTTCATGTGTCTAGGTGTATGACTCTGTATTTGTATGCACGCTTATTACTATTGTATTTGTATGTATGATTATAACTTATTGCTTTGGTATGGTCATTTACATTAAAATGTGCATAGCTTATGCCGAAATTTTCTTTTATTTTACACCGGGATCTATTTTTGAAGCGGCGGAAAACTAACCGGTATACCGGTCCAACCGGCCGGTATACCGGTATAACCGGCCGGTATACCGGTTTGGGCTGCCCCTCGCACATCACCGGTATACCGGCCAAACCGGCGGGTAAACCGGACCGTCCGTCCTGGTATACCGGTCTGTACCGTTCGAACGCCTGAGATTTGAATTCAAACAAATTCAAACTTCCTTTTGTCCGGTTCCGACCGGTATCCGGCCTAACCGGACCGGTAAACCGGTACCGGAGCCCGGCGGTTAGGCCGGTCCGGTCCGGTCCGGTCACACAGGAGTCCATCGTCAATGGGATATTAGTTGAAAGTCAATTTATTGCAACACGGACTGAACCTTCTGCATAAATTGGATGTTAGACAGATGTGTCATGTATAGGTGAATTTTCTTCAAAAAAAATTGATAAGATACAAGTAAAATATTTTGTCTACTTCGCGTTGCTTGTTTTCACCATATAAATATAAATACTTTCTTAAAAGTGCTTGTTCTAACTAAATTTTTTTGTGAATCATATCTTTGACAACATCATTCTTGAAACACGTGCGTGCCGCACGGGCACCCTACTAGTAGTAGTCAAGATTGACAAACTCGGGCCTTGGATGGATGGATGGAGCAAGGTACCACAAATGTTGCCCCGGCCCTGCAGACGATCCATGTGTACTTTGTCAATAATGTTGCAACCAATGCAACCGATCGGACAAAGCCGCCAGCAGACCCAATTTAGTAGGGGTGCAAATTGACATCTCTTAGGTGCACTTTCAATTCTATTAGTTCAGAATTTTGTACTACTTCTCCAAAGTGGAATACTATTTTGGAAATATAGTACAAAATTTTAAACTAAAGAGGGTTGGAGGTGCACCTAAAGGTCACCTCTTTGCACCCCTACAATTTATAGGTGCCGCTGCGCAACGGGTATAGGAGGCGACATGGTGCCGGTATGATTCACCCGCAGTCCTCCCGGTATCGATGGAGGCACCGCTAGCTTAGATAATTGACTTCTACTAGCTACGATGTATTCTCCGCTGTGCTCGTTGTTTGAATACCTTATTGCCACAGTTTTTGCCTTAGGATGAGTTGGGAAATAGGTATGCATCTATTTGTAATTATTATTGACTAGCATAAATGCCCGGGCGCTGCTGCTGCTACAGGTTCTTATATGCTATGCTCTTAAATCATCATCGGGTAGCTTCCAGTTTTAAAACTTATGTCGGCCGAGGTGTTGCTTGAGATTTAGTGTAGCTTGATAGCTTGTCGTGATTTTAATCTGATTTTAGAGCAACATAAGATTTTGCCTTGTTTTTCTTAAAAAAAGTGTCCGTTGATGTGGTGATCTACTACATATTGTCGTTGCGTTAGCGCCCCAAGCATGAACATGTACTCAGTCTCGTCGTTCTGCCTTGTATATAGCTTCGCGTCCTCGGATACCTTCCACTTCATGAACTGAGAATTGATTGCAGTAGCCAATGAATGATAGCACCCGCAAACGCATGATGTTATACAATGAAATCCATATGTTCAATGCTTGTACTGAACTTCCCCAAAATAAACGACGGAACAATAGTTGATTTCCAGCTGGAGTTCGGTAGCTATAATAAACAATGCGGAGTTCGGTAACTATGATTGACAATGTTATAAACGGATGCCAACTCGGAGAGGATTTCGAGAGTTCCTTTGCTTCTGCATCAGAGAACGACCGATGAAACAAAAGTGACAGGCAGAGCGCGTGAAGGATTTGTTGTGTGCTTCAGAAATAGGTAAGATCACTAGGCCAGAAACAGATTTGTGCTGGCACGGCCTTTTTACCGTACTGGCGGGCATATTTGGAACCAGCCAGCACAAAACCAGTAGGGCCCACTTGGCTGGAGCCCGCCCGCACAAAGGGTATCTTTGCTGGCGGGCCTCTTAAACGCCCGCCAGAAAAGACCGGAACATTTGTGCTGGCGGGCAATTATGTGGTCCGCCAGCACAAATCGTCAGTAAATATCTCGTACTGTTTCTTCTCCACACAGTCCTATCTTTGGACTGTGCCCGAGAGGAGCTTGGGTACAGCTCCAAAATCACCAAATACAAGGGGGAAGGTTTTGTTCTTGAATTTCTTGGAGGAGGTGACTCTAAAAGGTAACTTTGTGCCATATTTAACTTCTTTTTCAAGTTTAATCCATAGTTTAGAGCTTAAATTATGTTATCTTTGGAGGAGAGCATCTATGGTGTTCTTCCTCATTCTAGAGGCAATTGAGCTAGAAGTTAATTTGTTTCCATTCTTTCTTGAATGATTAGCCATGATTGAGCTTATAAGTTTTAATATGTTTTTCCTCCATTATGAGCTTGGAAATCATCTAGATCTAGATCTAGATCTAGGTTTAGGGCTGGATGCCCGCGAGCAAGACCATGCCAAGACGGGGGACGATGTCCTCGGCCTCCCACTCGTCAGCGTCCACAAACTTCTTGAGAAGGGTCGCCATGGTGGCTGGTGGTTAGTTGTTCTTGTCACGGTGGATCTATTAAAGCTTAGATGGAATGGAAATGGATGCAAGAATGCAAGGGGGTAATATTCAATGGAACTAGGTGATACCGCGCGCGTTGTTGCGGGATTTTTTAAATAAAATTTTAAGGTGAAATTTGAAAGTAGAAACACTGAGGTGATTGTATGGCAACATTCACAGGAAATCGGTGGAAGTTATAGTGAGTTTTAGTTGTAGTGATAGTGCATTGCTGATGTGGATAGCTTGCATGTTGAGATAAATCTCTAGTGGGGATCAACTATATAGGTTTTATAGATTTCCTTGAAGTCTTGTTGGCTAAGCGATTGACATTTGCTCGGTCGTCCATGCGTCAAGTATGCTGCTTCATTTCCTAATCCTCTCCCGCATGTGTGTTGACGCAAAATTTGTCCAACACACTCGAATGCACTAGAATATGCAGCAGATCGACAAAACGATCAACACCAGCAGCTTCTCTTCGCAGACCGGTCAAACCGGTCATGCGGACCAGTCAGATCGGTGCTCTTGGAGACGGCGAAAATCTAGAACCACAAGCTCGGGAGGGACCCCATCGGAGCTAATGGAGCTAGGGTTGCTCTGAGATCGGCAGGCCATTTAGAACATCCTCGAACACCGTAGAAACGCAAGAAGAACAGCAGATGGGTTTGGAAAAGCTAGGGTTTGGAGGTAAAAAGTAAAGGATAAATATGTGATTCGATTGAGATTACCCTCAATCGGCCGTGACCCTTCGTATATATAGGGTGGGAAGGTCTGTACCTAATAGGAGTCGAATCTCGTATATATTCCATGTCAAAATACAACTCCTATCCCGGATTGGGCTGTTTCGACCGATCTGACCGCCCCTGGACCGGTCTGATCGGTCAAATCGAGGTGCAGGTTTTACTATAGGCATAACTTCCTCATCCGGACTCCGAATTGGACATTTTATATATGCATTTTGATCATCATGACAAGATCTACGCAATGGAGCAGTCTAATTGGTGATTTGGCAAAGTCCTCCAGACCGGTCAGACCGGTTTATGTGATCAGTCTGACTGTTTTGCCCTGATTGTCCGGTGAACCTGAATTGTGCCAATTTTAGGTGTCAACAATGTGTATTTTGTGGTACTACTCCATTTCTCTAATCCAAACGCGGAATCTTTTCACCATCTTTCCAACCTGCGTCAGCAATTGTCTGAAAAAAGTTTGGTAACGAGTAACGACAAGGAAATTCCCTGTGCAACAAAGAAGCAACCACTTGCACCAAAAAGTCAAACACGCCAGCAGAATGGGAGGAAAGTTCGCTTTGTGGCTCCCTCATCACAAAAGCCAAGCTGGCCGTGTCCATCTTCCAACGATGCCCAGGAACCTCCACCCGCTCGTCGGAGCCATCGACGCCGGCCTGTGGGACACGGAGGCTCCCCTCGGCCGCATCGTCCTCGTCGGCCACGCTGCCTTCCTGCACGCGGGCTTCGTCCCCTGCGGCAACGAGGCGTCTCGTCGGGTCCCCACACAAGTAGGCCTCACAGCCTCGACGCTCTCGCTCCGGTACACCATCCCGGAGCTCGTGCACCCGTTGGGCGACGGCGCCGCCACCGCCGACGCCGCCGTTCTCAGGCTCTGCGCGCATGGCAGATTCCTCATTCTGTACGGGCACCTCACCGGTGACGGTCGCCAGCCGTGCACGCGTTGGGCGTGCATCGACGCGCACTTCGTCGCACCTGTCCTCTCCGGCGACCTGGACGCCGCGGCCCACGCGCTGATCGGTGACGCCCTCGGTGTACGGCTCTGGAAGGCGCTCGCCGACGGCGTGGGCCGGCGCCTCTTCCTTGACATCTGCGCCAGGAACGTGGCGCTGCTGCGCATGCCGGTGCACTTCATGTCGCTCCCCGCCGACTTGCAGGCGTCGATCCTGAGAAGGCTCGCCGGCGTGGACCTCGCTATGGTGGAGTGCACCTGCACCGAGCTGCGTGACCTCGTCGCGGAGCGCCAGCTCTGGAAGGCCAGGTACATGGCCGAGCAGTGGTTCCTGTTCTTGGGCAGGCGCTCGCGCTCCGCCTCCGACGACTCCGAAATCCTCGGCGCGTGCAGCAGCTGGAAGGAAAAATACGTTAAATCCAGATGGTTCTGGCCGCCATGGCCGCGTTGGAGGTACCCGCTTCGTTCGCTGCGGTGGCTCGTGGACGATCTTGCTCTTCTGAGGCTTGAAGAATTCCGCTACGATTTGTATGCCCGTTCAGTCAGTAGGCGTGAGCTCGATCGTTGCAAGCGGCAAGACCCAACGCAGCATTTGATCCGGCGTTTCCAGCAAAGGAAGAGCAAGCAGGTTCGGGTAGGCGATGGCGACGTCCACCGGCGGACCACGGCAGTGCACGGAAACGGCCGGAGACGATGCAACAAGGAAGCAATTTACTCACCGTCGGCTCGGTATGGACGGATGCATCGATGAATGCCTGTGGGCTCCTGTGTGTGATGTGATTGGGGATCCTCACGTTGTCAGGTCATGTCTTCTTGCTGTCAGAATTACATACTATGTCTAGATATAATAACTAAAAAAAGGGGGAAATACGTGTTTGATCAAAGTACCAAATGATTCCTATGTTTGGCTCTCCGCAAGCTTTGGTTAAAATAATGTTATTTAGTAATTCTGCCGTTTCAAATTTTAGGTTGTATTTTTGCTATGCATCTAGATACACACTATGTCTAGATACATAGTAAAAAATATGTACCTAGAATTTCCAAAACGATTCACAATTTGAAATGGAATTAGTATGAATTATGCCAATTTCACATTTGACTTACGAAATGTATGTCACAAAAATCAATATCTATTCAGATTTTTTTCAAACTTTGTTTCTGAACAACAAAGCAAGTTATAGTTGAAATCATATTTGAGATGAAATTAATAAAGTTCTATATTAAGTCTGAGCATTTGGAATGAAGCTTAAAAAAGCTTTAATTTGAAATCATTTTAATTTTTAACGTAACACCACACTACAGAAACCAAACACTTGTTTTCTATGTGTACAATAAATAAACTGAAGCTTTCCAATATAAATCGTAACTTCAGTGTTGGTATTTCTTAATGTTCATATATAAATCCAAAAGTGTATAGTTATACCATTGTAGCATTTAATATGTGAGTATTCAAGGGTATTGTTATTTAAATTTTCCCAAAGGATAGCATAGTGTAAAAGGTATTACTTGGTACATAATCAGGACAATATGATTAAGCTATAGACCATATTTCATACAGGGGTAAGTCACAATAGATGATAATAAGGTAATAATGTGACACACACGCACTCAAACCAATATCAAGAATAAAAAATTAACGAAAATCTAAGGTTAGCGGGAGCATAGGCATACAAAGAGGTACTAAAGGAATTATTATCAGTGTACCAATGACTAAATAAAAATAAGGATACAACTAGATTTAAACCTTCAGCGGACAGACTACCCAGCACTTGTATACAAGCAAGTAAAGATAATATTTTAGACTCCACCGTACCCAAATAGGGGCGAGTACACAAACCATGGCAGAACATGGCGAGCGGACATGACTGTCACCACCTACCGCCTACACCTCAATACTATGGGGCATGGTCATATTCGGTGGATCCCATTGTTGACAACCCATTAATTTACATTTTTGTCAGGCAACTTCTTGGGAACAGTTGGAGTTTTGTACTATGTTTCATATATATTTTATTTATCTCTAACAAGTGCAATAAGTTTATCTCAATTTTCGCTTTCTACACTAGGTTTAGTAGACTGGAAGTTAGAGTCGACTTGGGCTTGTCTCGGGATTCTGGAATCGTCATTGGAAGTCTGGTATAAGCTCTTGTATCTTTTCTTTGATATTTATCAATATAAGTTATCTTCTTTATCGTTTTGAGTTAGCTTTGCTTTTCACATTTATTTTTCTTTACATGTTATTTGCTTGTGCGCGGAAGTAATTCCACTAGCTTAGCCTTTATATCTTTCCTGTTTATCGAGATCTTACCGTATAGATTTTCTCGCCCGTACTAGGGGGCTCAAGATGATTCCCTAGGTTGAGAGAGTTTCTCTTAATAGTTACAAGAGAAATCTTATCATCGAGTGCAGATGTGGTGTCTGGCTTAGTATTAGTTAGAAAGTGTGTTCCACGCCACGAAACTACAGTGGTAGACTGCAGGTGGTGATATCCTATTTTGTCCCTCATAATTCACCACATTCAGGTGCTTTCACAGAAGTAGTAGCACGTAGCTGATGGACCCCTCTCTGGCCCTCTCACCCCTTTCTGAAGTCCTCCCTCTTCTAGCTATCGAAGTAAGCTCATTGTTCCCGATAACTAGTTAGAAACAAGGTTTAGTCTAGTGAGCCTAGTTCGATAGGTTTGAAGTGTTTTCAGAGTCTGTCTCGCTCGTTGTCCTCCTAGCTGCTTACCTCTCTAAGGTTTAGAGTCTCCTGTGACAGATGGTCATCTCTTGACCATTATCCTATCTATCTTATCAGGCTTACCCCTAAATTAGTAGGTCGATATATCTAGTAAAGTTTGTCATTCGATTCTTCATTACTCTTAACATATAGCCCTTCTCTAAAGAAATTTATGATATCCTGGAATACTCAAAGGTGAAGTGCTACATCAATAATTCTAGGCGCTTGTGGGATACCCAGATTCTATTGAGCATAAGAAGCATCAACACCCGTCATACTTGAGCACCACACTCGTGTACACCGAACCTGCTCTAATCCCCATGGGTCTGCAACCCTTCCGATGGACCAATAATGAACTAGAGCAAGCCCAAAGGGCACACCAAACTGTTGCTTTCGCATGGATTTATAGTCTAAACATATACATTGTATAACTTAAGAAAGCACACAACATGGTATGGCATGCTATCAAGATAGCATATCTACTTTGAAAACACTCTGAATTATAGATAAATTCGTAACATGTCAAATACAAAGCCATACCGAAGGCTGAAGGTTGCTCATTGACCTTGAGGATGACTTGTATTATCAAAGTGAAGAACTATCCTAGGTCCTTTAGCCTAAGGATGAGAAGTCACAAGTAAGAGAGACTTCACGTCACGAATAACATTTGCAAGCGCACGGATACCGATATAGCTTTCACCCAGGAGTATTTCAGGGTATCGTATCCACTGAAGAACGTGAGTACACTATCTATGGGTTCAGGCTCATCCAAGGATACACACTCGTGTAGGATAAATAGCATAGAGAGGATTTCCTAAGATCTAGAATATATTCTTACAGAAGAAATAACTTCGCCTTAAACTTCGGGCTACTGGATTCTCCTGACATAATTAAGCCAGATGCATCGGCAACTATGCTCTGTTTTGTAACCGAACGTGGAGGATTACTGGGCAATCGATAGGGCTGTGACCACCTGTCAGCTACCTTGATCCACAAACCGTGGGCATACAAAATAACTAAATGGTAAAATCTTGCCTACACACCACGTCTATGCTATTCCATCTTTATCCTAACCCTGACCAAGATTATCCGTTTCTATAAGGAGTCTTAAGCTAGGACCAATTGCTACTGTTGACGCTCCTTAGAGCGCCAATTTACGTAGCGCAAGCACACGGATCGTGTAGCTTTTCCCTTAGAGTATTCCCCCAAGGTTTATCAATCCACGGAACAAGTGTATTACTATGCTTAACTAAGCACTAATGATGTTGGTAAAAGATCTATATTGAGTGTATGAGTGTGAAATAGATCTAATCTAATCAATCTAATCTAATCTAGACTAGTGAGCAATGGTAGGTGTGTGCACAAGATATGAAGAGCATTTATCCATAGGGTCTAGGATCAGTAGAGATGTAATCGCCAAGCAACGAAGAATGGATCTAATCTACCAAAGGTGTGTTCCATGATCAAAACATTTCCCTCCCGCATACTGTCACTACACGAGGATAATCGGTAACGAATCAACAAGAACACGATAGTTAATGTAATCTAAGTAAACCATGCAAGAGCAAAGCAAACCCAAAGCCAAGTCGCGAACTATTAAGCATCAAAGCATCATCAACAAGAATCGTGATAGATCAATCTCATAAAGGATTTGGCAATTACAACTCAAGATCTCCTTACAACCCCATGAACAAACGAGGACTTTACCCCATGAAGCCAAGCGAAGCGTAGTCGATCATGGTGACGAAATCTCCGGCAAGGGATGGATCCCTTGCTGTCCTCCAACTTGCAGCGGCGCCGAGAGACGATGAGGCCTCCGGTGTCGCCTTTATCTTGTGTCTAACTCGAATGGATCTCTGGATCCTCTCGATCTTTTCTGCTGCCCTTCTGCGATCCTTTCTCTTTGACGGCGGCTTCGGGGTATTTATAGGTAGATATAGTCGGTGGTTTTAGTAAAACATAGATTAGGGTTGACGCATACTTCGTGCTTAAAAAAAACTGAGACCGATTGGGCTCCGAAATGGGCTAGGCCGGCCGGCCGGCCTGGGCCCTTTGTAGCCCCTTTTGGTCCCATCTTTCGTGTGTGGCCTCTTCCTCTTATTCTTCATCTTAGCCCAGTTGTAACCATGCGTCAAAACATCTCCGAAAATGTCCAATTTCCTGTCAAAATGCAACATGCTCCAAAATCCAGGACAAAATCGAAAACGGTCAAGTTCGGGTGCCAAGTGGCGGGTTAGTACATGAATCATCCTGAAGAATTTACCAAAACAACTCCTAATCATATAGTAAAATGGGTACTTAAGGAGCGCCAACAGCTACTCTAAACAGACGCTCAATCCAGAAAAAGGCAGAAGCTAAAACTTGCAAGTAAACCCTAATTATAAATAAGGAAGTCTCGAACACTTACAACCGAATATGCATCCATCCAGGTACATGCAGAGAAGAGTGCCGACAAGCCCAGCACTTCCCCCGACTCCTCCTCATTCTCTACCTATTTTCCTACATGCCTAGGGTGCCTAGAGCACCTAGGAATTGAGCTCTCAAGCTCCAAGGTAGAAGAAGAGGATCAAGGTGAGTTGTATGGTGTGTCCTATTCTCACCCCCTCCCCCTCTCTCATATTTATGACAGGGAGCCACGGGGTGAGCTGCTGCCCATCTTCCAAGAATCGACATAAGGATCCAATCGGGAGCTGCCACGTTAAAGGAGGTAATTCGGTTGTGGAGTAGGCTGGTCGGCCGACGGCCCACTACCACCAACCGCCCCCAACTTCGTCCATTTGCTTGTCCTGGGCCTCCTCTTGTCCAAACACTGAGTCATGACCTGTCTTAAGCAGGTTTTGGGCTCCTTTTGGTCCATTTTGAGCCTGAACTTGCGCTCTGATTTCATCTGTTATTTTATCTCGGACCAAAGTACGCTTGCAACCTGCATTTTAGCTCCAAAACACATCTTGCATTTCTCTAGGGGTAAAGTGTGTTTTTGGATTTATTTGATAGAGGATGCATGTAAGAAATGCAAATTCTCACGATTTCCTAATCAAATTCACACCTAGAATTGGTTGTTCCTGAGCGTCAACAAGATCCCCACACTTAGTTCTTTGCTCGTCCTTGAGTAAAGGCTAGAAGTAAGGCAGACCCAGCTTCTATATGATGTGACACTGTTGGTACTTTGTAACGTCACGAATAAAATCCGCAAGCGCACGAAATCGAAAACATCTCCGAAAATGTCCAATTTCCTGTCAAAATGCAACATGCTCCAAAATCCAGGACAAAATCGAAAACGGTCAAGTTCGGGTGCCAAGTGGCGGGTTAGTACATGAATCATCCCGAAGAATTTTCCAAAACAACTCCTAATCATATAGTAAAATGAGTACTTAAGGAGCGCCAACATTCCCCCCATGCTTAGCTTTTGCTCGTCCTCGAGCAAATCAAATCATCAAATCCTTCCAAGGGTTGCTCAAGAGTTCTCGAACTACAAAATTTACTTATGCAAACAAGTCTAACAATATTTCTTCAAACAAAGGTCAGAGGAGCAGTGAGGATAATCATATCATGGGCGTTTAAAAACTCATCCAATATTACTCCACGACTCTTACCTTTAACCGGCAACTCGAATATCGACAACACTTGCTTTTTTTGCCATCCTTGGAGGTTTTTCTTTTTTTTAGAAGCAAAATACCCTGCAACAAAGGTTAGATCAAAAATTCTTGCACAAGTTCTTTCATGTCTCTCGATATAAGTGGCTATCCTATTATTATTTGCAAACTCTCATCTCCCAAAAGTCTCTCAAGTATAAAGTGGGGCTATAGGTGAGGCTTAGCAAAGTATATACATATATTGTCAAATTAAGAAAACCTTCTAATGGTTGCTTACCTTCCGAGCCAATGATCATGAGGGCTTCTCCATAAAGTAAAGGGTTCAAGGGTAAGAAGATTTAGAATGGTGGACATGTGCAAAGGCATACAAAAAGATTGACTTCAAGGCACAAGCATCGTCCTTGTTGTCGGATTGCACATGGTTGGAATTGAGGATATTGTTCTCAAACAACAAGGTGATATCTCTTTGCACTTCTCTAACCATAGAATCCCTTCATTTATTTTTTTCTTCTCTTCTCATACATTTTTTTCTTTTCTCTTTCTTTTTTTTATTTTTCTCTCCCCAATTTTCTCTCTCTGTTCCAAACCTTTTCATAGGACACTTTCTATAAAACATAGAGAGGCAAATCTCCAAAGTGTCTCCCTGAATTTTTTTGGAGCCCGAACCGAGACCAGAGAGGCCTAGGCCGGCCGGCTCAAGAGGTGTAGGCCGGCCGGCCTGGGGCTTTCCCAGGTCGGATTCGGTCCATCTTTTGAATACTCCTTCCTTTCTTCATCCCAAAATTATGTTTTATACAAATCATGCGCAGAAACAGAACGTATCCTCACAATTGGGTTGTGGTCAAGGAAGACGATAATAAACAAGATAATCTCGGGTTCGGGTTTTGGAATCCGGTAGATTTCATGAGTTGTTCCAATGAGGAATTGTCATTACCGAATATTGATGTGGCTAGCAATTCAGAGATAAAAAATACGGACATGATCATTGCTCGAGATTAGAACTCCCAAGAGAAAGAAATCCTAACTCAACTCAATGTACATCCAATGCTTATGGTGGAACGAATATAGCTTTTGGATGATAGGATTTTTACTCTCAACTTGCCAAGAACTTGATCAACCTTATGTTTGTAGGGGTTTTATTATTTTTATGAAATTAAAGTCCTCCAAATCATGCCTTACTCGCAAGCGTAATCAAAACCAAGCGCTAGATCAAAGCTCAAGTGTGGGTATTATCATGGACGAATAATTTACTAAGCTCCACAAATAAGATTTAAATTTCATGACAACGCTCATGAACAATTGCTTTTAAAGAAAATAAAGTAAAACTAAATGCATAAATAAAATTGCACGATCCAACAAAAACAAAGACTCTTTTTATTTTGTTTTCATGACTCAACGCTAATTTAAGACTCACTCTCACACATGCGAAAAATAAAGCACACAACGCTAGACTATGACTCTCACACATGCGAAAAATAAAGCACACACACGACGAACTTTCGAGTAAACAAAGACCAAAATTCAATCTACGAGTCGTCACACCTTCCCCCCATGCTTAGATTATGCGGCGTCCTCGTCGCAATGATATAAAAGATGGGTGTGACGCTCGTCGGTGTTCTCAACGGCACCTAGGGCAATTGCATCTAGGGCGCCCTCCTCCTTGCTTTTGTAGATCTCCGACCATCCCGAATAACTTATGTTGCGGACAAGGAAGTTGTAGTCTCTCTCAACCAAGCTCTCGATGTCGTCCATCCTTCGATCCATTGCCACGATTCGATCGTGACACCTATCGATGGTGGCGCGGAGATCTGCGATTTCATTGCGGCACTTGACACAACACCCGAAGTGATGGCCGCCGCGGTTGGGGCTGTCATCTTCGGGTTCGTCGTCGTCCTTCTTTTTCTTCTTGCCGCTGTCACCTTCGGAGGGGTCATCTTCCTCCCTTCTCTCCTCTTCGGCCCACCCCGGCCAATCATCATCGTAGTCACGACCGGTGGCGCCCCATGAACTAGGGCTCATGATACTCTCCCAATCGCTGTCCCCCGCATAATCCTTCGGCTCCGGGGTGTGCTCGATGTAGTTCTTTCTTTTAACTCTGAGGAGGCGCAAGGAACGCCTAGGCGCCGGTGGCTTTTTGTCTTGTCACTTCTCGCCTTTGTCTTCGTCGCTGCTGATGACGACGACCACCCTTTGAGCTTGAGCTAGCTTCTCGTTGCACCATTGAAGGCCCTTCCCTCTGACGCTCATCCTTGCCTGAGTATTGAATTTCTTCGGAGGGGCCTTCGCTTCACATCGCTTTGCTTCGACAAGGAGGGGCTGCGCACCGGTTGCCAAGATGGGGCTAGGCGTCCTTGGCGTGGGGGTGTCGGGCGTCATGCCCCTCTCATTGATCTCCATCGCTTCAATCATAGCTCTTGCACTCGCTGGACCGGCCATTGTGGATGTCTCTCACGAGGTGGTGGTGTAGATTGAAAAGTATGAGAGAATAGATCTAACCCGCGCCTCTATTTATGCCCCGAAAAGACTTGGACGAGAAGTCCAAAATCTCTTCGGTTTTGGCATGCGAAATCTATAAGGCACAGGTTTGAAATTTCCTTATCTCGTTCCTACCAAAAATCGAGACCGATTCACACACGAGAAGGCTCAGGCCGGCCGGCCTAGGGGTGCTGGGGCCGGCCGGCCCAGGGGGTTTTTCAGCCCCCTGGACTCCAACTTTTTCCGAGGTGCTCACCAATAAATTAGAAGCCTATGTTTTACTCAAAGTTCGTCCAAAATAAAAAATAAAACTACGAAAATAAAATCTAAAAGAGAGTATGTACAAACTTACCTTGCTTAACGTCGTTAGGCTTGACGTTCCGGTTCCTCCTCCATGGCGTATATGTCGATGTAATGAAGGGGCACGACGTTGGGCTCCAAGAATACCTTTAGTCGCTGTCCGTTCACCACATATTTGTCACCTTTCACATCCATGATTGTCACCGCTCCCGTAGGTGAAACTGAGTGTACGACGTATGGTCCAACCCATTTGCTTTATAATTTTCCTTTGCCAAAGAGTTTGAATCTTGATTGTAGAGTAGGACCTTGTCTCCTTCTTTGAATTCCTTGTTTTGTAATCGTTTGTCGTACCACCTCTTCATCCTTTCTTTGTAAATTGATGCACTATTGTACGCTTTCAATCTTAACTCCTCCAATTCGCTTATTTGGATTCTCCTTTTAATTCCAGCGGCTTCCGCATCAAAGTTCATTTCCTTTATTGCCCAATACGCCTTATGTTCTAGCTCAACCGGCAAGTGGCATGTTTTTACATAAACAAATTGATAAGGAGTCATACCAATCGGGGTTTTGTGTGCCGTACGATATGCCCATAGTGCATCATCTAGTCTCTTCGACCAATCTTTTCCTCCTTTTACCACGGTCTTCTTTAAAATGTCCTTCAATTGCTTGTTTGAAGTTTCCGCTTGTCCGTTTGCTTGGGGGTGATAAGTCGTGGACACTCTATGTTCAATTCCCAATTTCTTCAAGCATTTACCAAAGTCTTTGCCCGTGAAGTGTGTTCCTCCGTCGCTTATCAATATTCTCGGGACGCCATATCGAGGGAAGATTACCGATTTAATCATGTTTATGGACTCCTCCGTTGATGCCTTCCGACATGGCATAGCTTCAACCCACTTTGAAACATAGTCCACCATCACCAATATATGCTCAAATCCATGTGAGTTCACAAATGGTCCCATGAAATCAATTCCCCAGACATCAAATAGATCTATTTGCAAGTTGTAGTTCAATGGCATGGCATTCCTTTGCGAGATATTCCCCGTCCTTTGGCATTCCGGACAAGTCGAAATAAATCTTTTCGCGTCTTCATGCATCTCGGGCCAATAGAATTCACTAGCCCATACCTTAGCTTGAGTTCTAAAGAGCCCATAATGTCCTCCATATCCCGACGAGTGACACTTCCTTAGAACTTCTTCACGTTCCTCCCTTAGTATGCATCTTCTTAGGACTCCATCTTCTCCATATCTATATAAGTATGGTGGATCCCAATATTATTTTCTTCTTTCCGCGATCACTCTTTTCCTTGCATTCTTGTCCAAGTGATCCAAGGGCATCCTTTTTATTGCCCTTATTATTTCATTCATCCAACTATCTTTGTCGAGAATTCTATATAGGTGATCATCTCTCATTTGATCCTCGGTCGGTTCTTTTCCATCATCTCCATGGTTCATCCTTGATAGGTGGTCGGCCACAACATTTTCTGCTCCTTTCTTGTCCCTTATCTCCACATCGAATTCTTGTAGCAATAGGATCCATCGAATCAAGCGTGGTTTAGCATATTTCTTGGACAAGAGATACTTCATTGCCGCATGGTCGGTATAAACTATCACCTTTGAATTTACTATGTATGATCTGAATTTTTCGAAGGCAAATACCATGGCAAGCAATTCTTTCTCTGTTGTTGCATAATTAAATTGGGCTTCATTGAGAGTCTTGCTTGCGTAGTAGATAGCATTTACCTTCCCCTCTTTTCTTTGTCCAAGAATGGCTCCTACAGCGTAGTCGCTTGCATCACACATGATTTCAAAAGGTAGATTCCAATCCGGAGGTTGCATGATAGGAGCACTTATGAGAGATTGCTTGAGTGTTCGAAAGGCGTGAAGACAATCACTATCGAAGGTGTATTCCACATCTTTTTGGAGAAGTTGTGTCAATGGCTTGGTGATTTTTGAAAAATCCTTTATGAACCTCCTATAGAATCCGGCATGACCGAGGAAGCTCCTCAAAGATTTGATGTCCGTAGGTGGTGGCAATTTCTCCACGGTTTCTATCTTTGCTTTGTCCACCTCTATCCTTCTCTCGGAGATAACATGACCGAGAACAATTCCTTCTTTCACCATAAAATGACACTTCTCCCAATTAAGCACAAGATCAACCTCTCCACATCTTTTAAGAACTTTCTCCAAATTTGCCAAACAATTTTCAAAGCTAGTACCATGCACCGAGAAATCATCTATGAATACCTCCATAATCTCTTCTATGAAATCTGAAAATATAGCCATCATGCACTTTTGAAAAGAAGCGGGCGCATTGCACAATCCAAAAGGCATCCTCTGATATGCAAAAGTTCCATACGGGCAAGTAAATGTGGTCTTATGTTGATCATCCGGATGAATAGGTATTTGGAAGAATCCCGAGTATCCATCAAGGTAACAAAAGTGTGAATGCTTTGCCAACCTTTCTAGCATCTCATCGATAAATGGTAGTGGAAAATGATCCTTCCTCGTTGCCTTATTCAATTTTCTATAATCGGTGCACATCCTCCATCCCGTGATGGTTCTTTGCGGTATCAATTGCTCCTTCTCATTTTTCACAACCGTGAGTCCTCCTTTCATTGGAACGCAATGAACGGGGCTTACCCATTCACTATGTGGCACGGGGTATATTATTCCGGCATTCAACAATTTGATAACCTCCTTCTTCACCACATCACGCATAGCATGGCTCAACCTTCTTTGATGTTCTACGACCGGCTTGCATTGCTCCTCGAGTTGTATACGATGTGTGCAAAAAGCGGGGCTAATACCTTTCAAGTCGTTAATCGAGTAGCCGATCACCTTTTTGTGCTTTTTCAATAAATTCAGCAACTTCTCCGTCTCTTCCGGGCTCAATTCGTCGCTAATAATCACCGGAAAAGTCTTGCCATCTCCCAAAAATTCATATTTCAATCCCTTGGGGAGTGGCTTCATCTCAACATCGGGCGCACCATCCTCTTCTTGATCTAACTCTCCAATGTCTTCAAATTTTTCTTCCTCCAAATTCTCGTGTTGCAGCTTCAACTCTTCCATTGTTTCCACTAGTTCTCCGTCTTGATCATCTTGAGTGTCTCCATTCTCCAAAGCGTGTTGGAGAGGATCCCTGAAAGAATCAATGGAACGAATGCTCTCTACCTTTTCGTTATCAAGAGGTAGAGGTGAAGCAAAAGACGGTTTTGAATGAAATTCGAATGAGCGCTTCCCTCTATCTAGATCAAAAGTGACAATCCCTTTTCCAACATCTAGAACAACATTTACTAATTTGAGAAATGGTTTTCCAAGGATTCTGCCTTCATGCTCATCATCACTAGCATTAATCACAAAAAAGTCGGTAGGAATTTTTTTACCCGCTATGGCAACATTTACATTTCTAAGCACTCCTAGCAGTTTGATTAATCTACCATCTCCCTTGATCAATTTAATGATTGTGGCATCTAGGTTTGGTGTTTCGTTAAAAAGCTCAACATAAACCTTGGAACTCATCACACTAACATGGGCACCAACGTCACATAAAACATTGCAACATTTTGTTCCGTCTATTATGCAATCAACACGAGGTGTGGGTGATGGATTACCTTCGCCTTGATCGCTTCGAATCGCATATATTTGGGCTATGTGTGCGTAGGGTGATGATTCCGATTTTACTCCCATGATCCTTTTGACCTCTAGCACTTCGTCCAAGTCAATCTCTTCCTCCTTTTCTTCAAAAAGTTTCTGAATAATATCACCGGCCGATTCATTGCCAAATGTATATCCCGTGTGATTATCTGGCGGAAAATCTTCCGCTATCACCTTCGCCATTCCTCGTTGATTTGGATGTGGTCTTGCTTTGTCGAACATTCTTCCGAAGTCAATTGGTATCCAATCCATTTGCTCGAATTCCCTTAGCGATTTGGCGGTGCTGATGGTTCTTCCTTTCTTTTCCGGGTCGTCTTTTGTTGCACTCCGGATGCTTCTTCATCGTGGTTTATCTCTATGACTTTCACATGCTTCGGTTGTTCTTCCCTCACTTCCGATGCCTCTTTTCTGAAAATTCCAGCAAGCACCCGCACTTGAGATTCTTCCTCGGAGCTTGCCGAACATCGTTTTTCCCAATCTCTTCGCATGGCCGCACCCTTGCTGATTTTTTGTAGGAGTTGGGCGGCTTCCGTGAGTGTTTTCTCCATGAGATCTCCTCCTGCACACATTTGAACAAGCTGCATGCACTCGGGGGTTAGGGAAAAGTAAAAGGTATGCAAGAGTACTTCACCGGAAAATCCGAGCTTCGGTCCTTGTTCAATCAATCCATTGAATCTATCCCATGCTTGATCTATCCCTTCTTCTTTTCCTTGCGCGAAGTTGATCACTTTCTTCCGAATATGTTGAACCTTGCTTAACGGAAAGAACCGCTCGCAAAATTTCTTCATCAAGTCATCCCAATTTCCTTTTACCTCGAAGGATGCAAGTGCAAACCATCTTCTCGTTTCTTCCGCGAGTATGGGAAAAGATTCCATCTAAACCAAGCTAGCGGAACTCCGTCTTGTTGTACCGTGTTGCATAGCATTGTGAACCACTTGATATGTCTATATGGGTTGTCCGTCTCATCTCCTCTAAAGAGGTTTGCCGCCGCCAACTTGATGATTTGAGGCTTGATCTCGTATTCAGTGGCTCGCAACACCGAATCTGATTTTTGCATGTCGAAGTCCTCCGATCGCGGGCTTGCATAGTCCCTTAGTGATTTTTCTCCTTCCTCCACGTGTTGAATGAGATGGTCCATCTAGACAATCAAAACAAAAACAAGAAAATAAAAATTTTCTAGGGAAAAGGTTAGGTGTTAGTAACCAACAAAATTAATACAAAGTTAAACATCGCAAAATCGCTTGTTCCCCGGCAACGGCGCCAGAAAAGTTTGTTGACGCTCCTTAGAGCGCCAATTTACGTACCGCAAGCGTACGGATCGTGTAGCTTTTCCCTTAGAGTATTCCCTCAAGGTTTATCAATCCACAGAACAAGTGTATTACTATGCTTAACTAAGCACTAATGATGTTGGTAAAAGATCTATATTGAGTGTATGAGTGTGAAATAGATCTAATCTAACCAATCTAATCTAATCTAGACTAGTGAGCAATGGTAGGTGTGTGCACAAGATATGAAGAGCATTTGTCCATAGGGTCTAGGATCAGTAGAGATGTAATCGCCAAGCAACGAAGAACGGATCTAATCTACCAAAGGTGTGTTCTAAGATCAAAACCTTTCCCTCCCGCATACTGTCACTACACGAGGATAATCGGCAACGAATCAACAAGAACATGATAGTTAATGTAATCTAAGTAAACCATGCAAGAGCAAAGCAAACCCAAAGCCAAGTCGCGAACTATTAAGCATCAAAGCATCATCAACAAGAATCGTGATAGATCAATCTCATAAAGGATTTGGCAATTACAACTCAAGATCTCCTTACAACCCCATGAACAAACGAGGACTTTACCCCATGAAGCTAAGCGAAGCGTAGTCGATCATGGTGACGAAATCTCCGGCAAGGGATGGATCCCTTGCTGTCCTCCAACTTGCAGCGGCGCCGAGGGACGATGAGCCCGCCGGTGTCGCCTTTATCTTGTGTCTAACTCGAATGGATCTCTGGATGCTCTTCTCTGGATCCTCTCGATCTTTTCTGCTGCCCTTCTGCGATCCTTTCTCTTTGACGGCGGCTTCGGGGTATTTATAGGCAGATATAGTCGGTGGTTTTGGTAAAACATAGATTAGGGTTGACGCATACTTCGTGCTGAAGAAAACTGAGACCGATTGGACTCCGAAATGGGCTGGGCCGGCCGGCCGAAGGACTCCAGGCCGGCCGGCCTGGGCCCTTTCTGGCCCCTTTCAGTCCCATTTTTCGTGTGTGGCCTCTTCCTCTTATTCCTCATCTTAGCCCAGTTATAACCATGCGTCAAAACATCTCCGAAAATGTCCCATTTCCTGTCAAAATGCAATATGCTCCAAAATCTAGGACAAAATCGAAAACGGTCAAGTTCGGGTGCCAAGTGGCGGGTTAGTACATGAATCATCCCGAAGAATTTACCAAAACAACTCCTAATCATATAGTAAAATGGGTACTTAAGGAGCGCCAACAGCTACTCTAAGCAGACACTCAATCCAGAAAAAGGCAGAAGCTAAAACTTGCAAGTAAACACTAATTATAAATAAAGAAGTCTCGAACACTTACAACCGAATAAGCATCCGTCCAGGTACATGCAGAGAAGAGTGCCGACAAGCCCGGCACTTCCCCCAACTCCTCCTCATTCTCTACCTATTTTCCTACATGCCTAGGCTGCCTAGAGCACCTAGGAATTGAGCTCTCAAGCTCCAAGGTAGAAGAAGAGGATCAAGGTGAGTTGTATGGTGTGTCCTATTCTCACCCCCTCCCCCTCTCTCATATTTATGACAGGGAGCCACTGGGGTGAGCTGCTGCCGATCTTCCAAGAATCGACATAAGGATCCAATCGGGAGCTGCCACGTTAAAGGAGGTAATTCAGTTGTGGAGTGGGCTGGTCGGCCGACGGCCCACTACCACCAACCGCCCCCAACTTTGTCTATTTGCTTGTCCTGGGCCTCCTCTTGTCCAAACACTGAGTCATGACCTGTCTTAATCAGGTTTTGGGCTCCTTTTGGTCCAATTGAGCCTGAACTTGCACTCTGATTTCATCTGTGATTTTATCTCGGACCAAAGTACGCTTGCAACCTGCATTTTAGCTCCAAAACACATCTTGCATTTCTCTAGGGGTAAAGTGTGTTTTTGGATTTATTTGATAGAGGATGCATGTAAGAAATGCAAATTCTCACGATTTTCTGATCAAGTTCACACCTAGAATTGGTTGTTCCTGAGCGTCAACAAGATCCCCACACTTAGTTCTTTGCTCGTCCTTGAGTAAAGGCTAGAAGTAAGGCAGACCCAGCTTCTATATGATGTGACACTATTGGTACTTTGTAACGTCACGAATAAAATCCGCAAGCGCACGAATACCGCTGTAGCTTTCACCCAAGAGTATTCCATGGTATCGTATCCACTGAGGAATGTGAGTACACTATCTACGGGTTCAGGCTCATCCAAGGACACACACACTGGTGCCGAAGGGATAGGACAGAGAGGACTTTCTAAGATTTAAAATCTATGTTTAGAGGAAGAGATACTTCACCATTATACTTCGAGTTACTGATTTCGACCGGCTTAAACAACCTGATAGCTCCAATAATAATGCTCTATTCAATATCCGAACGTGGAGGATTACTAGGGCAAGAACAGGGTTGTCATCACCTGCTGGCTACCTCTACAAACCGTGGGACTACCAGACAACTAAGTGGTATAGTCTAGCCTAGACACCACGTCTACGCTATTCCCTAATATTCCTAGCTCCACCCAAGACTACCCTTTTCTATCCGGGGTCTTAAGCTAGAATCAAATGCTACTATAAGCATACACTAAACTTATATAAGTTGGAAATAATAACTTGCAATGAAACTCTAATTCTAAATAAGAAAGACTCGAGCACTTACAACCGAACAAGCATCCGCCGAGGTACAAGCGGAGAAGAGTGCCGACAAGCCCGACACTTCCCCCGACTCCTCTTCACACTCCTCCTAACCTTTCAACACCTCCTAGGCTGCTTAAAGCATCTAGGATGAAGGCCTCCAAGCTCCAAAGAGAAGAGAGGTGAGTTGTGTTGGGTGTGGTGTCCTTTTCATTCCTTCACACCCCTTTGTATTTATAGGAGGGAGCCATGGCCAAGGGGAGATCCATCTACAGGTGTACCTCCAAGAACTGAATTGTACATCCATTGAGCTAGCTCCACGTGGTAGACTTGAGGCGGTGGGGTCCACTGGTCCATCGGTCGACCAGGGTGGTCGACCGGCCACCCAGTGGGGCCAACTGACCTCTGTCTTCTTCTGTTGGGCTGATCTCTGGGTCCACTTATCATTGGCACGAGGTATGGCTTCTGGTATGTCGGTTTCTTGCTCTGGTGGGCCCTCTAATCCATGTTTTGACACGTGTCGCATCCTGATTCGCTAGAACATCGTGTCTTGGATCATGCCACACCATTATGCTGCAAAATTAACTTAAAATCTCCTACACACATTCTAGAACATTATCTATGGAATTCGTTAGTAAATAAGTCTATTCTAGCATTTATTCCACATTATGGTTCAATTTTGTGGAGGAGTTGACGGTCAGAAAAGCTCGTTAGTGACCGTCAACAAGATCCCCCACACTTGGCCCTTTGCTCGTCCCGAGTAAAGGCCAGGACTAAGGTGCCTTGGCATCTTCCTGATTAAACATCCTACACAAAAGTCATTCCATACCTTGCCTTCGCTTGTGAACTTGAGTGTGTCTACCATGATGCCTATAGTTGTTGAAGAACGGAATGATCTTGGCTTCAAATGTCATCCTATCATGTTGCTAACCTTGGGGATTTTTTTAAAGAATTTTCATAGAAAAAGTGTTCATGGTCTTACTCTCCTTCATAGGTCTCTCAAAATCACTCATGTGTATTTCCTTGCCAATGCTTACCTGTACTCTACCATACTGTCATGGATGGCATATGTGGAGTTTGGTTGGCAGAGTAGAAAGGCATCTGCTTGACTCAAATCTGTTGCAAGATCAAAGATTGGATCCATAGGTTGATACTTATATTTATGGACTGATTAGGTTAGTGCACAGATAATTACATGCTCCTTTCATGTCTGACTTTATTTATTGGGTCATGCTTCTTTGGCATGCCATCTTCTCTCTATCTCTCTCTCTCTCTCTCTCTCTCTCTCTCTCTCTCGGGTCATGCTTCTTTGGCATGCCATCATTTCATCTCTCTTCTTTTTTTGAATACTATTGTCATACAATATTTAAGGAGCACTGGTTTTCATCTGAGCATAAAACCTTTAATCAAGGGCGTAAATGAAGTAAACCATGATTGGTCACAAAATTTGATCGAGTGCTGGTACTTTGTAATGTCATGAATAAAATCCGCAAGCGCACGGATACCGCTGTAGCTTTCACCCAAGAGTATTCCAGGGTATCGTATCCACTGGAGAACGTGAGTGCACTATCTATGGGTTCAAGCTGTCCAAGGACACACACACTGGTGTAGGAGGATAGGAAAGAGAGGACTTTCTAAGATCTAGAACCTATGTTTAGAAGAAGAGATCATGTCGCCGTTATACTTCGAGCTACTGGTTTCGAGCTACTTCCAGTAATACATGCTCTATCCAATATCCGGACGTGGAGGGTTACTAGGGCTCGAATAGGGCAGTCACCAACTACCGGCTACCACTACAAACTATGGGACTATCAGACAACAGAGTGGTATAGTCCAGCCTAGACACCACGTCTACGCTATTCCCTACTAACTCTAGAGGCGTACAGGGTTATCCTTTTCTATCTGGAGCCCAACTTTAGAGTCAAATGCTACTCTCTAAGCATACACTCATGTAATATAAGGCAGAAATGATAACTTGCAATCTAAACTCTAATTCTAAATAAGAAAGTCTCGAACACTTACAACCGAATAAGCATACGTCGAGGTACAAGCTGAGAAGAGCGCCGACAAGCCCGGCACTTCCCCCGACTATCTCCCTCACTCTCGTAGAGGTATAATTTGGAGAAGAGTGCCATTACTAGCGCCCCTCCTGAGTACCTCTACCCTCTCTTCCTACACTAAACACAAGCTAAGAGGCTCTTCACTTGGTGGTGAGTGAGTGTGGTGTGTGTGTTCTCATTTGCACCCCCTCCCCCTTATATTTATAGGAGGGAACCACCTGCCATTCACACGGGGATTGAGCCAAACCGCTCTTGGGGACCAACCACACCTCGCCACATGTCATCTGAGAGGCGGTGGGGCCCGTGGGCCGCCACCACATGCTCGGCCGACCATGGTGGTCGGCCGGCCGTGGGCGGGCCCTGTTTGCCCCGGTCTTTGGTCAGAAGACTGCTAGGTGGGCCCCCATGTCATATATATATGGGTATGGGCTTGTCTTGAGTCGGTTTTGGTGCTCTGGTGGGCCCGTGGATCCTCGTGAACGTGCTTGATTCGTCGAGAAGATTTTACTTCAGATCAACGACATGTCACCTTGCTTTCGGGGTGCATTCTCCTGTCATTTCCAAGCATAAGCAAACTGCACATAAATGTACACCAACACATTGTGAAATTTGTTAGCAATAACACCTACCACTAGTGTTGACGCTCATCTTTCATAGGCTCATGCAAGAGCTGATAGCTTGGTGTGATGGTCGGGTTTGTATCTTGACACTTGAAGCCTATTTTACCTGCATTTCTGCCTGAATTCTAATATAGCAATATTTCTAAGAGGAAATGTGGAATTGGCTCTTTCTGGATAGCATCACAAGGTATGAGACTTTATTCTCATGATTTCAGGCTCTAGGTGACACTTGAAATGAGTCGTTAGCGAGCGTCAACAAGATCCCCCACACTTAGTTCTTTGCTCGTCCTCGAGTAAAGGCAAGAACTAAGGTGGACCCAACTTCATATGATATGGTACCTGCATACAGATTATTCTAAACTTCACCCTTACCTATGAATTTTGATGTGTCTACCATGAATTGTTTGGGAAGTTGAAGAACGGAACGGTATTGACTTTAGTCTCCTCCACTTTCCTACTACATGATTGGGGTTTTGGAAATATTTTTGCAAAGACCAACCATTGCTTTACTTCTCCATAGGATCTCTCATGTCGCTCAATGTGTATGTATCCTTACCAAAGCATTGCCTCTTTTCATCCTACTCCTAAAGATAGCTTATGTGGAGCTCATGGTAGGAGAAATGGAAGCATGCACTTGTGTCACATATATTGCGAAATCAAACAATGGATCCATGGAGACGACAAATCACACAAGTTGATCAAGATTGTGCACATGTGTGGAAGGTGGATGGTGGAAATGGAATACTCCTTTTATGAATCTCTCTCTCCTTTATTTGGATATCATGAGGACATGGATATATAGATATCTTTTTCTTCTCTTTCTTTTTTTCATGGACATTGATGTGTCCATTTTTTCTCTTTCTTTTCTTTTTTTTGGGGTCATACTTCTTGGGCATGCCATCTTTTTTTTTTGATAGCCCATGCCTCATTTGAAAGATACTAGAGAGAGAGATCATTAAACATGGAGTTTTATTTTGTGGATGGATGGAATGGCATAGCTGACTTCCAGTGTAGAAGTTCAGCTGGTGGAGTGCACATGATCTTGATCAAACAAGTATGAAAGCCATCTCACTAGGGTCACAAAGTTTGATGAAGCCCAATGCAACAACAAGGCACATATATGTAAAGATTTGTATCATGAAGATCATCATATGGCTTTGGAAGGACAAACACGTGGAGTTGTAAAGCTATGGGAAGTTTTCTTTTTGATAAGAATTTTCCAGACACATAAGCAGATAAAGTAGGGATTCTTCCATCAAACCATATCTCACTAGTCAACAACTTAACAAATATGGGTTCCCTAATATATGATTCACAAGCTCAGGCTTAGCAAAGAATAAAAAGTATGCAAGCCAAACATAGAGAAGCACAAGACCAGAGGATACCTTGAGTTTAATTTTAATGATTAACCAAGATTTCATTTAAACTGATAGGTTAGGGAGAGTATGAGGGGTATGGTGCACAAACCGTCGCAATGAAGATGATTGGAGCTTAGTGCTAGTCAGCCAAACCTGAGGTTCCACTGCCCAATACTAGCTCTAATTCGTTTTCGCTTTTTGCATTCTGGTTTGTTCGGTGTTGTGCACGTGTTGTGGGAGATCTTGAGTATATATGCATGAAAGTTCCGAGAGATCTCCCCCACACTTGTTCTTGTACCTGGTGCTTATTAAAAACAAAAATATGAAAACAAACTAATAGCTCTACCGGTTTTAAGAACCAGGGAGCTCCTAAAATTTATTGAAACTAAAATTTAATCTCACCAAGATACTTACTCAAGCAAGGCTGGATCAAGATTGCATTAACATGAGTATGTTGTGCAACATTAATCCAAAACCTTATCTCACCTTTCCATTTGAATTCAGCTCGATGACTCACCCAATTGGATTTAATTTTTCTGCAGGGGTTAGTCCATATATGCAACCATCATCTATACAAGTATTAACTCCAGAACATCAATCAAACTTGACGCAAGGTCTAATTTGACTGAAGAGGACATTTTAACCCAAACACCATGCTAGATTTAAAAGGCCTATGAATGCATGCGGCAGCATACATTCAAACAGGAGCACACAAGAATAGGTAAAGGAAGCATGAAGCATGATCGAGCATTATTCAAAAGGAGATAAGCATGAGTACGAACCTGGTGATCCTCAGGCGACTTCCCAGCAGGGCTTGTTTAATGTCAAAAGCAGGACATTGAGAGCACTTACCATGGTGTCTTGTTGATAGAGACAATATTGTCACCATGGCAACTCCTCTCATTTTTTTATAGAGCAAGATGCGAGGACATACACCAATTCCAAGACAAGATATGAATTGAGAAAGGAACTTACTTCGGGGTACTCACATACCTCCCCCCACACTTGGAGTTTGCAAAACTTCAAGTGTGTTCAAGCCTCCTTCAGCAATTGTTCCTCCATCAGGACATATCGAGGTGTTGTAGTCGGTGTAGCTCATATGTTCGTAGGTGTTGCTTGTCCGTCATTCTTCTTGATCTTCCCCTAGAAAGGTTAGCGACCAAGAATACCCGAAGGAAAAATATATCCTAGAACATGCTCTTGCTTTTTATTGAAAGGGAAATGAATAAGTAAGTAAATAAATAATATTCTGGGCTATCTCCCAGCAGTGCTTTGTTTCGAGTCATAAGCTCGACCATGATAACCCTTGCAGCCACCATTGGTGACGGGTCGTTGTTTTACCACCAATTATTAAAGCTAGCTACAAGGTTAGTGCAACGGTGCACCCACAAAATCTGCAATATTTACGGTAAACATATACATCTACAACCAACCTTCTGAAGATTTTGCAGAAGAGCACCATAAGGTGGTTGTAGTCCTCGTGTGTGCACAGTACTCTAAGCATGCCTGACTCTGGAGTTGCATTGAATGAGCATGTTTACGCGGTATGTCAAAAGTGAAATTCCCATGCTCATTTGATGAATCCTTTTCTTTGGACTCCAGAGTCGGCGCCTCACAAAGTTCCTTGGCCCATGATTTCTCCATCTTAAGAGATTCATTGTGAAAGCTTAATGTTGATTCTCGATCATGGTCGAGAATAACATATTCTGGGCCAGCGGGAAGAGGCTCAAACTCGGTCGAGGATAATGATGATCATCCATCTTCACAAGGGTGAAGGCTACCCCCCGAGTTGTATTCTTCAGAGGATTCTAGAACTCCCAAGAGAACGGGCTCGGATGATATAAACAGAGATGTATGCATCATCTCCTTGAGCGGGTTTTGCTCGAGAAGAGACTTTGCCAGAAGATTTTCTAAATGAGGAGTAGCAGTGGCAGAGCCGGTTTCCCTAAGCTTTTCATCTAGGCTCCCATGAGATGCCAGAAGTTTTTCTAGCGGGAGGCCTAGGAGAAGATCAAAATCGAGGACATCATAGATGTAGAACTCTAAGTGCACCTCGATTTTGTCTATGGTTTTAGGCACGTCCCTTGCAATCCCCCGACATTCAAAGTACAGTCTGGATGGACTTTTAAAGTATTTGTCGGTCGGGGTTAAAGGCTTGTTACCCACAAGAGTATCCAAAAAGCACTCGGGTAAGTTGCAAACCTCAGCAGCAGGGTTATGAAGAGCTTCTACGATTTTTCCCTTCATAGAACAAGTGATGGTTGCAGAGGTTGGGCTAATCCGAATCGCTTCGGAAGCACGCTTTGCCTCCTTTGACCAATCAATTGCGGGCGTATGGCGGGAAATTATATCGAGGGTCTCATAAAGACACATCGATTTCATAGGCTTCTCGTGCCTAAGATGATTCGAGGTGTTTCGGATGGTTCCTAAAGGTTCATCCTCGAATCAAAAATAGGATTTCAGAGGTTGAATTTCTTCTTCCTCCGCTGTTCCTGGGTCGGGCGTGAGTTCTACGGCTGAATCTAAGGACGTAGAAGTTGAAGGACTGGATTCAACTACTAGAAGCTCCTCTTGGCGCGATTCACACTCTTGTTGGATGGGTTTGTTGTGGTTGGTAGGGAATGAAGAGTTTTCTAAGAGAAAATCTAAGATCTCTCTTCCTTCCGTTGGAGTTTTTTGAGCAAACAAACCTCCAGCGGCGATGTCGAGTTTGAGTGCAGATTCCATGCCTAAACCCGAGCAGAAGATGTTCAATGATACATCCTCGGATATAGACAAGTCTGGGCTAGTCGCCAAAAGGCATAAGAATCTAGCCCAAGCTGCACCTATGGACTCCTCCTAATTTCTTGAAGTCGAGGATATCTATCGGTACGGAGTTTATGCGTTTATCATGAGAGAACAAGTGACAAAAGTCAGCTTGAAGCTCTTTCCAATTACCGCACATACTTCCTATCGTGTGGGTGTACCATTGCTCCGCCCTCTCTGTGAGAGAAAGGAAACAACTTCCACCGCATGGCCTCCTGTGCCATGCCTGGAATTACCAAGCTTGAACATAGTCTCTCGAACACTCTCAAATGATCGCCGGGATCTTCACTAATTGTTCCAGAAAAGAGTCGAGTTTGAACTATGGCTTTGAAGGCAGGACAGGGTTCACTATTTGCCGAAAGAAATGGATTCGATGAGGATGATGGCTTCCAGAACTCCCCCGGGGGGTAAGAGAGCCGTGAAAAGATTGGCTGCTCCATGGGTAGCGGGGGTAAAGGTAGAAGGAAAGAAAATGAAAAAGATACGAGGACGACTGAGTCTGAAGATAATGTAGCTGCCGTTCCCTGGCAATGGCGCCAGAAAGCTTATTGGTACATTGTAACGTCACGAATAAAATCTGCAAGCACACAGATACCGCTGTAGCTGTCACCCAAGAGTATTCCAGGGTATCGTATCCACTTGGGAACATGAGTGCACTATCTACGGGTTCAGGCTGTCCAAGGACACACACACTAGTGCAGGAGGATAGGAAAGAGAGGACTTTCTAAGATCTAGAATCTATGTTTAGAAGAAGAGATCATGTCACCGTTATACTTCGAGCTACTGGTTTCGACTGGCTTATACAAGCCGATTGCTCCAGTAATACGTGCTCTATCCAATATCCAGACGTGGAGGGTTCCAAGGACTCGAACAGTGCTGTCACCACCTACCGGCTACCTCTACAAACCGTGGGACTATCAGACAACATAGTGGTATAGTCCAGCCTAGACACCATATCTACGCTATTCCCTACTAACTCTAGAGGCGTACAGGGTTATCCTTTTCTATCCGGAGCCCAACTCTAGAGTCAAATGCTACTCTCTAAGCATACACTTATATAATATAAGGCAGAGATGATAACTTGCAATCTAAACTCTAATTCTAAATAAGAAAGTCTCGAACACTTACAACCGAATAAGCATCCGTCGAGGTACAAGCGGAGAAGAGCGCCGACAAGCCCGGCACTTCCCCCGACTATCTCCCTCACTCTCGTAGAGGTACAATTTGGAGAAGAGAGCCGTTACCGGCGCCCCTCCTGAGTACCTCTACCCTCTCTTCCTACACTAAACACAAGCTAAAAGGCTCTTCACTTGGTGGTGAGTGAGTGTGGTGTGTGTGTGTTCTCATTCCCACCCCCTCCCCTTGTATTTATAGGAGGGAACCACCTGCCATTCGCCCGGGGATTGAGCCAAACCGCCCTTGGGGACCAACCACACCTCGCAACATGTCATCTGAGAGGCGGTGGGTCCCGTGGGCTGCCACCACATGCTCGGCTGACCATGGTGGTCGGCCGGCCGTGGGCTGGCCCTGTTTGCCCCGGTCTTTGGTCCGAAGACTGCTAGGTGGCCCCCCATGTCATATATATGGGTATGGGCTTGTTTTTAGTCAGTTTTGGTGCTCTGGTGGGCCCATATATCATTGTGAACACGCCTGATTTGTCGAGAAGATTTTACTTCGGATCTACGACGTGTCACCTTGCTTTCGGGGTGCATTCTCCTCTTATTTCCAAGCATAAGCAACCTGCACATAAATGTACACCAACACTTTGTGGAATTTGTTAGCAATAACACCTACCACTAGTGTTGGCGCTCGTCTTTCATACGCTCATGCAGGAGCTGAGAGCTTGCTCTGATGGTCGGGTTTGTATCTTGACGCTTGAAGCCTATTTTACCTGCATTTCTGCCTGAATTCCGATATAGCAATATTGCTAAGAGGAAACGTGGAATTGACTCTTTTCGGATAGCATCAGCAGGTATGAGACTTTATTCTCATGATTTCATGCTCTAGGTGACGCTTTGTAACACCCTAATTTAAATTCCAGCATTTATTAATAAATTTAATTGGCTTCATTTAATTTTCTAAGGTTTATTGTGTTTAGTATGGCATTTAATCCAATTTTTGTTCCATAAGTAATTAAAATTTATCATAGGGTTAAAAAAATGTTTGTTGCATTCATGCTGGTGCATTGTTCTTTTTGTTTGAGTGCTAGAGCTGAATTCAAATTTGAATTTGAATTCAAATGGCTTTAGTTTGAGTAGTGTTTGAAATAGGAAAATAGAATTAGAAAGGAGAAAGAAATAGAAAAGAACCCAAACCCAAACCCAGATGGCAGCCCAACCCGGCGGCCCACTCTCTTTCTCCCTCGCAGACGGCCCAAACCAACCGGCAGCCCGACCCAGCAACCCTTGCCGCGGCCTCTTTTCCCAGGGCCCACTCTCCCGCGCGCGGCCCAGCACGCGCCCCCGCTCTCCACGCGCAGCCCAGCCAGCGCCGCACGCCCGTCTCGCTTACCAGCAGGGCCCGCCTGGCAGGGTCATCTTCCCCGCGGAACGGCCCGCCGAGATCTCCGGCCGAAACCACCGTGGCTTTCCTTCCCTGCTCCCACGCCGAGATCCTCGGCGTCCTCCTTTAAACCACCGCAAGAGCCCCCCATCTGACCCTCATTCATCACACAGCGCCGCGTAACCCTAGCCGCTGCCTCCCCATCGTTCCGCCGGCGCAGAAGCTCTGCTCAACCCCGGCCACACCACACCGCCGCGCCCCTACGCCTGCAAACCACCACAACAGCTCCGCTGCGCACCCAGGATCCTCGCCAGGCCTTTCTTCCCCGACCTCGGCCTATGCAGCGCCGGAATTGCCCCGGCGTACCGCCGTAGGTGATCTCTGGCCTTGCCGCAATTCCTCGCCGCCGGCCCATCTCCCGTCCTCCTGACCCCGTAGCACCTCCGTAGGATCATCCCGCATCGATCCGCGCCGCCCAGATGCCCGGAGGCCCCCTGCTTCGACCCGTCTCCGACCCCGTCCGAGCGCCGCCGCCCGGACCTCATCGCCGGCCCCCCTCTGCGCCGCATCTCCGCGCCGTTTCCAAGCTCGGTGAGCACCACTAGTCCCCGCCGTGCGCACTCCAGCAGCCCGCTTGCGCGCACGCCGGCGAACCCTGTCGCGCAGGGCCGCCACCGCCGACGAAACCGCCGCTCCAGACCTCCCCAAGCTTCGCTAGTGCCACCTGTAGATCACGCGTGCCGTGTAGGTGCTTCCAGACCTCAGCCCCGCTCGAATCCGCCCTGGGAAGGCCGAGTTCGGCTTTCTCCGGCGCAGCGCCGCCGCGGGAGCACGTCTCCGGCAAGCTCTGCCACCACCCCGCACGCCCTTTGGCCCTGAGCCATCCGATCAGAGATAGACGCCCAAGATTAGAACGGCGACCGGATCGATCTGGACCGCGCGATCGCGATCCAACGGCCTGAATACAAAGATATCGTTTCGCTGTGGTACTTTTGTTAAAGAGTCCCTGGACTCTTTGCTAATGAACCCACCATCCTTGGCTACTATTTTTGCAAGTTAGACCCCAGAGTTGTTGTTTAATTACGTTTAGACCCTCGGTTTTTGCAGAAAACCCCCAGAAACTTAGTTTTTCTCGCAGATAAGCCCCTAGAACTTGTTTTAGGCCTAGATTTTGCGTTTCGGCTCCGTTTTAGGCGTTCTTTATGTCCACACGATCGTTGTAATGCGTAGAATAGTTCTAGCTTAGTTTTGTTTGCTGTTTTTATGTATTGATGTACTGTTTCTTAGCTTTTGTTAGTGTTTGCTTGTATGCTTATTGTGTGCCTTGCTTTTGGCCATGTGTTCGTGAGTAGACGGTGATCCATCCGAGGAGCCCCAGTACTAGTACCCGGAGCAGCCGTCTTCCGACCAATTTGAGCAGTAGTAGGAGCAGTACGAGGAAGGCAAGTATAACATGAACACCACCTATCACTTTAAATACAATTTCATACTGCATTTTAATGTTGTATGCCTATAAGGATTTCCTAGCCACTTTATATCCTTTATATAATTACCTTGGGTTGCATTTTGGTTAGTTGTGCTAGGTGCCGCGCTATAACACATAATGGTCCTTTTTAATTAATTTGATTAATGGTATATGCAACTTAATTCTGAGAGTGGCCCGTTTGAGGGGCTCACGTCTCGTTAAAATTGGTTTTGTTAGAAACATGGTTTAGGGGGCCAGCGCGGTGCTTACTGCCTGGTTAGCCACTCTCCATAAGGACCGGTTCATAGAGTGACAACCTGGGACAACAGCGCTACCACAAGACTGGAATGGGACGGTCTTGGCTTACTAATTAGGTCATTTTGGTTCGGGAGTAACTTACCGACGGGGCAGGAGGGGTGGTGAGCTTCAATGGTCCCCAGGCTAGGAGGCTTGGTCTGCGTACCCCTCGAGGTGGTCACATTCGTTGCAGAGCCTGATTCCTTAGCGGTTACACCTTACCAATGTGTCCTTTGTAACGGCCTCGTAGTGAGTTTGCTAGTCATCTCACCTAAGGAAGTGTGATGAACAACTAGCGTAGCTCACGACTTGTGGGTAAAGATGTGCAACCTCTGCAGAGTGTAAAACTGGTATACTAGCCGTGCTCACCATGAGGCCCAGATCCTCCTTTTGATTAGTGGGGTTATCTTCCTTTGACGAGGTAGGTTTCCCCGGGTGGCTTGGTTTGGTTTGGTTCTCAGTAGTTCTTAATTAATCCTGATTAATTACTATGTAACTGGGTTTATGGTATTTCATCAACTTGTAGTAAATAGCTTTAATAAAATTTTGCCAAGATTAAAAGCTAATGCAGTTGAGTCAGCCAACCTTAGAGCCTCATAGTTTGTGTTATACTTGTTGAGTACAAGTTGTGTACTCACTCTTGCCTACTCTACTCTTTTTCCTCTTGGGATACTCTACTGCTGCTCAGTTCCTGCCGACGCGAGGGAGTTCGCTCAGCGCTACCAGGACTACGAGGACTTCTAGGTGTTCGTCTCCCAGTCGACGTCCCTGTGGCGCCCTGCTCAGCTTCCGCATACTCTGTACCAGACTTTTGTCATTATTGTAATAGATAACATTTGTACTCGCTTTATTATATCTTTTTATGTGATATTTGCTGTGATATACTGTTCATTCTGTTGTATATACGTGTGACTTGATCCTGGCACGTATATGATTGCTCGGTTTATGTCCTTTTATAAACCGGATGTTACAGAGTGGTATCAGAGCCGTATCAACTGTAGGACGAAAGCCTAGATAGAGCTGGTCGAGTTTTAGGACTTCTTCTCTCTTAGCCTTGTCTGCTGAATCTATTTTCCTATTATATTCCTTGAATTTTGAGACTTTTACTCATTTTGCCTTGATTTCTCTCTATAGAATTAGTTTCCGTAGATCTCTGGCCTGAAGAAAATCGTTTGACCATCATAGGTATAAGCTAGATGACCCCTTTATAATAATACGATAGTACGTTCTGCGACGCGTTGTGTTAGTCGAGTCGTGTGTTAAACTCGGCTAAGTTGTGAAAATTGTATGCTTGTGATTATGCTACATGTTTGATTTGGATTTTTGGTTGATTGCATAGTTTAGTAGTTAAATTTGTTTAATGAAAATCAGTTTTAAGTCAAAGTTAATTAAATAATAAAATGAGTTAGATCGTTGGGGGTAAAACCGTCCACTCTATCCTGTCTACTTTATCATGCCTAAGTCTTCCTTGCAGAAAGCTATCATATCCGTCTAAATTATTCCTGCAATATCTTTGCTCATACATCTTTTGTTCAAATCAGATGGTGAACACCAGGAGCACCGGTTCCGGTTCTGGCCAGCAGCAGGGTCAGAACAACTAGGGTACCGGGATGCCGATGCCTCCACCCTTGACTCTGGAGCAGTTCTTTCAGCTCCAGATGCAGATGATGGCCACCCTGAACAACACTGTTCAGGCACTGCAGCAGATCCACGCTCAGCCTCCGCCTCCTCCACCGCCGCAGACCCGCGACAGGCATGCTGAGTTCCTGAGGGGTCACCCGCCGACATTCTCTCACACGTCCGACCCTCTTCAGGCTGACGACTGGCTCCGTGCAGTGAAGCGCCAGCTGGACATCGCCCAGTGCGATGATCGAGAGCGAGTCTTGTACGCTGCAGGACAGCTGCGAGGGGCAGCATTGGACTGGCGGGAGTCCCACCCAGTTCAGGACCGCGAGGCTTTCACCTGGATCCAGTTCCGGGAGCGGTTCCGCAGCCACAACGTCCCCGCGGGCGTTATGAAGATGAAGCAGAAGGAGTTCCTTGCACTGAAGCAGGGGACTATGACGGTCACGGAGTATCGTGATCGTTTTCTGCAACTTGCTCGCTATGCCCCTGCCGATGTTGCGGATGACCGCAAGAAGCAGGAGCACTTCCTAGAGGGTCTTGAGGACTACCTCGAGTACGCGCTGCTCAACCTCCGCTTCGACGACTTCAACCATCTGGTTGACAGCGCACTCAACACGGAGCGCAAGCACCTGGAAATGGAGGACAAGAAGAGGAAGATCGTTCCCGTTGCTTCCGGCAGCAACACCCGTCCTCGCCTTCAGCCACCCCAGAAGTACTAGCAGTAGCAGTACCGTCCTCCCCAGCAGTACCAGCAGAGGCCGCAGCAGTACCCGCCTCGACAGCAGCAGCAGGCAGGTCAGGGCCCGAGGTTACCGGCACCTCCGGCTCGTGCTACTTTACCAGCTCCGCCAGCACCTCAGGCTCCACGGCAGGCAGCTCCTCCTGCCGGATAGCAGGCACCTCCACACGCATGCTTTCACTGCGGCCAGCCGGGGCACTACGCCAACGCTTGCCCCCGGAAGGCGCAGGCTGGACAGCAGGGGCGCCCAGCTCAGCCCAGGGCGCCACTTCAGGGCAGAGTGAACCACGTGACGGCCGAGTCAGCTGGCCGAGGCTCCTAACGTGGTTAATTGGTACGTTCATAGGTCAACTCCCATCCAGCCACAGTGCTTTTCGATACTGGTGCTACTCATTCATTCATCACCAAGTCATATGTTGAGCAGCATAGTTTCTTTACCACCCCATTAAAGAAGTATCTGCTAGTCTCTTCACCGGGAGGGGAGTTGAGATCCCATATTGTTAGCCCTCGAGTCAGTATAGCCATAAGGGGGGTAAAATTCAGTGCAGATCTGAGGGTGCTAGACACCAAGGGTATCGATGTGATTTTGGGAATGGATACTCTTGCCAAGTGGGGAGTCAGAATTGATTGTGCTCATCGGGCAGTTCACTTGACAGCACCTGATGGCCAAGAGGTGACAGTCAGTGCTTCAGAGCCCTCGGGATTTCTTCATCAGATGGAGGCTAGGCCCACGGACGGTATTCGCGTGGTGTCTGAATTCCCGGATGTCTTTCCGGATGATTTACCAGGTATGCCGCCTGAACGCGACATCGAGTTTTCTATTGATCTCTTGCCTGGCACTGCTCCTATTGCAAAGCGGCCCTACCGCATGGCACCTATAGAACATGAGGAAGTTAAGAAGACTATTGATGAGTTGCTAGCCAAGGGCTATATCCGTTGCAGCTTCTCTCCTTGGGCTTTTCCATTGTTGCTGGTAGATAAGAAGGATGGCTCGAAGAGAATGTGTGTCGATTATTGGGAGCTGAATGCAGTTACCATCAAGAACAAGCATCCACTGCCCCGTATTGAGGATCTCTTTGATCTGCTTCGAGGTGCTCGTATATTCTCAAAGATTGATCTGCGTTCGGGTTATTTTCAGCTGAGGATCCATCCTGGGGATATTCCGAAGACGGCATTCACCTACAAGTACGGGCTGTATGAGTACATGGTCACGTCCTTCGGCTTGACTAATGCCCCGGCTTTCTTCATGCACTTGATGAATATGGTTTTCATGGATTATTTGAATGTCTTCGTGGTGATCTTCATTGATGATATTCTGATCTTCTCCAAGACAGAGGAAGAGCATGAAGAGCATCTGAGGCTCGTGTTGCAGAGATTGAGAGAGCATCAGCTGTACGCTAAGTTTAGCAAGTGTGAGTTCTGGATCGACGAGGTTCCATTCCTCGGTCATGTCATCTCCAAGGGAGGCATTGCAGTTGATCCGAGCAAGGTGAAGGATGTGCTCGAGTGGGAGACACCGCAGACGGTGAAGGAAGTCCAGTCATTCTTGGGCTTAGCAGGATATTACTGGAGATTCATTGAGAATTTCTCCAAGATCACGAAGCCCTTGACTTCTTTGCTAGAAAAGAATGCGGCATTCATATGGACTAATGAGCGTCAGATGGCCTTTGATGAGCTGAAGAAGAGGTTGACTACGGCGCCAGTCCTTACTCTGCCAGACCAGAGCAAGAAGTTCACGGTGTATTGTGATGCTTCGAAGGATGGTCTTGGTTGTGTTCTGATGCAGGAGGGCAGAGTGATTGCTTATGCTTCACGGACAGTTACGTCGGCATGTGCTGAACTATCTCACTCATGATCTTGAGTTAGCCGCAGTCGTGCATGCTCTGAAGATTTGGAGGCATTACTTGTATGGGCAGCAGTGTGATATCTACACTGATCACAAGAGCCTCAAATATATTTTCACGCAGAATGAGCTGAACATGCGGCAGAGGAGATGGTTAGAGTTGGTCAAGGATTATGACCTGGAGATTCACTATCATCCGAGGTAAGGCCAATGTCAGTGGCAAATGCTCTGAGCAGAAGAAGCTATGTCAACATGGCCGTTGCCTTCCAGATGCCTCAGGAGTTATGTGAGGAGTTTGAGCAGTTGAGTCTGGGCTTCTTGCATCATACTTCGAGTGCGACATTCGAGGCAGTACCCACTCTAGAGCCAGAGATCCGGCAGCATCAAAAGGAAGATGAGAAGCTTCAGGAGATCCGTGAGTTGCTCAAGAAGGGCAAGGCTCCTCATTTCAGAGAAGATGATCAGGGTACCTTGTGGTACAAGAACCGGATCTGTGTGGCAGATGTGAAGGATCTCTGAAAGTTGATTCTGAGTGAGGCTCATGATACAACTTATTCTACCCATCCGGGCAGCACGAAGATGTATTATGATCTCAAGGAACATTTCTGGTGGTATGGGATGAAGCGTTCAGTGGCAAAGTACATGGCTATTTGTGACACCTGTCAGTGTGTCAAGGCTGAGCATCAGAGGCCAGCAGGTCTGTTACAGCCTTTGAAGATTCCTAGAGTGGAAATGGGAAGAGATCACTATGGACTTCATTGTTGGATTGCCTCGTACTCAGAAAGGGTACAACTCTATATGGGTAGTGGTGGATCGTCTGACGAAGGTTGCTCACTTCATTCCAGTGAACACTACTTACTCCGGTGCTAGACTTGCAGAGTTGTACATCTCTCGGATTGTCTGCTTGCATGGTGTGCCCAAGAAGATCATATCCGACAGAGGATCTCAGTTCACTTCACGGTTCTGGGAGCAGCTCCATGATTCGTTGGATACGAAGCTGCGCTTCAGTACCACCTATCATCCTCAGACAGATGGGCAGACAGAGAGAACCAACCAAGTGTTGGAGGATATGCTGAGAGCTTGTGCAATTCAGTATGGTACTAGTTGGGATAAGTGCCTGTCGTACGCTGAGTTCTCCTATAACAACAGCTACCAGGGCAGTTTGAAGAAGTCCCCCTTTGAGGCATTGTATGGCAGAAAGTGCAGGACTCCTCTCTATTGGAATCAGACTCCTCTCTATTGGAATCAGATTGGTGAGAAGCAGCTCTTTGGCCCTTACATTATAGAAGATGCAGAGCAGATGGTACAAGCTGTGCGAGAAAATCTGAGGATTGGACAGAGTAGGCAAAAGAGCTATGAAGATGGCAAACAGAGGGACCTGACTTTCAGTGTTGGTGATCATGTATACCTGAAGGTGTCTCCGATGAGAGGAATCCGCAGGTTTAGTGTCAAGGGGAAGTTAGCACCTCGGTATGTTGGTCCATTCAAGGTGCTAGAGAGGAAAGGCGAAGTTGCTTATCGCCTGGAGTTGCCTACCAACCTCTCAGGAGTTCATGATGTCTTCCATATATCTCAGCTGAAGAAGTGTCTGCGAGTACCCGAGGAGCAGGCACCACTGGATGGAGTAGATGTGCAAGAAGATCTGACTTATACTGAGCATCCGGTGAAGATTCTGGAGACATCAGAAAGGGTTACTCGGAACAAGCGCATCAAGATGTGCAGAGTTCAGTGGAGTCACCACAGTGAAGCTGAATCTACTTGGGAGCGAGAAGATGAGCTGAAGAAGACATATCCAGATCTCTTTGCTAGCCAGCCCAGCTAAATCTCGGGGACGAGATTTCTTTAAGGGGGTAGGGTCTGTAACACCCTAATTTAAATTCCAGCATTTATTAATAAATTTAATTGGCTTCATTTAATTTTCTAAGGTTTATTGTGTTTAGTATGGCATTTAATCCAATTTTTGTTCCATAAGTAATTAAAATTTATCATAGGGTTAAAAAAAATGTTTGTTGCATTCATGCTGGTGCATTGTTCTTTTTGTTTGAGTGCTAGAGCTGAATTCAAATTTGAATTTGAATTCAAATGGCTTTAGTTTGAGTAGTGTTTGAAATAGGAAAATAGAATTAGAAAGGAGAAAGAAATAGAAAAGAACCCAAACCCAAACCCAGATGGCAGCCCAACCCGGCGGCCCACTCTCTTTCTCCCTCGCAGACGGCCCAAACCAACCGGCAGCCCGACCCAGCAACCCTTGCCGCGGCCTCTTTTCCCTGGGCCCGCTCTCCCGCGCGCGGCCCAGCACAAGCCCCCGCTCTCCACGCGCAGCCCAAGCCAGCGCCGCACACCCGTCTCGCTGACCAGCCGGGCCCGCCTGGCAGGGTGGTCTTCCCCGCGGAACGGCCCGCCGAGATCTCCGGCCGAAACCACCATGGCTTTCCTTCCCTGATCCCACGCCGAGATCCCCGGCGTCCTCCTTTAAACCACCGCAAGAACCCCACCCCCCCCTCTGACCCTCATCCATCATACAGCGCTACGTAACCCAAGCCACTGCCTCCCCATCGTTCCGCCGGCGCAGAAGCTCTGCTCAACCCCGGCCACGCCACACCGCCGCGCCACTATGCCTGCAAACCACCGCAACAGCTCCGCCGCGCGCCCAGGATTCTCGCCAGGCCTTTCTTCCCCGACCTCGGCCTGTGCAGCGCCGGAATTGCCCCGGCGTACCGCCGCAGGTGAGCTCTGGCCTCGTCGCAATTCCACGCCGCCGGCCCATCTCCAGTCCTCCTGACCCCGTAGCACCTCCGCAGGATCATCCCGCATCGATCCGCGCCACCTAGACGCCCGGAGGCCCCCTGCTTTGACTCGTCTTCGACCCCGTCCGAGCGCCGCCACCCGGACCTCGTCGCCGGCCCCCCTCTGCGCCGCATCTCCACCCGTTTCAAAGCTCGGTGAGCACCCCTAGTCCCCGCCATGCTTTCACGCTGGTTGTTTTAGCCGTAGCGCACTCCAGTAGCCCGCTTGCGCGCACGCCAGCGAACCCTGTCGCGCAGGGCCGCCACCGCCGACGAAACCGCCGCTCCAGACCTCACCAAGCTTCGCTAGTGCCACCTGTAGATCACGTGTGCCGTGTAGGTGCTTCCAGACCTCAGCCCCGCTCGAATCTGCCCCGGGAAGGCCGAGTTCGGCTTTCTTCGGCGCAGCGCCGCCGCGGGAGCACGTCTCCGGCGAGCTCCGCCGCCGCCCCGCACGCCCTTTGGCCCTGAGCCATCCGATCAGAGATAGACGCCCAAAATTAGAACGGCGACCGGATCGATCTAGACCGTGCGATCGTGATCCAACGGCCTGAATCCAAAGATAACGTTTCGCTGTGGTACTTTTGTTAAAGAGTCCCTGGACTCTTTGCTAATCAACCCGCAGTCCACCTCTATTCAAAAGAAATTGCAGTTTAGTCTAGAAATTAGCGCCCAGCCCCCTGAACTCTTTAGAATTTGAACCCGCCGTCCTTGGCTGCTGTTTTGCAAGTTAGACCCCAGAGTTGTTGTTTAATTACGTTTAGACCCTCGGTTTTTACAAAAAAACCCCAGAAACTTAGTTTTTCTCGCAGATAAACCCCTAGAACTTGTTTTAGGCCTAGATTTTGTGTTTTAGCTCCATTTTAGGCGTTCTTTACGTCCACACGATCGTTGTAACGCGTAGAATAGTTCTAGCTTAGTTTTGTTTGCTGTTTTTATGTATTGATGTACTATTTCTTAGCTTTTGTTAGTGTTTGTTTGTATGCTTATTGTGTGCCTTGCTTTTGGCCATGTGTTCGTGAGTAGACGGTGATCCATCTGAGGAGCCCCAGTAACCAGTACCTGGAGCAGCCGTCTTCTGACCAGTTTGAGCAGCAGCAGGAGCAGTACGAGGAAGGCAAATATAACATGAACACCACCTATCACTTTAAATACAATTTCATACTGCATTTTAATACTGTATGCCTATAAGGATTTCCTAGCCACTTTATATCCTTTATATAATTACCTTGGGTTGAATTTTGGTTAGTTGTGCTAGGTGCCATGCTATAACACATAATGGTCCTTTTTAATTAATTTGATTAATGGTATATGCAACTTAATTATGAGAGTGGCCCGTTTGAGGGGCTCACGTCTCGTTAAATTGGTTTTGTTAGAAACATGGTTTAGGGGGCCAGCATGGTGCTTACTGCCTGGTTGGCCACTCTCCATAAGGACCGGTTCATAGAGCGACAACCTGGGACAACAGCGCTACCACAAGACTGGATTGGGACGGTCTTGGCTTACTAATTAGGTCATTTTGGTTCGGGAGTAACTTACCGACGGGGCAGGAGGGGTGGTGAGCTTCAATGGTCCCCAGGCTACGAGGCTTGGTCTGCGTACCCCTCGAGGTGGTCACCATCATTGCGGAGCCTGATTCCTTAGCGGTTACACCTTACCAACGTGTCCTTTGTAACGGCCTCGTAGTGAGTTTGCTAGTCATCTCACCTAAGGAAGTGTGATGAACAACTAGCGTAGCTCACGACTTGTGGGTAAAGATGTGCAACCTCTGCAGAGTGTAAAACTGGTATACTAGCCGTGCTCACGGTCATGAGCGGCCCAGATCCTCCTTTTGATTAGTGGGGTTATCTTCCTTTGACGAGACAGGTTTCCCCGAGTGGCTTGGTTTGGTTTGGTTCTCAGTAGTTCTTAATTAATCCTTATTAATTACTATGTAACTGGGTTTATGGTATTTCATCAACTTGTAGTAAATAGCTTTAATAAAATTTTGCCAAGATTAAAAGCTAATGCAGTTGAGTCAGCCAACCTTAGAGCCTCATAGTTTGTGTTATACTTGTTGAGTACAAGTTGTGTACTCACTCTTGCCTACTCTACTCTTTTTCCTCTTGGGATACTCTACTGCTGCTCAGTTCCTGCCTGACGCGAGGGAGTTCGCTCAGCGCTACCAGGACTACGAGGACTTCTAGGCGTTCGTCTCCCAGTCGACGTCCCTGTGGCGCCCTGCTCAGCTTCCGACGAGAGTTATCGTTTATGTTTTACGCTTCCGCATACTCTGTACCAGACTTTTGTCATTATTGTAATAGATAACATTTGTACTCGCTTTATTATATCTTTTTATGTGATATATTGTTCATTCTGTTGTATATACGTGTGACTTGATCCTGGCACGTATATGATTGCTCGGTTTATGTCCTTTTATAAACCGGGTGTTACATGCTTGAAATAAGTTGTTAGCGAGCGTCAGCATCGAGCTCAACACGTAGTCAAGAGACATATGCAAAGGATATTTTAAGTGGAAAGCATCATATGGCTTTGGTAGGATGGTACACACGGAGGAAAAGACCATGAACTTAATTTTGTTTTCATAAATAAAATTCAAAAAACTGGTCAACATGAAAGAGATGAGCATTTTTGAACCAGACATATCACGTTAGTCAACAACTAAGCATCATGGGTTTCTATAAGATATGGTTCATAAACTCAAGCACAATAAGAACAACATTTATGCAAGCATTCATCAGGAACTCCTGTTAGCATATTCTTAAATAGTTTTCAGATATTTGGAATGTTGGGCTCATGTTTAGAAATGCTAAAGGGAGGAAACAAGTGAGGTAGTGCAAACTTAGGAGTCGGAGTGAGAGGTGTGCATGACGTGTGAAAGTGGTAGTAGCGTATATGCGCGATGTCATGGGATCTTCTCCTCACACTTGTGTTTTGACCTGCTCATCGATCATAGACAAAACAAAATATGAAAGATAAAACGGCTCTGCTAGCATTAACACTGGGGAGCCAAAGTTCTCAATCTAAACAAATTAACTAATCCTAGGACACGACTAAACCGAACTAAGCCTAAACAAATTATCCTAAACTAGCTCCCAGACTAAACTAATGATAATGACCTTCTTTGGAGGTGAATCCTAATAAAGGTCCTTGTGACGCGTAGCCTCATATAAGCGCTTCATCTTAGCGCTCAAACCACGATGTAGAAGACAGAGGTCATCTCGAAGCTCCTCGACCTTGATCTTCCTCTCTATGATCTATTCCTCGAGGCGCCTATTCTCCAGGCGTAGCTGTTGGACCATCGTGGTGAGGTCAGCAATGGTGGGTCCCTCCGATGCAGCGTCGCCCTTAGGCTTTGCGGGCGATGACTGGGATCTAGTCTTCTTAGGGGATAGACTGGCGGCTGCACTCCTCCTTTGCGCGTTCAAGGTCTATGTTGGGGTTACCCCCTGTACAGACACTAAAGCCCTCTTCTGTGGCATGGGGCTGGTCTGCGCGTCCTGAGGCGGCACAGAAGACCCTGTCGCCGCCCCTTCCTTGAAGAGCTACTTGGCGATCGGCTTCCACGGAGACAAAGCCTCTATGGAGGGTCTTCTGTATAGGCTCTGAGCGCGAGCCCTGGATTTCCCCATCTTGAGAGGCGAGGGCGACCATGCGACAGAGCAGGGGTGGTAGGTGTCACGCCCCCTGGCCGACCAGGGGGCGTGACCGGTGGGTGGCACCCACCGGGTCTCCGCTACTCCCTGTTGACGCTCACTAATAACCATTTCTGAGCGTCAATATTGCCATAATAAATGGACGTACTTGCATTTCTTACACTCATGCAACTAATAAATCACAGAATTCGACATGTCCCTCTAGATTTCTATGAGTGCAGGATTTAGCTGAAAATGAAGGGCAATCACACCCTTTGTACCAAGGAGCAAACACCGACCGATCAGATGTCGCCACACATGGACCAAAAGGCCACCAGAGAAGAAATCCAGCAGGGAAGAAGCCAAGGCATAAACCATTGACCAGTGGGCCCTGAGAACACCAGACAGCAACAAGGAGAAGGTCAGTGGGCCCAGTGGGAGGTCGGCCGACCTACAGGTTGGCCGACCAGCCCATGGGCCCCACCGCCTTCAGGCTTCGACGTGGCACTCTCTTATTAGCTCACAATGTCGGTTCCAGGGGTTCCTTGCTGATTCCATGGCTGAGGAGAGGGTGGCTCCCCACTATATATATGAGGGGAGGGGCTCCATTTCAAGACATCACCAAGCATCAAGCTATCAAGTCACTCTCTCAAGATGTAGTTCATCTTCTCTTGTAGAGGTCTTAGGACTAGAGGAGTTCGAGTTCGAGTCGTAGTTCGAGGTCTTAGAGTCTTCATGGAGAGTCCGGTATGCCTTTTACTTTATCTTTATGTAATTCTCTAAGTTTGTACTAGATGTTTATTTACTCCATTCAGTACTTTGGTTCGTATGCCCTTGTTGTGTATATGATCTTTCTTGTGAATTATGAATGTCTTGAGTGATTCATGTGCATAGACTAGTCGTGTATCATGGCTTTGTTTCATCTTCCTTAATTGGGCGCTCTAGAACTAAGGCCCCGGATAGACAAGGGTGTCCTTGCGCAAGGCTAGAGTGGTGCTCGTTAGCGTAGGCGTGGTGCCTAGGTTGATGACCATGTTTGAATGCGATTCTACCCCATGGTTTGTAGAGGTAGCCGGCAGGTGGTGACAGCCCTGTCCGAGCCTTTTAGTAATCCTCCACGTTCGGGTAGAGGAGTAGGAGGTGCATAAAGCCGTCGGATGATCAGGCTCCTCCTATTCATCTGGATGCGGTCTCCCTAGTCCATTGATCAGGCTTTTCCTTTTGCTGTGAACGACTCAGTTCAGCTGTTCATAAGAGTACAATAGAATATAGCTCTAGTTACCCTTGATCATACTCTTACCTCTCCGATATCCTAAGCATGCCGTCTTGTTGTGCTTGTGTTCACTACCCCTTTTACCATGAATATTATTTCCTTGCTCGGACCATTGACATTAATCTTTAGTGATCCCTCCGAGCTTAATTAAATTCTATACATCGCCGCCTTCCCTGCGAAAATATAAATGACACCCCGGGTTACTCTCGGGTAAAATGCTACGGCGGTACTCCGTGCGCTTGTGGATTTATTCGTGGCCCATGATTTACCTGCCACCCCATTGACGTCTGCGGACGCCATCGCTGATCTCCAGTGGTGACGTTGGTAGGCGCCAACAAGCATTTTGGTGCCGTTGCCGAGGAAGGCATAGGTTAAAAGAATTTATTTAAGTAAGGAAAATCTCTATGGTTAGTGGCCAGTGATCTGGCAGGACGACCATGCTGTCTTCTTTTTGTGTGAAGACAGGGGTAGTCTCCGATAAATTTCAATTCGCCAACGAATTTCATGACGAATCCGAGTCGACTTCATGACAAGCATGATTTGGCACTCTTGATTTCTAGAAGTCAACACTTCAGCAATTGAGTTGATCATGATTGCATCCACCCTTGGAAAAGGCTCGAATTCTCTGCTCGAAGAAGTGCTCTATTGTCGTTGCCTGATCACCAACAACAATGAACACTGCATCAACCGAGAAAGCGACCATATTATGGTGCAATCCAGGTAAGTAATTTCTAAACATTTCAGGGGCAATACTAAGGGATGATATGTATCATGAGAAGTTCAACCCGATCAAAAGAGGACCAAATGATAATCCCGAAAACCCCAGACACCACATCGAGGTATGAATTCTTCCGATAATTTTCATAAAGAGGTGTCACACTTTGGAATTATTTTGTCAAGCTAATCAAAGTTGATGGAATGAAATGTCTCGTTCAAAAGACTCTAAATTTTGAGCCCTTGCCCACAGGTAAATCAGTAGTTATCCCATATTTGATTTCAACCATTGCATGTTTGAATTTCCCTCAATTCCATTTGCTTTCTTGCATGAACATTGCATCTTTTTCATGAAAACCGATGCATATTTTGTTTTCTCATCTTTTGCATCATAAACCCCCATGAAGATTGGTATTAGACAAGTGCCCAAGGGGCAATCTTGGAAGAAAATGGCAGCCATAAAAGTTTGGAGTGTAGTGCATGCATGAACTTGGATGATTTACATGTCCAAGTGCATTTGGGGCCACTTCTAGGCCTGCACCGGCCTACTCCTGCGCTCACTCATGCATTTTTGGGCCATGTGGCAGCCATTATGAATCAATGAAAAAAGGAGGACAAAATTGGGGCCAGCCACAGGCCGCCCGACCCCTTGGTCGGCCAACTTAGTGGTGGAGCTCCTCTATAAGAGCCAGTGCACAGGTAGCTAATGGCACTCCCTCTGCCCAGTTCTACCAGTTTCACTCCGAGTTCCTTCTTCCTCTGCTCTCCTTGCTCTTGTTTCTCCCCAAGTTCATAAGAAAAAGAAGAAAAAGATTTCCCTCTTTTGCATTTTCATTTGCATCTCATTTGCATCTCGTGTTTACCTTCTTCTCTTCACAAGAACGTGTTTGTGGTGGTACTACTACCCCGCAAGAACGGTTTTGTGGTGCGTCATCGCCCACAAGAACAATTTTGTGGAGTGTTATCACCCACAAGAACGATTTTTGTGAGAGCAACCATGCCCCACAAGGACTACTAACTCTTGGATAGCTGACTTGGTTTTCACTAACTCTCACATAATCCTTCCGAGTATTTGGCTTGTTTGTTTGCTGCAATGTCTTTCAGGAACATCGGAAGGAAGGTGTCGGGAGCGCTTAGGAAGGTGACCGGGTCGAGCTCAAGTCAATCAAGCTCGCATCGCTCATCCACCCCCACGCCAAGTTACACTCAGCAAGATGAGCAAGCTGAGTCCCAGGCGCCAGAAGAGCAGCCAACACAACAAGAAGAAGAAGAGGCGCCGAATGACTCCCACCTCGACATTCGAGGGGAGCAAGAACTCCAAGCGTACAACATCCTCAAGGATCGAACCTTCAGTCATACATGGGAGTTCAATGAGGACCTGCTGGAAAAGACGGGTATGAATGCTGAATGTGCGAGTGTTTGGAAAGCCGTGGGTTGGTCTTCATTTGCTGAAATTTCTGAGTTGGGTTCAAGAGATTTAACCATTCAGTTTCTTTGCACTCTTCTGGAGACAAACAACGAGATTTCATTCCGATTTTTTGGGGAGGAATTTTCTTTGTCATGGAAAGAGTTGAGTACTGTTTTGGGTTTTCACTATAGGTGCAATCTTGATCTTGAGCAAGCAACCAAGGGTTATCACCGGGAAAGTTTTTGGCACACCATCTCTGGGTTAAACGCGTACACACACCCATGTTGCAATAACATTCAGCATCCGACTTTACATTTGATGCATAAATGGGTCGCTCTTACGTGTTTTCCTAGAGATGATTTCCGGATAGTTCGTATGGATGAACTTCGTATTCTTTATGCCATGGTGAACAAAATAAAAATTGCCCCTGTGCAAGAAATGGTTCGCCAATGGCTCGGAAATTTTCGAATGTCCCGACCAGTTGAGTGTACTTCTTTGGTCACAAGAATTGCTACAAGTTTGGGCGTGTTGAATTGGGCTCGATTTTCTTTTATCACTACTCCATGCCCATCGATTGATTTGGCATATTTAGTTCAAGGACATACTCTAAAAAGTGCTCCAGACCGCTCTATTATATTTTTCTTTCCCGGCTATGTAAACGAGATCTCGCTTCCTAACCCGGGACTTTGTTTATATAAGAGCCGTGGTTATACTTTTGAGTTGCAGCCCGCCAAAGTACCTCGCCGGAGTAGTGTGTCGGGAAGGATGACCAGTAGCCGGTTGTGGAATGCTGCGATGGATGTGCCGCCACTACAACCACAAGTTTTTCATGGTTATGCAGGTTATGCACCCACTGCTGGAACAGCCGGACCCTCGTCCGGACAGCAGTCCAGTTGGGACCGATATATCCCACAACCTGAAGCTGGGGGTTCATCCTGGCAGAGCGGTGGCAGCTCTGATTGGGATCAACCCGGACGAACAAACTGGGCATATGCCAGTGGTTCTAGTTCGAGCGGAGCACCTCCACTCTTTGCTGCCCGACGCTCATTTTTAGCTCGAGGTTATCGTGAACTCTCTCAGGGGATACACGACATCAACATCCGAGATGGCGACATTGATGATAGGACGCAGCAGACCCATGGAGCTCTCGCTCAACATATCCAAGACACCGAAAGATATCACGCACAACAACAAGCAAATCATGAAGCCACCATGGAACTGCTTCAAAAGCAGTATCAGGACGCTCAAGCATTCTACCAGCACTATGGGTATTACCCTCCACCCGGTCAGTAAGCCAGCTTGGGGGGAAGGAGTCCCCGAAGGTAACATGTATCTTGCATTTGCATATTTCCCTTTTTCATCATCTTGCATTGCATGCTAAAAAAAAGTCGATTCAGTCATCTTTATTTCACTTTAAGTGCCATTTGCTTTGTTTTCTCATGAGCAGTAAGAATGCCTAAGTTCTCCAGTTGAAATGATGAATAGTTGCTTTGTTTTAATTTCCTTGTTATGCATAGTTTACAACTCATATTCTCCAAGAACTGAGTTCGTTGGTCTCAAAAAGTTTATCCTGAACCTGAAATTTTGTGGGTTACGAGTGCATGATCTGAGTTTATGTTGGTGCTCCTTAAGTACCCATTTCATCCCCTGTTTAACTTTGATAATGGCATGAATTTAATATCAAAATCACTAACCATCCTAACCTCGGCCCAATTATTGGTCGTTTTCACATTTGCACATATATTTTGGAGGTACTTCGTTTTTGCAGGTTTTTGGCCAATTTTGGAGCATGAAATGACTGAGGCCCATGATCACAGCGGTAACACGAAGAAAGACGAAGGCCAAAGCCCAAACAAAGGACCAAAAGCCATGATGACTAGAAGCCCGTTCATTCACATCCACCCTCCAATGAAGCCCAAAAGACAAAGCCCACAAGATGAGATCAAGATACTTCGGGGCTAAGCAAAGCAAATAGAGATTTAAGGAAGGATTCTCCGTCCTATCCTTTCCCTCGAAGATATCTTGAAGATAACGACGTCCAATGGGGTGCAATCGTGAAAGGGATAAACTCCAGAAGACTCCAGAAGACTTGGGGAGAAAGGAGAACGCGAGGTGGCGAAGGAATGGGCCAGGCCGGCCGGCCTAGGCCCATTAAGCTGGCCGGCCTAGGGCCTTTCCAGGGCGCCTCGGCCTCCCCTTCGACCTAGGGTTTCTTGGGGCTATTTAAAGCCCCCTCCCTGAAGCTCATGCATCAAGTCATTCGGGAGACGACGCCAAGGAGCAGAGAAGATAGAGAAACACCTTTCGGAGAGCCGAGGGTCGTGCTAGTTGTCTAGGGGCTTCCCTAGCCGACGTGGGAACCTTGCAAGGAAGACCACGTCAGAGTTCTGGAGCTAGGATCATCAAGATCAAGGTAGGGCCCTGGTTGTGATCTTGTGATGTACAATCATTTATGGTGAAGTTACTTGTGATTCCGAATCTTTAGCGACCATGTTCTCTCTTTCTATTTCGTTCTTTTCTTTGGGTTTGCTTCATCCTAGTTCTATTATCGAGATAGATCGCTTAGCATGATCTTGTAGTTGTGGTGGCCAGAGGTTCATGGCGGAACTACCAAAGGGGGTTCGACTTGTTTATCATGCTTCGGGGTAGCTTAGTCCAAAAGGGGGCATCGTGACAGGGCGTTGCTTAGTAAGACGGGTTATCGAAGGATTGGATTGGAGATTTCGGTTTAAAGATGCTTTTCATTGAGATTCACATCTATCTTGCTTCACTACATATAGCTTTGAACTACAACATGTGCATGATCTAGGTGATCTAGATTGGTTATCTCTAACTTTCTCTTGCTACCTTCGGTGTTTGTCGCTTTTAGTAGATTAGATTCGTTTTACACCATCTCAACACAAAGGATTCTCTATGTTATTAGATTGTTTCTTGTATCTTTGGTTCCGTGGATTGATAAACCTTGGGGGAATACTCTAAGAGAAAAGCTACACGATCCGTGCACTTGCGGTATACAAATTGGGGCGCTAAGGAGCGTCAACAGTTTAAGCTGTTGAGAAATATGATATGATGGATTAGAGTTGCTACAAATCTATTCTGAGCAAAAATTTTCGTCCAGAACTTTTATCTTTGAAAACTACAAAATTAAAAGTTCCTCGATGATGAGAAATACCTACCAGAGCCATATGCATGAAGCCTACAAAGAAACCATCTTGTTGTATGCTGCTTGTGTCATTTTGAGCTTTGTCAAATTTTGTGACCTTTGTGAGTTTCTTTTCATACTCTCATCATCGAGAATCACGTACACACCACCCCCACATGCTAAAACTTCCAAACCGGAAGGATAGCATTTCCATACCATCTATTCATTTCTACCCTCTTTTATGTTCCTTGCTCCATAAAAGTCTCTCCCAAAATTATCTCCAACAAGGGCATGAGCTATGTATTAAAAAAAAGGACACATGAAGGTCCATGAAAAAAAATTTAACCATGCCCAAAATATTAGAAGGGAGAGACAAAATCATGGAACATCCTTATTCTCTCGCTCTCCACTCTATCCACCACATATCAGCACACATGCACTTCTCGATCATGGTTGTATGACTTGCTTACTCTTTGGGTCCGATCTTTGACTTTGCAAAATATTTGAGACAAGTATGCCTTAGTTTTTCTCCCTACCTTGAGCTCCACCAAAAAGCCTTTAGAAGTAGGAGAAAGAAGGCGTACAAAAAGTCTTGGTGAGGATACAAACACTTTTGAGCGAATGAGGGTGTCATTCGAGGAACTTATTTTTATTTATTCGAAAACTTTTGAAAACCTCCGGACATAATCTTGAGTAAAGAATGGGTAAGTGGTGCTCTATGAAACGTTCTATCTCTCAACCGCCCAAGACAAGGAGAAGGCCAGAAAGCCCCATGGAGATGAAAGTAAACCGGTGAGCAAAGTTTGACCAACTTATTCAGTTTGAGATAGAATGTGTAGTTGTAACTTGTGCATGATGAAGAGATGAAGCATTGCAGCAACTCCTGATCAACAACCTAAAAGTTTAGCTTTGCTTAGGGACGAGCAAAGTTCAGCTTGGGGGGTCTTGTTGATGCTCACTAATGACCATTTTTGAGCGTCAATATTGCCATAATAAATGGACGGACATGCATTTCTTACACTCATGCAACTAATAAATCACCGAATTCCACATGCCCCTCTAGATTTCTATGAGTGCAGGATTTAGCGGAAAATGAAGGGCAATCACACCCTTTGAACCAAGGAGCAAACACCGACCGATCAGATGTCGCCACACATGGACCAAAAGGCCACCAGAGAAGAAATCTAGCAAGGAAGAAGCCAAGCCATAAACCATTGACCAGTGGGCCCTAAGAACAGCCCACAGCAACTAGGAGAAGGTCGGTGGGCCCAATGGTAGGCCGGCCGACCTACAGGTCGGCCGACCAGCCCATGGGCCCCACCGCCTTCAGGCTTCGACGTGGCACTCTCTGATTAGCTCACAACGTCGGTTCCAGGGGTTCCCTGCTGATTCCACAGCCGAGGAGACGGTGGCTCCCCACTATATATATGAGGGGAGGGGCTCCATTTCAAGACATCACCAAGCATCAAGCTATCAAGTCACTCTCTCAAGATGTAGTTCATCTTCTCTTGTAGAGGTCTTAGGACTAGAGGAGTTCGGGTTCGAGTCGTAGTTCGAGGTCTTAGAGTCTTCATGGAGAGTCCGGTATGTCTTTTACTTCATCTTTATGTAATTCTCTGAGATTGTACTAGATGTTTATTTACTCTATTCAGTAATTTGGTTCGTATGCCCTTGTTGTGTATATGATCTTTCTTGTGAATTATGAATGTCTTGAGTGATTCATGTGCATAGACTAGTCGTGTATCATGGCTTTGTTTCATCTTCCTTAATTGGGCGCTCTAGAACTAAGGCCCCGGATAGACAAGGGTGTCCTTGCGCAAGGCTAGAGTGGTGCTCGTTAGCGTAGGCGTGGTGCCTAGGTTGATGACCACGTTTGAATGCGATTCTACCCCACAGTTTGTAGAGGTAGCCGGCAGGTGGTGACAGCCCTGTCCCAGCCTTTTAGTAATCCTCCACGTTCGGGTAGAGGAATAGGAGGTGCATAAAGCCGTCGGACGATCAGGCTCCTCCTATTCATCTGGATGCGGTCTCCCTAGTCCATTGATCAGGCTTTTCCTTTTGCTGTGAACGACTCAGTTCAGTTGTTCATAAGAGTACAATAGAATATAGCTCTAGTTACCCTTGATCTTACTCTTACCTCTCCGATATCCTAAGCATGCCATCTAGTTGTGCTTGTGTGTTCAATACCCCTTTTACCATGAATATTATTTCCCTGTTCTGACCATTGACATTAATCTTTAGTGATCCCTCCAAGCTTAATTAAATTCTATACATCGCCGCCTTCCCTGCAGAAATATAAATGACACCCCGAGTTACTCACGGGTAAAATGCTACGGCGGTAATCCGTGCGCTTGCGGATTTATTCGTGGCCCATAATTTACCTGCCACCCCATTGACGTCTGCGGACGTTATTGCTGATCTCTAGTGGTGACGTTGGTAGGCGCCAACACTCCCCTTGGAAGGAATCATCGCTAAGGGCTGCACAAAGGTCGCCTCATCCTCCACCATCGCGTCGGCGGCAGGAATTGGTGCACCAGATGCGGAGGACTTGCGGGACGAGCTATGGCCGGCGTGGTGGCTACGGATTTGGGGTTTCCCTCACTGACCATGACTTTGCAGATGGTGGGATGCTGCTTGGGATCAATGGAGATTTTGGGAGTAGATGGAAACAAGGTGGAGAAGAGAGGCTTTAGGTTTTCTAGAAGGGAGGCACGAGAACTCCCCTTTTCTCCTCGCGAACGCCATTGGGTCTCGCGGATTTGGGCTCAACATGGGTTAACGAGGCCGTGCACCGAAGTTGGCCCTCATTGGGGCCAGCCCATGGTCGGCCGAACATGGTGGTAGGCCGACCATGGCTGGGCCCCATTGGGCCCCAGCTTTGTTTGGTCGACAGGTGGAGTTATGTATAGGATAATTATAGTGGGCCCACCCGCCCCTTTGGCCTATATGGCTCTTAATTAGATATAAATGCGTGATCAACTAAGTCAATCACATCTATTTCTTCATCAAGAGCTTTATCATGATCTAGGAAAAGCTTGAGTCGATGACCGTTTACCTTGAAGGCATTTCCATCGTCATATTGGATCGTGATAGCTCCATGACACTACAAAAAATCTGTTGATTCATGACGAATAAATTTCGTCACAGATCACTAAAAAACCGTCATAAAGCAGTATCTATGATGATCTCAAATAGCGTCATGTATTGAGCATCACAGATCACACCTCATGACGTTCCTTAAATTTTCATCATGAATTGCTTGATCCATGACGTTTTGAAACCGTCATAGAATGTCCACGGGCCCCCGAAGCCCAACCCAAGCCCATTCTCTATGACGAAAATAAACGTCACAAATAGTATAATTTTCGTCACAAATTCAATTGCCACATCATACTGTTGACGCAAAAAATCAACACACTAGAATCCGAGGGCAAGTGTTCGCCGAGTCACGGAAAGTCAACCAAGCGTGCCAGTCAATTTGACCTAAAATTGACAAGGGAGAAAACAAAGTCAAATTTGAGAGCATATCGGTTAGGATTCCGAATATCTCTCAGATGGGCGTATCGGCAAGCTTTGCCGATACTATAGACGACAAAAAGACATTAAATGCAAGCACGTAGTAAAAGAGCGCATCGGCAGGATCAGCCGATGCACTAAACGACAAAACCGGCTTTGAACAGCCGATCACATATGTATGACAAGATCAGCTACGAATGTGTAACTCAGATGATGTGTGCTAAAAACAGATATAAACCGGCTCTTGAGATAACAAAAGGGTTACTCCAAAACCTAAAGCCGATCTATTGTGTTTTTAGATGTGATAATGGCCAAAAAGCGTAGGAAAAACTACAAATCTAGCCGATATTGATAATTGGTGAATAAATCTAGACGAGACAACAGCGATGCGCCCAGAGGTCAAAGCCTAGATAAACTCGATAACTTTTGAATAGATTTGAACGAAGCCACAGCGATGCGCCCGGTAGCTAAAGCTCAAATATACTCGGTAACACGAAAACTCACCAGCAAATCAAGTCGCTCGAATGTGAGGCGTGCTTGATCAACTTGAAAGAACTCATCGAAAAAAGAAAAAAAAAGGCGAAGTCGCCGAAAAAGTGCAAAGGAATTGTAAAGTTGTGTTGTATTGGATGTGTATCAAGTTTTTCCGGTCCCTTACAACTGATATATATAGCCTAGCGCTATGAAGTCCTAACCGATCACGGCAAACACTACTTAAAATATTACAACCGAATCATCAAGATTCTTGTAGAGTCCGGATCTTCTTCTCCTTCCTTGACTTCATCGGTAACTCTCCATCGGCTGAGCACCGGAGCTAGCGGATCAGCATCTTTGCAGAATATTCTCCTGGCCCATCAGATGGACTTCCATCGGCCGATTCCAACCCTATGTATCTTTTGGTTTCTTCAAAATCAGCCATCTTCCCTTCACAAGAATCAGCTTCCTTGACACATGTAAAAAATGGTGTCAACACATACATTGATGACATGGAGGATGACGTGGCTGTTGACTTGCGGATGACGTGGATAGCAATGATGACATGTAAATTGACGTGGCTAATGACTTGGTTGCTGACGTGGTGGTTCATGTGGTGGGTGACATCAGCACCACGGCCCATTTGTGGATGGGCCCAATTCAGCATGGTCCATAGACTTGGGCCAAATATTTCTCAGCCCACCATTAATTTCCAGCTAATCAAATTCAGCACTATATACACAGCCCAAATAAAAATTCAGGCCACCAATTCATCCCATTTTTTCAACCCATTTATCGAAACAGAAATCCCAGCACAAAAATAATAGCATCACATGAATCACGTTTCCATTCAGCATGGCATTAAATCAACATATCACATACTTTTTTTCATCTAGCTTCACATGCCGTCCATTGTAGCATCAGAAACAAAAAAAAAGATAGGTTTCAACAGAATTGCAAACACAAGTTTGGTTCCTGCAAAAGCTTAGTTCCGCCAAAAGCTAACATACCACCATGATGCTTTGCTCAGTCCATTTTGACGCAGCAAATGCTCAAGCTGCGCCTCCAACACAGCTTGCTTCTTCATCTTTGACCTAGCAGAAATCTGCATGTATGCTTGACGCCCATCTCATTCACATCCACAACCATGTTGTACCTGCACATATATATATATTGTAAAGTTCAGATGCACATGTACATGGTAAATTTCATATGGTATTATGAGGATACTAAGGTCTTGCATATTCAGATCTTACATTTCTATACCTATCCATGTTCTGCAGATGTCAGAAGCCAAAGGTGCATCACTTATCATGCTCCCATGTCATCGCGGCTTGTTCTATATCTGGGTTAGATGCTGCGTCGTATGTTTCTCACTATTTCACAAAGGAAGCCGCTGCACAGACTTGGTGTCATGAGATATACGGCATCAGTATTCTAGGACTATTCACTCAAAAAAATTCACATCCAATGCTCATCCCAGATCCAGCTATGAAGAGGGGCATAGGCTGACGGCGAACGCGTCGTATCTAGAAAGGAATGGACAAGTCCGAGGTTGGAAAGAAGAAAAAACGTTGCAACTTGTGTGGAGCAGACGGTCTCACTTACAAGAAGTGCCCACAGCTTTCAGTACCCACTACTGCTGCTGAGGCTGGACCTTCCGGGAATCCGACGGATGGATCGGCTCCACCTACAAGAATTCGCGCGCATCTAGTTGTGCACGTAATATCTTGCAATGTATTTGTGTGTACGAAACTAAGTATATTATGTATATACTATGTCCAGATGTCTTGTTTAATTAGTTGGCAGTGCGTATTTCTCTCGAATTTGGTTGTAACGAATGAAACCTTCAATGTAATATGTTATGTGGTATTTTGTTTAACGTGCTATTTATATTTCGTTCATTGTATCTTATGTGGTATTGTATCATAGAGCCACACGAGATTCAAGATTCATAAATAAATATAATCATTGCAATCAAACATAGCAAACATATAAGTATTACAATTAAACATAGCAAATTTGTGTTTTATCGCATGGAGGCCCCTACCGCCCCCCTACCGGGCGGTAGGCCCCCTGCCGCCCCCCTGCCGGGCGGTAGGGGCCTCCATGCGATAAAATAGAAATTTTAATTACATATAAGCCCCTAACGCCCGACAGGGGGGCGGCAGGGGGCCTGCCGCCCCGCAAATGGGCGGCAGGCCCCCTGCCGCCCCCCTGCCGGGCGGTAGGGGTATAAACCTGTAAATTGTGAAACCGAAAATATATTTCTGTAAAAAACGATTTTAAAAAATATAAAAATATAAAATTGGCAGCAGCTGGGTTGGGGGCAGGCCGGGGTTAACAGGCCGGGCAGAGCTGGGCTGGTTAGCTGGGTTAGGAGTTAGTGGAGTTAGATGGGTTGGGCCTGTTGGCGGGTTAGGTGGGTTATTTTGAGTTAGTTTTTGAAGTTAGTTTGAATGGCTTAATTCAAACTAAATTCCACCCAATTTCAAACAAAAGACAACAAATACAAATTGAAGTCAAATAAACAAGGTAGATCCAAAAAGATTCAAATAACTCCAAATGAACCACGCTAGCATTAGGGTCCTTATGTTAAATTATTTTTAATTTACTAGGAATTTAGAGGGAATTTAGAAGGCAAACTTATATTATCCTAACTATTTTCACATTCACACAAAAAGTTTTTGAAAACTCACATTTTTGGGAATTATAACATTCCGTAAAAATTACGGGATGTTACAGTAGTAGTCATCTAGGTGGAGTTTGACTGTTACTTGTTTCCTGCCTGGCTATCTTGAGCCGACAGGACTGCTGCCATAGACACCTCCAAGGGAGTATATTGCATCTGATCTGGTTGTATATAGCAAGGACCCATGCACCCTAGAAACGTGTCTTCAGCAAAAGTCTTGACCACTGCATTGTGCACCGTGTTGCCCATGACTGTTGCACTCTTGATGAAGGCTTGTGCCACAGCTTGGCCAACTGCGTCTATCATCTTGCTTTCACGTTGAGCCTCTGTCAATGGCTGGAAAGATAGAAGATTAAACTTCTTGATCACGTCACCAGATCTGTTGATGCTGTACGACTTGAGGCATTCACGTTTGAATCTCTCCACCAGTTCTTCATATTCCTTCTTTTATTCTTCTTTGAGCTTGTCTTCAGGAACAGGAATCTAGTTTTCGTCACTAATGTAGATTTATCTGTGATTTCCACCATGTTGAAACTTTCAGTCCCACCAGGCGTGCCAAAAGATGTGTGGACGCAAAAATCAACACACTGGAATCCGAGGGCAACTGTTCGCCGAGTCACGGAAAGTCAACCAAGCGTGCCAGTCAATTTGACCTAAAATTGACAAGGGAGAAAATAAAGTCAAATTCGAGAGCGTATTGGCTGGGATTCCGAATATCTCTGAGATGGGCGTATCAGCAAGCTTTGCCGATACTATAGATGACAAAAAGATATTAAATGCAAGCACGTAGTAAAAGAGCGCATCAGCAGGATCAGCCGATGCACTAAACGACAAAACCGGCTTTGAACAGCCGATCGCGTATGTATGACAAGATCTCAGCTACGAATGTGTAACTCAGATGATGTTAGCTATAAACATATCTAAACCGGCTCTTGAGATAACAAAAGGGTTACTCCAAAACCTAAAGCCGATCTAGTGTGTTTTTAGATGTGATAATGGCCAAAAAGCATAGGAAAACCTATAAATCTAGCCGATATCGATAATTGTTGAATAAATCTAGACGAGACAACAGCGATGCGCCCGGAAGTCAAAGCCTAGATAAACTCGATAACTTTTGAATAGATTTGAACAAAGCCACAGCGATGCGCCTGGTAGCTAAAGCTCCAATATACTCGGTAAAACGAAAATTCACCAGCAAATCAAGTCGCTTGAATGTGAGGCGTCCTTGATCAACTTGAAAGAACTCGTCGAAAAAAGAAAAGAAAAGGCGAAGTCGCCGAAAAAATGCAAAGGAATTGTAAAGTTATGTTGTATTAGATGTGTATCAGGTTTTTCCAGTCCCTTACAACTGATATATATAGCCTAGCGCAATCAAGTCCTAACCGATCACGGCAAACATTACTTGACCATAAAAAAAAGACTATCTAAAAGATAAACTACTTAAAATATTACAACCGAATCATCAAGATTCTCGTAGAGTCCGGATCCTCTTCTCCTTCCTTGACTTCATCGGCAACTCTCCCTCGGCTGATCACTAGAGCTAGCGGATTAGTATCTTTGCAGAATATGCTCCTGGCCCATCGGACGGACTTCCATCGGTCGATTCCAACCCTGTGTATCTTTTGCTTTCTTCCAAATCGGCCATCTTTCCTTCACAAGAATCAGCTTCCTTGACACGTGTCAAAAAACGGTGTCAACACATACATTGATGACATGGAGGATGATGTGGCTGTTGACTTGGTGATGACGTGGATAGCAATGATGACGTGTAAATTGACATGGCCGATGACATGGTTGCTGACGTGGTGGTTCACGTGGTGGGTGACATTAGCACCACGGCCCATTTGTGGATGGGCCCAATTCAGCATGGTCCACAGACTTGGGCCAAATATTTCTCAGCCCACCATTAATTTCCAACTAACCAAATTTAGCACTATATACACAGCCCAAATAAAAATTCGGGCCACCAATTCATCCAATTTTTTCCACCCATTTATCGAAACAAAAGTCCCAGCACAAAAATAATAGCATTACATGAATCACGTTTCCATTCAGCATGTCATTAAATCAACAGATCACATACATTTTTTTTTCATCTAGCATCACTTGCCGTCCATTGTAACATCAGAAACAAAAAAAAAGATAGGTTTCAGCAGAATTGCAAACACAAGTTTGGTTCCTGCAAAAGCTTAGTTTCGCCAAAAGCTAACATACCACCATGATGCTTTGCTCGGTCCATTTTGACACAGCAAATGCTCAAGCTGCGCCTCCAACACAGCTTGCTTCTTCATCTTTGACCTAGCAGAAATCTGCATGTATGCTTGATGCCCATCTCATTCACATCCACAACCATGTTGTACCTTCGCACATATATATATTGTAAAGTTCAGATGCACAAGTACATGGTAAATTTCATATGGTATTATGAGGATACTAAGGTCTTACATTTCTATATCTATCCATGTTCTCTACAGATTAGCAGAGTACAAAATCTGCAGTACTGCACAGGTTGAACAACTATTACTATGTGTCCAGGAGATAATAGTGCTAAAATTTCCAGTAGAAATTTCTAAGAGATATTCATTTTATCAGTATATCAACATGGCAACAAGCATAAGCATAGCCAACTAACTTTGACTACACTAAAAACCACATCTTGTAATGAACATAGCTACTCAAGGAACCGGTTCACAGTAACTCAAAACAAATATGAAGTGAGCTGGAGCTTCTTTTTTACATTTGATTTCCTCACTATTTTACATTTGCATTCATCAAGATTGTGCAATAAAGAAGTAACCGACGCATGAACTATGACTGGAGCAAACTGGCACCACTTAATAGGCTGTCTCAGTAGGAATCATACCATTCTGTTATTTGCTCAAATAGGTTGTAGGCGATGATGTCGTGCTGGCCTCCCTCTGTCATGCAAATGAACAAGCTAACAGCTTCTATGCATATCAAAGATTTACAGAACATTCAGAGAAACTGACGAACACAATTAGCACCATTTGAATCTACAATTAAATGATCAGTCAACCTATAAAGCTAAATGTTTCATTTTTTAACTTAGGGAAATGAACACTTGTAAACTCTGAATAGAGCTACCTCGTGTAAGATTTCATAATCAGATTTAATGTTTCTTCATTCAATGTTAGATAAGGAGTTCCAACAAGTTTGGCAAGGAAATTATACCTGCATGCTCACATAAAAACATAATGGAATTAGCAAAAGTAAACAAAGAAAAGAACTGACTGATGCTTTCCTATTAAAACTACACCGCCTTCATGTAAACAAAAATTCAGGTAATGCAAGACAAGAAAATAAACTATAATTAATCTGTCACATGGAAGCAAACCACACGCAGTTCAACTGAACAGCAGGAATTGATGTCTAGCACGAAAAAATTATCACAACACAAGCAATTATACTACCATCCAACCTGTGCAATGGAGTAGTCATACACATGGTCAATACAGATCGGGATCTAAATCAATTTGGGGGAAGAATCAGAAAACAAATGGGAGACAGAGAAAGAGATGAGAGGGAAAGACTGATGCATAGACCTGTACAGCAGTATGGGGTAGCAGCGGGCAGAAGTGCCTCCCAAAAGCAGGCTCGGCCATCAGACCGGCCGGCGGCGTGCCGGTGGGGCCCACCACAGGCCATGCGGGGCACCCGAGCAGGCGCGACGCGGCACCATGAGGTGGGGTTCCGGGAGGCAGGCGTGCCGACACAGATCAGAGGGCGACAGCGGAAAGATCTGAGAAGAGGGATGGGAATGGAAAGCTCACCTGGGGCGATGGACTTGAGGGAGTGGGGGCACTGGGCAGTCGCAGCTACAAGGCGGGCGCGCGAGGGATGAGGACGCCACCGCGGGGGAGGAGGACGAGCGCCGTCACCGCCTTGTCCGGGTACTCCGGCTACAGCAGCGCCGGGCGGTCCCCGCCAGCTCCCCACCGACCACCAGCTGGAGGGTTGTGGCATCGCGCGCACAGCCCGGACACAGAGAAGCGCCCTGCAGGAGCGCGGCCACCGGCGAAGGACGCCAACTGGCTAGAGGAGGATTTGGGGCGGGGGGCTGAGTGGAGGGAGAGAGGGGAATGGATCTGCGGAGGCCGCGGGGTGATTGGAGGTGCTAGGGTTCCCAAGACCGCTTTTATAGTATGGGGACGCGATGAGATCCATCCGATCGGCGATGTACGGTCAGTAATTGTTGGGCTATTTGAGTTGAAATGGGCCTACTTCATTTCTTTCCTACTTAATGTTTTTCTTTTTCCTTTTCATTTTATTACACCATTGTGAAGTAACATATAAAAATAATAATCTCATGCACACCAATATATTTTTTTATATATAGTAGACTCTATAAAAGTTTTCTTTTACAAGTTTCAATAATTTTAAAACTCATTTACTATTTTTAATAGTTTAAATGAATTTCGGTGAGTTTATTGAAAGTAATTACGGATTGAACTATATGTATCTCAAATAATATCCAAAAAATACCTCAAAAATATATTTGAAGTATCTTTGTTCTATTATAGTTCATATCATGGAAATATTTGAAAATTTCAAATGTTTACTAGGGATAAGTCAAACTTCTACTTTCAACCTTATTATAAAATAATGATAATAATATCTAAAATTTCTCTGAAAATTCTGTAAATTGTCATAGAATCAATTTATGAATGTATAATCTTGACATAAAATTTTTTAAAATTTTATGATGTTTGAAGTATACATTTTTTATAATGGATACATCTCTCAAACAGTATTCTGTAATTCAAGTCAAAACTTTGAGATTTGAATACCTCATCATATTTTTGAACTTGTATGCACCTCAAATTTGGACACAACCTTATTTTCACCATAAAATTAGAAAATATGAACTTACATTACCAATTTTTATGAAAAAACATTTTTTCTACATTCAATTTAGGTGGAAGAAAACAAGCCGTATGAAAAAGATCTAATAAATAGTAATTAACATAAAAAATTCCATTAAATGAAAGATCATGATTTTAGAAAAATTTAGAAAAAAGAACCATCAAATTTGGAGTTCCTATGAGGGAGAAATACCAATTATAAAATTTAATTCCAGATTAAAAAGAAAAATATGAATCACACATCTGTTCTTCATTACAGGACTATGTTACAAAAATACTATATGGACGTTTTATTACCCACCGTCATCACAAACAAAGTCCTGGCGCGCTGGTAGGGCGTCCGTTTCTCATCTCTGTGAACCGGGTTCGAATCCCCATTACTCAATGCATCTCTTTTTTCTCCGAATTACAATATCGGATACTTGTATAAATAGAGCAATACCAGTCATTGTCACACCAGAAGGTGTAGCACAGTTGGTTAAGGTTTTGCGCCTTCTTATGCTGAAGGCCACGGTTCGATTCCCTATCGCCTCACTTTTTTTCTTATTTTTCCAAATTAAAGCACAAATGTTAGTACATAAAGCGTAATACCAATGGCTTCAACTAATGAAGTTGAAGTATAGCGGTGTGGCGCCGCAGTCTGGTCTCACAGACCAAGGTTCGAATGCTCCATACCCTTTTTTCCCATTTTTTTATCGTTATTTATTTTTGGTGAGCGGCTATTTGGTTTTCTTATCCCCAATTTTTTCTCCCAGTCATGATTTCTATGACATTAATGTTAAAACATCATGTTTTGTGGGCTCGATTATGATGAATTCAATAAAACATCACTAAATTTTGGGCCCAGGGCCCATACCTTCAAATTCATGACGAAAATTTGAAAATTGTCATAGATTGTGTGCAACTGTGACACTTTTTTAAAATGTCATAAAATTTTCGTCATAGATCACCACATTTCTTGTAGTGTGAGATGATGTGTCTATGACATGATACGGTCATAGCCATTTGCTGCGTAGCTTTTCGTGACCAAACAATTTGACCCTGGAGTTGAAAAGTAATACCTTGTCTCCTGGGTTGAAGGTCTTAGGCTTCAACCGTTTATCATGCCATCTCATGGTTCTTTCTTTGTAGATCAGGGCACTGTGATAAGCTTTATCCCTCCATTCTTCCAATTTAGAGATCTGGAGTCCTCGGTACTCTCTGGCTTGTTTAAGATCCATGTTCCATTTTCGAATAGCCCAGTGCGCTCTGTGCTCCAATTCGATAGGTAAGTGGCCAGTTTTCCCGTAGACGAGTTGGTAGGGTGACATTCCAATGGGTGTCTTGTATTCTGTACGGTATGCCCATAGAACATCTGGTAGCTTTAGCTTCCATCCCTTCCCCATTTCATTCATGGTCTTCTGCAGAATATTTTTGATTTGTTTGTTGGATGTTTTTGTTTGACTGCTAGTCTGGGGGTGATACGGAGTCGCGATGTTGTGCCTTGTTCCTAGTTCCTCGAGAAAGTTCCGAAAGGCCGAGTCAATGAAGTGTGACCCTCCACCACTGATTACCATCCTTGGCATGCCAAACCTTGAAAAGATAATCTCGTGGAACATCTTACGGGCATGCTTGTCATTTGCGGCTCTGCATGGCATGGCTTCGACCCATTTGGAGACGCAGTCTACGACGACCAAGATATACTCGCAACCTTGGGACTTTACGAAAGGTCCCATATAGTCGATGCCCCACACGTCGAAAAGTTCGACTTGAAGGTTATAAGTTAGGGGCATCACGTTGTGAGCTGTCCCTCCATGCCTCTGACAGTTTGGGCATCTTCGTATGAAGTTCCTTGTATCTTCATACATAGATGGCCAATAGAATCCACTCTGCCAGATCTTCGCTTGAGTGCGAAATACACCATAGTGACCTCCATATAGTGCTTCATTGCATTTTTCTATTATCTTGCGTCCTTCTGCTGTAGGTACACAACATTTGAGTAACCCATCTGCACAAACTCGGTATAGATATGGTGAATCCCATAAGTGGCATCTGCTCTCATATGCTAGCTTCTTTTTGCTCTCCCCCGGGGTTATATACCCTGAAACCATGAAATTCATAATATTTGCATACCAGGGGTGCGAAGCTGTCACCTTGAGAAGCATATCATCCCGTAGGAAGTCATTTATCTGCGGGTCTTGAGTGTTGGTATTGGTCATGCGCGATAAATGATCTGCCACTGAATTCTCTACTCCTTTCTTATCCTTAATTTCTAGATCAAATTCTTGGAGTAGAAGAATCCATCTGATCAACCTTAGTTTAGCATCCTTCTTAGTGAGGAGGTACTTGAGTGCTACATGGTCAGTATAGACTATGACCTTTGTTCCCACTAGATAGGATCTAAACTTGTCGATGGCAAAGACAACTGCTAGGAGCTCCTTTTCTGTTGTGGCATAGTTGAGTTGGGCTCCTGTTAGTGTCTTGCTAGCATACGCGATCGCATGATGCTTCTTATCCTTGGTCTGACCAAGCACGGCCCCCACCGCATAGTCACTAGCATCATACATGATCTCGAATGGGAGCTTCCAATCTGGAGGTTGTATGATTGGAGCTGAGACGACTGCCTTCTTGATAGTTTCAAAGGCTTTATGGCACTCGTCGGTGAATTGGAAAGGAACATCCTTAGCTAGAAGGCTTGTGAAAGGTCTAGCAATCTGGGAGAAGTTCGCGATGAACTATCGGTAGAATCCCGCATGGCCAAGGAAACTTCGGATTCCTTTCACATTGGTGGGAGGCGAAAGTCGCTCAATGACTTCGATTTTCGCCTTGTCCACCTCTATCCCTCTCTCGGACACCAAGTGTCCTAAGACGATGCCTTCACGAACCATAAAATGGTATTTCTCCCAGTTGAGGATCATGTCCTTTTCTTTGCATCTCTACAAGACTTTCTCCAAATTTTGTGGACAATGATCGAAGGTCGTCCCATAGATCGAGAAGTCGTCCATGAAAACTTTCATAATTTCCTCAATCATATCTGAGAAATTAGACATCATGCACCTTTCAAATGATGCGGGTGCGTTGCATAGCCCGAACGACATTCATCGGTAGGCATACGTTCCATAGGGGCATGTGAACGTGGTCTTGCTCTGATCATCGGGATGGATGGGTATTTGATGGTAACCAGAATAACCATCAAGGAAACAGAAGTAGGAGTGCTTCGCCAACCATTCTAGCATCTCATCAGTGAAAGGTAGTGGGAAGTGATCCTTCTTTGCGGCCTTGTTGAGTTTTCTGTAATCTATACACATCCTCCATCTTGTGACGGTTCGTTGTGGAATTAGCTCATTCATGCTATTTTCCTCCACCGTCATGCCTCCTTTCTTGGGCACGACTTGAACCAGGCTGACCCACTCACTATGCAGAATAGGATAGATGATTCCGGTGTCTAGGAGTTTGAGGACCTCTTTCTTCACTACCTCCCTCATAGCATTGTTCAACCTTCTCTGGGGTTCCCTAGAAGGTGCTATTTCGGGATCCAAAGGGATTTCGGTGAGTGTGAAGATCGGGGCTGATGCCCTTAAGGTCTTCTTGGTGGGTATAGCCTAGGACTGATCAGTATTTTTCTAAGATGGCGATGAGCTTGTGTGTCTCCTCTTCTGAGAGTTTATCACTAATGATCACTGGAGATTCTACATCGCTATTTAGGAAAGCATATCTAAGCCCAGAAGGTAAAGCCTTCAGCTCAACCGGAGGTCGTGATGGCTTTTCGGTCTCGGGCAGTTCAAAAGTCTCGTCGGAGTCTTCATCTGCCTCGATGACTTCTTCCGGAACTTCCTCGATATCCTCCTCGAGGTCTGAGTTGAAAGACACAAAAGTGGAAGTGGCCATGATTTCCTCGATTGGCTCTGAAGTAGGGAGATCCTCCACTGAGCATATTAATGCTCGATCCATGGGAATGTGGAGAGTGTCCTTCCCTAGCTTGATGTTTAGGCATCCGTCTTTAGGAACATCCTTAAGAGAGCCTTAAGGGGATGTCCTATTAGGGAATCGAAGTTGAGATCTTCAAAGCCATGAAAGTTCAGTCAGACCTTAACATCATTGTCGTGGCTCTAGGAAGAGGGCCACAGCCGGGTGGCGTAGTACACCTGCATAATCCCAGAGTGTGGTTACTCAGGGAAGTGCAAGCGATTACTTAGATATCCTCATGAAGCAAGAACACAAGAACACTCGAGGAATTAGAGTGGTTCGGGCTGCCGGAGCGTAATACCTTACGTCCACTTAGAGTTGTATTGCTCTTGTATCTGTGGATGAGTCTATCCTCTGCCTCCAAGTCTTTTTTTCAGACTTGAGTTCTTCTCTAACGAGCGTCTCCCTTTTATAGCGCAAGGAGGACGCGTACACAGGCATTGGACCCTGACAGGTGGGTCTAACAAGGATGTATAGTCTACCACGAAAAAGATATTGATGGTGCTATAGTGATGGAGAATCTCTTGCCAGATACGTTTCATCGCCCTGTAGACTCTCTGACCGAGGGGGGTCTTCACCTGTCCCATCGGCGAGGCGACCGTTGAGGCAGTGAAGGTTGCGGCGTAGACTGTTGGGTCTACCGCGCAGGCGTTATGATGGGCAAAGCCGAGTTGTCGTGTCTAACTGGCGTAGCAGACTGACGCGCGTGGCATGGGCGGCGCCAATGGCTGCACTATGCGCCTTGGTAACTCGCGATCAACAGTACAACCTGGCAAAAGTCACCTCGGGCTCTGCTGTGGCAGAGCGCACTTACGTCTCCCGTATTGAAAGCGGTAGGTGGGCGAGTCTTCCCGAGGAAGCTTCATGGCCCCGCGCGTGCCTGCGCCTGCGGACATGTGGCGGCTCCGGACCGCCCCAGACGGGGTGTCTGTTCCCTCCCCGCTGTGGGGTCCGGATAGTATATGGGAGGCCGGGACCTTGTGAGAGGTCCGGGGACCCCGGCTGTTTTGGCTCAGCACTCCATTCTCCGGGACACGCGGCATCACCGGACCCTTCCCTATCAAGGAATGGGTCTGGGGCTGCTGACCGGGTGAGAAGGGCTTCGGACCGCGGGGGTCCGGCTGCTCAAGCCATTAACGTGTAGTCACGGATAACTACGAGGCTCTTGCCTAGACACAGCAACACCTCTGGGACATGTGGTGACACCGGACCCGTCCCTGAGTGGGAAGCGGGTCCGGGACCGTTGGTCCGGTGAGGTGGAGTCGGACCCCAGGGGTCCGGCTGCTTAGCTCCTTAGGGTGTAGTTATGGATAACTACGCGAGTCTTGACGCAGCAAGAAGGGGTACCCTAGTTCAGAGGTACCGACAGTGGCCCTCGGGCCCACCTCGAGGGAGGTACAAGCCCGCAGGTGGGGCCATTATCGTGACGTGTTCCGACGCAATCCTAGTTGAGTTGGCATGCTTATGTCGAGAGCGGATGCTTCGAACCCCCTAAAGGTCGTAGCACTTGTTGCCATGTTCAGGTACTAGAGCATCCTCCGCAGGGCGGCGAAGGTGCAGGCTTAGGGTATGGAACCAAGCTAAGCGGCTGCACGGACCTCGAACCGCCCAGGGAGCGAGCACCACTTCCTCGGACCCGGCTTCAGGCGACCGTGGCGAGCGGTCTCCGCCGGAGCGGGCCACCGGAGTGGACTTGAGCGACCAGTGGCGAGCGGTCTCCGCCGGAGCGGGCCACCGGAGTGGACTTGGGCGACCGTGGCGAGCGGTCTCCGCCGGAGCGGGCCACCGGAGTGGACTTGGGCTACCGTGGCGAGCGATCTCCGCCGGAGCGGGCCACCGGAGTGGACTTGGGCGACCGTGGCGAGCGGTCTCCGCCGGAGCGGGCCACCGGAGTGGACTTGGGCGACCGTGGCGAGCGGTCTCTGCCGGAGCGGGCCACCGGAGTGGACTTGGGCGACCGTGGCGAGCGGTCTCCGCCGGAGCGGGACCATTGATTCAATGAGATACGTCACCGGACCTTGTGGTAAGGCATAGGAAACCATGCCTTATACTAGAAAGGAGTCCGGACCCCTAGGTACGACAGCTTCGGATACTAGGCGACTCGTAACAGGGCAGTGAAGTGCGTAGGCTTAGGGTACATTACCAGGCTAAGCGGCTACGCAGAACTTCTCCACCCCAGGATACGAGCACCACTTCTCCGGAGCAGGTCCCTAGAAGTTTGGACCGCCTTCCAGCAAGAAGGGGTATCCCAACCTGACCATAAGCCAGCAACTCAATTTGGATCGTTAGCGAAAAAAGGATTCCACACGGGAGAAGGAAAAATGCAAGCTGAACGGACGAACGTAGTTAAGTTAATGTAAGATAAGACTGAGAAAGCAAATCTCCTTATTACTTGATTCATGGTGTACATCAGGGGTCGGGATTACGAGGGCGGACCTCTACCGCTCTGGACCACTTGCTGGTGTCGCCTGTTTGTGCGATGGAGCCAGAGGTCGGGTTTACAAGGGCGAACCTTTACCGCTTTGGTCCACACGTAGGCACCACATGATTACAAAGGAGAATCACACTCAATCCTATCTAGTGGTAACCTACAGTCGCCGCCTCGTAAGGCATGCACGTCCCTGGCCGGAGTGGAGCTGCCACCTTGGAGGTTCTTCTGAGTTGTTGGGGGCGAAGGTGCCCTGGACGTGCCTATACAGCATCATCCAGCATCACCTCGGGAGCTTGCAGGGCCCTTCCCAGCACAAGAACTGTTTCATGCTCAGATAGCATGAGAACAACTTCTTTGGCTTTGAATGGGAGTGGCCCCGCCGTCACCGACTGCCATTGGAAGCCAGCCCGATGGCCGCTCATAGTGAGCTGAAGCCAGCTTGACCCCCTGGCGCAGCGGAAGGACGGGTGCTCGTTTGGACGAGCACAGAGCGTGGAGAAGGGCGGTCGTTCGCCGGCTCCACCTCGATGCTGGTACAGGGCCCCCGCGCCTTGTGGCGGAGGTCGATGCTTGTCTGCAGCAGCTCCAAGGGAGGCTTGAACTAGGTGAGGGAGAAGGCGACAGACATCCTTCCTGAGCCAAAGCCGTCGGATCCGGGCTCCATCTTGAGAGGAAACCTTGAGCCGATGCCGTGCCGCCACAGGGGACCCCCGGTGGTTGCTTGAGAGAAAACCTTGAGCCGACGCTAAGGTGTCGCAGGGTGACGCGCAGCAGGCGTCGCCCTTGCGCGCCACCGTGCCGGCTCTGAGGTGTCGCAGTGGCGACGCTCAGCAGGCGCCACTGTCATGCGCCACCGCACCGAAGACACTACTACCTCGGTGCCAGGACATGCGGCGTAGGTGACGCCACGCCACTCTTCATCTTCTCGTCGTTGTTGCAGAGGATGAGCTCAACCTCAGAAGCCAGGAGGTGAGCGAAGATCTGGCCAACGCTTGCGCGATCCCCACAGACGGCACCAGATGTCGTGGCTCTAGGAAGAGGGCCACAGTCGGGTGGCGTAGTGCACCCGCCTAATCCCAGAGGGTGGTTACTCGGGGAAGTGCAAGCGATTACTTAGATCTCCTCATGAAGCAAGAACACAAGAACACTCGAGGAATTAGAGTGCTTCGGGCCGCCAGAGCGTAATACCCTACGTCCACTTAGAGTTGTATTGCTCTTGTGTCTGTGATTGAGTCTATCCTCTGCCTCCAAGTCTTTTTTTTAGACTTGAGTTCTTCTCTAACGAGCGTCTCCCTTTTATAGCGCAAGGAGGACGCGTACACAGGCGTTGGACCCCGATAGGTGGGTCCAACAAGGATGTATAATCTACCACGAAAAAGATATTGATGGTGCTATAGTGATGGAGAATCTCTTGCCAGATATGTTTCATCGCCCTTTAGACTCTCTGACCGAGGGGGGTCTTCACCTATCCCATCGGCGAGGCGCCCATTGAGGCAGCGTAGGTTGCAGCGTAGACTGTTGGGTCCACCGCACAGGCGTTATGATGGGCAAAGCCGAGCTGTCGTGTCTAACTAGCGTAGCAGACTGACGCGCGTGGCGTGGGCGGCGCCAACGGCTACACTGTGCGCCTTGGTAACTCGCGATCAACAGTACAGCCTGGCAAAAGTCGCCTCGCGCTCTGCTGTGGCAGAGCGCACTTACGTCTCCCGTATTGAAAGCGGTAGGTGGGCGAGTCTTCCCGAGGAAGCTTCATGGCCCCGCGCGTGCCTGCGCCTGCGGACACGTGGCGGCTCCGGACCCCCCCCCAGACGGTGTGTCTGTTCCCTCCCCGCTGTGGGGTCCGGATGGGATATGGGAGTCCGGGAGCTTGTGAGAGGTCCGGGGCCCCCGGCTGTTTTGGCTCAGCGCTCCCTTCTCCGGGACACGCGGCGTCACCGGACCTTTCCCTAGCAAAGAATGGGTCTGGGGCGGCTGACCGGGTGAGAAGGGCTTTGGACCGCGGGGGTCCGGCTACTCAAGCCGTCAGCGCGTAGTCACGGATAACTACGAGGCTCTTGCCTAGACACAGCAATACCTCTGGGACACGTGGTGACACTGGACCCGTCCCTGAGCGGGAAGCGGGTCCGGGACCGTTGGTCCGGTGAGGTGGAGTCGGACCCCAGGGGTCTGGCTGCTCAGCTCCTTAGGGCATAGTTATGGATAACTACGCGAGTCTTGACGCAGCAAGAGGGGGTACCCTAGTCCAGAGGTACCGACAATCATCATGCCAAAATGGCACGTTAGTGAGTATCCCATAACTGCTCGTAAGAGAGCCTAAAGGTCTCTTGAGCTATCTGTCTGTCGGAGTGAGCTTGTAGTTGCCCAAAAAGGTTAAAGCAAACTCATCTGACATGAGATTAGCTCCGACAGTGGGATTATAGAGAGCGTTCACATCTTGATCTCGTAGATGACAACGGAATGACGAGGAAGAGGAGTTAAGATGAATTGGGATTAAAGATGACTCTCCTTCCTGCAGCCATTCATTGCTTATCAACATTGTCAACTCTTGAATCGTCTCTCGAAGATAATTTTCTTCTAAGGGATCAGTAGGGGTGACAGGGATTGATGGTCGCTTTTGACAGAAGTATCTTGAGGTATTACTGAAATCTTCAAAGATATCAGACTTGATACTTCGGAGAAACTCCGGAGGTAGAGGATCTTCTTCCTCTGGTGTTTTAGATTTAAGTTCAGGAGAGGCCTCAGAAGTCGAATCTACTGATTGGCTTTCTAAAGGTTCCGATTCGATCTCTGAAGGTTCCTCATGACACATCTCGTGTTCTGTCGGAACTGGCTCGTGGATACAAATGAAAGAGGTTCTGTCCAAAATTTTGTGAAGGACTTCTCTGCCTTCGGATGGGGTAAGATGAGCAAAAGATCCTCCAGAAGTAAGGTCGAGATGGTATGCAAACTCCTTGTCAAGACCAGCATAAAAATACTGGAGCAATAAATGCTCGGGTAATGACAAGTCAGGGCCTGATTGTACCAATAAGGTAAATCGAGCCCAAGCTACACCGATTAATTCCTTGTCATTCTAACAGAAAGTTAAAATTTCCATTCGTAAGGCACATATTCACGAAAGCGGGAAGAACGTAGAACAAAATCTATTCCGAAATTCAATCCAACTTCCGTTCACACAACCTACGACATGAATGTACCATTACTCCTCCTCCTCCGAAAGGGAAAAAGAAAACAACTTCCATTTAAGAGTTTCGTGTGTCAGGCCTGAAATTTTCAAGCACGAGCACACTTGTTCAAATTCGCGCAGATGATGGTAGGAATTTTCACAATCCTTTCCTGAAAAGGAATTTTCCTGAACTAAGGCTATAAAGCCTGAGCTGAGTTCATAGCTGGTGGAAAGAATTGGGTCAGCAAGAGACGCTGGCTCATAGAACTCCCTCTTGGGTGAAGAGAGCTGTTGAATGGATAGCTTCTCCATGGATAACGGGGGTTGAGGTAGAATCAAAGGAAAAGAAAAGGATACGAGGACGACTGAGTCCGAAGATAATGAAGCTACCGTTCCTCTGCAACGGCGTCAGAAAGCTTGTTGGTACTTTGTAACGTCACGAATAAATTCCGTAAGCGCACGGATACCGCTGTAGCTTTCACCCAAGAGTATTCTAAGGTATCGTATCCACTGAGGAACGTAGAGGCCCTATTTCTTTTTCTTACCGCAATATATTGAGGAAGTTAACTTCAATGATTCAACCCGATGGCCAATGAATTCCGAAACAGCCGGTCAAGACAAAAAGTAAGCATCTTTACGTATCTAATGGAAGTGCAGATCGGCTAATGCCCAAACTGAACCATCGACTATATATCATCAGCCAAGGAATAATATTATATGCCTCCTGCTGCTTATCAATCCTCTAAAAAGAGGGCAGGCGATGAACTAGTACAACAACAACTCCATTGGCTATTTTTGTTATCGGCAGCTGAAACTCAAATAGCTGGTCTGTCATGTTTTCTGTAGCAGTCGATATACCACGAACCGAAGAGCTTGTTGCCGGCATCCCAACAGTTCTATTTTTTCTTGGGAACCAAACACGTAGGGTTGAACACGCTTCGGCTTGCCAACAGATGTGGTGGCAATTTTGACGATACAGATTGATGTTCCAAAAATAGTACCAAAGCGCCGATGCTCCTTTGACATCTATATTTTAGAATTATATTTTCGAAGGATAATGAACACAGACATCAGTCTCTTTCTGACCACTGATCATTTGCATCATCGGCTTCTCCCTTGATCTTTCAATTATGGGTATGAGTACCTTGTGCATGTTGATCTCGACCATATCAATTTCCTGAGCCGAAGCAACATCACCTTGATTTATTTGGTATAAATCCAAGATTCTTCGATTCAACGTGATGCACGTGGGCTTGCTGATGTGTGCATGCAAAGCCTTTTACTTTTAACCATCCGATGCCTGGTCATTACAACTACAGGAGATATCTGGCCTCATCATCAAGGATCGGCTGATGTCAACACTTATTCATTCCTCATGTACTTCTGACTGAAGAATCTGATAGCCAACCAAATATGTTCACACATCATACATCTTCCACATGCTAATTCATGCACATGCTAGTTCCACCTCATCGGCCCAATATTATGCATGAGATGATATTCCCCCAAATATCAGTTAGTCAAAATATTCTATCTCACGTTGTGAACTACCAGGCCGATAATATTCAAGTCATGCGCATATACCCTAGCCATTATCTTCAGTCTCTATCAATCCGTCAACAATTACGCCATTTGATAATAGAAGCACGATCACTCGCTCTTTCACATTTTCTGAAACCATCGGCTCCATTAATAACCTTACTTAATGCCAATACTAGTCAGCCGATGCCTTCAGACTTCAATGGATTAACGCTTAGCCGATTGAAACGTGCATCTTATCATCGGATGATGGTCACTGCTACACTCGTAGCTCCGTCCAACTGGATCCCATAAACTTAAGTAGAACACCCGATTATACTCAGTGAATATAACGGCCAATCCTCTTGTAAGAATCACTATATTGGCCTTCCCAGTTGAAATAATATATTTATCCAAGTTTTCTCTAACAATGGTTTCAGACTTTTCTGCCCTTTGAAAGGTCAATATTATAGAGTTGAATCTCCCATCATGGCTATTAACGTGTGTCATGGCTGTCGGAAATAAGTGTTCACCAAACTGCACTGGTTTCTTGATATTCCCAACTCTAACAAATCTTTGTTTAATGGCCAATTCTTCTGCAGAGGACCTTTCAAAATCCAGCCTTTCTTCATGCCGTTCTTGTCTTCGTAGTTCTTCAGCCAACAGTTGCACCCCAGAATCGATAGATTTCAACTCTTCAGACTTTTTAGAGATTAATAATTCAGAGGGAGCCTCCTCATCTTCGATATTGGCTAAGATTTTATCTTCAATATTGTCATCCTTTAATTTTTTGGACACTCCAGAAGCCAATATTTCAGATTCAAACTCCCGGTCCTGGCTGTTTACAATATACTACTGATGAATTATTGGCTCCGATCGTTGCATAACCGGCTGATGACTATCTGGTTGAAGTTGTCGCATGATCGGATGTTGTACAACCGGCGACCCTGCAATCAGCTGTTGCACACTTAATTGTTGAAGCTGACAAGTCGCATGACAAACCGACGTCTGTGGCAGATAATAATTTGATTGTTGTGGAATAGCCGTCGACGGTTGATAACTCATCAGCTGATAAGACGATGCCTGTGGTTGGTAACCGTCTGACTGTTGTGGTTGATAACTCACTAGTGAAGGGGTCAACGTCTATAACTGATAGCTTGCTGGCTATTGTAACTGATAAACCATCGGCTGCAGTTGCTGAACCACAGGCTGTGGCAGTTAAACTGTTAACCATGGTTGCGGATAAGCTATCGGCTGCAGTTGCTGAACCACAGGCTGTGGCTGTTGAACTGTTAACCAAGGTTGTTGATAAGCTATCGGCTGCGATTGCTGAACCACACGCTGTGGCTGTTGAACTGTTAGCCATGGCTGCTAATAAGCTATCGGCTGCAGAGCCGATGTATAATATTGATAACCGCTTGTCTGAGCCGATGTTTGATGCTGAAAAATCATCGGCTGTGAGGTATGATAATCAAACTAATGAACAATTTTACCAGTATCCATACGTTTGACTGTATTAGTTGTCATGTTCGCCAGGCTATTAGTCAAGTTGATCATTTCTTGTTTCATAGCTTGCTCGAACATCTCCGTTTGAAAACTCATGATATCGTCGGGTCCCACCAGGCAAGCCAAAAGATGTGTTGACGCAAAAATCAACACATTGGAATCTGAAGGCACCGTTCGCCAAGTTTCAGAATGCAGACCAAGTGTGCCACTCAATCTGACCTGATGATTGACAAGGAAACAGGGTAAACGTTAAATTCGAGGGAATATCGGCTTGAGTTCCGAAGATCCCTCACAGGCCGTATTGGCATGCGATTGCCGATACAGAAAGCGACAAAATCAGCTCGGTCAACCGAATTGAAATAGATAATTGGCTAGGTCAGCCGAGGCACACAGGGAGCAGTGTAAAGGCTATGAATGTATAACCTAAACAACGCTATCAGGCAATCACCTGGAATTGATCTAATCGGCTATATAATGTTTCGAATAAAATAACATGACAAGCGGCCGATCAAACATATTCCAAAGCGGGATAGATATCAATAAAAGCTAAAACAATAGGTAAAATCTATAGAACTAGCAAATATCGATAAATTGTGAATTAATCTAGACGAGACAATAGCGATACGCTAGGAAAGCCTAAATAATATTTGGTAACTTTTGAATAGATCTGAACGAAGCAACAACGATGCGCCTGGAAGCTAAAGCTCAGATTTACTCGGTAAACGAAAACTTACCAGCAGATCAAGTCGCTCGAATGTGAGGCGTCCTTGATCAACTTGAAAGAACTCGCAGAAAAAAGAAAATGGCGAATTCGCCGACGAAAAAATAAATTGCAAGGAAAAAGTAGGGTTTGTTGATTGATCGTGTGATAAAATCTTCCACAATGGGTGGGGTACATATTTATAGCCTAGACAACCTAGCCGATTCGGCACATCAAACTTGCTAATGAAGAAATATCTAAACATAAGAACATAAAAAGATACATGGACTCTAATTCTCTTTTATAAAGTCCCTCTCGATTAAGCCTCCTTCCGATCCATCCCCGAATAGGCAAATCTGCATGTGCGATTAGTTTGGACCTCTTCCCACACGGCCACATGCTTTCTTTATTCAATTTACCTTGCCATGCACGTGCTGCCCTTGGCCTTGTTGTACACGAAGCTTCCTTTTGCCGTGACTTGCCTCCACAGTCAATAATAAAATAATCCGGCCAGGCGCTAACCATATTTGATTAAGAAATACTCTTGGCGTGATGTATTGCATGCAAGTCTTATTAGCTTCTTGCCTCCCTTGCCTCTACGTATGAATTTCCAACAAGCAAGCTTCCGGCTTCATCAACAACAACCTTTGATTACCGGCTTTTATATTGACACAAATAGCCGATTGTTTCATAATTCCTATTACATCGGATTTATCAAAATCCGGTGTCAACACAGGCCCCCAATTTCGAAGTATGAAGGCTTCAAGCTTCGAAACTTTGTGAATCCATTACTTCAATTCACATGCTCACATTGTGGACTGAACACCTCGGCTTTTCTAATACTGTTCTTTCATAGCCAATGCCTTTATTAATTTTTTAGAGCCAACTTGAAGAATCAAATCAACTATACTCTTCTTGCTAAGTAACTTAGGTATTTGAAAGATTTTTAAAATCAAAATTAAACTTTGCTCCTCAAATGACATTCTTAGATTGCTCAATGTGTATGATGTATAATTCCTCACCAAGGCATTGGGTCGCCTCTTTGCTCCCTATTTCTAATAAGGTTTTTTCGTGGAGCTTAGGGTAGGGGACGGAAAGGTAGCATGCTTGCACTACATATTTTGCAAAGTCAAAAATCGGATCCAATGGAGAAAACAAGGCATACAATCAGATTAAGATGTGCATGTGTGTGGAATATTTCTAGATGAAACTCGCACCCCCTTTCTTCATGACTCTATCTTTTATTTTGAGACGTGGGCTATCTTTGTTTTATTTTATTTTCTTTTCTTATTTTATGCTTCGGGCACGGATATATTTTTTTTTCTTTTGCATAGCCCATATCTTTTCGCATGATGAATATTAAGAGTCATGATAAAGCGATGGAGTATTTTTGTGTGGATGGGTGGCATATTTTTGCGTAACTTCCAGTGTAGAAGTCAGCATATGGGTAACTGGGCAGGTGGATCCAGATAGAACAACAGCGATGCGCCCAGAAGTCAATATCTAGAATACCCAGCAATGAAAACATATGTAGAGTGTACGTTGTTGACGACTGTTAAGTCCTAATATCAGCTGTCAACTCCTGCAGCTTTTCCTGATCAATAATCATCAAACTTAGTTATAGGGCTTATGACTAAAAACAAGTTTTGGTGAATTATCACTTGCAGGCACCCACATCTGTAAAACGAGGAAAACACAAGTGAACAGAGAAGAAATGCACAGAATGTCTTGCACCTGTGTTTCACTTACAAGAAGGGCCCACAAACTAGACGAAATAGGCACGACAAGGAAGATGCACCCAAGGATCAAGACCAGGGCCCACCTATCAGCTGTCCAGTGGAAGGCAGGCCCAGGGGAGTGCCATTTGGGCTCGGCCGACCCCCCTGGGTCATCCGACCCCCTAATGGGCCAAATCAGGCCCATCTTTCTCCAGTAGTTTCCCACAAATCCCCTACATCTATCCCAGACGTGCATAGTACCACCTCGCGAGTCTAACCACGGATCCACCTTTTGAGAGGCTACATAAGGAGGAGGAGAGCACCCCATTCAACACACCACCATCATGTAGAACTTGTGCTCCATTGCAAAGGCGAGGTGCTGCCTAGGCTAGTGCTTAGACTAGCAGGAGGGTGAGGAGTAGTTCGGAGAGGCGCCGGCCTGTCGGCGCTCTTCTCCAACTTGTACCCCTATGGATACTGGCTTCCTTCAGTATGAGTAAGTTAGTAATTGTGATTCCTGTCTTGCATAGTACTTTTGTTCGAGTGAGATCAGTTCACTTACTCGCGGGTTCATCGCTCTATATTTATACAGAGTACCATAGGTTGCTACGGGAATTCAGACGTAGTCAGGCTACGGTAGTAATCAGTAGTGTAGACATCGTGTCTAGGCTATGGGTTACCTTTGTTTGCCTTATATCCTACGGTCTGTGAGGTAGGCCGCAGGTGGTGACAGCCCTGTTGGTCCTTAGTAGTCCTCCACGTTCGGATATAGCGTAGAGCTGTTGGCCGGAGTCTCCTGACCATTTCAGGGGTAAGCCGGTGCCCGAAGCGAGTATTCTTACCCGAGAGATCGACCTTTAACTCATCCTTAGTGCTACCGTAGGAATCCTCTCCAGTCTGGCCACCTATCCTTGGTGTGTCCTTGGACCGGCTGAGTTAGAAGTTAGTGCACACACATTCCCTGTGGATACGAGATACCCTTGAATACTCATGGGTGAAAGCTACGACGGTATCCGTGCGCTTGCAGATTAATTAGCATCGTTAAAATACCCAACAAGCTTTCTGGCGCTGTTGCCGGGGAACAGTTGCTGTTCTAACTTCGAACCTAGTTGGTCCTCGTATATTTTCAAAAACAAAAAAAAAACTATTTTCTTTTTCTTTATCTCTACCTTCGCCCCTGCAACCCATTCTACTCTCATTTCTTTTTGCTTTTCTTATCTCTTCCTCTACCCCTGCTACCCTTGGAAGGTTATCCTCGTACACACCTTCCATCCCTGTGGGGTGAGTCTTTAGAGCCATCCTCTCTGGACTTAGTTCCTCATCCGGCTACGAGATTCACCCTCACGCCTTACCGATCGAATTGAGTGAAATAAATTCTCATTCATATCCTCGATTATCGATCGATGCCAATCAAATCAAGTGAATCAAAGTTCATTTCTAAATCCTTGTTTTTTATTGATGCCCAATAGAAGTTATGTTCGCCCTTCCTATCAAATGAACTTCTATTGGAAGCTTAGGATGGATTGCTTTGCCTCCACGTTCATCTTTGATGAAATGCGCAGCTTCCTACCTAAGGAGGGGATGAGTTGAAAGAAACTCATTTCCCTCATGACCGAACTCAGAATCATTCATTTGGCCCACAGGTTACACATCCTCTTTCTTTATGCGGCCATGAACATTCTCGAGTTTTTCTTTCCGGAGATCAGGCCACTCTTCATGAGCATGAAATTTCATCACCAAGATCATGCTCCTCCTTGACATCTCCGAGGTATTTTGTGCCAAGTAGCTGCGAGTCTTACGATCATCTCAGGGTTAACACCCTTTATGATGGTTGTATTTGGTTTTGCTTATCATAATATCTTTGCAGGGCTCGTAGTTGTATTTGTGCACTAACCTTGTAGCTTGAACGATGATAAATCAATAAATGGTGGTGAAGCTAGGAACTACATCACCATGGTAGCTGCAGGATGAACCCACATGGTCAAGCTTGCGACTATAAACAAATCACTGCCGGGAGATAGCCCGGATTCTTTAAAAAAAATGGTGCTTCAAGCACTTCTCACTTTTTTTTAATAAAGTTTAGACTCCCCGGTGTTTAAAATGGGTAGAGTCCTTTTTGTTTCCACCTTTGTTTTCCTTTTAAATAAAAATAGGGATAAGAATAAGTGTGGGGGGGATCTCTCAAAATCACCAATTGCAAACTCTTTCGTGATCTCTCCCCCAACATGTTGCACAACATCGACGGTCCAATACGCTGAAAATCAGGACATATGGAATCCAGAGAAGGATGGCTGAACCTCTGGTTCGACCAAATCACCTCTGATTTCCCTCAGTTCCCTCTTCTTCCTCTTCAAATGATGGTTTGCACAACTCTACCCTCAAACTCCCTAAGTTCTTGAGTTTAATGAGTTTCTTCATTGATCACTAAAATTAAACTCAATGAACCCTGCCAATCGCCTTGTGCACTACATACGCGTTCATGAATAAACTTGCATACTCTTTATTCCTTGCATTCTTTCAAGTTCTTGTGAATATATATCCTCATAGGGACCCCATGCTATCTAAGTAATTGACTAATGTGATATGATTGGATGAATGCTCTTCTTTGCAAAGTACATGGGATTTCTTTTGGAAAAAAATCATCAATAGCTTGTCTCCTCAAATTAATGAAATCCTACCAAAGCCAAAGTTAGATGTTCATGCTCAAGCCTTCGTATGCAGTTTGACTTTAGAGACTTGTCATACTCTCATGATCAAAATCACGTACACATCCACTCACATGCTACTCATCTACACTAGAAGATAGCAAACATTATCATCCGCCCACAAAATAAAACTCCATGACATACCATGACTCTTTCTCTCTAAAGTGACTATCAAGGATGTGGGCTATGAAAAAAAAATAGAAGAAGAAGAAATAAAAGATGCATACCCAAAGAAGGTATGCCACATGCTCAAAAGGCATGTCAAAAAATAATAATAATAATAATAAAGATGCATACCCAAAGAAAGTATGCCACATGCCCACATGGCATGTCAAAAAAAAGAGAAGAGAAAGATAGTCCACATCCAAGGAAAATAAAGAAGAGAGAAGGATCATGCAAAGGAGTTCATCCACCAAAAAAAATCCCACACATTTGCACATCTTGATCAGATTGTTTGACTCATTTCTGCTTGGATCTTGTTTTTGACTTAGCAATATAAGCAGAGCAAACATGCCTCTTTACTCCTACCCTGAGCTTCACATAAGCCTGATTAGATGATAGGAGAAAAGAAGGCAACATCTCTGCCTTGGTGAGGATCCAAAATAAAGAGAGTGATTCAGGAGAACAATTTGAGGAGCAAGACTATTCTACTATTTCAAAAATATAAAACCCAAGTTTCTAAGCAGGAAGAGCTAGGTACCTGAAGTCTGCATTGTTCCATTCTTCAATTACCTAAGAAAGCATGGTAGCCACTTCAAAGTTCAGAAGACTGGAGGAAGCTTGGAATAACTTGTATGTAGGTTACATCCACGGAGTGGCATCCATCTTAGTCCTTTCTCCTTCACTCGAGGACGAGCAAAGACTAAGTGTGGGGGTGTTGTTGACGGCTGTTAAGTCCTAAAATCAGCCGTCAACTCCTGCAGCTTTTCATGATCAATAATCATCAAACTTAGTTATAGGGCTTATGACTAATCGAATTCCACGAGTTTTGGTGAATTATCATTTGCAGGCACCCACATCTGTAAAATGAGGAAAACACAAGTGAACAGAGAAGAAATGCACATAATATCTTGCACCTGTGTTTCACTTACAAGAAGGGCCCACAAACTAGATGAAATGGGCACGACAAGAAAGATGCACCCAATGATCAAGACCAGGGCCCACCTATCAACTGTCCAGTGGAAGGCAGGCCTAGGGGAGTGCCATTTGGGCTTGGCCGACCCCCTGGGTCGTCCGACCCCCTAGTGGGTCAAATCAGGCCCATCTTGCTCCAGTAGTTTCCCACAACTCCCCTACATCTATCCCGGACGTGCATAGTACCACCTCGCGAGTCTAACCACGGATCCACCTTTGGAGAGGCTACATAAGGAGGAGGAGAGCACCCCATTCAACACACCACCATCATGTAGAACTTGTGCTCCATTGCAAAGGCGAGGCGCTGCCTAGGCTAGTGCTTAGAGTAGTAGGAGGGTGAGGAGTAGTTCGGAGGGGTGCCAGCCCGTCGGCGCTCTTCTCCAACTTGTACCTCTATGGATACTGGCTTCCTTCAGTATGAGTAAGTTAGTATTTGTGATTCCTGTCTTGCATAGTACTTTTGTTTGAGTGAGATCAGTTCTCTTACTCGCGGGTTCATCGCTCTATATTTATACAGAGTGCCGTAGGTTGTTACGGGAATTCAGACGTAGTCAGGCTACGGTAGTAATCAGTAGTGTAGACATGGTGTCTAGGCTAAGGGTTATCTTTGTTTGCCTTATATCCCACAGTCTGTGAGGTAGGCCGCAGGTGGTGACAGCCCTGTTGGTCCATAGTAGTCCTCCATGTTCGGATATAGCGTAGAGCTGTTGGCCGGAGTCTCCTGACCATTTCAGGGGTAAGCCGGTGCCCGAAGCGAGTATTCTTACCCGAGAGATCGACCTTTAACTCATCCTTAGTGCTACCGCAGGAATCCTCTCCAGTCTGGCCACCTATCCTTGGTGTGTCCTTAGACCGGCTGAGTTAGAAGTTAGTGCACACACGTTCCCTGTGGATACGATACCCTTGAATACTCACGGGTGAAAGCTAAGACGGTATCCGTGCGCTTGCAGATTAATTCACATCGTTAAAATACCCAACATACGTGATCTTAATCTTAAAAGTATGAAATGAATCTCACAAGGGTCACAAATAATTTGACAACGCTTAATGCAAGAACAAGTAGCATATGTAAAAGCTTTTCAAAGATGTCAACATGCATAAGCATATGTAAAAGCTTTTCAAAAATGTCAAAATGCATATGGCTCTGGTAGGAATTTATCATGCCATCGAGGAGCTAAGCTATTTTTATTTTTCACAAAATAAAATTCCCAAGTACTTTTGCAGTAAGAAGTAAGGTTTCTCTGATTATACCAATATGGCAGTAGGGCGGCAGTATGACAATCTCGTGATTGTCAGTCCTTGCTGCTCAACATTCATCTGCTGCAGTATAACTAGAGCATCGGCTGATCATCAGTGGCTTTTCTTATCCCGTTGTCTGACATCTGAATCTGGAGCTTCTTCTCGAGCGGTCTTCATCGATCTTGATCTTGTATAGCGTGATAGTCGATTGGCTAAATGATAAGTTCTATTCCATTACGTAACCTTATCGGCCTATGAATGCGTGGCAGGTGGTCTCGAATAACCTTGCAGGTGCATGCACATATATGTGTAAGACGTATGCCCCACACTCTTGCCGCTGCTAGCTTGCTTCTTCCTTCTGCTTGTCGTTGGCCACAATGAACTTGGGGTTCCGTCAAGGTGTCCATATTTTGCCGAGATTAATTCATCTGTCGGAGTTGAGGCGTCTTGAACGGAACTGAGGAGACCACAACACTAAATCAACAGCCCCCCGATACCCTTCAATATCGGCGTATCTGCAACATCGCCGGCAACGCCGTCACCGTAGTTGTCATGCCGGGAGCGGCTGTTGACCCGGTTGTCGATCATCTTGACAATGTGAGTCACCTCGTGGTCCGCGATCACTGTTTCCGTGAGCATGCTAGCCGTATCCGTGCGCCGACGTCGAAGGAAAGGTACAGGTTCTGTACCATCTGTTAAGAACGAAGCGGTCGTGAGGACCCGTGATAAATAACATTGGTGCCCAATGCTTCGTCCGTATCTTCATATCGGCTCAACTTAATTAGTATCAGCAGCCGATGGGGAGCATCTGCTTTTCTTTGCCAGCCCTTCGAACGCACGCGTAAGCATTCTCTGAAGCAGATCCTGCTTGCATGTTGAGAAGTACGGTCCTCTAGCTGCGCATATCAACGCCTCTATCCATCTGCATGGAGGGAACGCACGCCCGTATCATGCTACTTTATCATCATCCTCCCGGCGCTGCCAATCACTTGTGACGCTTCCACTAGCTCCGTGGGCATCAAACCTTCATCATCATCATAGAACTTCACGCTCCGACGCAGCTGGCAACACAATGAGCGAATAGCCTCTCGAACAGACCGCGTGCACACACGTTATCTGTACTGCCAAAGATGAACAGAGTAACCATGATTTCCTTTCGCTCGTTGTCTTTGACTCGCTGATACGTGGGTCATCGAGAGCGCACTGCCGAGTTGGTGCAGACCAGTTCCTTGAAGTCGCCGGGTTGGAGAACAGCGAGCAGACCTTGACTGGACCCCTAGCAACTCTCTATTCGCAGACGTGCACCGACGGAAACTCGCCAGCCGGAGCAGCTCCATGATTTTCTCCCTCTAACAAACCAAATTTCATACAAGATTAAATATTAAACTCTCCTTGCACTTTGCCTTGCGCCTTGCGTTTGCTCCACATTCTTTTACATCCAATCCTTCGTGCATGTGATTTATTCGGCCAAACAAAGGAGCCATCGATTTGGGAGTACTTCCTTTTTCACTTCCTCCTATGTATATTTTCCATCAGCTGTGGAGTGTCTTGGGGCCGATGGAGATGAGAGGATAGCTAATGGAAGTAAGAGAGCACTAATCCCAGCGGCTCTCCCGTTTGTTGGCCTTACACACGTACGGTCGCTACGTTTCTGCCCGATAAGCTATCTCTTGACACACCTATCATCGTCCTGGCGGAAAACACTTAAGCCGATCATAACTATGTTTCTGCAAACCAAGGATCATAAGACTCTTTTGGATTTCGCGACTGCAACATCTTTGCAAACGAAGTCCCTGACCCCCAGAAGAGGATAGCTGATAGGTAATTCAATAAAGATATTTATATGCGGAGAGAAACCCATCGGCTAGCACATGATGGAAAGCACGTCCCTAAAGGATCAATAGCTGCAGAAATCTTCCTGGCCTTTATCTGGTCGATGTATACTTTTTCATAGAACTTGCGCAGATCAGTGTTATATTCATCGGCCTCGCGTCGTATCCAGATTATGCATACTAAGATGAGATCCCTCGAGCACACGCTGAGATGCTTGATACTTAATCTGCAGATATAACCGAATTCTCTGTCGGCCTTGTAATGCTCTGATCAGTTCATCACTTCTAAATTGATCGCATGCCGCCCCTGGGATACATATTCAGAATAGGCTACCCAGAGGTAATTATCATGGACATCGGCTCCCTTTTTTTTTTTTGCTATCTATCGGCTATGAGTTTTTTCTGCATGGGACGATCCGATAAAGGCAGACACCATCTATAGCATAATATTGATGCTCAAAAACATCACATCACCATTGATGCCCTGTTTCGTTTTCTTACCGCAATATATTGAGGAAGTTAACTTCAATGATTCACATCACCATAGTGTTATGAAATATTCATGCTGTTTGAATAAATGAAAGTAGATGTGCGATATTCGTACTGACTTGTTAGAGTTGAATTCAAGTTCAGTCGGTGTTGACGTGACTCCTAATTGCATTTTGAGGAACCGAGACCATGCCCTTTGCATGATGTGTACGAGATTTTGATATTTTTCTGGTGGCTTCTTCAAGGAGTCCCACACAGTAACTCGGGACCGATCGATTTCGATCACAAGTAGGATCCAGTGAAAACTGTTGATACATACATATTGATACAAGAAATGTTAGATATATACACTTATTGGCTAATTGAAGTGACTCAAAAAGTCAAAGGACTCACTCGAAGTTGTATGGAAACAGAATGATTGTGCGATCATGCTGCCCTTCCAAGGACATGAGTATATTATTCTCTTTCCGATTAGGATATTTGCGTACACTATCCTCATGTATAACATTCGGATCCATGAAGCCAACATTGTAAATCCCGCTCTTCCGGCATTCTTGCATTTTCATCCTGCACGATTACAAATAAAAGGAGGAAATGAGAAATCTAAATGACTTAGTAGAGCTAGAGTATACAATTGACAGGAAACACTTACATAGCCCATACACTGATGAGGGACCTGTCTAGGGCGTCTTGATGGAATAGAAACAAAAAATGGTCAAAATCGATCCAAATGTCATCCATCCCCCGATAGAAATGGGTATGTTTAATTCGAGTAGCTAGCATTATATACCCCTCTGCACATGCTTTCAAGTACCACTGATGGAACTCACGCATTCTTGTTGGTAGGGTGTCAATCAACTCTGGCCACATCAGAGGTTCCCCCATTACAAATGGCTTTCTTCCTGCCTCTTGGTGAACCGGGATTTTTTCCTCACCTAGGAGCTGAGCTTTTGTGAGGTTCGTTTCCTTGACAAACTCAACAGTAGCTTCATCCTCTTTTGAAAGCACTACTAGAGGGGGTACCATTTTTTTGGGTTGTTCTCCGAGCTGGGGCACTCTCTGGTTCTCTCAACGGTTACTCTTCTTCTCCCATGACTTTGTGATTGAGCAGTCGTAGTCCGACATCAATGTCGGTGTTTTACCATCGGGTTCTCCAAGTGGTATCCCAAGAAGAGTGGTTATGAGTAGGGACTCGCCGAGATCAGAACGCGATGGTGCAAGGAACACAAAGATTTAGACAGGTTCGGGCCGCCAGAGCGTAATACCCTACATCCTGTGTGGTGGTTTGTATTCCCTCTGGTACTGTTCGATGTTCTGGAGTTGTCCCTGCTCGCCCTTATATAAACTGGTGGAGCAGGGTTACATGGAAAGTCCTAGCCGAGTACGTTTAGAGTCCTACTCCGAGTAGGTCGGGTAGTTTCCTTGTACGTAGGCTAGTTCTACTACTGTACGAGTAGTTACAGTTAGAGGGAGGTTGTACCCATGCAGTACTCCCTACTCTAGAATATTCCATGCCCGTGAGCAGTCCTTCTACCCCGGATCTAACAAGCCCCCGAGCTCTTCGTAGTCGAGTTCCGCAGGTGTTGAGTACTTCTAAAGATGTCTATCGAGTGCTTTCGAGTGCTTCTGGAATCCATGGCTTGGGCTTGAAGTCCGCTGGGTGTTTCAAGTAGTCTTCTAAGTACTTTTCTGGCTGCATCGAGGCTATGAGGTTCTCTAGCCCTGAGTTTCATCTTCTGATATGGAGCGCGATGTACTCGCACTCCATATGGAGTAGCCCCCGAGCCTTAGGTTGAGCCGAAGGGTCAGGCTGAGGATAATTTTTGTCTTTAGGGTGTTTTTGAAAAAAGTTTGCCATTTATGATGCATGTTTCGCAGCCCCCAAGCCTTGACTTGAAATCCCTCGATTTAGGGTTAAGGTTCCCAAACCGAGGCGTTCTTTGTGACTTTTAATTTTCCTTGTATTTTCGGGAATGCCATTGTTCTGATTATTTAATCAGTGGTGATCCAGTCTGTGTTTTCATCTGGTCTTGTCTCTGACCGTCTCCCCAACCTTCTGTCTTCCCTTGATTTCTCAACCCCCGAGCATATGCGTGAGAAGCGGCTCGTGACATTCCGAATGGCGCCGAAGAGGTCTAGGCGTCAGAGATCTGAGAAGGAGGCAACGATTGCGGATGGTTGGAGGAAAAGTAAGTTGTCAGAATCTGTGATGTCATCCCTTGTTGGCCGTCGACTTCTTCATCCCCGGTCTGTTGTTCAGTGGTTTTCGGCTGAGGGACATGATAGGCCACATGAGAGGGTTGCGGAAACTGTTGTGTTCAAGTCTTTTGTCGAGCGCGGATTGGGGATTCCCGTCTGTGACTTATTGCGGGGTCTCCTCTTTTTCTAGGGGATCCAGCTTCATCATTTGACTCCAACTTCCATTCTCCATATTTCTATTTTTGTTCATTTGTGCGAGGCTTTTCTTGGAATTTACCCGCACTTTGATTTGTTCAAGAGTCTGTTCTTCTTGAACCCCTATCCGAATTTTTCGAATGTTGCCACGGTTGGTGGGGCCAATCTTGAGCTTCGATATGAGATGGCGGGGAAGTATATTCCATATACTCCCCGTCGTCAGATTGGTGACTGGAGGGCCGAGTGGTTTTATATAGACAATCATGCGCCGTCGCTGCCGGATAGGGTTCCTGGTCCGCCCAAGCACTGTCATGAATGGTTTCATCATGGGTATATCCAAGTTTAGGAAGAAGAGCTGTTGCAACGGATAGCTGCTCTGAAGAATAAAGGAGTGACCGGTGCGATGGTTGCTTTCTCTTGGCTTGGAAGACAAATTTAGCCTTTGCAGAAGCGCTGCCATGCAGGGTTCGAGTACTCTGGTCTAGATGACCCCTCTCGATTTTCTTCGGAAGTGATTCATCCGAATGAGGCTATGGTGATTCTGAATGATCTTTTTGAGGGAGTCGAGTCCGTGCCGGAGCTCCCTAAGTTGTATCATCGTAAGCACCCACCGAATCCGGTAACTTTCTGACTCATCTAGTGGTTTTTGGAAATTGTCTTGCCAATTTCTCTTTTTGGTGCTTGCTGCTTACTATTGCTTTTGTTTATAGAGCGATGTGCTTGTGTTCCGGAGTGATGCTCCGCTGCCTGAGGTGCCTCGTCCACTTCATGAGACTCCAAGTGCCCACCGACCCTTTGTTGATTCTCATCCGGATTCAACTGAGTTTGATAGCTTATCAGGTGACGATTCTGACGGGGGTGTTGCCCTTGCAGAAGATGTGAAGGGTAAGGTAGTCGGGTCTCTGGGTCGGGGCGATAGCCCTGAGGCCGAAGTTGGCGCTAGCTGTCCCAAAAAACCGAGGACAGCTGTGCGGAAAAAGGAGGGTTAGCAGCGATGCCACGTAGCTCATCGAGTGGTTTTTGTTCTGTCTTGAGCTGATTTGTCTACTGTCGTTGCTTTTGTCTGTAGCCCTGGTCCTGCTCCCAAGCAGCAGCGAGTGGTGGAGGGAGGGGCTCCTGCTGTTGCCGTTCCTGGAATTGCGGAGTCATCGAGGAGGGTTGGTGCTGAGGGGTCGCATCCTTCGGAGGAGATCCCTGTCGGTGAGCCCATCATTCCTCCTTACAATGGTTCGAAGGCTCTTCTGTTTGCTCGAGTGCTTCATGAGGACAGGACAGCAGGTGCTTCGCCAGACGTTGGGGAGTCGGGGGAGTCATGTGATAGCCTGCTGGAGGAGATTAGGGCATCGCCTCCTCCCTTCGAGTACTATAATGGCGAGAAGCTTGAGGATGACCCGCAGTTGACGGCTGGAAACATGAAGAAGTTCCAGGCCGTTGTGCGGGAGTTTACCAAGTTCTCTTTGGTAAGTACTATTGTCGAGTACTTTTTCTTTTTGTGAAATTTCTCTGTAAACTGACTTTGTTGTTGCAGCAAATGGTCAATCGTTCATATCTGAAGTCTCAGAAGCTGAAAGCGACTGAGGCGGGTCGTCAGAAGATCACTCTGCTAGAGACGGAGAATGCCGCTTTGAAGAAAGACAAAGCCGCGCTCGAGCAGAGGGTCAGGATGCTGAAGGAGGTGATCCATAAGAACCAAGGTAACCTCTTGATCTATGTTCTGAGGCTTTCCTTTTTGGTTATACTGGTGCTTACAACCTTTTTCTTGTGACTGCAGATGGTACTAAAGAGCACCAGAAGGAGTTGCAAGAGCTTCGGTGGCGGCTCAGACTGTGGTCGAGTCCGTAGGTTCCACCAAGGAATCTGAAGGCGGCTTGGCGGACTGGCTGCGGGTGGTTCCTCAGAAATTTGCGGAGTTCTTGGCTGAAGCTTCTAGAAATTGTGTAGTGCAAACTCTTGGGCTTGTAAAGTCATATTGGCCTAGGGCGAGAATAGCCGTTCTTGGTGATGGTATGTGTTCACGATGTGATCATGACCAATTCGTCAAGTATGTAGAGCAGGGAACCCGTGGCTGACCAAATTGTAAAGTTGATAGAATAGTAGGGTGTACTGTATCTTCTCCTTGTCATGTAGTTATGGCATTTTGCCAATGATTTGTTGAGTCCCTTTTGTGAGAGCTTGTCGTCTCATGGACGAAAAATTCCTCTTGGGAGATAGGGAGCTTATCCCATCCGGAAATCAAGTACCGAAGTAGTCGATCAATTGTCACCTCATGGACGAGAGGGTAGAGAACTTGTCTCTAGGGAGATGGGGAGCGTGTCCCATCCAGGGGTCGAGTACCGCATTAGTCAAATAAGTTGTCGTCTCATGGACGAGAAAGTAGAGAATTTGTCTCTAGGGAGATAGGGAGCGTGTCCCATCCGGAGGTCGAGTACCGCAGTAGTCGAATAAGTTGTCGTCTCATGAACGAGAAAGTAGAGAACTTGTTTCTAGGGAGATAGGGAGTGTTTCCCATCCGGAGGTCGAGTACCACAGTAGTCGAATAAGTTGTCGTCTCATGGACGAGAAAAATAGGGAGTATGTCCCATCCGGAGATCGAGTATTGTAATAGTCGATCAATTGTCGTCTCATGGACGAAAGAGTAGAGAACTTGTCTCTAGGGCCGCAAGGCTCATGGCCCTTAGCCCCGACTACGCGATTCGCCGTGCCTTTGACTTTGAGTGAACAGAGAAAGATTGGTATTCGAGGTAGTCGATGGAGTTACGACTCCTGAAGAAAGTAGAGAACTTGTCTCTAGGGCCACAAGGCTCATGGCCCTTAGCCCCGACTACTCGATTCGTCGTGCCTTTGACTTTGAGTGAACAAAGAAAGGTTGGTATTCGAGGTAGTCGATGGAGTAACGACTCCTGAAGAAGGTAGAGAGCTTGTCTCTAAGGCCGCAAGGATCATGGCCCTTAGCCCCGACTACTCGATTCGCCATGCCTTTGACTTTTAGTGAACAAAGAAAGGTTGGTATTCGAGGTAGTCGATGGAGTTACGACTCCTGAAGAAGGTAGAGAGCTTGTCTCTAGGGCCGTAAGGCTCATGGCCCTTAGCCCCAACTACTCGATTCGCCGTGCCTTTGACTTTGAGTGAACAAAGAAAGGTTGGTATTCGAGGTAGTCGATGGAGTTATGACTCCTAAAGAAGGCAAAGAGCTTGTCTCTAGGGCCGTAAGGCTCATGGCCCTTAGCCCCGACAACTCGATTCGCCGGCCCTTAGCCCCGACTACTCGATTCGCCGTGCCTTTGACTTTGAGTGAACAAAGAAAGGTTGGTATTCGAGGTAGTCGATGGAGTTACGACTCCTGAAGAAGGTAGGGAGCTTGTCTCTAGGGTCATAAGGCTCATGGCCCTTAGCCCCAACTACTCGATTCGCCGTGCCTTTGACTTTGAGTGAACAAAGAAAGGTTGGTATTTGAGGTACCGATAGGGTAACGACTCCTGAAGCTGTCTTGGGTGCTTGAATTGAACTCCGAGGGACCACGTTTCTTTATTGAAATTTGAAGTCTGGGAGGAGGCCTTCTGACAGCTTATGGGTAGAACTTCCGAAGATGCTCGATGTTCCAAGAGTTGGGGACTTCTAGTCCGTCCGTGTAGATCAGTCGATAGGATCCTGGTCCTGTGACTTTGGTGACGATGAAGGGTCCTTCCCATCTGGAGTTGAGTTTTGAAGGCCTGTCTCGTCTTGTATTCTGCAGAGGACCATGTCTCCGATGTTGAAAGATCTTGACTGGATGTTGCGATCGTGATATCTTCGCATGTTTTGGAGATATCGAGTTGATCGTAGGAGTGCATTGCATCACATCTTATCGAGTGAGTCCAGTTCTAGTTGTCGGCTTCCATCAACTTCTGCTGAGTCATACATCTCTAGTCGAGGTGACTTCCACATGATGTCTACCGGCAGTATTGCTTCGGAGCCGTATACCAGGAAGAAAGGAGTTTGTCCTATGGCCTTGCTGGGTTGGGTGCGTAGCCCCCAGATTACCGTTGGTACTTCAGCTAGCTATTTGCCTCCTTTCTTGCTTGTAGAATCGAAGATCCTCTTCTTTAAGCCATCAATTATCAGTCCGTTGATGCATTCCACTTGGCCATTGGCTCTTGGGTGTGCGACTAATACATATTTGACATCAATGTTGGAGTTCTCGCAGTAATCCCAGAATTCTTGCGAAGTGAAGTTTGATCCAACATCGGTTATGATTGTATTGGGGAAACCAAATCTGTGGAGTATTTCACTAATGAACTCGATTGCATAATCTGATGAGATCTTCTTGATTGGTTTGGCTTCGATCCATTTGGTAAACTTGTCGACTGCCACTAGGATGTGTGTGAAACCTCCTAGCGCTGTTGGGAGTGGTCCTATCATGTCAAGGCTCCAGCAAGCGAATGGCCACGATGGAGGTATGGTTATCAAGTTGTGAGCGGGCAAGTGACTCTGTTTGGCGAAGTACTGGCATCCTGGGCATTTGTTTGACGAGTAGTTCTGCGTCTGATAATGCTGTGGGCCAGTAGAATCCTGATCTGAAGACTTTGCCGACCAGCGTGCGTGAAGCCGTGTGGTTTCCACATGTGCCTTCATGAGCTTCCTGTAGGATTCCTTTTCCTTCTTCTATTGTGACGCATTTCATTAGGATTCCTGATCCTGCGCCTCGATTGTAGAGTTTGTTGTCGACAAGGACGTAATTCTTGCTGCGACGCATGATGCATACTGCTTCTGCGTCGTCTTTTTTGATTCCCGGTGGAGTACTTTGTCCTTGATGTAGTCGATAAACGTACTGCGCCAATCAGCTTCGATCATCATTACCTCTCGACTGGTTTCTTGGGGAACCGGGTCGACTTCCATTGGGGTGGAAATATTGATTGAGGGGTGATGAAGCTCATGGACGAAGATTCCTGGAGGGACTTCCGCTTGGTCGGAACCAAGTTTTGAGAGGACGTCTACGGCCACATTGTTGTCGCGGACAACGTGGTGGATTTCTAGTCCTGTAAACTTGTTTTCAAGTTTCCTGATCTCTGCAACATAGGCGTCCATGGTCTCTTTGTTGATGTCCCATTCCTTGTTTACTTGTTGTACCACATGGAGGGAGTCTCCGTAGACGAGTAGCCGCTTGATGCCAAGTGAGATGGCCAGTCGGAGGCCGTGTAGGAGGGCTTCATATTCGGCTTCGTTGTTGGATACTTCGAAGAGAATTTGGAAAACATACTTTAGTTGCTCGCCTTTTGGAGATATGAAAAGTACGCCTGCTCCTCCTCCACCCAATTTCAGTGAGCCGTCGAAGTACATGGTCCAGTGATCTGATATGGATGGTGGGGTAGGTACTTGGTTTTCTCTCCATTCAGCCAGGAAGTTGACTAGAGCCTGGGACTTGATTGCTGTTCTTGGCATGAATTTCAGCTCTAGTGCCCTAGCTCGACTGCCCACTTTGAGATGCGACCAGTCGCGTCTCGGTTGTGTAAGATGTCTCCCGGTGGGAAGTCTGTGATGACTGATATCTTGTACTCGTCGAAGCAATGTCGCTGCTTCCTTGAGGTGATCAGTATCGCGTAGAGTAGTTTCTGAATAGGTGGGTATCGCACCTTTGATTCAGAGAGTACTTCACTTATGAAGTAGACTGGTCTTTGGACACCATAGGCGTGACCTTCTTCTTTGCGTTCTACCACAATTGCCGTGCCGACGATGTGTGTGGTGGCTGCAATATAGAGGAACAGTTCCTCTCCTGGCAATGGAGCCGTGAGGGTGGGAGGAGACTGGAGGTGCTGCTTGAGATCTTCGAGAGCATCGGCTGCTTCTTGAGACCATTTGAATTTGTCTTGTTTCTTGAGCAGCTTAAAGAAAGGAAGGCCTCTTTCTCCGAGTCTTGATAAGAATCTATTTAGAGCAGCCATGCATCCTGTGAGCTTCTGAATGTCTTTGATGGATGCCGGAGCTTCCATGTTCAAGATGGCATTAATTTTCTCCGGGTTTGCTTCGATTCATCTGTGGCTGACAATGAAGCCGAGTAGTTTTCAGGATGGTACACCGAAAAAGCACTTGGTCGGGTTCAATTTCCACCTGAAGCTTCGCAAACTATTGAAGGTTTCTTCTAGGTCGGGGATAAAGGAGTCGGATTCTTTTGTTTTCACGACCACATCATCCACGTAGGCTTCCATGTTGCGATGGAGCTAGTTGGTGAAGCATAACGGAATGGCACGCTGATATGTTGCTCCAGCGTTCTTCAGTCCGAAGGACATGGTCTTGTAAGCGTATGCACCAAATGGAGTGATGAACGCCGTTTTGATTTGGTCTTCTTCCTTGAGGGCTATTTGATGATAGCCCGAGTAGCAGTCCAGGAAGGATAATAGTACGCATCCGGCCGTCGAGTCGATGACTTGGTCGATGCGGGGGAGTCCGAAGGGATCCTTCGAGCAATGCTTGTTGAGGTCTGTGTAGTCGATGCACATCCTCCACTCATTGTTATTCTTTTTGAGAACGAGTACTGGATTCGCCAGCCACTCGGGGTGGTAAACCTCTTTGATGAATCCAGCCGTGAGTAGTTTGGCGAGTTCTTTCTTGATGGCTTCTCTTTTCTCTACCGAGAATCTTCGAAGCCTCTGCTTTTTTGGAGTAGCGGTAGGGTTGACATTTAGGGAGTGCTCGATCCACTCCTTTGGGACACTGGGCATATTGGCTGGTTTCCATGCAAATACATCGCAGTTGGCCCTTAGGAAGTTGACGAGCGCGCTTTCCTATTTGTCAGAAAGCCCTGTCCCGATCAAGACTGTCTTCGACGGGTCGTCTTCTTGCAGCTGAATTGCCTTGACTCCGATGTTGTCAGGTGGCTTTGGAGCCGAGCGGCTTATCTTCTTTGTTGGGACCTCTGATCCCGACACCGAGTACTGCTAGGCTGCTTCCAGTACTTCTCCTGCGGTGTCCGGGAGTCGATTCGTGGAGGCATAGGTTATAGCTTCCTTTTCACATTGAAAGGATCTTTGAAGGTCTCCTCGGAAGGTGAGGACTCCTATTTTTCCCGGCATATTCAGCAGAAGGTAGACGTAGTGGGGAATTGCCATGAATTTGGCCAATGCTGGTCATCCGAGTATGGCATGATAAGAGTACTCGAAGTCTGCTACTTCGAACTTGATAAGTTCCGTTCGGTAGTTCTCTGGTGTGCCGAAGGTGACTGGGAGCACCACGGTTCCAATTGGGAAAGAAGCGTTCCCTTGGACGATGCCGTAGAAGGGTGCTTTGCTTGGTTTCAGCTTGTCAGATATATCGAGTCCCATCTTGGTGATTGTACTCATGAAGATGAGGTTTAGGCAACTGCCTCCGTCGATTAGTACCCGAGTAAGAATGGAACCGGCTACCACTGGGTCCAGGACGAGTGGAAATTTTCTAGGTTCGGAAAAGCTGGTCCATTGATCCTCCCTTGAGAAGGTTATGGGTGTTTCACTGTGCATTAGTGGTTTCTGGACTGCGGGTTCCATCTTTAGTATTTCGCGCCAGATCAATTTCTGGTTTCTCCTGTTGAAAGAAGAGTCTCCTCCATAGGTCATGTTGACCCTGTTGGCGGGTTACTGGAATCCCATGGTTCCATCTTTGTCGTTGTCTTCATCGTCTTGTTTATCTTTCTTCTTTTTGTCTTCTTCTAATTGACGTTGTTGGAGAGACTTGCGAAGGCTAACGCATTCGAGGATTGTGTGCTTTCCTTTAGGATGTAAAGGGAAAGGTCTATCGAGTAGTTTCTGGAAATCGTCTTGCAGGTTTCCTTTCTTGCCTTTCTGTCCCCGTTCCATTGTAGCTATTGTATCCTCCGGCTTTTGCTTCTTGTCGAAGTTGCGCTGAGCCTTATCTGTTCGCGAGTCTCCGTTGTGTTTCTTATTGTTATCCTCGCGACAGGGGAAGCGATCGCATTCCTGTTCTTCTTGGTCGGCCCATGCAAGCATCATGTCTCGCAATGCTACAACCGAATGTGGTCTATTTCTCCCGAAGTCTCGGTATAGCTGTTGCGCAGCGAGGCCATTGTGAAAGCAGTCGATCACATCGTTGTCTGCTATGTTGGCAATGGTAGCTCGGGTATCGAAAAATCTCTTTATGTATGATCTCAAGGCTTCACATCGCTCCTGTTTGCACAGTCGTAGATCATGGCGAGTGGCTGGGTGATGAATTGAGCCTTGAAAGTTGTCGATGAAGATCTTTTTCAAGTCCTCCCACGAGTGGATCGAGTCGTGTCTTAAGCTTTCCAGCCATGTCAGCTGGGTGGATTCCAGAGCCATAGGGAAGTATATGACTTTGGTAGAATTTGTGCCCCCTGCTACTTTGATAGCAGTCGAGTAGATCCATAGCCATTGTTTGCGATCCTGCTTGCCGTCGTACTTCTTTAGATTCTGCATGTTTACCGGGTTGAATCCAGTCGGGTACTCGGCATAATTTATGTTCTGGCTGAAGGCTGGGAATCGATCAGTCTCATCCGCAGGCCGTCCATGACGTATGGCGTTGATGATGTCCCGAGCGTCTTTAGGATATCGGTCATGGCTTCTTGAAGGACCAGCATGATAGCTCTCACCCTGGTATCTAGGCCGGGGTTGGCCACGCGGGGTGGTTGCCTTGGTTTGCCTCCTGATGTCCCTTCTGTTTAGCAGGAGTCCGGCTGTTGCGGGAAACAGATGGAGCCGGGTTCTGTCTTCCGATCTGTCACAAGGCATCCCTGGTCAAGCGCTGAATTTCGCGAATTTGAGGAGTGCCTGGCAAGGCTTGCATCAGTATAGCTGCCTCGGCCAAGTTGATCAGAGGACTGTTGAAAACATGGTCGGTTGCTTCGTCCAGGTCTTGCTGCAAATTTCGTGGTCCATGCCGAATAGGAGCGCGCTGAGCTTTAGCAGTTGCGTTCCTTCTGTGAGTGGCACGGCGGCAGTTATATTGTCGCCGGCTTTCTTTGTCTTGTTGGGATTCGTCTTGCGGAGCATTGACTGACAGTTCGTCGTCTGAAATTTGGTCTAGGCTCTCGGTGGCGAACCGATCAGCCTGGGAGCCAAGCGCACTTTCGTCACCATGAAGTGAGACATACACCTGCCTTTCCGGGGTCGAGTGAGTCGTGCTATAATCGACCAGAGCGGTGTCGCCGATTTCTTCTCCTCTGATGGGGAAGAGGTCTGGCTAGCTGATAAGGCAAGTCCCGCAGGCAGGCTACCAGCCGGGCATTGTTGACATCATTGGTGGATTCTGAGTTCTTCCAGAAGACGACTCGGCTTTGGGGTGTGGCCAGGATGGTCAGGTTCTGGCAATCAAGTGAGTCCGAGTCGAGATCGAAGTCATCGTCCAAGTCCGGGTAGGAGTCGAACAGGGGAGGGGTTCGAGTTCCAATCCAGTCCCATTGGCGGGAAAGTGCTGAATACGACATGGCCGAATTCTTCAGTCCGAAAGGAAAGCGAGTTGGTGTCAGGTCCGACAAGGACAAGTTCTCGATTTCCTTAGCGATTCCGGGGAGAAGGATTTCGGCGGGAGTGATTTCGCCGATGATCTCGCCGGGGTGTCTCCATGCTCGCAGGGTTGATCAGATGGCTCGAAAAAACTCCTGAACCGTTGGCGATGCAGACCCACGAGCCGAATACGAAGGTGGTTCCGGCGTCGATCGCCGGGAATCTAAATTCGAAGGATGCCATCGAATTCTTCTGTTGATCTTTGGTGAGAGGCCCCACGGTGGGCGCCAGCTGTAGGTGTTTTACCATCGGGTTCTCCGAGGGGTATCCCAAGGAGAGTGGTTATGAGTAGGGACTCGCCGAGATCAGAACGCAATGGTGCAAGGAACACAAAGATTTAGACAGGTTCGGGCCGCCGGAGCGTAATACCCTACGTCATGTGTGGTGGTTTGTATTTCCTCTGGTATTGTTCGATGTTCTGGAGGGGTCCCTGCTCACAAAGTTCATAACTATCTATAGACATTGCATCAATTTGAACAAATTTCTAACAATTTCAAACAATTTCATCAATTTGAACAAATTTCTAACAATTAGAAAAAGTTCACAAAGTTCATCAATTTTAACAAATTTCTAACAATTTCATCAATTTGTACAAAAGTTCACAAAGTTCACAATTTTTTAACAATTAAAAAAATGCTGACGTCAGCCCAAGGTCTCACGTCGGCGGCTCTGCGCGCGCATTCGTGGCGGCGGCGGCGCTGGAGGTGGCTGCGGCGCTGGAGGCTGCGGCACCCGAGATGGAGGAGCTCGGATGACGGCGCAGAGCAGCAGACGGCGCGGAGGAGGGGCGGCACCGGACGGGGCGGTGGCGGCGGCATACGTCGGCGCGCGCGTGGAGGCCTGGATGCCGCGGACGGCCCGTGCGGAGGTCGGCGCGAAGGTCGTGCTGCGGACGGCCCTGGGCAGCGCAGGAGCCGGAGGCGGATGGGGCCGGGAACCGCGATGGCGAACGGCGACGTGCGCACGCGAGGGCGCCAGCGGCGTGGAGGATCAGGGGCGCCCACTGTCGAGGAGGAGAGGGCCGGGCGTCACGGAGATGGAGACAGAGGCGCGATGCGGCGGCGGGGCAGAGGCGGAGGGGCGACCGGCGGCAGCGGCAGCGAATCGATCTCTGCGGAGGCGAAGGTGAGGGGGAACGGCGAATCGATCTCCTGTTATATATGTTGGGGTGCCACTTTAGTACCGAGCCACGGCATCGTCCGGTACTAAACTGGCGCCAGCGTAGGTTAGTACCGGGCGTAGCCACGGCCCGATACAAAATGGGCACATTTTGTATCGGGCAAGGGCTACGCCCGGTACTAACTTGCACTATCTGGCGGGAAATTTTCACGTAGATGTTTAGTACCGGGCTAAGATTGAGCCCGGTACTAAACAGCTAATTAAAGAGCTTTTCTGTTTTCTTTGTGAGTGTTTTACATGTTGTTTATTCATAATAAATTAATTATAGATACAAATATTTGTTGTTTTCACCTTGCAAAATTATATTTCTGTATTTTAGGTCACTATGTTAGATATATTTTATGTGTATGCACTTAATTTATCATATTGAGTCCAAATTTTTTTATATCTATTTCAATTGTGTTTTCTGTGCAAACTATTATATAAATGCATAAAAATTTTAAATATCAGTTATTTCATACATGTTAATTAAACAGTTAATTAAATAGATTTTCTGTTATCTTTGTGGGTGTTTTACATGTTGTTTATTCATAATAAATTAATTATAAATACAAATATATGTGTTTATTCATAGTAACTTAATTAAATAGATTTAATGTGTATGCACTTAATTTATCATATATGTGCATGCACTTAATTAAATAGATTTTCTGTTTCAATTGTGTTTATCAATTGTGTGCAAACTATTATATAAATGCATAAAAATTTAAATATAAGTTATTTCATACACCATATATTACATCAATCACTTGGTCACATGAACATGAAAGTATAACATAATGATTACACATCATTATTTAATGGAACGTTGACAACCTTTCTTTTTACGAATGTCCCTTGATCATGATCAAGGCGCAAGTAAGGAGCGTCCTCTTTGGACAACAGGATGCTAGGGTCAACATCGACAGAGAACGGAGGACGGTCGTCAAACTGATCAAAGTCTTCTGACTTGTCCGAAATGTCTTCAACTCCAACGATTTTTCTTTTTCCTAGAAGAACTATGTGGCATTTTGGCTCGTCGTCGAACTTGCCTTGATTTTTCTTAGGTTTGCTTGCCATGCCATTCACATAGAAGACATGCGTCACATCTTTGGTGAGGATGAATGGTTCATCTTTATATCCAATCTTTTTGAAGGCCACTATTGTCATCCCATACCGGTCTATCGTTACGCCGCCACCTGCTCGGTTCACCCATTGGCATCGAAACAAAGGAATCTTCAAGGGGCCATAGTCAAGCTCACATATTTCCTCTATGACACCAAAGTAGCTGTCCTTATTTCCATCATGGCCTATTGCATCAATACGCACACCACTATTTTGGTTCGTGCTCTTTTCATCTTGGACTCTTGCGTAAAATGTATATCCATTGATCTCGTACTCTTGGTATTGCACGATTGTGGCTGATGGTCCCCTAGCAAGCCATTGTAGTTGTACATCAATCATGGTGTCACCTATGAGTTTTCTTCTCAGCCAAAATGCAAAGTTATCTATGTGATGACGTGTAATCCAGGCCTCAGACTTCCCTATGTTTTCAGATCGGACAATATTGATGTGCTCATCCATATATGGGGCCACGAGGGATGAATTCTGTAGAATGGTGAAATTTGCTTTGCGGATTTCACTTTCAGGGATTTGCATATTAGATTTCTTACCTAGTGTGCCCTTTCCTTTTAGTCGCCCATCATAGTGTGACATGGGGACCCCAATCGGACTAAGTTCGTCAATGAAATCAACACAAAACTCAATGACCTCCTCTATTCCATAGCCCTTGGCGACACATCCTTCTGGCCGAAAATGATTCCGAACGTACTTCTTTAAGACTGCCATGTATCTCTCGAAAGGGAACATATTGTGTAGGAATACAGGGCCTAAAATGTTTATCTCTTTCACAATATGAACTAGGAGATGAGTCATAATATTAAAGAACGAAGGTGGAAATACCATCTCAAAACTGACAAGACATTGGACCAAATCATTCTGTAGCCTTGTGAGCTAATTTGGATTGACTGCCTTCTGCGAAATTTCATTAACAAAGGCACATAGCTTCACGATTGCTAATCTTACATTTTCTGGTAGAATACCCCTCAGCGCGACTGGAAGCAATTGGGTCATCAGAACGTGGCAATCATGAGACTTTAAGTTTGTTAACTTTTTCTCTTTCATCTTAATTCTTCCTGGCATATTCGAGGAGTAGCAGGACGGTACCTTCATACTGTTCAAGCAATCAAACATGCTTTCCTTCTCCTCTTTGCTGAGAGTGTAGCTAGCAGGACGTAAGTAGTGCTGTCTATTTTCTCTCTTCTCAGGACGTAGGTCTTCTCGTTGTTTTATTTCTTTCAAATCACGTCTTGCTTCCAGTGTATCTTTTGACTGCCCATACGTACCGAGGAATCCTAGCAGGTTCACTCAAAGATTCTTCGTCAAGTGCATCACATTGATTGCATTGTGGACCTCCAGGACTTCCCATTATGGGAGCTCCCATAGTATGGACTTCTTCTTCCACATTGGGGCATGGCCGTTTTCATCATTCGGAACTTGTTGGCTTCCACGGCCCTTTCCAAACACAACATGGACATCGTTCACCATTGAGAAAACACGCTTCTCGTTTCGGAACATAGGCTTAGCACGAGTTTCTGGTTCCCCTTTGAGATGTTTTCCTTTTCTTCTCAAGGGGTGGTTGAGGGGAAGGAATCGACGATGACCCATGTACACGACCTTTCTACAATTTTTTAGATACAAGCTGTCGGTTTCTTCTAGACAATGAGTGCATGCCTTGTATCCCTTATTCGACTGTCCGGATAGATTGCTAAGTGCAAACTAATCATTGATGGTAACGAAAAGCAATGCTCGTAGGTCAAAATTCTCCTATTTGTACTCGTCCCAAACACGTACACCTTCCTCCTTCCACAGCAGTAAAAGTTCATCAACCAACGGTCTTAGGTACACGTCAATATCATTGCCCGGTTGTTTTGGGCCTTGGATAAGCACCGGCAACATCATGTACTTCCGCTTCATGCATAGCCAAGAAGGAAGATTGAACATACAGTGGGTCACAGGCCATAAACTGTGACTGCTGCCCCACTCGCCGAATGGATTCATTCCGTTCGTACTTAAACCGAACCTTATGTTCCTTGTGTCGTTATCAAAATCTGAGAATTCTCTATCCACGTTTCTCCACTGGGACCCATCCGCAGGGTGTCTCAGCATCTGATCTTGCTTACGCTCTTCTTTGTGCCACCGCATCAATTTAGCATTGGATTTATTTCTGATAAAGCGCTTCAAACGTAGTATTTCTGGGAAATACCACATCACCTTAGCAGGAACTTTTTTCTTGACGGGCTCCCCGTCGACCTCATCAGGATCATTTTGCCTGATCTTGTACCATTTTGCATCACAGACAGGACAAGCATCTAGTTTCTCATATTCTTCACCTCGATAGAGAATACAATCATTAGGACATGCACGAATTTTCTGTACCTCCAATCCAAGAGGGCAAAAAACCTTCTTTGCTTCGTATGTTGTAGAGGGCAGTTCATTCCCCTCTGGAAGCATGTTCTTTATGATTCCAAGTAGCTCCTCAAATCCCTTAACGGTGACACCATTAGCTGCCTTCCACTGCAGTATTTCAAGTGTGGTACCCAACTTTTTAAGCCCCTGCTTGCAATCTGGATACAATAATTTTTTGTGATCCTCCAACATATTCTCAAACTTCTTTGACTCCTTCAAAGTTTCACAGTCTCTTTGTGAATCCACTAGAACCTGACCTAATGCATCAAGTGGTTGGTCTTCTGCTGCATTTTCTCGAGCCTCGTCCATTTCTTCAGCATCGTCTATGGGTTCATCTTCAAAGGCTCCCGCTTCATATAGATGAGCCCAGTCTGCAATATTATGATCATCATCTTCTTCACCATCTTACATCACAACTCCAGGTTCACCGTGCTTGGTCCAAAGAGTATAGTTATCCATGAAACCCTTTTCATAAATGTGGGCGTATAGAGTGCTTCTCTTAGAGTATTCCTTTTTATTTTGGCAAACGCGGCATGGACAACACATGAAACCTTTCGATGACTTGTGGGCCTCCGCCGCATCGAGAAAAGACTTTAGACCATTAATCCACGCCATGGTTCACCGGTCGCCGTGCATCCATTATCGGTCCATCGATCTACAATTTTGTATTATGTAACAACATTATTTTACTTGTATTCATATCATTTAATTTGGCACATAACATAATGAAATACAAAAGCCATTTCTGCGAATTTAACATTGAAATACAAAAGGTCCAAATATCCATCACATAACATGCTTAAATTACACAACATGATAAATAGAAGTCCAAATTAATATATAGATTACACTACATGCTAGCTACCTAATACAAACTACTCATAATGAGATCGTTGGACCAATGCCTCGTGAACTGCCTCGCGAAGTCTTGACACGGAACGGTCATATTCCGCCAGCCCCGACTCTTCACGTCTTCCATTATATCGAGCCATCAACTCACGATCATCATCTGTACCATGCAACTCGACATTAAATTCATGATAAAATTTGTGGCTTTCTTTGCCAAGGGAGAATATATGAAAAGCTTTCTTAATCAAACAACGAATACGACCGCTAACAAGACCAACGCTCTCAGCAGGGTGGAACTCAAACTAATTTCAGTACACTAATCAAATAAATGTAAAAAACTGAACAAATTATTAGAATTAAAATGAAAACATAAATTGTAAACCATAATTATTTTGACACTCTTCAATTCAACGCGAACACGTCGTTCCACGCCATAAGGGATGCGCAATCAATGTTCGCGGCTTTATTTCAGGCTCACTTTCACTAAAACCATCGAGAAGAAAAAAATGTTTGCTTCGAAACATATCTATGTCGTTAGCCTTGACCCTGCGGTGATGACACTGACATTCGGGGCTACTATTGACATCCACAACACAGTGCGGTACAATAGGACCCGATGAAGGAGTACGGCCTTGGTATGGATAATTTCATTCTCAACTCGCTCAAAGGTGAGGATTTTATTATTGGGACCAAGACCATACTCCTTCATCGCGTCCTCATATATACCGCACCGCATCGTGGATATCGATGCTAGCCCCGAATAGTAGTGTTTTCACCGAAGGATCAAGGTTAACGACATATTCATGATCCGAAACAGACATTTTTTAAACTTCTCGATGGTTTCCATATGAGCCCGAATAAATACATCATTAGAGTGCCAAAATAATGCAACTAAATGCATAACAAATACCAAACTAATTAACCATGCCACTTGAAAAAAATTGGAAAATCCCTATAAATTATCCATATTGAAACTATCCAATACACCTTCTCTAAATTCAAGTAATGGGTTCTATACATCTCAAATCCATCCATAAATCAAAGAAAACGTGCTCATTCTATATATTTCTAAAAAATCACAAATATCTCAAACTACAGAGAATGAAACAAATAATGAATACCATCAAACAAGAGAGTAAGAAGTTGCAAACCTTTAGTGCACTTGGATGAGTGAAATCCCCACAAAACAAAACTTGAGAAAATGGGGCAGCACCTCCTCTCTAACTCGTAATAGGAAGAAAGCCCGAGCTCGGTCAAATAGTTGGCTCGGGCTCGGGGAGGAAGAAGGCGAGCTATTTATAGTGGGCGAATTAGTACCGGCTGGTGGCTCCAGCCGGCACTAGAAGTCGCAATTTAGTACCGGCTGAAGCCCGGCTGAAGCCACCAGCCGGTACTAAATTGCTTGGCTCCATTTAGTACCGGCTGGTGGCTCCAGCCAGTACTAAGTGGTCACCTAGCTGTTGTGCCCGGCTATTGGTGGTGCACTTTAGTGCCGGCTGGTGGCTCCAGCCGGTACTAAATGACTCCAAGGGGTACTGTAGCTTTGGCCCGGTACTAAAGATGCACATTAGTACCGGGTCAAAGTGCGTCTGGTACTAACCTCCACGGACGAATGAGCAGTTTTCTGGCAGTGTGGGCTTCTCCCTTGATCTTTCAATTATGGGTCTGATGAGTACCTTGTGCATGTTGATCTCGACCATATCAATTTCCTGAGCCGAAGCAACATCACCTTGATTTATTTGGTATAAATCCAAGATTCTTTGATTCAACGTGATGCACCTGGGCTTGCTGATGTGTGCATGCAAAGCCTTTTACTTTTAACCATCCGATGCCTGGTCATTACAACTACAGGAGATATCTGGCCTCATCATCAAGGATCGGCTGATGTCAACACTTATTCATTCCTCGTGTACTTCTGACTGAAGAATCTAATAGCCAACCAAATATGTTCACACATCATATATCTTCCACATGCTAATTCATGCACATGCTAGTTCCACCTCATCGGCCCAATATTATGCATGAGGTGATATTCCCCAAATATCAGTTAGTCAAAATATTCTATCTCACGTTGTGAACTATCAGGCCGATAATATTCAAGTCATGCGCATATACCCTAGCCATTATCTTCAGTCTCTGTCAATCCGTCTAATCAACAATTACGCCATTTGATAATAGAAGCACGATCACTCGCTCTTTCACATTTTCTGAAACCATCGGCTCCATTAATAACCTTACTGGTTTTTAGCAATAATGCCAATACTAGTCAGCCGATGCCTTCAGACTTCAATGGATTAACGCTTAGCCGATTGAAACGTGCATCTTGTCATCGGCTGATGGTCACTGCTACACTCGTGCTCGGTCCACCTAGATCCCATAAACTTAAGGTGAACTCCTGATTATACTCAGTGAATATGACGGCCAATGCTCTTGTAAGAATCACTATATTGGCCTTCCCAGTTGAAATAATATATTTATCCAAGTTTTCTCTAACAATGTTTTCAGAATTTTCTACCCTTTGAAAGGTCAATATTATAGAGTTGAATCTCCCGTCATGGCCATTAACATCGGTCATGCCTGTTGTAAATAAGTGTTCACCAAACTGCACTAGTTTCTTGATATTCCCAACTCTAACCAATCTTTGTTTAATGGCCAATTGTTTTGCAGAGGATCTTTCAAAATCCAGCCTTTCTTCATGCCGTTCTTGTCTTCCTGGTTCTTCAGCCAACAGTTGCACCCCAGAATTGATAGATTTCAACTCTTCAGACTTTTTAGAGATTAATAATTCAGAGGGAGCCTCCTCATCTTCGATATTGGCTAAGATTTTATCTTCAATATTGTCATCCTTTAATTTTCTGGACACTCCAAAAGCCAATATTTCAGATTCAAACTCCCCGTCCTGGCTGTTTACAATATACTGCTGATGAATTATTGGCTCCGATTGTTGCATAACCGGCTGACGAATATCTGGCTGAAGTTGTTACATGATCGGATGTTGTACAACCGGTGACCCTTCAATCAGCTGTTGCACACTTAATTGTTGAAGCTGACAAGTCGCATGACAAACCGACGTCTGTAGCAGATAATAATTTGATTGTTGTGGAATAGCCGTCGATGGTTGATAACTCATCGGCTGATAAGCCGATGCCTATGGTTGGTAACCGCCTGGCTGTTGTGGTTGATAACTCACCAGTGAAGGGGTCAACGTCTGTAACTGATAGCTTGTTGGCTGTTTTAACTGATAAACCATAAGGTGCGGTTGCTGAACCACAGGCTGTGGCTGTTGAACTGTTAACCATGGTTGCGGATAAGCTATCGGCTACGGTTGCTGAACCACAGGCTGTGGCTATTAAACTGTTAACCATGGTTGTTGATAAGCTATCGGCTGCGGTTGCTGAATCACAGGCTGTGGCTGTTGAACTGTTAACCATGGCTGCTGATAAGTTATCGGCTGCGGAGCTGATGTATAATATTGATAGCTGCTTGTCTTTGCCGATGTTTGATGCTGAAAAACCATCGGCTGTGAGGTATGATAATCAAACTAATGAACAATTTTACCAACATCCATACGTTTGACTATATTAGTCGCCGTGTTCGCCAGGCTATTAATCCAGTTGATCATTGCTTGTTTCATAGCTTGCTCGAACATCTCCGTTGGAAAACTTATGATATCGTCGGGTCCCACTAGGCATGCCAAAAAATGTGTTGACACAAAAATCAACACACTGGAATCTGAAGCCACCGTTTGCCAAGTTTCAGAATGCAGACCAAGTGTGCCAGTCAATCTGACCTGTTGATTGACAAGGAAACAGGGTAAATGTTAAATTCGAGGGAATATCGGCTGGAGTTCCGAAGATCCCTCACAGGCTGTATCGGCATGTGATTGCCGATACAGAAAGCGACAAAATCAGCTCGGTCAGTTGAATTGAAATAGACGATCAGCTAGGTCAGCCGATGTGCATGGGGAGTAGTGTAAAGGCTACGAATGTGTAACCTAAACAATGCTATCAGACAATCACTTGGAATAGATCTAATCGACTATATGATGTTTCGAATAAAATAACACGATAAGCGGCCGATCAAACATATTCCAAAGCGGGATAGATATCAATAAAAGCTAAAACAACAGGTAAAACCTATAGAACTAGCAAATATCGATAAATTGTGAATCAATCTAGACGAGACAACAGCGATACACCCGGAAATCAAAGCCTAAATATAATTCGATAACTTTTGAATAGATCTGAACGAAGCAACAACGATGCGCCCGAAAGCTAAAGCTCATATTTACTCGGTAAATGAAAACTTACCAGCAGATCAAGTCGCTCGAATGTGAGGTGTCCTTGATCAACTTGAAAGAAGTCGCAGAAAAAAGAAAATGGCGAAGTCGCTGACGAAAAAGTAAATTGCAAGGAAAAAGTAGGGTTTGTTGATTGATCGTGTGATAAAATCTTCCACAATAGGTGGGGATACATATTTATAGTCTAGACAACCTAGCCGATTCGGCACATCAAACTTGCTAATGAAGAAATACCATAAAAAGGACATAAAAAGATACATGGACTCTAATTCCCTTTTATAAAGTAAAGTCCTTCTCAATTAAGCCTCCTTCCGATCCATCCGCGAATAGGCAAATCTGCATGTGCGATCAATTTGGACCTCTTCCCATACGACAACATGCTTTCTTTATTCAATTACCTTGCCATGCACGTCCTGCCCTTGGCCTTCTTGTACACGAAGCTTCCTTTGCCGTGACTTGCCTCCACAATCAATAATAAAATAATCCGGCAAGGCGCTAACCATATTTGATTAAGAAATACTCTTGGCGTGATGTACTGCATGCATGTCTTATTAGCTTCTTGCCTCCCTTGCCTCTACGTATGAATTTCCAACAAGCAAGCTTCCGGCTTCATCAACAACAACCTTTGAATACCGGCTTTCATATTGACACAAATAGCCGATTGCTTCATAATTCCTATTACATCGGATTTACCAAAATTCGGTGTCAACAGAACACTTGCAACCGAATAAGCATCCGTCGAGGTACAAGCGGAGAAGAGTGCCAACAAGCCCGGCACTTTCCCCGACTCCTCCTCACTCTCCTCCTAACCTTTCTACACCTCTTAGACTGCCTGAAGCATCTAAGATGAAGGCCTCCAAGTTCCAAAGAGAAGAGAGGTGAGTTGTGTTGGGTGTGGTGTGTTCTTCATTCCTTCAACCCCCTTGTATTTATAGGAGGGAGCCACGGCCAAGGGGAGCTCCATCTGCAGGTATACCTCCAAGAACCGATCTATACATCCAATGAGCTAGCTGTTATCGCCATAAATTAACAGGGTTAATTTATGGGCCGCGAGTGAGTTGGGCTTAATGAAGAGATTGAAGAAGGCTTACGAATCGGCTCCTGCGTGAGCATTTGGGCCCTATAGGCCGTGTATCATTAGATTTAGTACAGATTGAGTTAGAGATAGAGTTCGATATGGACACATTAGTTTAGATTATTTCCCAAGTCTCCAGACTATAAATATGTACCCTATGATATTCGTAAAAAAAGAGAATGTCATCACGTTTTGCAGTCACGTTTCAATCTTTACTAATTCTCGTTGCATAGAATTAGTTGCATGGAGACAACACCTTGCTTCTTTTCTATCTAGTAGATCCAATCTGTTATGGTTTGTTCTTATTTTATAAGGATTAGCTCAATATCTGTTAGGTTAGGCCCTGCAAACGGATTGGATGTTCCGGTGATGTAATAGATGCTTTATCTTAGCCTTGATAGGGATTGTTTCGGGAATCGGCTCTTGCTAGTTCTTAGGTCTCTGTTTTTTGTTATGGTTTAGTTATCTGTTGTGTTCGCTAGGCCTAGTTACGTGTAGGATTTTCCGATCTAGCGATGAGGCTTTTACAGTCATGGATCAGATCAGCTAGATTTAATTGAAGCAAGTTTTTCATAATTATTTGTTTTATTCATCAATATCCGGATAGATGCAGATCCAATCTGACACCGGGACACGATCGGCTCCTTAAAGCCGATGCAAGAGTCGTCCCGGGGAGCCGACCACGGCTCAGACTTACGTTTCCATGTTTTTGTGTATGCAGGCAAATTGTTGCAAGCACGTTTGCACCTTCCTGATCGGGTATAGGTCAGGTGGCACGCCTTACATTCTCCAGAATCCTCGGCGTGTGCCGGATTGCGGGCCGTTGTCCGAGGAAGCAGTGCCTGCCAGCGCCCCGGCGACCTCCCGGCTCTTCGTGTTGCCTGTTGCTACTCGTCGGTGGGTTTTGACCGACAACACATTCTGGCACGCCCGGTGGGACATTCATCAGCAACAACGTTCACCGCAGAGATGACATGACTTCAGGACCAAGCACCGGTTCTGCCGGTCACTAAACCTGTCATGTATGAAGAGCTGACTCCAGAACACAAGCAAAAATATGATGAGGTCAAAGCTCAGTTCGAAGCCGATCTCATCGGCTCTTTCGAGAGGACCCGCAACCACGACATCAGGTGGAAGGGGTTCTCACCAGAGGGCACTCTCGACAACGTTGATCTGTCTGTGCCATCAGAGGAGCGCACTAGAGCCCTACGCCAGGAGATGAACTACATGGTGGCTCACACGCTCCATCGGCACTCAGAAAGCCTGGTGAATGAGCTCGAGCGTATGGTACATCGCGTCGTCCAGGAGGTGATCAAGAACTAGTACTCCTCGTCAGGACCAATCTTGGGGATTCATAGGGGGGAAGCCTCGCTCCAGTCTAGGCCGCCATTGCCATATTCACTCGCAGCAGCAGGACAGCAAAGCTCACCGATCTACGTCGTCTACAAGATCGGTGGTGACCCTGGAGAAGGCCAGTTCCTGAAATAGCCACCTAAGGAGATCCCGCATGGCTACACGTGCGTGTACATACCTGACAATATCAACCCAACACACACGGGGCAGCGGGTGGGTACAGGGGCTTCAGGAGCAGACACAGAGAAATAGGCATGGCTGGCAAAGTACGCTACCGGGCCGAGTGCTGAGCCCTCGGCCCCAGGAGTTCTTAGTGTGGAGCAGGTCAGTGCAATACCAAGAGACCAATTTGGCATCCTGCCCAAGAGAAAGGCGGTCGGCTATTCCAAGCCGTATCCAAGTGACTACGATTTGATCCCGTTGCCACCCAAGTATCGGCTTCCGGAGTTCACCAAATTCAGCGGATCAGAAGGAGCCAGCTCCATTGAACATGTGAGCCGATACCTAATGCAACTTGGGATGGTTTCAGTATCAGACCCTCTGAGGGTCCGTTTCTTCTCCCAGTCTCTCACAGGTTCAGCTTTTGGATGGTATACATCACTGCCCCCAGATTCGATCCAGACTTGGAGGCAGCTGGAAGATCAGTTTCACACCCAGTATCATTCAGAGGCTGTTGAAGCCGGGATTGCCGACCTCGCCCAAGTCAGGCAGAAGCGAGGTGAAAGTGTCTCAGAGTACGTGCAGTGCTTCCGAGAGGTCAAGAACCGATGCTACACGTCGCGCATAACAGAAAAGGAAGCGGTTGATCTAGCAGTTCTAGGACTCGCTAAGCCGATCAAGGATCTGGATTTTCAGTTGGAATTCACCTCTCTGGCACATATGGTGCAGAAGCTTACGGCGTATGAACACTACCACCCTGATCTATACCAGGAAAAGTTCAAGTGCCATGTCAATATGGCCCAAGCTGGTGATTCCGATGATTCTGGCGAGGAACAAGAAGTGGCTGTAGCAGAGTGGACCCGGGGGGCAAACCCCGTCCGTGCAAATGGGTCAAATAGAAGGGGCTTGTGAAGGGCTTTGACTTTGATGTGGCCAAGGTAGAGCAGATATTCGATCTACTGCTCAAGGAATAGCAATTGAAGCTCCCAGAGAATCACAAGCTACCAACGGCACAAGAGCTGCAGGGGAGGCTGTACTGCAAGTGGTACCACTCGTTCACCCATGCCACGAATGACTGCAAGGAGCTGTGTCGGCAGATCCAATCAGCTATCAAGCAAGGCCGATTAATTCTGGCCCAACACACGATGAAAGTGGACCGTCAACCATTCCCACAAGCTAACATGGTAGAGCTGTCGGATCTTGGACCTGAGGGCCAGAATTTGGCGATTCAGATCAACATGGCAGGACCCATCTGCCGTCGTGTCGAGCAGAGGAAAGAGGCAGTTTCTGGCAAACAGCCCCAGGATGAACACAAGCTGGAGCAGCAACATGTGACTGAAGAGCAAGTGCGTCACATCCGCAATCAGCTCCCAGCTTCTAATCGGCTTCTAGAAAAATACCAGTATCAGTACAAGTTGCACCGCCGATACGAATCGGAAGAGGATGAGTACGAGCACCGCACAGGGAGGACGCTGGGGAGATGCCAGGCTATACGAGACCACTGGCATTGCCCGTTCTTCAGGTACTGCTGGAATTCCGGCATGAGCCGATTGCCTACTATAGATGATTGCTTGGAGTGCAGGCCTCGGGGACGCCAGCAAGACGAGACATCGGTGTTCCAGCGCTTAGGGCCCAGAACACATCATGATGGCCGTGTGAGGCGGCCATCTAGGGATGATCTCGAGCCAGAAGAAGAAGATAAGTATCATCGTCCACGATGGTGTCTTGACAGGCTCAGCCGATCACAGAAGTGCAGAGTGCAGCGCTTGCGCAATCTTGAGGAAGCTGAAGCAAGGTACCTTGACGTGCTGAGGAAAGCGCGTCCGGATCTCGCAGAGAAAGTTAGGCGCCCGCAAAGGGTGGAAAGGCGCCCTCCAAGGAAGGAGTGGCGCCCTAAGCAGCCAAGAGCCGATGACAAGCCATCGGCTGATGTGAACATGGTGTTCGTGCTCCCGTCGGAGTTTCGGGCGCCCCAACCGGAGGAATTGGCCATCGCGCAGCTGGATCTCGGCCCACAGCCGATCATCTTCGAGAAGCCCAAGGAGAAAAGCTACAAGCACCTGAAGGGATTGTATCTCAAGGGCTTCATCGACGGCAAGCCTGTGAACAGGATGTTGGTCGACACTGGCGCCACAGTCAATTTGATGCCATACTCAGTACTGCGCCGATTGGATCGTTCTACTGTTGATCTCATCAAGACCAACGTCATGCTTAATGATTTCAACGGCCAACCGTCAGAGGCACAGGGCATCCTCAATGTGGAGTTGACAGTTGGCCGCAAGACTGTCCCAACCTCGTTCTTCATCGTCAACAGTAAGAGTACATACACAGTGCTGCTTGGGAGGGATTGGATTCACGCCAATTGTTGTGTTCCTTCCACGATGCACTAGTGTTTGGTCCAGTGCGATGGCGATGAAGTGGAGGTGGTCCGTGCAGACGACTCCAGCGAGGTTTCTCTCGCAGACATGAACGCCTGGGACGTGGAAGGGCAAGGGCCGATCTCAGAGATCGCGCTGGAAGACTGTGATCGGATTGAAGCGACAAAAAACGGGCTGAGGCTAGTCTTATCCACTGGCCTCACAGAGTAGACACATCCTGGCAAGCTACGGAATTCAGCAAGGTTAGAGAGGCCGGTCCCAGCGACCGGCCCCAAAAAATGAGTAATATATACTTTTGGTTACAATTGTTACATTATGTACAAACAATGGCATTTGCTGAGCATTCAGTTTTGAATAATAACGGAAATGTGGGAACGGCCAGCCTGTGCGGTTGGCCGGAAAATTTTTCTTGTTATCTCCCTGTGTTTGCTGTCGATGTTGATCTTTCAGACGGCGGCAAGTTAGGGTACGGGTTTACGTCTACTGACGATTTGGAGGAAGTCGATATCGGTCCCGGGGATAAGCCGCGACCGACATTTATCAGCAAAAAGTTAGACCCGATCTTACGTGAGCAAATGATAGCATTGTTGAAGGAGTACCGGGACTGTTTTGCATGGGATTATACTGAGATGCCCGGTCTGGATAGAAACATCGTCGAGCATCGGCTCCCGCTTAAGAAAGGATTTCGGCCGTTTCAGCAACCAGCACGTCAGATGAAGGCCGAAGTCCTAGAGGAGGTTAAGAAAGAGGTGCAAAAAATGCTGCATGCAGGATTCATCAGGCCATGTCAGTATGCGGAGTGGATCTCCAGCGTGGTCCCTGTGCAAAAGAAAGATGGCCGATGGCGAGTCTGCGTGGATTTCAGAGACCTCAACAGAGCAACGCCAAAAGATGAGTATCCGATGCCTGTTGCAGAAACATTGATCAACGCAGCAGCTGGTCATAAGATGATGAGTTTTATGGATGGTAATGCCAGCTACAACCAGATTTTTATGGCCCTAGAGGATGTACAAAAGACCGCGTTCAGAGTACCAGGTTGTAGCGAAAATGGCCTCTCATGCCATATTTCAATATAATGTTTTGGCGATTGATGACACACACAACACTTGGACTAATATGATTGTTAAGATGAACATTCCCAGGCTTTTAGGTTCAAGTGATGACAAAGAGAAGATAGGCATAGCTAGGCCCGAAGCTCTTCGGTCCAAGGGACAAGAATTGAGGCATTTTGCTATCATCGGTTAAACCGACGTAAGGCAAAATGAACTCACCGGTGCAATCACAGAGAAGGTCTGCGGGCTAGGGTTTAACACCGGATTAACCGACGTTGAAGAAAATGTATACGTCGGTGCATTGGCAGATGAAGACCGAGGAAATTACATACACCGGTTGAACCGACGATGCATCGGTCAATTGCATCGGTTCAGTTGTCCATAGAGGTGGTTTTTGGAGGAACGTGAAGAAGTAACAATCACCGGTTAAACCGACGCCAATTTTACATACACCGGTTGATTGCATCGGTTAAACCGGCGATACACCGGTTAATTGCTAACGGCTAGTTTTTCAAGTAGCAGTTTACATACACCGGTTAAACCGACGATGGCTTTGGAGGTACGTCGGATTAACCGGCGTTAAGCGTTTTTCTGGCAGCTTTTCTCCAACGGCTATATTTGCTTGGGCTGCCTATATATACCCCCAAGGCCGGGTCATTTAAAAGTGCTGGAGTTCAAGGAAGTATACAAGAGCTAAAGATCATCTCCAACCACCATAGAGCTTCATTGTACATCATATAGGCTTAAGCACACTTGTGAGAGTGCTTAGTGCTTGTAATAGGGATTAGTTCTTGCGAGAGCTCCCTTGAGAGAAGTCTTGCTGCGGCAAGCAACTTGTGATCCGTCGTGTGACCCTCCGTCTTGGTGTGGAGTGGCAACGACACTTTGTGCGGGGGAAGAGGAGGCCCCCTCCTTAGTGGAGAAGCTCCGTAGTGGATTTCGGCCGGGTGACCGAGAGAGACGGTGGCGGTGCACGAGACTCGGTGTCTTGTGGGCACTTGCCTTTGCTTGCCGGCATCGCCATTGGTGGCGTAGTGCAAGACGGTGATCGGAAGAGCCTCGGTGTCCCGTGGACGTAGGCGTTTATGCCGAACCACGTTACATGACCGTGTCTACTCGGGAGTTTGCATCCCTCTTGCACTTACCTCTTTACTTACCGCATTACGTTTCCGCACTTACTCTACCTTGCATACTTTTACTTTCCTAGTTAGTTTGATTAGGATTAGCTAGGTTGCAAGTCTTTTTAGGGGTTAGTAGAGAGTAGCATAGATAAACCTTAGTCATAACTAGCATGCGTAGGACGTGTTAGGTTTATCTTATGCAAGTAGTTTGAGCCCTAGGTTAAAAAGCGATTAGCGACCCTATTCACCCCCTCCCCCTCTAGGGTCGGACACCCCGGTGATCCTTACACAGGTGCGGTCGGGTTGTTCGAGTACTTGGTCATGACCTTTGGTTCGAAAAATGCCAGTGCAACGTATCAACGTGCCATGAATTACATTTTTCATGATCTCATCGGCAAGTTGGTAGAGATCTACATTGATGATGTCGTGGTCAAGTCCACATCGGGTGGTGGACATCTGGAAGATTTGCGTCAGGTCTTGGAGCGAACTCGAAGGTTTGGGCTTAGAATGAACCCAAAGAAGTGCGCCTTTGGTGTCTCAGCCGGTCAGTTCTTAGGATTTCTGGTGCATGAGTAGGGAATCGAGATCGGCTTGAAGAGTCAGGAAGCTGTAAGGACAATGAGACCGCCTACTACGAAGAAGGAGTTACAAAAGCTCATCAGCAAAATCAACTTTATCAGACAATTTATCTCCAATATGTCTGGGCGCATCAAGCCGTTCATGGGTTTGGTGAAAATCAAGTCTGATGCTGAGTTTCGCTGGGGGGCAGAGCAACAGAAGGCTTTCGATGAAATCAAGGAGTATCTATCGAGGCCTCCAGTGTTGGTTCCACCCCAGCAAGATAGGCCTTTCTACGTGTACCTGTCCGTGGGTGACACTTCCATTGCTTCGGTATTGGTTCAAAAGCACGACGGCCAGGAGAAGGTGGTTTTCTACCTCAGCAGTCGCATATTAGATGCCGAGACCCGGTACCTTAAGATCGAGAAGCTTTGCCTTTGTTTATTCTTTACATGCACAAAGCTTCGTCATATTTTGCTCTCGGCGGAAATGATTGTCATCTGCAAATCGGACGTCATAAAGTATATGCTGTCAGCTCCAGTTCTGAAAGGCCGGCTCGAAAAGTGGATGTTTGCATTATCGGAGTTCGATATCCGATATCAGCCTACGAAGGCAGTCAAAGGACAGGCACTGGCGGATCTCGTGGCAGACAGGGTCAGCACCGATATAGCTGCGCTGTTTATACGTGCTTGGGCCATGTTTTTTGACGGATCGGCATGCGATGATGGATGCGACGTGGGAATTCTGTTGGTGTCACCTCGAGGGGTGACTTATTCCTTTTCCATCAGGATGACTGCTCCATGCACTAATAATTTAGTAGAATATGAAGCCGTGTGCAGAGGGATGGAATTACTCCTGGAAGCTGGTGCAGAGGCAGTGGAAGTATTTGGGAATTCGAAACTGGTGATTTCTCAGCTCACGGAAGAATATAAATGTGAGAGCGAGGCTCTTTTCCCAATATGGATGCAATGCCGTGAGTTCATGTCACAATTTAGGTACAATAATTTCCACTGGATACGCAGAACTCTGAACAATGAAGCCAGTGATTTGACATAGATGGCTTCCGGTTACAAGGAAACAGCCGATAGGGTCGATGTGGAGGTTCAGTTCCTAGAACATGGAGACTGGAGAGCCGATATCTTCAATTATTTGAAGAATTCGGCTTGGGGGGCACCCAGAAGGATAAGACTCAAAGCCATGAAGTATGTTCTGATTGGGGATGATATGTTCTACAGGACTTTGGAAGGGCTGCTGCTTAAATGTCTGGGACCTGCAGAGTCGAATCGGCTCTTGCATGAGATTCATGAAGGAGCCTGCGGCACTCATCAATCGGCTCATAAGATGAAGTGGCTGATTAGGCGATCGGGATATTACTGGCCTACCATGCTTGAAGATTGCTTCAAATATTACAAGGGATGTCAGGCATGTCAGAGATTCGGCAAGATTCAGATAGTGCCAGCTTCAGTAATGAATCCTATTATTAAGCCATGGCCGTTCAGGGGTTGGGCCATGGATATGATCGGCCAGATTAATCCGCCGTCTAGCAAGGGCCACCAATGGGTGTTAGCTGTTACAGATTATTTCACGAAATGGGTTGAGGCGGTACCCATGAAGTCGGTGGCATCAAGAGATGTGATTAGTTTCGTCAAAGAGCACATCATTCATAGGTTTGGGATCCCTCAGACCATCACGACCGATGGAGGGTCGGTCTTTATTTCGGAGGAATTTAGAAAGTTTGCCGATGACACGGGGTTCAAGCTGATCAGATCATCTCCATATTATGCCCAGGCTAATGGACAGGCTGAAGCATCCAACCAGAGCCTTATCAAGCTGATCAAGAGAAAGATCGATGAATATCCTAGGCGTTGGCATGAGATATTGTCAGAGGCTTTGTGGGCATATCAAATTTCGTGTCACGGATCCATCAAGACGTCACCATACCATCTGGTCTACTATCAAGACGATGTGTTACCATGGGAGATCACGGCCGGATCAAGGCGTGTTCAGTTTCAGAATGATCTATCGGCTGAAGAGTATGCAGCCTTGATGAATGATAATGTGGAGGATCTTACAGAGCTAAGACTTTGGTCACTTGAGAAGATTAAGGAAAACAAGGCTAAAGTTGCTCGTGCATACAACAAAAAGGTTAGGCCGAAAGAATTCCAGGTTGGAGACCTAGTTTGGGAGGCAGTGTTACCATTGGAAACCAAAGATAGAAAATATGGCAAGTGGTCTCCAACTTGGCACGGGCCGTACAAGGTTAATCAGGTTTTTCCTGGAAATGCCTACATGCTTGAGGAGTTGCATGGTGTCAAGTTTCTTGTGGCTCTCAATGGCCAACACCTCAAGAAATATTTCCCGAGCATGTGGGAGGGTGAATGACAAAAGCCGATGAAATCCATCTGGCTGTATCATGGGAGGCCAACACGTTGAGTTGGCCTGTAAAAAGAAAAATCATGGGAGGCCAACACGTTGAGTTGGCCAGTAAAAAAAATCATGAGAGGCCAACACGTTGAGTTGGCCAGTAAAAAAAATCATGAGAGGCCAACACGTTGAGTTGGCCGGTAAAGAAAAAAAAGATTATATATGAGAAGCGAGACAGCCGATGCGTGACCATCGACTTAAGATGTTTTAAACAGTTACAAGTTTCAGGTTAACAGGCAATACTAAAAGTTTCTTGAGCCTATCTATTGGTTCAGGGATTCTTCTATGGCCTGGATGGCTTCTGTGCGAACGGCGTCTGCTCGTGCTATGATTGCTTCGTCATCTTTGTCATCGCCTGTTACTATCTGCCGACTCAAGGTGCTTATCTCTGTAAACTCTACTTGTATCTGCTCGGTCATTTCTTGGGTTTCTTGCTTGGAGTTTGCAATAGAAGCTTCCTCGGCCTGGATGAGTTTCTTGGTGGTGTGGACCTTTTCTTCGAGTTCTGCCAACACTTTCTTCAGGAGGTCGAGTCGGTTCGTGTTGGCAGACACGTCAGCTTTGATATCTAGAGTTGCCTTCTTCTGGTTGAGGGCCTTGCACTTTTGAGCAATGTCAGCTTTCAGAGAGACTTGAGAACGACGTGCTTCTATTCTTTGTTGTGCTTTATTCACTTCTACCCGGAAGAATGGAAGATTGCTGGCCGGACAAAGCTTGATTTGCAGCGGCTCCGGGAGTTGGGATTCTATTTGCTCGAATATGTCCTTTATTTCGCTAGAATCACCAACTAGAGCAGTCATTGGAGCAAAGAGCAGACGCTTGATATTCTGAAGCTGATTTGTAATTGTAATCGGCTGCTGTTGTGGTTGCACTTCTGCATTCGGTGCATTCAGACCCATTAATGCTGGGTCAAAGGAGAGCAGGTCTGAAATATTGAAGCCCTGCTGATATGATAAAGATTAGTTGGGAGCAAAATGCATTAATGGAGTGATCAGCTGATTTAAATCGGCTCATAAGGTTACCTGTTCTGAACAAGAAGTGATGATCGGTTCAAGTGCGGCCGATCCAGTTGGATTGGAAGTGACAACAGGGGCTTCAATTATATCAGCCTGTTCATCATGCACATCTGTCAGAGCATTGGAAGTTTTAGTTGCTCCAGTGTCAGCTTCATGAATGATGACTTCATGTTGTACTGAGCTACTAGTATTAAGGTTGTCCTCAGCTGCGTCCTGGAAATAGAATTACAATTAACCAGAATACATATATACGCGATAAAGAAGATGTTTTAGAAAGATGAGTTACCTGGTTGGTGTTAGACTCTGATGGACTCGGGAAAGCTTGTGCTGATTTCTTGATGACTCGCCTCGTGATCATCTTCCTTTTCTTAGTTGGGACTCGGGGGGCAACACTTGCAGAAGTTTGTCTTCATTTAGAAGCCGACTGGAGTAAGTCTGGCTGAACAGTCATTATTACTTTCTTCATTGATGGTGATCCCTTGCAAAAGATGACGTCAGGAGCAGTTGGGAGAAAGTGGAATGGTTCCTCGTTACTGGTCACGGGTTCTGGATCATCTTGTTGCTGTAAGCAGGGTGAGCAGGATTAGTCAAGTAAAGGGATAAAGGACTCATAAAGGATAAAGTGCACAGATTCAGTACCTCTTCCTCGGGGATTACATATTCAGGATCAATTTGATGTAGTCGAGGACCTAGAGCTTTTCTGAAAACATGAGTTTTCCACATTCCCCACCATGTACAGAAGTCGATTGATGAGGAAGTGAAGGACAGATCGGCTGGTATTGGAATGTGGAGGTTGTCAAACATGTTGTATCATCTTGAGCTGTTGAGACCATCAGGCAGATCGGCTCTACTCTCCACCAAGTGGTGAATATAGAAGTGGAGAGGGACTTGTCCTAAGCCGAATTGCCAAGCTGCTATGACTGGTTGATAGGTTTCATAACCTGGTTTGATAATTCTATTAGAAGTACTCATGCCAACAGGAAGTAAGTCAGGTCGAATCATCAGGGAGTATAGATGTTGAGTGTTGTTGTCATCGGCAAAACTATCCAGTCTGAAGGCAGTTGGGTTCTCAAAAGCTTCAGATTCAGTGAATGGAAAATAAAGGGGGTTCTCTAGGCCTTTGTAGAAAATTATAAACCAGTTTGTTGCATCTGTTGGATTTAGTCTACTGCCAGGAAGGCTGATTAGGGCTTGGCCATAGCTAGTGCATCTAATTGGCTTGCTGTTTTCGTCGGGTAAGGAGTTCTTGGTTAGGCTTTGAAAGTTTGGGATCTGATGTTGAAAATAAAGTTGTGCCCATAACTGAATGAACCACCAAGGGGCTCCAGTTCTGAGTTTCCTTTGGTTGAGCAAATTGGTTGTCATCAGGTGGAGACATCTGTATGTTTCTCCAAGGAAAAGTTTGCCTAGGCCGGTGCGGTTGCCATGGGGCCAGGTGGTAGGCCAAAGGAAGGTAATTCTTAGTTGGGGCTAAGGAAGGACTACAGAAGATGAAATGTTCTAACCAAATATTTAAAAAGGCTGTGTGTTCCTTTTCAGTCACTGGACCTTTTGTTTTCATGTGCTGGTTTCATGTAAGTTCCCCAGTTTGTGTAGTTTGCCTTGGATAAAAGTTTAAAGGGGACTTCTGCCATTTTGTGGGCAGCAGGATTAGGGGACCCAATGTCTAGGAAAGTGATCATGGTGACATCTAGCAGAGTAGGGATCATGGGACTGTGGCCAAAGAGGAAATAGTTCAGGGCATCAGACCAAAAATAGCCGATGGTTTTCAGAAGGTTCTCATCTTTGTCAGGGCATCGGCTATGTTCAATTCCTGCCACAAGGGCATATAAGTTTTTGCTACTCTGCTGTACCATGTAGTCCAGCTCTCAGGGGGGTTAGGCCAGGCTCTTAAGCAGTCGGCCCAGAGGTTCAAATCAATGTTTTGACTTACGAAAGGGATCCTATTTGCTTCATAAGAGATTAAATCTGTGGGATTTTCATAAGTTCGTGGGCCAAGACAGAAGGATTTGGGATTGGAAGGATGCGGCAGAAAGATGTCTGACACCTGAAGTTCGGAGATTCAGAAATTTACATGTGGTGTCATATTTTAGAGTTTAATTTGTTGGAGGTTCAACAAGTTAAAGAAAGTTAAAAGGGTAGGCTGAATATTACCTTTAGGCCGCAGATTGCCGCATCATTGGTTGCAGAATTCGTTGTCTGAGCTGTAGAGTCCGCCATAGTTCAGATCTGCTGGTTTAGGGTTTGGTTGTTTTGCGGGTTTTGATTCGAATTCTGGATGATTTGCGAGTCTTTGCTCGAATTTATGGAGCGGGATTCTCGAATTACGCTCAGACTTGGAGTGTCTATTACGAGTCAGATTCAGAGTGGAAGTGGTGTTCTGTTCTTATGCGGATTGCTTCTAATTTTGAATTCTGTCGGCTCTTAGGCATTAGTAAAGCCTGATGCGATGCCATCGGCTTTTTGGGTGAGATCCAAACAAACAAGATGAAAGAGATTTCATTAAAGGTTGGATTTTTACAAGCAAGAAGCCGATTTGACAAAGGATGAATCCTTCGGCTTTACAGTCTTACTTCTACTCTACTACCTACACCTACTACTCGTAGGTACCTAGTACCTACGGAGCTTGGGGCTACGGACCGGCGCATCTCCGCCGTCGCTGTCGTCGTCGTCGTCATCATCGCCACTGGCGCCATCGAAGGCGCTGCTGCCGCCGTCAGTTTCGGCGTTGCTACTCCAGCCGCTGCTGCTCTCTTCCTCGCTGTCCTCCTCGGAGGACCCGAGGAACCGGAACGGCTTTCCACCCATCGGCTCGTCGTCGCTGGAGGGGGAGCCGATCTCCTCCTCCGAGGAGGAATCGGCTCCATCCCAGGAGAAGCCGTCGTCGCTGGTACTCTCCGGCTCCTCCTGGAACAGGAGCCGGAGGTCTTCTCCTTCGGTCTCCGACTTGTCGTCTTCCGAGACGATCCCGAAATCGAACTCCTCTGCATTCCAATGCAGAGGAGCGAGTGCCTCGTGTGCTGCCGTCGGATTGTATTCCGGCGTCGGTTCTCGACTCTCTAGAATGGAGTCGAGGGAGGAGGCAGACAGGTCTGAAGAGGAAGGAGAAGAAGGAGGGGAGGAAGAATGGCCGATGGGGTTGGAGCCGGAAGAAGAGGAAATCGCCATGGGTACTGGCTACTGAAGATTGGGGTTTTCTGTGCTACTTGGCTTTGGGAGGAAGATGAGTTTGTCGTGAAGAGAGCCGATTCGGGATGAGATTAAATAGTAAAAAATGGGAGATGGATCGGCAGTTTCACGTTCTACGAAGAGCCAGTTGCAGAGATGTTGCGTCTTCTTTGGTGGTTGTAGTGTGTTTTAATGAGAACTAACGGGAAGATGAAGCGACGGAGTGGTTTTGGAATTATCATTGTCAAAACCAGGGGGCATGTGTTATCGCCATAAATTATGGGCCGCGAGTGAGTTGGGCTTAATGAAGAGATTGAAGAAGGCTTACGAATCGGCTCCTGCGTGAGCATTTGAGCCCTATGGGCCGTGTATCATTAGATTTAGTACAGATTGAGTTAGAGATAGAGTCCGATATGGACACATTAGTTTAGATTGTTTCCCAAGTCTCCGAACTATAAATATGTACCCTATGATATTCATAAAAAGGAGAACGTCATCACGTTTTGCAAACAACAACTCTCGGCGCATCGCCACCCCTAATTCTAGGGTTTCATCCAAGTAAGCGCCATGCTGCCCTGATCGTTTCTTGCGATCAAGCCAGTGTTGTTCTTGCTTTTACCTTGGTATTACTCGTACTGAAGCATTTTTATGGTGAGTAGTACTAGCTATCATGATGTTCGTATCATGGCTTTTAGTAGATTCATTATGCTTTTGTTGCTTACCATCTACGAATATCATGTTGTTTCTGTACAGTCACGTTTCAATCTTATACTAATTCTCGTTGCATAAAATTAGTTGCATGGAGACAACACTTTGCTTCTTTTCTATCTAGTAGATCCAATCTGTTATGATTTGTTCTTATTTTATAAGGATTAGCTCAATATCTGCTAGGTTAGGCGCTGCAAATGGATTGGATGTTCCGGTAATGTAATAAATGCTTTATCTTAGCCTTGATAGGGATTGTTCCGGGAATCGGCTCTTGCTAGTTCTTAGGCCTCTGTTTTTTTGTTATGGTTTAGTTATCTGTTGTGTTCGCTAGGCCTAGTTTCGTGTAGGATGTTCCGATCTAGCGGTGAGGCTTTTACCGTCGTGGATCAGATCAGCTAGATTTAATTGAAGCAAGTTTTTCATAATTATTTGCTTTATTCATCAATATTCGGATAGATGCAGATCCAATCTGACACCGGGACACGATCGGCTCCTTAAAGCCGATGCAAGAGTCGTCCCGGGGAGCCGACCACGGCTCGGACTTACATTTCCACGTGTTTGTGTATGCAGGCAAACCGTTGCAAGCACGTTCGCACCTTCCTGATCGGGTATAGGTCAGGTGGCACGCCTTACATTCTCCGGAATCCTCGGCGTGTGCCGGATTGCGGGTCGTTGTCCGAGGAAGCAGTGCCTGCCAGCGCCCCGGCGACCTCCCGGCTCTTCGTGTTGCCTGTCGCTACTCGCTGGTGGATTTTGACCGACAACACTAGCTCCGCGTGGCAGACTTGAGGCGGTGGGGCCCACTGGGCCGTCGGCCGACCACCCAGTGGGGCCAACCGACCTCTATCTTCTTCTGTTGGACTGATCTCTGAGCCCACTTGTCATTTGTTTTTTTTTCCAACAGATATCACCACCAGTTCTGAACCCGTTGGTGATGGCCCGCCCCTCACCGTCGACCCTAATTCAACACGGACTAAATCCAGTGGTGATGAGGTTTCAGAACTGGCGGTGATTGCCCTTGTTGGAGTAGTGCTACATCATATTCATATATTATCTTATCTCTATTTATACAATTTAATATCCAATCAAGAATTATTCATTAACTTACATATTCATTAATCGTTGTCTTCCCAGTGGAAATATAAATATGACACCTTGGAATACTATCGGGTAAAATGTTATAATGGTATTTGGTTTAGTTGTGAATTTATTCATGAGGTAAGAAATACCAGGAGTCAATAATGGCATCGGTTATTCCTAGAAATATATTTTTAGAGGCCAATGATGGCCGGACACGCAAAAGGGTCTGTAGTCTAGTGATTACAGAGTCTCGGTAGCAATTGAGGTCCTGGGTTCGACTCCCCATGAGAGTGAATGTTTTAAAATTTAATGGCGTTATGCATTCAGTGGTAGGAGATGTTCCCGTCGACAGCGAGGCGCATGTGGTGACTTCGCCAATCTCGAGGATTTATCGGCTCAGTCTTCGAAGATGCTCATAAGAGTAGTATTTGCCTACGTGTATAGGGGTGCGAGTGTGTTTGCGTTGTAAGTATCTTAGTTGTACTGTGTAATCTAAAAAAAATAGCCTGGCACTGCCCATAGAGATACATTTCAGGGTGTGGATAAGGTCCCAAATGCTCTATTTTTAGCGATGGAAAACAAGTATGGACCGTCGACCATCCCTACAAATATCCACCACGTGCTAATGATGGTACCCATGTTAATGATTCTGGCTGCCGATATACATAAAGGATGAGTTCGGGACGAACGCGGAAAAAAGAGTCGATCTAGAGGCTTTTTTTTTTGCGGATGATCTAGAGGCTTCTAACGTGATGGTTACAATATTAATTTCCAGTTCGCGGTGCACCGTGCACATGGTGTTGGACTACTTAACGACACCAGGCATGGCCGCGGAGTGCTACAACTACGGCAGCTCACCCTCGTGCGGGTGTCGAATCGATGGAATGGAAATAATGATTTTTAGTATTTTTTGTAAACAACAATAGAGAACAAAATTAAAGCGTGTAGAAAATAGAGTTTGAGGAGACAAAGAGAACGAAAGAAACAAAGAAGATAATTAAAACTACACAAGGTTGTCTTGTCATTCTTCCATTTCGGGAAGTATTAGTTTTCTTGTTTGCCCGATGGATATCCACACTAAATTCTTCAAAATTGCTTGAATCTTGCAATACGTGATGCGAGACCACCGAGATTGTTACTTTGTATTTACATTAAAAATACCACTAGAAAGTTTGAAATATAGATTACTATAAGCTGTACTCAACAAGTTTGATATAATTTGGTGAAAAAACTTGTCAATGCAGAGAAGATGAAGGAAAAGGAGTGGGCAAGTGCTAGCTACTACTGTTGCTTTTTCTTCGCAATGGCATGGATTGGGCTGGCCATAGATAACACTAATCCATACTTCTCGGTCATGTCTACACCCCTTTCTAGTTCGGGTAGCTCCCATTCAAATTGATGCACAAGTGATCCCAGCATGGCAAGCAGCATTCTGTTGGCCAGCGGCAGTCCAAGGCACATGTGCCTTCCTGAACCGAAGGGGATGAACTCGAAGTTCCTTCCAAAGAACTCGACGTCCTTTTTCAGAAACCTCTCCTGGACGAACTTATGCGGCTCTGTCCAGACATCGGCATTATGATGAATGGCCCACACATTCACCAACACGTTGCTTCCTTCGGGGATAGTGTATCCTTGTACTTGCACTGTGGCCTCCGCCCTGTAGGACACCAGGGGCACGACTGAATGGAGCCGGAGTGTTTCCTTGATGACTGCTCGAAGATAGGGGAGCTTGTCTATGTCTGAATCTTCGACCTGTGCTTTTGAGCCGAGAACCGTCCTGAGTTCTTCTTGTAATGTGTTCATGGTTCGTGGATTCTGCAGTAGTTCTGCCAGAGCCCACTCTATTGCATTGGAGCTTGTGTCGAGGGCAGCGACAAATAAATCCTGGAATTGGTACAAAAAAAAGAAAAAGTCAATGAAACAGCTATTAGTTCAAGTTGTGCTCCTGAATGACCATGAATGTTTGTCATGCATACCGTGCAGAAAGCTCTGATGACATCCCGGTTCATGGTGACGCCGCCGTCGTCATCTTGCTCCGACATGTCAAGCATCGCATCCAACATGTCCTTGCTGCTCGCATCGCCTCGGCCAAACTCATCGCGCGCTCGCATCCGACCCTCGATCTGTCGGTCCAGGAGCTGGTAAATCCGCGCCACCAGTGCCGCCATCCTGCGCCGGACGCCCTGGAGGTCGGCTCCCGCTACCGCCGGAAACAGGTCGGAGACGTTCGGCGTCACCACCAGCGCCACCGCTTCCCGCACGTAGTCGTAAAGCTCCTGCATCGCGGCCTCACCGAGCTTGTTGTCGGAGAAGATGGCGCGCCACAGCAGCCTCACCAGCGCCGTGAACGCGGCGCGGCGAACGCTCACAGGCGCGTCGCCGGACGCCGCCTCCGACACGTTCGTCAGGAGGCCGCCGACCGCGTCGCGTCGCAACGCCAGCTTCTCCTGGAGCGGCCTCGCCGATAACATGTGCGCCGTGCCGAGCCGCCGCAGCGTGCGCCACTTGCGTCCTGGCTGGAGGACGAAGACGGAGTTGGCGCCGTGGCCCCCGCCGCTCCACGCGTCGGCGGGGCTCCGGCCGGAGAGGCTGGCGTTGTGCGTCCGGAGGATCTCGCGCGCGGCGGACGGCGACGACGCGACGATGTAGAGCGACGTGCCGAGGCGGAGCGTCAGAACTCAGAAGCGAGCCGTAACGGTCGGCGAGGCGCGCTAAGGAGCGGTGCGGGAGCTTACCCATGTGGAGGATGTTGCCGATGACTGGTAATGGCCATGGCCCCGGCGGAAGATGCCGACGAGCGTCGGTGATGAGTTGAATGACGTAGGAGGAGAGAAGAGCGAGCACAAGCAAGGCCAATAAGTACGGGAGGAAGAAGGCCATTATTAGAGTGTACTGTCTTAGATAGAGCGCAGAACTTTGGAGATATATATAGGTTTGTCCAGTTTACTCCAAGGCAGACGTACTATTAGAGAGAAGATACAGATTTTAGCGTGTTGGAGCAGCCGAATGATGAGAAGATACCAGATCAGAGGAGCATCCCTATCAGCAAATTTAATATGATATTCCGAAGCAGAGCTTTTGTCTACAAATGTGTGATGCGTATCGTACCAGCACAATGGCTGCGCGCGATATCATGTGGGACACTCAACCATCCAGCACGATGGCTGCGTCACTGTTAGAGAAAGACTGATCAGGGTGAATAGGGCATTAGTACCGGTTACACAACCAGCACTGTGCAGCCGAGGTCTCGGGCATTAACACCGGGTGCACGACCTGATACTAATATGGACCATTTAGCAACGTGTCATGTTTCCACCGGTACTAAAGCGTTACGCGTCCAAAAAAATGAAAAATAATATTTCAAACTTGAGAAATGGCACGCATACGCATAACGTTCCATGTCACATGTCACGGAATTTTCTCAAGCGAAATACATGCTTGTGTGGTGCGAGGATTCAAACCTCGAACCTCTTACCTCGCGCATACCATAACCTACACAGCAGTTATGATTGCGAGGGATACTTTCCTATTGAACTATAACCCGTGGAGGATTTTCAGTACCGGGTAATAACACCAACCAGTACTAATACCTCTAGGCTAGGGATGGTAAAAGGCCATAGAATTTGGCATAGATAATCTAAGGGGTGAACCTTAAAAGGGTCAGACTCTAATCATATATAATTTTGAACTAAAAAATTTAAAGGTCATGTTAGGCTTCCAAAAAACCACTAGGGTCATGGTCATTACCACCCCCAATTATATTAGTACCGCTAGGTAACACCATCCAGTACAACCAACCGGTACTTCAAGGTCTTTATAGGTTTCCATCCATCCTAAAAATACTGGTATGAACTAGACTGTCATACCCGAGGTCACGGGACTGCTTACATGGTTTGGATCTTGCAAGAATGAGGATACGGCTTGTCCTATAACTTAAGCATGTTGTAACGTACTCGGATAGAAGTAGGACTAGTCGGTAGTCAGTATAGAAGGAAATTACCTGGATAGTATCCGGGTAGGACTCCTAAGTTTGTATTAGACTAGTCTAATCCTCCAAAGCACTACATAATTACAGGCAATACAAACCATCAAAGAGGATGCAGCGTATTGCACAACTCGAGGCCCGAACCTGTATACATATTGCGCAACTCGCGGCCCGAACCTGTATAATCCTCGTGTTGCTTGCACCTTCGAGTCTTGATCTTAGGGACACCCTACCTACAAATCAACCACATCGGGGTATTCCTCATTAGGTTTGGTGGTAAAATATCGACAGGTGGTGCGCTAGGTAGGGTTGCTCATCAACGATCTCTTGGAGAACTTGATGAAGACATTCAATTCCGCCATCGTGCTCGAGGAGGGAACGACTTTCATCTTCAGATCTAGGTTTGCATCGCCAGCAGCTCTGGTGGCCTCAACAACCACCTCGCTGACACTAGGGAGTCCGAGGCATCTGCGCCAACAACTTGATTTGACATTGATGGACGCGCCTATGATCTTGGTGAAATTTGACTTTCTGATCTAATCGGGAACCACGAGAATGACTACAGGTCCAACCCAACTTATACTCGTGATTGGTCCGGACTCCTGATTTTGTTCAGACTATGCCACATACCATCGATTATCGGGTGGCACTATAGTTCGAGTGCTATCTGCATTGGGAAAGGACTTGGATGATCTACTCCAACTTGGAGGAGAGAAGGAAGCCACCGCATGCTGGGAGGCCTCCATCTACAACGACTACTCGGCTCGATTTCATCTCGCGCCACAACCGCCCTTGAATACTCATCTCGACTAGAAACTAGTCAGGGATGAAACTCTCAGAGATGAGTTCCCGTGATCAATAACTAATCAGAATCGACTCTGACTAGTCGATTTCATCAACAAATCATCCACAAATCAAGCTAAGTCACCTATGCTTTCTCCAACTTATTCTCCATAAAATTGGCCAATGCGCCGAATACTTATCTGTGTTAGTCTCTCGATGGGAATTACCCTCCAGAGCTACACTTTGCCAACTACTCCAGGGGTATGTTAATCAAAAGCCATGGGCTTGGTACACCAAATTACGAAGGGTATGGTCATGATTTGGTGCACTAAGTTCCAGAAGCTCCGCCACGGGTTTGGTACATTGAATTATGGAGGCTACGACCATGAGTCTGCTGTACTAAGCACTGGAGGCTTACAGCGGCTACACCCTATAGATATACGTGCTACAACACGCACTCCTCTCGCTAATGGTTTGAAGACCCTCACCAACAACTCTATGCGCAACGCGCATTCTTTTTGTCGCAATGCCGACTACTTGTTTATGCATTCGTTGTCTTCTCTTAAAGGTCGCTAATCTACTTGGGTAGCAAATGCCTTAACCCATGAAAATCTTCTGTCACACCTAATGCAATTATGCATACACGGGGCAAAGATCTCATACACACTATTATGAGCAATGGCTAAACTAGGCCTTGGTGCTTAAACATAATAGGTGGACTACTCCAGAGATTAAAATAGCCTAAACAAGAGCTCGACACAGCAAGTTTATTTTTACACCGAATAAATTTTGGCATTTTTTTCATTATGCTACATAAGGTATGCATTGCCGTTTTTCAAACCGAGCTTCGGCAACAACCCTCCAGTCCACTCGGCACATCTCCAATGGTTCCACTAGCTCCAAGGCTCGGGGCTGGGTGCTAATACTACTCGACGTGGCTTCCATGGTTTACCTCGCTCCTAAGCTTGGGGCTGGACACCGCAAAACTTCTCGGCTGATGACTTTTGACATTTCTTAACATCGCTACTAGGTTTGTGTCCTTAGGAATGACGTCAAAAATGGTTGTTGATATTTCTTAATATTCATAGATAAGATCCGCAAGCGCTTAGAGATACAATTGTAGCACTTCACTAGTGAGTATTTAAGGGTATCGTATGTCCACGAGGAATGGGGGTGTAATGGTCTTTTAGCTAGTTTTCCCAGAGAAAAGAAGATAAGATGGCCTTTGGGTAGTGTGTTTTTCCTAAGAGAAGAGATACTTAAGAGAGATAAACCCATCTCTCACTCGCTTGCTTCAGGCACCGCTTACTCCTGGTTTGCCAAGAGTATCCGGTTATTAGCTCTACACCCAACCTGAATATGGGGGACTATAAGAGACGGACAGGACTGTCACCACCTGCCGCCTACCCCGATAGACCGTGGGGAAGAGATGCAAACAAAGGTAACCTCAATCCTAGACACCATCTCTACGCTATCGATTACTGCACTAGCCCCAGCCAGACTCCGTCTCAAGACTCGAGTCCTTAGATTAGAACACCCGTCACGAGGACAGACGATGATCCCGCAAGTGAAAGTTAACAAAAGCTTAACCCTGATAAGAACTCATATCCGCCGAGGTACAAGTAGAGGGAAGCCAACAATTCCGGCACTCCTCCCGAACTTGTCCTCGCACACTCCCTATCCTACTGTACAAAGTAGCTCTAATGTGGATTCACCCCCTCTCCTTCTTCTCTCCAAAATATGTTGTATTGTGAGGGGTGAGGGAGGCCCCCTTTTATAGCTTGAGGAAGTCGGTTCCCTCCAAATTTAATAAGGAAATTTTATCCCCCAGCCTTGAGGAAGAGTAGGGCTACTCCTCGTCGAAATGCAGCTAGATGGGAGACCGTCTAAAGTTGGGCGACCCTAGGGTCAGCCGGCCCAAATGGCACTCCCCAGTCTCCCTTCCTCTAGCTAGCTGACAGGTGGGCTCTAGTCTTATCCCTTGGGTGCTCGTGCCTTGGCGCGCCCTTGTGCTCTGGTTTGTGGGCCCTTCTTGTAAGTGTTATGCAGGGCGTATGATCTTCTGTGCATTTTCCTGTGTTTTGTGTACACTTCTTGGGGTATCTACCCATGGATGCCTGTATAACATGTCTCACCAAAACTTGTGAAAATAATTAGCATTAAATCCTCTATCTCTAGTTTTGGTGGTTTATTCAAGGTTAAGTGATGCAAAACAATGGTGGTTGATTTTGCACTTAAGCACAAAAACAATGAGTTACGTGAAGACTTACTCTCTGTTACCGCAAGGTTAAATAACCTGATTTGAGGGGATTTTTGCAGATTTTTAGGGAAATTTGTTTGTTTAGACATTATTTTAGGAACTTTATCTCAAAATAAGTTTTTTTTTCAAATTTTAAGCCCAAAAGTTTTGCCAGTCTATTAAACCAGGCATTATCTTTTGAGAGATAGCCATGATGCATTTTGACCCTTATTTCCAAAATGGGAATTTAGTGCAAAGGCTGGGGGTGTGTCTATCTGGAAGATAATTTTTTAAATTTATTGGGAGATAGAAAGAAAGTCAAGACTTAAATTGGAACCTGAGTCTAATTCTTGATTCAAACTAAGGCTCGGAGGCTACTCCATGTAAAAGTTAATTTCTCAAGACTTAAAGTCTACTCGGGGGGCAAGAGCACCTTATAGCCTCGCAGCAACCTGGAAAGTACTCGGGGAGATATATTCAAGATGAAGTTCTGAAGAACTCAAAGATGACTCCAGAAGTACTCGAAAGCCTGCACTACTCGGCTACGAAGAGCTCGAGGGTTTGTTAGATGGGACGAACTCAAAGATGACTCCAGAAGTACTCGAAAGCCTGCACTACTCGTCTACGAAAAGCTCGAGGGCTTGTTAGACGGGGCTGCTTACGTGGTAAGGATCTTGCTAGAATAAGGATAGGTCATGTCTTATACCTTAATCTATTGTAACGCACTCGGATACAAATAGTACTAGTCGATTCAGAAGTAAACTACTTAGATAGTGTCCGGGTAGAACTTCTGAGCTCGTATTAGGATAGATTTTCTTGTAACCATGTCCCCCAAGAGTATGTTAGGGTGGGCACGGATAGTGTCCAGGTAGGACTCCCTCTAAATCACGTTACAATCTCAGGCAATACAAAATACCAAATAGGATGAGGGTATTAAACAACTCACGGTCTAACCTATCTAAAACTTGTGTTTTTTTGCGCCTTCTAGTTTTTGATCTTGGTGATACCCTACCTACAAATCAACCACCTTGGGGTATTCCTTGATGTTACCAACAAGTACTAATACCTCCAACCACATTAGTACATGTTGGTAACAGCATCTCATACTACCAACCGGTATTTTGAGATCTCTATAGACTTCTATCGACTCTGAAAATACTGGTATCAACTATACCCCTCGGTCTAGTTCTTACTTCGTACCGGTATTTTTTAGGTGGATGGATAGTGCATATCATGTAGAATACTTAACCAGCACGATGGCTGCCTGTCATAACATGTGGGACAATCAATTGCGCCATTATTCTGAATTCCATATCCCTGCCCTTTAGCCCGTCCATGACGCCTCCGCCAGCAGCATCTTACAATAATCAAACCAGCCAACAAATCAACCTCCTTTTAAATAGTGGAACTTGTGACCGGTGACACGACACGTAGATGGTTGGAGGAAGCAACTCCATCCGTGTCCATTCTTCAGGTGACGCGGAGGCAGGAATTATTTATACAAAACACCTATCCCAAGCATACACGCAAGAGAAGCTTAATTAGGCAGGCGAGTGAAATCGAGTACATGAAATAAATTGATTTATGAACGGAACCGAGAGGAACAATTACCGCATGGCATAAAGGGGAGATCACAAGCCTAAAGGGAGGTCATAAGCACCTAAACCGTAAAATCAATTTTCAGAGGAGACAACAAAAATATATATCTAGTAAAATCGTATCCACACAATTTTCATCTCCGCGGCCGTCGAGGCGCAAGAGACGCTCCTAGCTCCCACGCTCTTTTCTACTTGCGCCAAAGCGCGAGGCAAAGAACGTCGCGCTGGGCCAAGAGCAGCAGTTCGGGCTAGCTGATGCTGCGGCTCGCGAGCCACAGGCAAGTGTCCAGTCCGTGCTGTTGCTTCAGGCGGCTAGCTCCTAGCCGTAGCGCGTTATTGGAGGTCGCAAGCCTGCAGTTCGGGCACCGCCGAGCCTTTGCCAGGCTGGAAGCTCGCCGCCTGTCGAAGCTCGAGCCGTGCTTTCCCCGGATCCCGTCTCACGGATGGGACGCCGGTGTGCCGCTCCGCCTCCCAGTCCCAGGCAGCCCTGTCTCTCCATTACCGCGGCCAAGGAGCCATGCCCATGCGGCGGGCTGCAGATTGTCGCGATGACGACGCTAAGTACGTAAGATCTCCTCACCTCCCTCTGCCAGCCTCGCTGTCAAACTGTCAACTTTCCTGTAGTGCAGCTGCAGCTGCAGCCTACAGCGACGGAAGGTGACCTCACGAGCAGCTCACACCCCTGCAAGTCGACGTGACGGTGTTACGAGCAGCAGCTCCAGCCACGCCTCCTATACCTGCGCCATCCCTCCAAGGTTGCAGTGGCCGTAGCCGACGTTGCGTCCACTGCCTGCAACGTTCTCAACAAAATGCCCAACCTATTCTAACGTATTTTATAGTTCTGTCTGATAATCACAAACATGCTGGCACTGCACTTCATAAATTACAAGCTCCCATAAGTATAGCGACTATAATTTAAGCGTAGCGTATCATTCACCACCATTGGTACTACTAGCATGGGACTCTGGTCCTTCATGAAGATACCTGTCTTCTTCTATTCCTGTTCTGCAAATGACGTCAATAAAAGTTTATTTTTGCAAGCCTGGTGTAAGAGATGGAGTTCTCTACACTAGCTTGTTGATGGGTATATATTAAAAGAAACAACAGTTATTTTAGGAATTCCTTTGGTAACCAGCAGACAAGATATGAGCATGATATGCCTCCTTTGTATGGACATTCATATTATGGTAGCATATTTCCTCTAATCCCACTAACCACTCATCTGTTCCAATGCAAAAGCAGTGTGACCAGTCACGCTGATAATTTCTCCTTGCTTCAATCCTAGAGGTAATAATGTTCCTATTAATTGCATATAGCTCAGTGTTTTCATGTGTAATCATGTTGCAATGAAGCTTTGTTCACCTTGACAGAAAATTGACTTTTAATCATGTTTGGTTTTACTTTTCACTATAGAGGGACAGAGAGTAAAGTCTATACAATTGAAATGTGCTTCCTAGAATGAACCAAGAGAAATTATTGTTGATGATATTGCAATGAAGGTTTGTTCATCTTGACAAAACATCGAATTTAAATCATGCGTGGTTTTACTTTTCAATATAGAAGGACAAATACTAGAGTCTATATATTAAAATGTTCTTCCTGGAAGCAATCAATACAAATTATTGCTATATATAATCACATCTTTTTTACCATGTTATTACCTTGATCAATTTGCTAAGCATGAGCTGAGAAGATGCATAACTAAATCCATTCATCAATGGATATGTTTGCAATGAGAAATTTCTTAATGTCAGTTTTTGCCATTTCTGTTTAGTTACAAATCAAAGAAGCTGTATTCTATAAGGTAGTTCTGGATTTAAATTAACATCTATGCATTTGTATATCACATTAACACATTGTCACATACCCAATAATTATCACAGGTAAAATAGCTAAGAATACTTGGCAGTGATTATCCAACCATACATGAATTGACTTGCTAATACTAGCTCATAACTTCATATTTATACTGTTAAAAATACATTATCAATATATCATTACCTAATGTGATTGATATTTTGGCTTTAAATCAATCTTCAGCTTTATCCTCAAGTACCCGTACATCTTTGCTTCTCAGACCTATTTTTTATCTGGTGTGGTAATATTTAATAAGAGCAAACGTATGCAAGACAACATTTATCAATGATCTAAGTTGCTCTTTGATAATTTATACAGTATAAGAACTAACTTATAAAGCAACTTCTTGAACCGTGCAATTTTATTTGTGTGAGCAGGGATTGTATCTATTAAAAAGTGGTTTGTTAAGTTATATATCCTCCTACAATTGCATTAGCTACTCTCAAATGCATTGGCAACTCCATATCCTCTAGAAGATTGGAACTGAATAACCAGGGCACACACGCCAAAGGTAGCCATTACACTGGCCCAACTCAGGAAGGGAGCGGCAAAGCCGCGCCAGAGTTTCTAGTTTTAAGATACTATTGTTTCCGGTGAGAATGTTTCTATATCAGAGAAATGCCCTACATTTAAATGCGGTTTGAACTGTTGAGTTACATAATTAGAAGGAGCAGATTTTGTTTCTGTGAAACCTAGAAATCAATCATTGATCCAATTTAAGGGATAGACTTAAACAAAAGACTGATTTCATTTGGAATTACTGTCTACTTAAAATTACAAGGCACATTTTATTTCATTAGGCTTTGACTCAAATTGCTAGAATAATATATAATATTATTTTACAAAATTCAATAATACACACTTATAATTATGATTTTTTATCACATAAAGGATATATCTATAGAGTAGTTATTGGTATTGCCCAAACAAAATGAAATAGGATATTAATTTCAAAGAAAGTGAGTAAGCAGTTATCTACCATATAGACTCCATGACGTACACAATTTGACAAGTTGACATCCGGCAGGGTTTGGATATCCTTATCGGGTTTCGTAGATGTGCCAGATTTTCCATCAAACGCAAGCATATTTTCCCACCATGGATAATCAGCTATGTGATAGAAATTAACTATTCCCCACAGGCTGGAACCCGTAGGCACTACTACATAAAACTTTTCTGAGGCGGGCATAATTGATTTACCAAGGCGGTCATGGCAACTACCTCGGACCCAACGTTACAGTAAAGGAGACCTTTTCCGATGCGGTTGTATGCCCGCCTTGGTTAATCGAGTAAAAAAATAAAAAAATCACAACCCATGGACAGGCCCGCCGCCGCACGGATCCATCCTCACCTCCGCCAGATCTGGAGGTGGTGAAGGATGCCGTCACAGAGGAGGGCGTGGGTGGTCGAGGTGCGCCGTCTGCGAGCGGTTGCCACGAGTGGAGGGGAGTTCGACGTGGAGGAGTCGCGGTCGGGGTCGGCGGCCCCCGCGGCGCGCGGCAGGGAGGAGGATCCACAGCGCTCGACTCCGGTGTCGGCCGCAACAGCGGGGGCGGCTGTGGGTCTGCGGGCCAGCTTGCCGGGCCTAGCGGCCTTAGCGTCTCCCCTGGCGAGCTTCACCGAGCGTGGCGTGGAGGACGATGGAGGCATTGGCGGCAAGCGTTGGGATCTCTCCGAGCGCCACCCGCTTCAGCTTGGTAGGGGCCCCGCCGCCGTCGGCGGCGGCCTCAGCCGCACACTTCCTCCTTGTACGCAGGCAGCGGCGGCAGCACGGGCTTCTAGGGTTTGGGGCTCTGGGTCTAGGGGATGAATGGGGAAAAGGAGGAGGAGGACTGGAACGGCGGAGGGGAGGTGAGCGGGAGAGATGGTGGCGCTCGGAAGGATAGGGTTGGAGGACTGAAACCCTAACTTGATGTGGTATATATACACTAAGGGCGATATCAGGCCAAGATGGGCTGTTTAGGCCTGTATTTTCCGAGGCGGACCTTATAGATTGCCCATCTCGGTTAATTGATTAACCGAGGTGTTTGCTTTACAACAACCGCCTCGGTTAATCTATTTTGCGAGACAGTTTTTTTAACCACCTCAATTAATAAAAAATGACTGCCTCAGTTAATGTCAGGCATTGACCGAGGCGGTTGGAATTCCTGCCCGCCTCGGAGGTGTTTAAAAAAAGTCATGGTAAATCATTTTTTTAGAAGTGGGGGTATAGAATTTTCCAAAACCAAGCATTTGTATGTCGAAAAAATAGTGAGAAATATTTTAGACCCGGCCATGAGTCGAATTTGCATTTGTATGTCTCATTTTTCATGTGAAACATCTGTGTGGATTTTAGGATTCGTACTAAGATACTTCATAAGTTAGCATTTTATTTTCTTAATTAGTCCCATCTAAGAACAATGTCATATACTATCTCTTACAGATCGTTAAAATTTGGAACCATCATAGAAGTCCTTATTAGTCTCTGACAGTGCGCGGAATACGCGCCTGCGAGACACAAATTATGTTGCCAGTTCTTATCTTTTCCATACATTTTTCTCATTGTTGTTTATCTTCCTCATATACTGTATTGAATCACGTGGTGTGGCTATTATCTGTACCAGGACATCCAGTGCCTTTTAATGCCTTTTAAGCTAATCTCAGTGGGCGTTTCATCAGCATTACATATAATGCCACATTAGCATTTTTTTTTGACGTGCCAAGAAATTAACGAAGAAAGTGGTGAAATTATCTGTACTAGGACATCTAGTGCCTTTTAGACTAACTTTAGTGGGCGTTTCATTAGCATTAAATATAGTGCCACATCAGCATTTGTTATGATGTGCTAAGAAATTAATGAAGAACGAGGTAAAGTGAGTTTCCTATGATGCAACCCTGCATACACAGTTTCCAAGAAGCTTGTATCTTGTTTGTACCCTAGGAAATAATAAACAATAAAATTGTGCATTGTACATGACTAATACCAAGTATCCTTAGTTTACTAGCTATTCTGAACATTAGGATAATTGGAGTCCAATGAACCATGGGGCCACCAAATACCTAGAAGAAACGAAGCCAACAGAACATAAGTAATGTGCATTGGAACAAGTAGGGGATTCTCAACCAAGGAAAGGATCTCCTCATCCTCCGCACATGGTTATGTTACCGCTCCATACAAAACTAGAGGGTCGATGACTTGCCGACAAGGCACTAAGACTCCAAGAGACTAGCGTTCCAAGATTCCACCTAGCACCATATATAGTACTAAGTGATCGATCATTAGTCTTAAGTGATCGATCAGTTAGTACTATATATGGTGGCTTTGATGTCTGCTTCAAATTCCAGCAGCTTCAAATATCTGAGTAGTGGGATATAATTAGCCTAACAACTCCATAGAGCCGTTGCTTCAGTGGCTATGAAAAGAGCAGTAGTACCGGATGAACCGACAGACTGACAGAGTAGGTATCGGATCATACAGTACACCCTTTTCAACCTGATAGCTGTTGGCCTCTCTCTCTCTACAATCTTCTCTCTCCACAATCTTCTTTTTTTAAGATAAAGGAAACATCTCGGGCCTCTGCAGCCACACACAGTCAAATTTTTACAAAATTCTCAGCACACAAGCTGATAAAATAGAGTGGAGAGTACACAAACAACTTGAAGGAATTAAAAGCAAAGTCTATTATTGCTTCTTCATCCATTCTTGGCAAACATATCCATGCGACGACCTCCAATGCTTTGCTCGCCAAACAGATAGTCTTCCTTGTATCCTCATGCTATAGCAGGACCAAAATCGCAGCTAGTACGCTCTCCTGAAGACAGACCGCATAAATGAGGTAAATAATTTTTCTCAAAAATTAAATCGTTACGTGTACATCATATCGCTCACATAAAAGTTGCATCCCCAACAAAAATCAAACTTATTTCTTGCTTATGCCTGTTAACCAATTTCTAAGCATATGCGTTATTGATTTTGGTGGGGTTAACCCAGTAGCTACATGAACAACTCTCCAAATGGTCTTAGCATGTTGACAATCAAAGAAGAGGTGTTGAATTGTTTCTTTAAGATCACAGAAGCAATATTTTTTACTCCCAGACCAATTTCTCTTAGTTAAGTTGTCCTTGGTTAAAATAACACCCCGTTGAAGGTACTAAAGGAAAATCTTTATTTTTAAAGGAATCTTCAGCTTCCATAAAAATTTATTAATGAAAGGTGTATTCTGATTTAGAAGGTACTGATACATAGACCTTACTGTAAAATTGTCCAGGTAAAAATGTCCCTCCCATCTGAAAGCTGGTAAGTGGATATTTTAGCTATAAGGTTATTCCAGACAGTCATTTTATCTTCAACTAAAGCTCTTCTAAAAGAGATATTCAATGGCACTTGATTCGTAACATTTGCCACTGTAACGTGAGGATAATAGACTATATTATATAGGTTGGAAAATTGTTCTTTAAGTGGTTTAGATCTAACCCAAATATCCTCCCAAAATCTGGTTTGTGAACCATCTTTTATTTTAAATGTTCCGTAGCTCAGAAAATCTTCTCTAGATTTGAACAGGCCTTTCCAGAAATGCGAATCTCCATATTTAATTTTTACTTGAGAAAGACATTTTGAACTTAGATTTTAATAGACCTTTCCACAATCTTCTTTTGCTTGCTTCATTCACTAATCCGATGTTTACTCTGACACTTCATCAAACGCCCGTTGGTTTATCCGGCGCTATCTAAGTGACTGTTTGGTGCTTGCACCGTCGCACCCATCAGTAGTAACGGTTTGGTGCTTGTACCGTCGCACCCATCAGTAGTGCTAGCCTCATGCGCTTATTTGATGCATCTTTGGTGCATCTCATACAACTGCCATTTTTCTTCTTCTTCTCAACATTATATTGATCCAACACTGATATTTCTGATGCTGTCGGATCAATCTCATCTATCATTTGGACACCCTAGAATTATTCTATCTCTAAATGTTTACTATAACTTGCACTTGATATGATTTGGATCACTCATTTTGGGCATACTTGCTATGATTTGAACTTCATCGCATGCAACCAAATTAAAAAGCCTATAAATATGCACTCATAAACATTTTAGTCCCAATAACTATGTTGTTACTCAATCACCAAAATCACAATAATGGTATAATGAGATTATTTTCCTTACACATTTGCCAGCTGCAATCAGCCAAAAAGTCCACAAACAGACGCATCCTTAGGCATGCCACACCCATGTAATGAACATGTCCTCATTAAGCAATAGTTTGTAATTTTGGTGATTGTGTGAAAACATAATCAATGAGACTAAAAATATTTGTGAGCTCATGCTTGTAGGATTTCTAGGTCCTATGGACGGAGTCCCAAACCATAGCCAAGGTATCCAAATCATTGTCAAGGTGTCCAAATCATAGTGAAAGAACAAATGACAACCGAGATGAATTGGACAAGTGTCAGCAAAAAATAGTCGAGCGGTTAAACTGACGCCATGGAAAAACAACAGTGCGGTGCAATGCTGAGTGGACATAGAGATCAAGTGAAGAAATGACAAAAGCATCGGTTAAGCCAACAGTGCATAAGAAGGCGTTGATGCATTGGTAGTTGCATTATATTGTCAAAGCAGCAGCTGAGGTCGAGGGACAAAGTGTTCATGGCCGGTTAAACCAACGGGCATTGGTGCAAGCGTCGGTGCAATGACGTCAGCTGAAGTGGACAGTTGGAGTTCAATGGCCAGCTCAACGGCTAGTATCAGACTGTGTGTGACCGGTTAAATCGACACCAATGACCGGTATAACCGACGCTTTGTGCAGTTTGGCAAAACGGCTAGTAATGGCTATGTGCTGCCCTCAAGCCTATATAAGTGCCTCAGCCCGGGTTATATTTGAAGTTCCTGGAGTCCAGAGAAGTCACCCATACAATAGAGAAGACCTCCAAGCCACTAGAGTGCCATTTGATCACATCCTTGGGCCTTAGCACAAACTTTGAGAGTGTTAGTGCTAGGTTAGCCCTTTATAGAGTGAGAGGTCAAGGTGTTCCTACCTTGTGGATAGGTTCTAGAGTCAACAAAACTTGTATCTCAGTGAGCCAGTCCCTTGGAGTCTTGAAGACTCGTCAAAAGTCGTCAACCCTCCGACTTTGTGTGGAGCGATGACGACGGCTTTGTGCGGGGGACGTAGAGATGCACGTTCTTTCTGGAGAAGCTCCTTAGTGGAAAGTGGAATCACGGTGACCGGGAAATATGGTGTGAGTCTTGGTGGCCTAGGTAGCCTCTGTGGCAAGTCAAAGGGTCCCCACATGAAATTTTGTGGCCGGGAAGGTGCAACTTCTGTGCTTTTACTTTCTTAATGTAGTGTCTTGCTAGAATTGGTTATAGGTTGCAAAACATAATTTGGGGATGAGTTTTCATACTAGTTGAACCATATATACACATCTAGACTAGTATATAATTTGTGCAGCTTTAGTTGGATCCATAGGTTATTAAGGTTTTATGTTTGCCTAATTCATCCCCTCCCTCTCTTAGGCTAACAAAGTTTCCTTTCAAGCCAGCACACTACGGAGATAAATATTGGACGAAGTGGATAGGTGTATGCTGAAAATTAGTAAAATGGAAAAAATCATGCAATGAATATATAGACGCCTTTAATCTAAGAGAATTGGATCAATTCAGATGGGCAAATAAACTTCAAGTTCCAGCATTCAAAAATCTAGATAGGATCTTATCTTGCAGTGAATGGGAGCTAAAGCTTCCGCATACCACATTTCAAGCACTAACTGTACTTGAGAGATCTCTAACCACACTCCGTTGTTCCTGAACATGGGTGAAGCGGCATCAGTTAACAACTAACCAGCTTTCAAATTTGAACTAGGCTAGTTGTTGCATGATGACTTTTTTTATATGGTAAAAGAGATCCGGTAAAGTCTGCAATAGGGCAGTGGCCAGCAAAAAACGGACGCTTGTAGCAATATTTGAGGGGTGGCCAAAAATATTAGTGGTGCATACAAAAAAGGAAAAAATCGCTCTTGAATAAATTGGACGAGTTATATGAAAAGGAACAAACAACATCTTTAGACTGCAAGAGCTAAATCTTAAACATGCCCTAAACAATTGATTAGCCGAGCATTTAAGGGAAGAGGAACTAAAATGGTACTAAAGGGTTAAAGTAAAAAACTTATTGGAGGGAGAGGTGAACACAAAATATTTCCAGTTAGAAAGGATGACAATGGGTTGGTTCGGGTGGAGTCTCCGGGCACCCAAAACCGAAACCCAAACTTAAAACCCGAACCCGCCCTGAATTCCAATCCGGGTCAAAATCAATCCCCCAAACCGTAACACGCGGATACATGAAACCCGAAGGATAATCCGAAACCCAAATTCTTTTTACAAACCAATGTTCCAGCAACCCAGCACAGCAGGTTCTCGCTCGTTGGAGGCTCAGGTTGCGGCCGAGGCCAGCGAGGCCGCCGTGCGGGGCGCCTCTGCGCCTGACTATGTTGCACCTGCGTGCGGGGCACGGGCGGCCTCCGGCCCTCCACCGTGAGGGGGCTGGGTGCGGGGCAGGTGGCGCTTGGCGCCGGCGCGAGCGGGTAGGGCGGGCGGCGCCTGCGCGAGCTGGCGGCGGGGCGGGCTGGCGGGGAGGCGGGTGGTACCTGTGCGGCTATGCGAGTGGCTACCGAGGGTTGTGACGGGGTGAGGGGACTTGGGACTGAAGATTAGGATAGGAATTTCAGGCTTATATACCTAGGGTTGCTAGGTAGGCTTCTAGTGGGCTCAATGTTTCGGGGCCGATGGGTGTCCGCGGGTGACTTTTGGAATCCGCCCCAAACCCGCAGTATTCCGAGTTTCTGAACCCGTAAATCCATGGGCGAAAATCAGAACATTAAACCGAAACCCGCGGACCTGAAATCCGCGGATATCTACGCCGAACCCGCCCCGCTGCTATCCTTACTAGTTAGTGGCAAGTGGAAAGCATAGAAAGACTCGTATTTATCAATTGGAATAGTTGGAAGGTCTTATATGCGGTGATATTGAACTTAAAAAATATATTACCAATATTATAAAAAGTTTTTCGAATTACCGGACAACAACTTTGTGTCTATGGATGAGTCATTCCGTGATGATATTCCTCTAGTTTCAGCTCTAGAAAATGAGCTTCTAGTTGCAACCTTTTTCTAAAAGTGAGATAAAGAGGCTATTTTTCAAATGAAAAATAATAGTGCTCCCGGTTGATGATGGTCCTTAAGTTAAACCTGATCATCAACTCTTGTATAAGACAATGGCACAATAAATACTAAAACAAGAAATAGGAATATTAATTCTAACTATTTCCATAAGTTTAGGTGAATCGTTGATTTCAAAAAGCCATGTCTGCAATCACACATAGAGGGGTAAGAAACACAAGTGAGCAAGGAAGAAAACATACCTCCAACCAATCGTAGCAAGGCACACAGATTCAAGGGCTCACAAACACGAGAAAAATGCCTAAACATACCACCAACCACAATTTACCCACTTGGGGACCCACCTAGCAGTGTCCCTATCGATATTTTTAGCGCCAGCCTAGCTAGGGATATCCTAAGGTAGGAGATTATTTGGTGAGGGATCATCAGATCTGGAACTTGAAGATAAACACGAGGACACAAGACACAGATTTCGACAGGTTCGGGCTGTCCGAGTAGTGTGATACCCAACATCCTATGTGGGATTTTGTATATTGCACCCTGCATTGGGTTTTGTGTTTCTCTAGTTTAGGCTTGAGTTAGTTCTACCGATGTAGGTACCCCTGCCTTCCTTTATATACTCCAGAGAGTGAGATACTAGTTGGTTACAAGGTAGAAGTCCTACTAGAATTACAGGGTAGACTCCTAGTAGGAATCTAGAGGATACTTAGTAGGAGTCCAACTACTTCCTTCCTTGCGACTAGCTTTCTCAATAGCTTTCTCAGGGTACCAAGAGATCTATCTCTGACAGTCCTGGTCGAAAGGTGGCACGAGAGGCAGCACTTAAGGGTCTGCTGACCCCAGGGTCGGCCGACCCTGGATGTAATCCTATTCTGCTCAATTTGATTTTGAAGTACCTCCCATACTTCCTCAAGGTGGTTCATAATGTTTCCAGACTTAATTCCATCCAGAACCGACCTATCCAAGCTATAAAAGGTGGAGAGGAGCCCTCAGAAAACACAACACACCACCAACACCCTCCAACACCTTCTCTTGAAGATGTAATGCTCCACTCCATGGTGAAAGCTCTCCTTAGCCTAGTGCTTACAATAGGGAGGGAGAGAGATAGAGAGGGAGGGAGGGAGAGGGAGTAGTTCAATGGCTTCCTTCTGAGTAAAGTAAGTTAGAATTGGTAAATCCTTCTTTGGTATAGTGCATACATATAAGTGAGATCAGTTCTCTTACCCATGAGTTCGACGCTCCATATTTATACAGAGTGTTGTTGTTTGCTATGGGTCGACGGACGTAGTTCGACTGCAGTAGTAACCAGTAGCATAGCCATAGTGTTTGGGCTTAGGGTTATCCTTCGTTGGCGGTATATCCCACGGACTGTTAGAGGTAGGCTTAGGTGGTGATAGTCCTGTTGGTCTTTTGTAATCCTCCACGTTCCGATATAGCATAGACCCGTTGGCCGGAGTCTCCTGGCAGGCCAGGTGTAAGCCAATGCCCGAAGCTAGTCTTACCCGAGAGATCGACCTTTAACTTATCTAAGTGTCATCCCTACGAATTCTCTCCACCCTTCCCCTAGCTTATGTGGGTGGTTATCCTTGGATACTAGAATCGTAGGTATACATACCCGTTTCCTTGGATTTGATACCTTTGAATACTCTTCTTTGAGGGGAAAGCTGTAATGATATTTGTGCGCTTGCGGATTCACTTTCGTAGTCGTTAAAATACCCAACACCAGTCTATATGGTTTTTCGCTAGAGTTCTATCAAGTCTTCTAGAACATGTTAAAAGGAGACTTAATGGCTCTGTCTGAGGAAATTCATAGGGGTCATTGCCACTTCACTCACTCAACTTTGGAACAATTATCTTACTACCTAAAAGAACAGATGCAAAGCAAATTCAGCACGATAAGCCACTCCTGAAGATAGGCTGGCTACTCGAACCAAATATGGAACTTGCTCTTTAGCATAGGTTGACTTCACTTCGTGGTTGGATAGGTCAGCCTCTAACCCATTTCTCTGGTACAATATATTTTTTTGCAGGTACCATTCCTGCTATTCGCATTGATTGAGTACTTCAGAGTTTTCTTCTTGATGAAAGTGTTAAATACTTAGTAGAAAGTCCTGTGGGTAATCACTAGATGTTCTAGTACAACTAAATCTAGTTTCTGGTGGTCATCTAGTATGGAATCTAAGACAAGCCATTTTTGAATCTGCCTAATATGGTCCGATGATTTCAACTAGGATGAAAGTTCTGTGCATGCAAGAGAATATAGTTGTGATGATGTCACCCACATGCATGCAAATTCTCAAATAAAAAAGCTATAAATATTAAACTAAGCATCCAAAAATAAGACCACACATACCTATATTTTAACAATATTTTAAAAAAATATTTTTGTTACTAAATAATTATTTCGGTTATTGGGAATAAATATTTTAACAACACAAAAAATAATTACTTTTATGAACAAAAAATTAAATATAACGATCAAATAATAATGTACAGGGAACAAAACAATAAAAATTGTGAACATTTGATTGTATAGACTAGATAACAGAAAATAAATATCCCAAACAAATGAATCAATCTGGACGAACAATTTAATATACCAAGCGAACAAATAAATTATACACTTCGAACATAAAAAAATTATGAACACAAAATAAAATATTACTATCTGTAAAAAAATCAATGAATAAATTGAATAATATGGAGTAACAGAATAATATAAAAATCCAACGATCCAGATCCGATCTGATCAAAGCTGCCTGATCCCAATCCAACAGCCCAGATCTGTTTTAACCCGAGTCAACAGATCTTATACCTGTCAGCCCTGGTGGTTTTGCTAAAGAGACCCTCTATTTTTCCATAATCAACCCGCAGTCTATCGCAGTTCAAAAATAATTGCATTCCAGTCCTTTTATTTCTGTTTTAGCCCCTGATCTTTTATAAAATTTCACCCGCCGTCCAGTTTTGATCTTTTTACACTTTAAACCTCCTGTTTTTATACGTAATTATGTTTATACCCTCGGTTTCTCATAGATAGGTCCCTGGTAGTTTAGTTTTCTCGCAGAAAAGTCCCTACACCTTATTTTAACCATATATTTCGTGTTTCTAATCCGTTTTAAGTGATCTTTATGTCCAAACGATCATCTTGACGTGTAGTTTTGTTTTGTACTGTTATTTTGTATTGTTCATACTGTTTGGTGTACTGTTTTCTTATTTTATTCTATTATTTATTTGTATATATTTGATTGATACGCGAAGACGGTTCGGAGTTAGTGGGAACTGAAGATCAAGCTTTTGAAGACTCTGAGCAGCAGTGGGAAGTTGAGAAAGGAAAGTGTCCTTGATCATACTCGTTTACACCTATGACATGCAATTTAATTATCACATTAACTTATTATTTGTCTTGCATTAATTTGATGGGTTTCCTATTAAGGATCATGCCTAGTTTTTTCTATCCATGCCTTGCAACCGGGATTCTTAATTAATTTGCTAGTAGATGATTCTTAGTTTGCTCAAGTGGGTGGTAATAAACAATATTGTTCTATTTACTTTGTTCATGTTCCGTTGCTATGTTTAATTACAAGAATACCTTTGTTTAATCGGAACATGGAGCGACCACCCAGGACAACAGTGCAACCACAAGGCTATATGGCTATGGCTTGACCAATTAATTAGAAACTTTAGTTTGGGGTAATCTTACCGAAAGGGCAAGAGGGGGGACTGAGTTGCTGTATAACCCGGTCCTCTTGGAGAGTGGGCTTAGCTAAGGCACTGTTCCATTAAGGAGGTTTATGCGCGCTAGACACCAAAACCTTAGCGGGTTACTACTCTCTAAAGAATCTTTGTAAAGGTTTCATAGTGAATCACATGTCACTCACCAAAGGAAGTTTTTAAGGGAGTAATTAACCCGGGCATATATGAGAAACACGACTTGTGGGTAAAGATGTACAACCTCTGCAGAGTGTAAAACTAATCGATTAGCCATCTCACGGTCAAGAGCGGCCTGAACCCTCACATGATAATTTGAACTTGAAGATGGATTAAATTGTTTATTCATGTTTACTTATGGGATCATCCTTATATTAATTTTGGGTTGGTATACACTTATACTTGCTAGTAATTAGCTGGTTAATAAAATTTGACTAACTAAAATTGCTAACCGCTCAACCCATCAGCCTCCCACTTATAAAGCCATGCATGTCATATTATTTCTCATTTGCTGAGTACGATATGTGCTCACGCTTGTTTATTTATATTGCATCTACACTGTCCGGATTGCCGCTCAGACTTGGTGATTTTAGAAGAGTTCACTGGAGATTTTGAAGACATCTAGGCGTACGTGTTCCTTCAGTCAGCTGCTTGTGGAGTATCTTGAAGATCCGCTGTTAGTACTTTCGTTTAGAGTTATTCGTTTATGAGACTTTCAGTCATGTAATAATGGTTAATACTCTCTATTTACGCTTTGACACTGTTACGATATTCTACTGAAGTCGTCGCATGTGTGAAACTTGATCTTGGTACACATGTGATTTATGGACTTGGTTTTGCCTTTAAAACCGGGTGTGACAGTTATCTGGTCTCAAAATTAATTTCACAAAAGTGAACTCTTTTATTTGGGAGAAGCTAATCTTAAGGTGACAGAATACATCCAGTTGTCTGGGTGCAAAGAAGGTACTTTGCCTTTCAAATACCTTGGGATCCCAATGCATAGTCAGAGGATATCCAAGAAGGAATGGAACCCAATTGAAGAGAACTTTCAGAAAAAACTAAGTAGCTGGAAGGGTAAACTTTTGTCAGTAGGAAGGAAGCTAGTACTCATTAACTCTGTACTTTCTAGTTTACCAATGTTTATGCTATCTTTCTTTCAGATACCTAAACGTGTCATAAAAAAACTGGACTACTACAGGTCGGTTTTTTTAATAAAGTAATGAGCACAAGAAGAAACATAGGCTAGCCAGGTGGAGTGTCTTGTGCATCCCAAAGAGCATAGGGGGGATGGGGATTACCAATTTGGATATTCAGAATATATCTATCTTTTAAGTAAATGGCTGGTTCAAATCATGAATGAGGATGGAACTTGGCAGCAGGTACTTAGAAGAAAATATCTTAAGAACAAACCTTTATCTCAGGTGATCAAACAACCTAGAGATTCCCATTTTTGGTCTGGTTTAATGGAAGCGAAAGAATTTTTACTGGCTCAAGGGAAATTTGTGGTTAGGAATGGGGAGCAAGTAAGATTCTGGGAGGATTGGTGGTTAGGACGTGAACCTCTGATGAAACAGTTCCCTATACTTTACAACATTGTCAAAAAAAAAGAATCAAACAGCTGCCTCAGTTCTTGAATATTTCCTACAGAAGAGCCTTAGTGGGGGATAAATTGAGAGAATGGAATAGACTTGTTTCCTTGCTGGTTCATGTGAACTTAGAGGAGGAACAAGATATCTTTGTTTGGAAAGCAAACCAAAAATCAATTTTCTCAGTCAAATCAATGTACACAAATCTGGTAAATGAGCATTGTAGGCATGATGATTGTATTGCTTGGAAGTTGAAGGTTCCGCTGAAAATTAAAATTTTCTTGTGGTACCTTAAAAAATGAGTGATTCTCACTAAGGATAACTTGCTCAAAAGAAAGTGGAAAGGAGATGGAAATGCTGCTTCTGCAACTCTGATGAAAACATTCAACATTTGTTTTCTGAATGTCATCTAGCAAAGTTTGTTTGGCGAGCTATGTACTTTACTTTTGGCATTAACCCACCTGACAGTATTGGTCAATGCTGGGGTCTTGGCTTACTGGGTACCCTGCAAAACTTAAAAAAATGTGTGCTAGTAGGATCCTTGGCCATGTGCTGGGCTATTTGGCTATGCCGAAATGATATTGTTTTCCATCGATCCAACTCTAATTCTTATATGTAGGTAATCTTCAGAGGGACAAGTGGGCGAGGTTCTGGTCGCTGCTATCTAAAGAGAAAGCGATGACTAATTTGAGAGAAAACTGTCAGCGGTTAGAAGAAATGGTGATGGACCTCTTCGCAAGAAATGGGTGGAACTTTAGAAGCAGGATAGCTATCTAGAGTTGTTTCAGCTCTATCCTGGCTCAGACCAGCTTTGTTTGTATCGGAGTATTTCTCTTGCTATGCTTGGACAGCCTGCGTGCTGTGTTGGTACCTATAGGCTATAGTCACTCACCTGTGAGTGATTAAGGCCAGAACTTTCCTTAATTAAAAAAATATTGAAGTTGCTATCAATATCCCTCTTCTATCTTTTTTTTACGAGTCCTCTTCTATCTTTCTTCTCCAAACTGACAGTCATCAATGCTCCATGGCTTGATTCATGAGGTCCTGAAACTAGACTCCCGGATCACCAATATTCGGCCCAATCGATTTTTGCTTGCTTGGAGCCTCAGTTTTGATCCTTCCTAGTTGCAAACTGTGGTTGTCCTATGCTCTCGGGCGACTACAGAACTATTGTTATTGTGTTTTTTTCTCCCCTCCCCTTAATGAAATACGCCCTCAGGTGCGTTCTCTATAAAAGAAACTCAGCTCTGATCCCACCATCCCGTGCTTCTATAACTGACTTGCCATTTATCAGGTCGTTTTCAAGTGCTACGTACCGTGTTACTATGGGAGTGTCCTCACAGTGTTGACAATTGGCTGCAAGCTACCTAAACCTTGATGATGGTCACTATTGCATATCCCAATATAACTTGATCGAACTGCAAGTACATGACTCTACATGACCCAGTTTGGAATCATTCAGGGGAGGCTCATCCAGAACACACTACGATTGCACGCAGCATTATGTCTGTTTGTACGTATAAACAACATTTCAAGTGGCTGACTAATATAATGGTGACTTCCCGTCCTGGCCCTGCCACCTCCCCCGCCCCGCCAATCTAGCAGATTCGACACCACCCACCAGATGCCTCTACTGTCCTGTCTGCCTTGCCAGCTCGGTCGCATAGGTCGCTGTCATCCTGTTGCTAACCGCTCGCCAACTATGACCAGACAGGCCTTACACATTTAGCCACGAACCTTGGATGTCGCTTATTATTAGACTGTAGTAGCGTAGTACAAAATATGTTTTGTTAACTTGACCAGCCTCCAGATTATGAAAGATTCCGATACTTCGTATTGGTGGGTAAGTAATGCTTCGTTCTTTCAACTCACATGCTGTTGTCACTTGGTTCTTTGAGCCCAATTTCAATAATTACAGAACACAGGAACAATTTTTGGTTTACCTCAAGTGGTTGGACGACCAAGCTGCTGATGAAGTGAAAAACTCCCCTGCTGAATCGGCCTCATACCTCAAGTGAATGGTGTCTTAACTTGTTTGATACGGACATACGGTAGTATGGACACCGCCATCTACAGATAATACGGGTTGGGACTTCCCTAAATCAATTCCCGCCTTCCGCTGGATCATCTGTCCGACTGTCCGTAGACAGCTTGTTTATTAGTAGTGTGGAGCAGCAGGGAAAATGACCTAAACATAAGAAAAATTCGTGGCTTGATTGGCTCAGCGAGGTAAGGCAAGCCCGGGAAAGTTGTAAACACGGCCCTGTTCGTGCACTGTAGAACAGAGTAAGGAGATAGCTTTGGATAAACGGATGGATTTTGGACTTTCCAGCGATGGATTGGACTTTCCAGCGATGGATTGGATGGGTGCATTTCCTCATATTTGGATACTTTCTGGACTGCTTTCTTCTGGGTTTGGACTTTGATCCATTCCGACCTCTATTCTTGACTATTATTGGGGGCTGTACTAGCACCCTAAAAAGTATGTTTTCGTGACAAATTCCTTTCCATCGAAGTTGGTGTTTAAGTAATCGTGCTTGTCGCTGCGGGTACGTGAGGAATGTTGAGTACTCTATCCTACTTGTGATGAGTAAATTGTCAACCGTGCGGTGTGATCGTGCACTTGGTCTTTGGATTGCAGGTACACGGGCGTCGAGTGTCGACGGGGAGCTGTCGTGGAGGTGATGTGGCCGATGGACCGTGCGGTGGACGACGGTGAAGGGCAGCCGGGACCGGAGCTCGGACCGGGCGGCAGCTGTGGCGTCCACTCCTGGATCGAGGGCGCAAGCGGCGACGGGAGGCGGGTTTCTTGGTTTGCGCAACAAAACCAAGGAGGCGGACGACGGTTGAAGACGCCAAGTTGTGGAGGTCATGGGCGTCGATCTCGGGACTGACGGAGGCGACGGGCGTCGACGGCGTCTAGGGCCTCACTGCGGGCGAGGAGGTGACGGGCGTCGGGCGGCGTCTAGGGCCGTCAAAAGGCCGAGGCGGGAACGGCGTCTAGGGCCACGGCGTGGAGGCGGGAATCTTCCCGCGCGTGAGGTTTTGGCGGTTTTCTCAAAACTGTCCACCTACCCGGGTTTCGCGGACCCTCCAAAACCGCGGACTGGATCTTCATCAAGACGGAGGCATCGTGGAGAAGACTTCGTTCCGAAGAAAGAACCTCGGCCGTCGGATGAGATCGTGTACAGGGGGTGCTGTAGGCCAACCGGTCTGACCGGTCCCTGGCACCGGTCTGACCGGTCTACTCAACCGGTCTGACCGGTCCCGCGGGTATAAATACCCCTTCACTTGTGTTAGGTTAACAGCGGCTTTTGTAATCTGTTCGTGGACTCTTCTGTTTTCCAGGCCACCGCCCCTGTGTCTCCCTCCATCTGTTCCTCTCTTTAGAGTAGCATTTGTCCATGGATTTGTGAGACTTTGTATTGGATTTGATTGGGAAAGGAGGCCCCATCCTTCTTGTGCCCTCTGAGCTTTTGAATCAATCCAATTCTGTCCATCTTGTGCTTTTTGTGATGAATTTTTGTTTCGATTTTGATGCACTTGATTGCAACGTTTCACAGAGTTCTTTGGAGTGATTCCCGTGCTTCTAACTTCGTGCCAAACTCTCTGGAATCACGAGCTCATCAGAATTGAAGTTCTTGAGTGTTTGAGAAAACCCCAATCCCTTTTGATCTCCCCCATAATTCTCAAGATTCATTGATCTTTAGGACGAGATCTCTTGGGGATACGTTCTTGGGGTAGAAACAAAGCAATCCCCCCAAGTTTCATCGATTTTCGTGGTCGTTTGGTTGCGATTCTTCGTTTGAATCCAAGTTTTCGGGGGTTTTCTGGGTGCCACCGGTCAGACCGGTAGGCAAGACCGGTCAGACCGGTCTGCTCGCTTTTGAACTATCGAGACCGGTCAGACCGGTCCTGTGCACCGGTCAGACCGGTCCAGGCAGATCAGTTCTGCAGTTTTTCCAATTCGCTTCCGATTTGCTTCGTGGTTTCGCTCGCTCGTTCAAGGTCTTTTGTGTTGGTTTAGCTTTTTCAATAGCTACTCCAAACTTTGGTCAGAACGCTTGAGGGCTTGTGCGATTTTGGGACATAGGCCGACGATTCGAATTTCGAAGAAATTTTGATCGGCTCCCATTCACCCCCCCCCCTCTGGTCGCCTGCTTCGGTCCCTCAATTGGTATCAGAGCTTGGTTGAGGTTTTCAGTACCTTAACCGGTTCGAAAACCACTCGGCGACCATGGCGAGTCTTGGTAAGATCCCGGTGTTTTCCGGCGAGGACTATGCCTACTGGAAGGTTCGCATGAGAGCCTTCCTGCAGAGCATGGGAGCCGATGTCAGGGAGATTACCACGAACCAGCTTTACGAGGTGCTTGCTTTTCGGGCCACGCCTCTTCAGGTGACCCAGCACGAGGCTAACGCCAAGGCCGTCAATGCCTTGTTCGCTGGCATTTCTCGTGCGGAGTTCTCACGCGTCCAGGGTTTTCAGGAAGCCCACAAAATTTGGACGTGCCTTGAGAACTACCACGAGGGTACACCTCAGGTGAAGGCCAGACTGTTCGAGACTCACCGGCGTGAGTACGAGAACTTCACACAGGAGCCGGGTGAGAGCACTGACTTGATGTTCAGTCGTTTTCAGTCGATTGTGAACAAAGTCAATGCGAACAGATCTGCTGGTGTCCTTGAGTACACAGAGCACGAGAAGGCCCTTAAGTTGCTTTACGCACTTGATCGCTCTGTGTGGGATCTCAAGGTGAACACCATCATTGAGTCTGCTGGCTATGAGACTCTGACGGTGAATGAGCTTTTCAGCAAGCTCAAGGCCACGGAGGTGGATAACCAGACACGAGCCAAGCTCAATGGTGCCCCTCCTTCCAAGAGCGTCGCTCTTGTGACTGGCCTAGGTGGTGGATCGGGCTCTAATGCTAACTCTGCTCTTGGCTTTTCTCTTGCCTCTTTGCCTTCTGTTTCAGATGAGCAGCTGGAGACGCTGGGCGACGACGACTTGTGCCTCCTGATCAGCAAGTTCCAGCGCGTCTACCACAACAGGCAGAGGAAGAAGAACCCCGGGTGCTACAACTGCGGCGATCTGAACCACTTCGTCGCCGATTGTCCCAAGATGTCCGGCGGTGGCCAGAACAACTCCTTCTACTACTACCGCTACCGCGACCGCGACGAGGGAGGCTCCAATAAGAAGTGTCGGCGCCACAAGCACTGCAGTCGTGACCGGGGAGGACGCTTCGACAAGGAGTCGCTCAAGAAGCTCTTCCAGTACAAGGCCAAGAAGCGGGAGAAGGCCTTCCTGGCGCAGCTCAACGACCTCGACAATAGCTCCGACACCGACCGCTCTTCTTCACCGACCTCCGACGACGACGACAAGAAGAAGAAGAAGCGGGACAAGGAAGCCACCGGCTTCATCGGCCTTTGCTTGGCGGCCGGTCGGCGCAAGAGCTTCTGCACCATGGCGGGCGAAGCCGATGGTGCTCGTGCGTCTTCGGGTGGACGTGCTACACCGACGCACTCCGGCTCTTCTCCTGGATCCGAGAGCGATTCAGAGGTAAACTCCACGATCGATCTGCTTGATACAGATGTTAGGGAGTTGTACGCTGCTCTCGACAACCAGAAGAGGATGCTTAAGGAAGCAACTAGAGAGCGTAGAAAGCTTAGGGCTGAGCTGGCTTGTGCTAGGGAGAAATCTAGTGAGGATGAGTGCGCTGGCTGCATATCTCACATGAATGATCTTGTTGCTCTCCGTGCCAAGCATGATGAGAACGTCGCGAACTTCGATGTTGCTAAGACTTCGCTTTCTGACGTGTCTCACGAGCTAGCCAAGGCCAAGCATGAGCTTGACCTTGTCAAGGACGCTCCCATTGTTAGTGATGTGCTTGAATGCGATGAGTGTCCTATCTTCAAGTCTGATCTAGCTTCTTTGCAGTCCAAGTTTGCTACTGTTGTTTGTGAACTAGAGGAGCTTAGATCTAGGCCTGCTTTGCTTGGCGCTTGTAAGCTTTGTCCCACGCTTAGGTCGGAGCTAGATGAGAAGAACGCTTTGATTAAGTCTTTTGGAAAGACTAAGGTCGTAGAGTCTAGCCCACCTATTGACTGCTCTGTTTGGCCTGGTTTGATTGCTGAGTTAGACAGTCTTACGGTAGAGAAAGCCAACTTAGAGAATGAGAATACCTATCATAGGGTGATTCTGAGTTGGGTTTCTAGCAGTGAGCCGCAGTTGGGCATGATGATTAAGCAGTTCAAGCGTGGTGATGGGTTTGGGGTCGGTTACACATACACGAAGTCAGACTTTGACAGGTTGTATGGTAAGATTGGCAAGGCTGCTGGAAACACTGCTAGCACGAGCACACAGCCTTCGCTTGTTGACCCCGCGGATGGTGTGCTTAAAGAACCACCTAAACCACCTCCGCGGAAGCAGGTTTGGGTTCCGAAGCCCAATGAGCTGAGGAATTCCCTCGACACGCTCCCTGCTGCCACAGCCCAGGTTGCCCAGAAGAAGAGGGCTGCTCCTCCCCATCCGCAGGCTAGGCCTCCACCTCCCAAGCGTGAGGTGATGTACCACTGCGAGTTCTGTGACAGGGAAGGTCACCTGGAGGAGTTTTGCTTCAAGAGGAAGTGGGCTGTGAGGAGAGAGCAGGAGAGACGGAACGCGGACATGTACTCTGCTTGGGTGCATGGTCCTTCTCGGCGTGGTGATAGGCGAGATGCTAGGGCACGCCGTGTAGGTGGAGGTCAGGGAGACGGTGGTGGTTACCGTGCTCCAGCGGGTGGTTGCTTTGCCGGTCGTGCTCCTGGTCGTTTTCAGTACGGCTATGGACCACGGGACCGAGGCTTTAGAGGAGGTTTTGAGGCTCCACGCTTTCCTCGTGGTAGTGTTCGTCAGTCACGCGGTAGAAGGGACGGGGGATACGCTTTGTCTGGTTTTGCTAACCCTTCTGTAGAGCAAATAGCTCGACACTGGTTTGCTTCTCACTTTGCTAACCCCAGTGTTGAGACATTTGCTCACCCTTTGTCTCACTACTGATGTGCAGGTCGGAGGCTTGGAGAACAGGTGGATCATGGACTCCGGTTGTTCGCGCCACATGACCGGAAATGACAAATGGTTCTCCAGGCTCACCCCGATGCGCTCAAAGGAATACATTATGTTCAGGGATAATGGAAGAGGAAAGGTACGTGGACTTGGCGCTGTTTGAGTTTCTGATCGCTTTACCCTGAGAGAAGTTCTTTGGTTTCTAATCTTGGCTTTAATTTGCTCTCTGTGTCGCAACTTCTTGATGAGGGGTTTGAGGTTCGCTTTAAGGAGGGCTGTTCACGTGTCCTTGATTCCAGAGGAGATTTGGTTTGCCGGATTACACCTCGCGATCGAGTTTTCTTGGTTGACTTCTCTGGAACTCCTTTTGGCCCTTCTCATTGCTTGATGGCTGGTCCTTATTCTGATTTGTGGAAGTGGCATAGGAGACTTGGACATTTGAGCTTCGATTTGTTGTCGAGACTGAGCTCACTTGGCCTGATCCGAGGATTGCCCAAATTGAAGTTTGAAAATGACCTTGTTTGCCATCCGTGTCGCCATGAGAAGATGATTGCTACTTCACATCCACCTGTTAATCAGGTGATGACCGCTCACCCTGGAGAGTTGCTACACATGGACACAGTTGGTCCTTCTAGGGTGATGTCTGTTGGTGGGAAGTGGTACGTGCTTGTGATTGTGGATGACTTTTCTCGCTATTCTTGGGTCTTTTTCATGAGAACCAAGGATGAGGCTTTCGAGTTTGTTCGAGACTTGATCTTGAGGTTGAAAAACGAGTTACCCCAGGCCATGAGAGCGATCCGCAGTGACAATGGCATAAAATTCAAAAACACTCGTTTTGACACCTTTTGCAGTGATCAAGGGCTCGAACACCAGTATTCTTCTCCCTACACTCCACAGCAGAATGGAGTTGTACAGCGGAAGAATCGGACGCTGGTTGAGATGGCGAGGACGATGCTCGATGAGCATAGGACTCCTCGCAAATACTGGGCTGAGGCGGTTAACATCGCTTGTTACGTGTCCAACCGCATTTTCTTGCGTGCTTTCATGCACAAGACTTCTTATGAGTTGCGGTTTGGACGCCAGCCCCGTGTTGATCATCTCAGAGTTTTCGGTTGCCGGTGCTTTGTGCTGAAAGATGGAAATCTTGATAAGTTTGAGTCTCGCTCGTCTGACGGTGTTTTTCTCGGTTATGCTTCTCACTCTAGAGCGTACCGTGTGCTGATTATTGATACTAACATCGTCAGAGAGACTTATGAAGTCACTTTCGACGAGACTGCACCGTGCAATTCTTCTGTCTTTGAAGTTGCAGGAGATGATGAGTTCGGCACCTCCATCTTTGAAGATGAGGAGGAAGAAGCTGCAGATGGCGATGCTGAGGCTACCACGCGTGCTGTGGACCTAGCTATCTCTGCTACGAGCTCGGACGATGACGACGGCCCCGATCCGACTACGTCTACTTCACGGGGGCTGTTCGAGGAGGTGACTCAGGCTTCACCAGCTGCACCTGAGGAGGCACCAGCTTTGGTTGAGGAGGAGGCGACTTCGACACGGGAAGCACCGCGACACATTCAGCGCCGCCATCCACCTCAACAGATGCTAGGTGATCTCAACGAGCGAGTCACCAGGTCCAAGGTAACAAGTATCGCTGGCTTTGCTCATTCAGCGTTTGTTGCCTCTTTTGAGCCCAAAGATATTGGACACGCTCTTTATGATTCTAATTGGGTCGATGCCATGCATGAGCAACTTGAAAATTTTGAAAGAAACCAAGTTTGGGTCTTAGTCGAGCCTCCACCTGCTTGTAATCCCATCGGAACGAAGTGGGTTTTCAAAAACAAGTAGGGTGAGGATGGTTTGGTTGTTCGGAACAAGGCTCGTCTTGTTGCCCAGGGGTTTTGTCAAAAAGAGGGTATTGATTTTGAGGAAACTTTTGCCTCTGTTACTCGTTTGGAAGCTATTCGAATCTTTCTTGCATTTGCTGCTTCCAAGGATTTTAAGGTTTTCCAAATGGATTTGAAATCTGCCTTCTTGAATGGTTTTATTGAAGAAGAGGTTCATGTGAAGCAACTCTCTGGTTTCGAAAATCCCAAGTTTCCAAACCGTGTTTATAAACTTCAGAAAGCTCTTTACGGTTTGAAATAGGCACCTAGAGCTTGGTATGATAGATTGAAAACCTTTTTTGCGGGCTCAGGGCTTTAAAATGGGATGTGTTGATAAAACTTTGTTCTTCATGGGATCTGGCTCTGATTTTCTTTTAGTTCAGATATACGTGGATGATATTATCTTTGGTGGCTCTTCTCACGCTCTTGTCTCCAAGTATTCTGAGCAGATGTCCAGGGAGTTCGAGATGAGCATGATGGGTGAGCTGCAGTTCTTCCTCGGGCTGCAGATCAAGGAAACTCCTCATGGCACTTTTGTCCATCAAGTCATGTACACTAGAGACTTGCTGCGGAAGTTCGACATGAGTGACTTGTCTCCTCAGCCGACTCCGATCAGCACATCTACGGCGCTTGATGAGGACTTGGACGGCGAGGCGGTGGACCAGAAGGAGTACAGGAGCATGATCGGCTCTCTCCTGTACCTGACGGCGACGCGACCGGACATCCAGTTCGGCGTCGGCCTCTGCGCGCGGATCAGGCTTCGTCGCGCACCTCCCACAGGCAGGTGGTGAAACGCATCTTCAGGTATCTGAAATTCACCCCTGAATTTGGTCTTTGGTATTCTGCGGATTCTTCTCTGGTTTTGGTGGGCTTTTCTGATGCCGATTTTGGTGGGTGTCGGTTAGATCGCAAGTCGACATCCGGCACTTGTCAATTTTTCGGTACATCTTTGGTGTCTTGGTCCTCTCGCAAGCAGGCTAGTGTAGCGCTTTCTTCCACAGAAGCTGAGTATGTTGCCGCTGCTAGCTGTTGCTTCCAGATACTTTGGATGAAACAAACCTTGCAGGATTATGGCTTGAGTTTCGGTAGGGTTCCCATCTTTGTAGACAACATGTCAGCCATTAGCATTGCAAAGAACCCTGTCCTACACTCCAGAACCAAGCACATAGACATCCGATTCCATTTCCTGCGAGACAATCATGAGAGAGGACACATAGACCTGATCCATGTCCCTTCAGAGAGGCAAACCGTAGATATCCTCACCAAACTGCTAGAGCAGGACACCTTTGCTCACTTGCGAGGGGAGCTTGGGGTTTGTTACCCCTTTTGATTGCTGACTTTTCTTTGGTTAGCTTTGTAGATTTTATTTGCTTCTCTTTATTTTCTAGGTTTGGTAGTTGCATTGTGCATATGCATTGTACATATTTGCATTTTGCATTGTCTCACTTGCACTAGCATTCTTGTTTATATTGCTATGATCTTCTAGTGCCTGCTAGTGTGAGTTGATAAACTTGATCATGTATAGCTTGCTCCACTGTGTATATGACATCATCTGAGTTAAGCTATTTTGATTTGAAAATCTGAAAACATGATCACCCTGTCTTGGCTACTAGCATGTTATGGCGTGTTGATATGCTTTGCTATCTTATTCATGCTAGTGTGGCTCTTCGTTCAGCAATTCATATTTGAAATGATATAAATCTGATAAAATTGCTTGAACTGTTCTGGAAATGGATTGAAAAGATCCAGGTGGGATTGCTTGTCGCACTAATCGAGCTTTCGGGACGGCTCACTTTGCACTTGTGAGAACCCGGGTTAGGCTGTGCATGACTGAAATGAGTGCTTTAAGCTTCTAATTGTCTTTGGCATAGGCTTGGCCTCGTTGCTAAGTAAAGCATGACAAGCTTTCAACCCCCTGGCATTAAGAATTGATTGCTATAAATTTAATAGAAAAATGGATGTTGGCAACTTGTTGTGGCTGCTTTGGATCACCTTGTATGAGTATGATTAGTACTGCTTTCTATTCCCTACTTGTTAGTGCTAGATCAGGGGTGATGCTTTTATTTCTCCTAAAACTGAACTTGCCTAGCTCCAGACTGATTTGATATACCCTGTTGAGCTAGATGCAAGTCTTGTTTGTGGATGCACACGTGCTTGTGACTAGATGTTGCTCATATCATTGTATCCCTGAATGCTTTCACTTACACCTCCTGCATTGCATTCATTGCATAGCATCTGTTCAGGGGGAGTTTCAGCTTCAGGGGGAGCTTTAGTTCTTTTTAGGCTTGATGTGTGCATGTGCCAACAAGGGCGAGAATTTTGAGAGAAGTGATCGAACAAGGGGGATACTTGTTTGATTTTTGAAAAACTTGTTGTGCACAGGGCTTCGAGAGTGCATCATTTTAGGAGAGTTGCACTTGTGAGAGGGAAAAGCTTTGCTTGGGGAGTTTCTGCTTTGTTCTTGGCTCCTGGTTTTCCTCGTTTTCCCTCTGGTTCTTGCATGACTACGTCGAGCGTTACCTCTGTCTTTGAGGAGTCATGTTTTGGCTTTTGATCGATTGCGTCGAGCCTTTGCCCTTGTCTTAGGGGATCGATTTTGCTTGAGTAAGTGACGGTTCTTGCCCTTCTGAGCTTTTCGTCACTTGCTTGTGCTCCTTTGTTCTTTTCTGGTTTCACTTCTCTTGGTTAGTTTATGGTGTGTTGACAATGTACTCATTAAGGGGAGATTGAGGAATATTGAGTACTCTATCCTACTTGTGATGAGTGAATTGTCAACCGTGCGGTGTGATCGTGCGCTTGGTCTTTGGATTGCAGGTACACGGGCGTCGAGTGTCGACGGGGAGCTGCCGTGGAGGTGATGTGGCTGATGGACCGTGCGGTGGACGGCGGTGAAGGGCAGCCGGGACCGGAGCTCGGACCGGGCGGCAGCTGTGGCGTCCACTCCTGGATCGAGAGCGCAAGCGGCGACGGGAGGCGGGTTTCTTGGTTTGCGCCACAAAACCAAGGAGGCGGACGGCGGTTGAAGACGCCAAGTCGTGGAGGTCACGGGCGTCGATCTCGGGACTGACGGAGGCGACGGGCGTCGACGGCGTCTAGGGCCTCACTGCGGGCGAGGAGGTGACGGGCGTCGGGCGGCGTCTAGGGCCGTCAGAATGCCGAGGCGGGAACGACGTCTAGGGCCACAGCGTGGAGGCGGGAATCTTCCCGCGTGTGAGGTTTTGGCGGTTTTCTCAAAACCGGCCACCTACCCGGATTTCGCGGACCCTCCAAAACCGCGGACTGGATCTTCATCAAGACGGCGGCATCGTGGAGAAGACTTCAATCCGAAGAAAGAACCTCGGCCGTCGGATGAGATCGTGTACAGGGGGTGCTGCAGGCCAACCGGTCTGACCGGTCCCTGGCACCGGTCTGACCGGTCTAATCAACCGGTCTGACCGGTCCAGCGTACCGGTCTGACCGGTCCCGCGGGTATAAATACCCCTTCACTTGTGTTAGGTTAACAGCGGCTTTTCTAATCTGTTCGTGGACTCTTCTGTTTTCCAGGCCGCCGCCCCTGTGTCTCCTTCCCTCTGTTCCTCTCTTTAGAGTAGAAGTTGTCCATGGATTTGTGAGACTTTGTATTGGATTTTATTGGGAAAGAAGGCCCCATCCTCCTTGTGCCCTCTGGGCTTTTGAATCAATCCAATTCTGTCCATCTTGTGCTTTTTGTGATGAATTTTTGTTTCGATTTTGATGCACTTGATTGCAACGTTTCGTAGAGTTCTTTGGAGTGATTCCCGTGCTTCTAACTTCGTGCCAAACTCTCTGGAATCACGAGCTCATTAGAATTGAAGTTCTTGAGTGTTTGAGAAAACCCCAATCCCTTTTGATCTCCCCTATAATTCTCAAGATTCGTTGATCTTTAGAACGAGATCTCTTGGGGATACGTTCTTGTGGTAGAAACGAAGCAATCCCCCAAGTTTCATCGATTTTTGTGGTCGTTTGGTTGCGATTCTTCGTTTGAATCCAAGTTTTCAGGGGTTTTCTGGGTGCTACCGGTCAGACCGGTAGGGAAGACCGGTCAGACCGGTCTGCTCGCTTTTGAACTGCCGAGACTGGTCAGACCGGTCCTGTGCACCGGTCAGACCGGTCCAGGCAGATCAGTTCTGCAGTTTTTCCAATTCGCTTCCGATTTGCTTCATGGTTTCGCTCGCTCGTTCGAGGCCTTTTGTGTTGGTTTAGCTTTTTAATAGCTACTCCAAACTTTGGTCAGAACGCTTAAGGGCTTGTGCGATTTTGGGACATAGGCCGACGATTCGAATTTCGAAGAAATTTTGATCGGCTCCCATTCACTCCCTATGGTCGCCGACTTCGGTCCCTCAGTACGCTACATGTGAGCCCCTCCTGTATGTGAGCCCCTCCTGTAATCTTGCTGAAGATTTCACTCTCAATTTCATTATTCGAACAGTAGTTATTTTATGTCTGGTGGATGTCCTTCCATTTTAAAATAGATGCATATTCTATAATCTCGCATGTTCAGTCTGTCAAGGTCCTTATCTTAAGCAACGCATTATTGGGGACATCGTGGCCCCAACCCCAATCACTGAAACTTTAAGTCAACTCTGCATCCATTCATCTGAATAGCTTCAGCGAACCCCCCCCCCCCCCCCCCCCCCCCCCCCAAATCCTCCCTATCTTGTGTTGCTGTGAGTTGTGAGTGCATAATGGCTGAGTTCGTGATCGGGCCGCTGATTTCCATGGTCAAGGAGAAGCTGTCCAGCTACCTTCTGGACCAGTACAAGGTGATGGAAGGCATGGAGGAGCAGCGTAAGATTCTGGAGCGAAAGCTGCCAGCCATCCTGGATATCATCCAAGATGCGGAGGTGAAGGGGGCCTACCGGCCTGGAGTAAGAGCTTGGCTCAAAGATCTCAAGACAGTGGCCTATGAGGCAAACGACGTCTTTGACAATTTCAAGTATGAGGCGCTACGGAGAGAAGCCAAGAAGAAGGGGCAGTACAACATGCTCGGCATAGATACTGTAAGCCTCTTACCTGCTCATAATCCCATTCTGTTCCGTCACAGGATGGCCAAGAAGCTTCAGAAGATTGTGCAGACCATCGAGGTCCTGGTCGCAGAGATGAATGCCTTTGGATTCACTCACCTGGAGCCAGCACCACCGTCTGTGCAGTGGCGGAAGACAGATTCAATAATGCTTGACTCTGACAAGGACATTGTTAGCAGATCCAGAGATGAAGAGATGAAGAAGATCGTGAGGATACTGCTTGATGAAGCTAGCAACATGGATCTCATGGTCCTACCTATTGTTGGGATGGGGGGATTGGGCAAGACCACCTTTGTGCAACTCGTTTACAATGAACCTGCAATCAAGAAGCATTTTGAGCTTCGGAGGTGGTGTTGTGTGTCTGATGATTTTGATGTTGGTAACATCGCAAACACAATCTGCAGGAACATAGAGAAGGATCGTGAAAAAGCATTGCAGGATCTCCAGAAAGAAATAAGTGGAAAGAGGTACCTCATTGTGTTGGATGATGTATGGAATCGAGATGCTGATAAGTGGGGTAAACTGAAGACCTGCCTTAAGCAGGGTGGCACAGGCAGTGCAGTACTGACAACAACTCGTGATTCTGAAGTAGCTCGAATAATGACCATGGGTGTAGCTCAAGCCTATAGTCTTGAGACGCTGGGTGAAAAGTATATGAAGGAAATAATCCAGAGTAGAGCATTCAGATTGCAAATGACAAGCAGTGACGAGCTTGATGACATTGTTAATAAGATTGTGCACAGATGTGGTGGTTCTCCTTTGGCAGCCAAAGCCTTTGGCTCTATGTTGAGTACGAGGACTACTATGAACCAATGGAAGGATATACTAGCCAAAAGTAACATTTGTAATGACAGGACTGGAATTTTGCCTGTTCTCAAACTCAGCTATGATGATCTGCCGTCACATATGAAGCAGTGCTTTGCCTTCTGTGCTATATTTCCCAAAGACTACGAGATTGATGTTGAGCATTTGATCCATTTATGGATGGCACTTGACTTCATACCACTAGAGGAAGAAGCACATCCTGAAACAGTAGGAGAAGAAATTTTTAGGCAGCTTACATGGAGATCTTTCTTTCAAGAGGTTAAAGAAAGTCCACCACCAAAGTATAGAAAAACGAATGGCATGCTTTGTAACAAAACCACATGCAAGATACATGATCTCATGCACGACATTGCTCTTTCTGTTATGGGTAAAGATTGTCTCACGGTAACTGACAGAACCAGTTACACGAAGCCTTTACCAGATCCAACTCGTCACTTCTTCTTGTCATGCCATCTTGGAAAACAGTTGGATGATTTTCTGAAGAAACAGCCTCCAACTCTCCAGACACTGTTTTGTACTTATGGTGACTTTTTGTCACATCTATTGGAGTACAATTCCGTACGAGCACTACACCTCCAACAAAATTTAAGGCATCAAGTCAGATCAAGGCACTTACAGTCACAACATCTGAGGTATCTTAATCTCTCAGATAGTGATGTGATCACAGAACTTCCTCAAGAAATTAGCATGCTGTATAATCTACAGACATTGGACGTTTCTTTTTGCCGTCGGCTTCATCAACTACCAAAGCAAATGAAGTACATGACATGTCTCCGACACCTGTATACACATGGATGCAGATCACTCACGCACATGCCCCCAGATATTGGACAGCTGGCATCACTGCAGACCCTAACATATTTTGTGGTGGGGACTAGTTTCAACTGCAGTACTGTTGCAGAATTGCAGAATTTAAATCTTGGTGGACAGTTAGTGTTACACGGCCTACAAAATGTAGCTGAGGCACACGCAAAAGCAGCCAGCCTTGGAAAAAAACAGAAACTCACACACTTATCTCTCAAGTGGAACAGTGATGTCAATGAGGTACAAGATAGTCATATGAAGGTGCTAGACGCTCTCAAACCTCATGGTGGTTTGGAGATGCTAAGGATAGATTCCTATAAAGGCAGTAGTTTACCATCATGGATGATAGATTTCAGTCTGTTGCAGCAGTTGACTGAACTTCACCTGATTGACTGTACCGTGTGTGAAGTATTTCCTGAATTCTGTCATCTGAAAGCCCTTCAAGTTCTTTATTTGGAAAAGCTAGACAAATTGCGGAGCCTATGTAGCGATATGACATCTATGGTATTTCCAGCATTAAAGAAACTCAAGTTACGTGATTTAGAGAGCATGGAGAGATGGGTGTCAGCCGAAGGCAAAGATGAAGTAACCTTTCCAGTACTTGAGAAAATTGGTATTAAGAACTGTCCAAAACTGACTAGTCTACCTGAGGCGCCAAAGCTCAAGGTTATAAATGTGAATGAAGGCAAGGCACAGATATCCTTAGCAATAGTTAAAGCTACATACACGTGTTTATTGTCTAAGCTAAAACTGTCAGTTGAAGATAGAGAAGCAACACTTGAGCTAGATCCAGAGAATCATGAATCACCTTTGACAGAACTGAGCTTAGGTGGATGCAACTTTTTGTTCCTCTCAAGTCCATCCCAGCCAACAATCGGATTTTGGAAATCTTTTGAAAAACTTGTTGATCTGGAAATAAAAAATTGCAGTGGACTCGTCTACTGGCCGGAGGAAGTGTTCCAAAGCTTGGTATCCCTGAAGAACTTGGAGATTAAGTCGTGTGATAAGCTAATAGGGCCCGCACACGTGAATGGTGAACCAAAGCCAACGGCGGAACAGGTCCTGCCACATTTAAAAATTATACGGATCCGTAAGTGTGACAGCTTGGTAGAGCTGTTCAGCCTCCCCCCATCCCTCAGAAGTATTTATGTTTGTGACTGCAATAAACTTGAGCGCATATTTGGGAAGGGGGATCAGTTTGCCACACCGTGCGACGGCCACGCATCATCCACTGTGGTAGAGCAATCGTCAGCGCAAGCAAATCATCCTCCACCGAACCTAGAGTATCTATTTATATCTTCTTGTGGTAACATTGCAGCACTTCCAAACCTGCCGCCGTCCCTCAAGTCGTTATATATTTGGGAGTGTCAGGAGCTCTGTTCTGTGTCAGGGCAGCTGGGTGCACTCGAGCGGTTAGTCATTTATGGCTGCAGTAAGCTGCTGTCACTGGATTCCTTGGGAGACCTGCCATCACTGGAGTCCCTCACAATTGACAGCTGCAAATGCCTTGCATCCTTACCTGGTTGTCATGGAAGCTACTCAGCTCTTCGGGTAGCCATGGTCAAATACTGCCCATCCATAGATATGAAGCCACTTTACAAACTCGACCAACAGCGGCTTGACAGGCTTGAAGTCAGAGACTTATCCCACGCTCATTCAAGCGATCCGTATGACGGTAATCATTCAATTTCATTTTCTTCTTCTCCATCAAATTTTTCTACTTGCCCTTCGTGCTACAAATACACGCATTCACTTGTTCACTTCCATACTTTTTTACATACAAATCGTTTTGGGGGACCGACCTGGTTATTCATTTGTCAATGGTCATCTTGTTTATGTGCTTATATGTTTTTTTGTTACGTTCTAAGTTTATTTACGGACTCGTAGGTAGAACGTACGAGCGAGTTGCCGTACGCCTGCACATCCGTGATTCAGTAGTTGCGACGTGAATAGCAATTCCCCGTTTCTTCAATGCGCTTGACAAGTTTACCCACAGTCAATAACATGCAAGTACTTTCACTGTTTCATTATATGCACGATCCATCTTGGTTCCTGTAATAACCCAATATTGTAAATCTGTGCTGTTATCTGCTTTTATCATGGATGCAGTTAACTTTGCAAAGATAAACTCTTACACCATTTTCCATCTCCAGGGGCTAAACTGAGGGAACCAAAATCCTGGAAATATGCTATCCCTGGGTGTCAAGATTGGGCAATCCGGCGTCACAGGAACCCCTGAATGGAGAGCTGGTTATGGTCCTCCTGATTGCTGAATTTCGGATGCATGCAGCTCCGAGATCTGCCTGCGAGTACTCCGGTGTTGACAGCTTCAAGAGTTTGTTATGTCGCTCGGAGCCTATTGGTTAAATATTTCTGTGTGCCGCTCGCATGACTGACTAGTTTTGCACTCTTGTAATGCACTAGTGTTGTGGCATGAATAATCTTCCGCTGTACTTTGGTTATGACTTGTATTTCACTGAATAAGCTGCATTTGGAGTACCGCAAAAGGAACACGGCGAGTAATGTTTAATTCTCTGAACATGGTGAGTTTATGTATCCTTGGAATTGTCCTGGGGCCTTGAGCCCGGTTCATAGGCATGTTTAATTTGGGCACCTACTCGAGCACAAATGTTTTGTACGTAAGCTGGACTCTAACCTGAGAACCTCTGCTTTTCGTGGATGCTGGCTTCACTGAACACTCTAAATCAAACAGATATACTACTGCTGTAAAGTTCAGTGGCATTATTTGTACATCTTGAATCCATGAAGTCGTAAACTAGGACAACAATTGCGGGTTGTGCTTTCATTTGTACAGATGATCGTGGCATGTGGCTTCCTTTCATGAATTGATCCCAGTTAGTTGGGCGCACAGAGTGGAAAACAGAGTACTGCATTACTGAAGCAAGTTTGGAAAAAGTTCGGAAACGACAAGGAAGCTGGCGTGCAAGACCATGCCAAAAGCAGGCCGATGACGTCCTCGGCCTCCCACTCGTCAGCGTCCACAATGAAGGACCGGACAGACGACCAGAGGGACAGGTGAATGAGAGCCTTTACCAAAGTGACACAAGTCAACACGTCAGTAGCTCACCTTAGGAACGGTTAGGAAAAAATCGACATAAAACGGAAGCGATCGAAAAGTAAAGCTCAAAACAAAACGGAAGCCAACACAGAAAAGCTAATCACTGACCATTGGTTAAAAGATCAACCTCTGCAAAACTGATCCAATTTAGTCACTCAGTAAGAAGTTAATTAGCATGCAAGCATAAACAGTGATTATATAAAGAACCAAAATACCTGAGCTAGCATACGTCACAAGAGCAAAATCTATAAGGAATTATTCCAATGAGCACATTACTGTAGCATACCAACACATTCTTGAAACAGTGGTCAAAGCAATTAAAGAGCTAACACAAATCAATATCCGATATAGGGTATAAGAGTTCAAGCTAAAAGATTAATCCAAAATCTAATTGCTGCGGAAAACAATTATAGAGATAAGAAAAGCACAAGCAACAAAGCACATTGATTAAATAAATCAAGCAAAGGCTACGCAAGATTAATCAAGCACAAGAACTTGGTGAATGAAAACCTTGTTCAGCACTTCATCGAACACTTAGTGGGCATCAATGTTCCAAGCTGCAAACCAGTGGATCGCATTTGGGTCAACCGGTGACTGACCCAGCCTACCCATAAGCAAATATTTTGGGTTTTGGGTTAAACCGACCCATTGCAATATTTACACTAGTGACCCAATGGGTTAACCCAAAATGAATGCAGTAAAGTACCATACACTGTGCACTGCTAGCCATCTGCGGCTGCCAATACATTCAAAATTATGATGACAGAGACATCATCTTGCAAGCAATAGATCCGTCCTGCACCAGCACCAAATCACACACCTACGCTCTAGATCTGAGCGTACATGTTTTTTCTGTCATGCAACTGAAGCAACATTCATGGGACTTCAACAAGCTGCACACAAGCAGTTGCTACAAGCTTTCACTTTTGGTGAAAAAAAAAGTTCAGCGCTTACAATAGTATAACATATAAATATTAATCCATCTGCTCAAACAATGAGCTAAATTATAGCATGTCTTGATAGGCTGGACCTTGACTTGATCCAGCATGAATGGACCTTGACTTTATCCTGCCATAGCTGAATGTTGGAGGGGAAGGGGAACTCTGCTCCTGCTGAATGATGGAGGGACCAGCACCCTGCACTTATGCAAATGTCATGGAAAGAAATGTAAGTGAATATACATAAGATTGTATAGCTTTACAAAATGGCAAGAAAAAAAAGGATGCATATAAGATGAGAAACAAATACAGTAACAGAGCTAATATTGTGACAGCAAGCAAGGCAGGTAGCTGTTATGCAAAGCTAGCTATTAAGCCCATGTAAAAAGTAGACAGTGATTCTTACCTTTGCATGTAAAGCTGGTTGTCATGCCTCTGAAGAAAGGTCTAAATGATCCTCAATATGTTCCACTACATGATCACTTCCTAGGTTGGTAGGTATTGAAATTTTATAAACCTGAAACTGCAAGTATCAGTAACAGAAGAAAATAGAATCATGCTAATGAGCACTTAAATAGATAACTTGAGCACAGTATTACTAACAGGTTGTGTCACCACTTCAAGTACTAGCTTCTCTGGTGATGGGGCCGCTGCTTACATCCAGTCCTAAAGACAAATCAAGGCTTCAACTGTATCCATGCTTAGTCTGCTCCGGAAATCACTGACCACTCTCTCCCCAGTACTAAATGCTGACTCCGATGGTACAGTAGACGCTGGCACTGACAGGACATCACAAGCCATGCGAGCAAGAACTGGATATGTTGTCGATTTTTATTTCTACCATCCCAAAATATCAAAATCTTCAGTTCTCGGAACGGTATTTTCAGCTAGATACGCATTGAGCTCACTTGAAGACTGAGTTCTTAGTTGAGCCCGCTGGTGTTGGTCCCAATCATCAAAAGAATCATCCTTCTGAATATTTTCTTGAGCACAATGTGTTTGAGGTTCTAATTCAGCTCTATTTGTTTGAAAATATTCACTAAAAAGCTTCCTAAGTGTCCTCATAATTCTACCCAACTTTGGAACTGCATCTTCTCCAAAAAATTGATTCAACCAGAAGTCCACAAAAGAATATTTGAATCTGGGATCAAGAATAACAGGAACAGAGAAGGATAGGTATGTAATCCTCCAATACTGCATAAACTTTTTCTGCATCTCTTTAACCATAGCTACAATGTATTGATCTGAATTAGATATCTCCTTATCCATTGCTAACTTGATCTTCCAAAGCTGATGGAAATATAAGTTTGCTGTAGGATAAGAGGATCCAGACGGCACATTGGTGGCATCATAAAATGTCTTCAAGAATTCGCGAACAGCTTTAGACCTTATCCATTCAGCCAATGTTGGTGCAGTAGTGAAACTTTTGTCTTGGTTTCCCAATTCATCAAAACTGTCTTAAATGGACATGCAGATTGAAGCATGAGATATGTAGAGTTCCAACTTGTAGAGATATCAAGGGTGGGCTGTTTCTCAAGTGATATTCCCATTTGGACAGCTATTTCCTCAAATTTTTCTCTACGAGATTGTGAACTCTTGATGTACTTCACACTCTCTCTAATATTGCTCACTATACCACTGATTTTTCTTAATCCATATTGAACTGCCAGGTTAATGACATGTGCACCACAGTGAACATGAAAAAGATTCCCTTCACATGGTAGCATTTTCTTCAACAGCAAATTCGCTTTCAACAAGTCCATCATTGAATTGTTAACCTTGGCATTGTCTAAAGTTATGCTAAAAAGCTTATCCTCAATGTTCCAGTCCTGAATACCCTTTAGTATAGCAATAAACATAGACTGTGCATTGTGTGGTGACTCCATCATTACGAATTTGATAATTCGTTTGTTCATCTTCCACTCACTTGAGATCCAATGACAAGTGACACATAAATACCCTAGAGTTTGATTGGAAGTCCATATCAGCAGTTAATGACACTTTTGAATTGGAATTTTTGAACAGCTCCCTTAATTCAAACTTTGCATCTTCAAAGGATTTCATGCAATCCAATTTAATAGTTGTCCTTGATACCATTTTGAATAAGGGGTTCAAAGTAGAAACAAATTTTCTAAAACCATCATACTCAACTACAGTGAATGGTAGTTCATGTAGCACAATCATACGAACAAGTGCTTTACGTGCTAAATCTGGATCATAAACCCAATTTTCCAGGAGATCAATATCAGTATTAGTAGCCCTAGCACGCAATTTATCTACCAAATTAGTGACTTTGGACCTCGATTTGCATCGTTCCAAATGCTTTTTCAGATGACTAGTTCCTATACTTTGTTTGCCACTAAGATAATCATGACAATGCTTACATCTTGCATGTAGGATCCCACCATTTTCAGTAATTGGATCAAATTCCTTCCAATAAACATATCTCAGTTGCCTAGATGTATCTTTGGTTCTTGAGCCTACATAATAGAAAGAAATAATGGTGCTATTAGGGTACATATTCCTAGAACAAGGTGGGAGAACTACATAATAGAAAGAAACTGTAATCTGACCACGTCGACTCAGAGGTGTCGAGCTTCTTGGAGACCTTTGAGTTGTTGGTGTAGACAATTGCTTGTGATTGATAATCCTGATAGTAGGAGAACCAACTGCATACCTTGCTCGCTTGGCCCGGTTAGTTCTTGCCAAATCAGATGTGGAAACTCTAGTCCGCTTGTCTCTTTGAGAAATTCTGCGCAACGGCATAATGACCTCCACCACTGGAGTCCTTGCTGTCGGAAAACCACTAGAGAGGTAATCCTCATTTTCTATAGGGGTAGCCACAGGAGATCTCTTCATGTGCTCAGCCTAAAAGTAATAAAATATCAGCAGTTAACGCAAGCACCGAGTAATATAAACATGGCATAATGGAAAAGAGCTCCAAGTTAACTGCAAAAGTTAAATATAAACATGACATAATGGAAAAGAGCACCGAGTAATTTAAATATTTCATCAACCTGTGCTCTGCAATTCTGGTGCTAGATAAAGAAACATCAGAGAATCACTAAACAATGGCTCCCACATATATAAAGCCTCTTTCTTTGGAATAATTTCAACATTGAATAATTTCACTAAAAACCACCTGTTTCTGGGTGTCCTAAGCACCAGAGTTCTATAACAAAAGCAGGACTCAATTGTACTTGGAACATAGTACTAGACAATTGTTAATTTTAGCAAAGCATGCTTATGAAAGGAGAAACACAATATTGTGGTACATGAGAGGAAGACAGAAGGAGGCTATCATCACCTGCGGACGACGACGATGTTGGTGGAGGTGGCTGTCACCGTCCTCCACTGTCGCAGCCGCCGCCGCCGAGCTCGAGGGCATGGGCGTAGGAGTAGGTGCGGCCATCGCGGTCCAGGATGGCAACGAGGGGTCAGACATGGCCGACATGCTGGTCTTCCTCTGCGCTGCCACCAACCTGGCATCCCCGGCCGCCGCGCTCCGTTCCTCTGGCTTGCTCATGGCCGCAGGGCTGCGGCCGGCCGCCGCATCCGGATCCGCCTCTCCGTTAGGAGGGGCGGCGCGGGGACGAGGGGCGGTGCCGGGAAGGGCAGCGTCGGGAGGGACGGCGTTAGGGACGACGAGCGACGTCGGGGACGAGGAGCCGCGTTGAGATGAGGTGGGCGGCGTCGAGATGAGGGGCCCGGCGCGGCGTCGAGGGTCGAGGGGCGGCGCGGCATCGTGGTCGAGGGGCGGCGCAGCGTCGAGACGAGGGCGGCGCGACGCGATGGGGGGAGGGGCGTCGGATTGGGGAGGTGAAGGCGACGATGAGATTGGGTTGAGTATAGTTTTTTTAGCACAGTACAACACAGATCTACACTCACCCCTATGAATACACGTAGGCAAACTCTACATCTATGAACACCTTCGAAGAATTGGACCGACATATTTTGAGATTCCCTAAGTCACCATCGGCGCCTCGTTGTCGACGGGAACGTCGCTTACCACTTAACACATCATGCCGGAAAATCCTGAAATAAATCCAGAAAAGTGCGAGCACCCGTGCCAAATCGAGGACCTGAGTGGGTAGGTTCCATCACAAGGGACCTAACCAACTGATCTATGATATGATAAGTTCGCTGGGTTGAGTATAAGTATAGTTTTTTTTTTTTTGAGAAAGAGTATAAGTATAATTGACCCAGCCTTCTTCGCACCTATTGACACTGAAATTTAATGGGCGGCCCAATGAGTAATTATACTAATTTTTTAATATTAGATACTAAGTCTTCGGTTCGACCCAATAAAATCTGCATTCTGACTATCATGAATTTCCCGCACACGCACACTCTTGACGAGGACCTGCAAAACATCCACGAACACCCACAAATGCAACAGAAGGGCCAGCTGAAAATTTCTCCGAACACCTTGTGCACGCTATTGCCGCTCGCCTGACTGGCCGCCTGCACGCGCACTGCCGTGGTGCTGCCCCGTTCCTGCCGCCGCTGGGCAGAGCTGCTAGGCCGTAGCTGCCAGGGCCCGCACGCTGCAGGTGCTGCGCGCGTTGCCGCAGCTGGGCCCTGTGCCTACGAGCACCAGCCCTGTTGTGCTCCGATCTCCACCTAGGCCCTGCTGGCCTGCTGGGCGGCCTGCCCCTGCTGCTGGAGCTCCTGCGCCTGGGTGTGCCTAGTGCTGGTCTGCTAGACTGCCGCCGCCGCTGCGGCGCGTGTTGCCTGCCTCCTGTGTGCGCCCGCCACCTGGAGCAAGAGCTCGACGCCCCCCTCGCAGGGCCACGCACGCAGCACCTCCCTCTGCTCTGTTACTTCCTTGCGCAAGAACAAAAGAGACGAGCAAAACAAAATCCCAGCACGAAATTAAGATCAACGACACATGATTCAAAACAAATCAAAAGCTCAGAAGGCACAAAGAGAAAAGAGTCTCCTTTTTCATAAATCTGAGATACAAGAACTCAAAAATCCATCTCAATCCCTAACCCTAGGTGGAGAAGGAGAGGGTAGAAAAGAGAGGAATAGAGAGGGAGAAGGAGAGGGGCGACCGTGACCTGTTTGGCCGACCAAGTTGGATGGCTGTCTATCCCCTCTTCTTATCTCCAAGTCTCCTCCAGAAGACAGAAATACACATACGCTATTATTTACAATAACCACCCACGTAGAGGAAACTCGTCCAACCTTTTGTAGAGACACCAGACGAACATGTCGCCTTCACGACTTCACTTAGTCTCGATGCAAGCTTCGCGATGGCGCCATGTGCCCTCCGCCCAGACCTTGACCGTGTCATGTCCGCTCCCAGTTTTGAGGCCCAAACCGGTCAAACCCATCTCCCCCGATTTTGAGGCCAAACCAGTCAAACCATCTCGCGCACTGCCGCATGACGTGACTGACTCACCGGTTTTGAGGTCAAATTGGTCAAACTACCGATGTCGACCCGTGTCCGACCTCCCGCCGAGCCTTGACGCCTTTGAGTCGTTCATGTGCGCTCGTCGCATGGTCGCCTACTTGACTCGCCATCGTCCTCGCTGACTTGGCCGACGTCGTCTTCATCACCATATACCCTTGCTCTTCCATGCACCATGTGGACCGCCCATGGCTCCGAACGACCTCTTCGAGTCCCCCGGTCCAGGCCTACTCCCATTCACCCTTCACCGTCTTGATCCTTCGGCATGAACCTTTCGCTTCTTCAAGCCTACTCGCGTCCATCCTTCACAACGGTTCTTCAGCATGAATCTTTCGCCTGACCTTCACCATGCGTCGTCGACCGTCATGCCGCATCCTACACCTGCACATCACGAGCTAAGAGATACATCAAATCCATATCAATCACTCATCATCCAAGAGTGACCACTATTGGTCCTCAATCTCCCCCTTGATGAGTGCATTGACAACATCCAGCACAATCCATCTTGAGAATAAGATTAAAAGAAGAATGAAAACATGGCTCATCCAAGAGATCCAAAAGCCAAGAGAAAAGGCAAGCACAAATAAATGAAAAGTCTCAGTTCCTAAAGACAAAGTCTCAATCCCAACGATGCGACCGTTTCTTGTTCTTCATCAGAATCAGGATTAGCAGAATATTCAACAAAGCTTACTTTCTTTTGAAAAGGCTTCTTTGATTCGTATGATCGAGTCTCTCCTGTCATCCAGGTCGCAATCTGGCTGATGCTTTCAAACTCCTGCAATGCATATTTCTCCTTGATGTGCGGTAAGAGTCCGTTGAAGGCTGCATCGGCCAACTGTTGGTCTGACAGTATCAAACTGTAACATCTGTTCTTGACATCTCTGAGCCTTTGTATGAAGGCAGCCACTGATTCATTGTTTCTCTGCCTCAAGCTGGTCAGATCTATCAATTTTAACTCAGTAATTCCAGAGAAGAAAAACTGATGGAATTGCTTCTCCAAATCGGCCCAAATAATATGGAATTTGCTGGCAGTGTAGTAAACCATGCAAAGGCCGATCCAGACAAAGACAAAGAGAACAATCGGACTCTGAGTGGGTCCTGATTGGCTGCTTCTCCACACTGCAGGATGAATCTGTTGATGTGCTCTACTGTAGTAACATCCCCTTGCCCTGAAAACTTGGTGAAGTCTGAAAACTTGTACTTGCGTGGGAGAGGGATCTGATCATAAGCCGGAGGGTAGGGAGTTCTGTACATGACAGACTGTTGTTTTGGCCTCAATCCAAATTGCTCTCTCATCATTTCAGCTATCTTCGTAGCCCAATCAATCTGCTGATCAACTATCAGTGTTTGCTAAGGAGAGACCGAGACAGTTGGTCTTGCAGCTGCTACAGGTTGTGGCATCGTGGGGGTCATCGGCTGGCCTACCGATGCCATCTGCTGCGTCTGCTTAGTCATCTGATTGGGTGACTGTTGAGCCATCTGGTTAGTTGGCTGTTGGTACATTGTCAATGCAGAAGTAGCCGCCGGCTGTGGAGCCGATGGACTGGCTGACTGCTCAGCTGAAGGATCCATGTATGGTACATTGACATGTCGCAATACTCCCGTCATCTGATCATGGAACACCCAATTGACTCCACCCTGATGAGGAGATCTCGAAATCAGAATTTTTGTAGGAGTCTTGTGCTGAAGAAGCATTGCAAGGTGCTGTTGTGGGGTCATCGGTGGTGGCGCCGATGCGTTGAACTGCGCAGCCATTTGCGGGTTCCATGCATTGTGAGTAGTCGACTGTGTTACCGATGCATTATGTTGTGGAGTCATCGGCTGAGTAGCCGATGCATTAAACTGTGCCGCGGATGATGTAGTAAAGAATTCAGGCGGCATGCCAAGTCCAGTAGCTGGATCCCATCCCTTTGGGAATCCAGATGCAGATCCTCCTTGTACGGTCGTAGGAACAGGTGACGGAGCAGAGTAGATAGGATTTTGCTGATCTGATGATGTCACGACAGTGGTTTGCGTTGACGCCTGACTGTTGTTTACTTCTGTCGGCTATGTGGAGCCGACAGAGCTGCTGCTACAGCCGATTCTATGGGAGCAAAGTTCATCTGGTTTGGCTGTATATAGATTGGTCCCACGCAACCTGGGAACGTTCCTTCTGCAAAGGTCTTGACCACTGCATTGTGTACTGTATTACCCATGACCGGAGCACTTTTGATGAAAGCTTACCCCACGGCTTGATAGACCATGTCTGTCAACTTGTTATCGCGTTGTGCCTCTATCAATGGCTGGAGAGTAGGAAAGTCAAACTTATTGATCACGTCACCAGATCTGGTGGCGTTGTATGATTTGAGACATTCACGCTTGTATTTCTCCACAGCCTCAAATAATTCTTTTTGCTGGTCTTCTTTGAACTTGCTCTCATCAACAGGGACGTAGTTTTCCTCGCTGACACTAGCTGTGTCTACGGGTTTTGTCATGTTGAAGCTTCCGGTCCCACCGAGCGTGCCAAAAGATGTGTTGACGCAAAAATCAACACACTGGAATCCGAGGGCAAGTGTTCGCCAAGCTTCGAAAAGTCAACCAAGCGTGCCAGTCAATTTGATCTGCAATTGACAAGGGGTAAACAAAAGTTAAATCTGAGAGCGTATCGGCAGGAATTCCGAATAACTCTCATGCAGGCGTATCGCCAAGCTCTTCCGATAATGAAAATGATAAAAGAATATTAAATGCGAACGCAAGACAGTAGATCGTATCGGCAGATTCAGCCGACACAAAAACGATAAAATCAGCTTAAAGGAGCCGATTGTACGTATGTAACAAGGTCAAAGCTACGAATGTGCAACTCAGACAATATTACTCGATATTGCTTGAAACAAATCTAAATCAGCCTTTTATGATAATGTAATAATATCACAAAGTCTATGGCCAATTTAACGTGTTTCAAAGCAGATAGATATGATAATAGCCAAAAGTACAGGAAAAACCTATAAATCTAGCTGATATCAATAAATTGTGAATAAATCTAGATGAGAAAACAGCGATGCGCCCGAGATCAAAGCCTAGATGAATTCGAGAACTTTTGAATAGATCTGAACGAAACCACAGCAATACGCCTAGAAGCTAAAGCTTAGATATACTCAGAAAAATGAAGACTCACCAGCAAATCAAGTTGCTCGAATGTGAGATGTTCTTGATGAACTTGAAAGAACTTGTGACAATCCAGGTTTTAGGGGTAAAAAAAATATAAATTTTTTTGTGTTGATTTAAAAATTAAAAACCATGATTTCTATAGCAAGGGTATTTTTGTTATTTTAGAAAAGTGCAAAGTCCTTTTTACAAAATAGTTTTTGCAAAAGTCAAAATTTCAAATTTTATGAGGGGTTAAAATGCATATTTTGTTTTTCACTTTTACCCTCATAAAACGATGTATTTATACTTAGGGCTACCCTTGTAATTTTAAAAATAAAGTTATGTCTATTTACAAATGAAAGTTTTGACGGATTTGAAAAATATTTCAAAATCCTTTGATTTAGTGAAAATTTGCCCAACAGGAAAGTTGTAGATCTTGAAAAGTTACACAACTTTTATGTTGAACACTTTTTCATTTGAGCCATAGATCAACCGGAAATTTTGTTTTTCAGTTAACCCCCTAAATTTTTGGAAAATCACCGAACCAGCCTTCTTCTTCCTCCTCTCTACTTCTCTCTCTGTAGAATAGGGGCGCCACTCCTCTCGCCGTTGTTTGGGCCGTCGCCGGCTTTCTCCGCCCCAAGTCGCCCGCGCCGCCTCGGAGCACCGCCTTTGGAGCCCCACGCGTCGCCAGCACGACCCTGCCGCCACCCCAAGCCACCTCTGCCAGCATCCTGTGCGTGCGCCACGCTGCCCCCCCCTCGCGCCAGCTCGTCGGCCGCCTCTGGAGAACCAGACAGCCGCCGCGGATTTTCCCTCCTCGCCGCCAGAATTGCTTCCCTCGGCGAGTCAATCTCCTTTGCTTACCCTTCCTCTCACCGTGGCCTATAAAAGGGGTAGACCCCCTCAAGCTCACCCAACCACCGCCCGCCATTACCACCTGAGCTCTGAGCTCACCGTGGACAGCCATCCTCTGCCTCGCAATGCACAAATCCATAGCACCACCACCTTCACAGAGCCCTACTGAAGCTCTACGACCTGACCATTCCTTCTTTGCCCCACCGGAGCGCAGTCGTCGCCACCAGCCGCCTGCTCCCGTAGCGCCGCCGCTACAGACCACCCCGACCCCAATCCTAGGCACCTACAGATGCGGCTTAAGCTCCTCTACCCTTTCCCCACCCAAGCCCTTGTCGTCGGTGACTCTCCTCGCCGGAACACGGCCGGAGCAGAGCTCCCACGGCCAACAATGGCACCAGGGACCTGATTGCTTCAATTGAATTCTTTCCAAGGTCTTTTTTGCAAAGTTATCAAATCTTTTTGCAATGAACTCTGAAAAATCCTAGAAAAATGTAAAAAAATGCCAAATTAATTTTGTTGTGTTCCTCTCAACTAGATCTATAACCTTGGTTACTAAAGTTTGTATGAAACTTTATATTATGTGCTCTAGTTTAATTGTTAGCAAAATGAGTAATTTATTTATATATTTTTAACCATAGCCTTGTTATGCTTGATTTTGAAACATGTAATCTATGTGCTATGTATGTTCTTGTATAAAATTTGTGGCCCAAATGCTTGATTTTTTCTTGTTATTTCATGTGTTTTGTTTATTTCTAGCTTATGCACCCTTTTATTTATTTCAAGCATGCTTTTGTTAATTACTTAAGGTCATCTTTTTATCATGAGATCTACTGCTCATAAATAGTTTATGTTAATTTTTGGGAGAATTTTTGCATTGTCTAGATTAAGGTTTTAATTTAACCTTGGGCTCTAGTTTTAATTCCTGATTTATGTGCTGCATGAATGAATTTGATTTACAAAGTAGAGTTGTTTTGTTTAGCATAAATTCATAGGATCAGAGCATGTTCTTAGTTTAGGGTCTGTTATTTGTTCTTGAACCATGTCTTCCATGGACATAAACCCAATCCTGGTTACCATGTGTCTATAATCATGTTACTCTAGTTGGATAATAACTTTTTAGTGAAGGAAAGCTATACTTAAGCACTTCACTAATTTCGAGTACTGCATTGTATATAGAAATAATATCGCTAGTCAACGGAATGTACGAATTCATCCAGGAACCAGACGAGGATACTTTTGAAGTCCAAGTCAACATTACAAAAAATAACGAAGACCTGAATGTGAACCTGAAGTCCGAGAGTGAACTGCATGAAGTCCAACCAACGTCACAAAATTAACTGAAGTCCCGAATCCAGATTCGGAAGAATCAAAATCTACTAACTCTATAGACACTACTAAAGGCAAGCCCCGGTGCATAATCCTATTATTTTAAATTATGCAATTTATTTACTTGTGCATTTAAGTTATTGGAGTTGAATGAAAACCTTAGATGCTTAATTCTAGGTTCCTATTGTTTGAACACTAGAAACAAAGTTCGAATAGCTGCTATGCTAATAAGACTGGTAAAAGTCAAGTGATTGCCTGTTACTCGCAAGCTTTATAGGAGTTGATTGTTTACTCTTCTGCAATCACTATAAGGACCATGGACGGGTTGGGTTACAAGTTTCATGGTGGTAATCCGCCTGTGTTGATAAAACTTGATAAGGCCGCAGTGTGTGGTAGCGTTGATTAAGCGTTTGAAAGTACTAGCCACATGCCGTAAATATGGTACGCGGCAAGCCTAGTAACCAATCGGCCCGGCAAGTGGACATACCGCCCACTCTCTCTTAGGGATAGGATGGATAAAATGAATGAGATGGAAAATTATGTTAAGTAGCGCTACAACTACGACTATGAGGGACGAGGAGTGGTGCCCTATAGTCGGGGAGAGTGGCACTGATTCATGAACCGGAATGAAAGGCAAACGGTTGCTTGGGAGTGACTCAACGGTACTCCAAGCGTGTGTGTTAGGTTTTACCTTGTAAGGATTGAAATTCGGTTCGAACTGTTCCGCCTCTCACGGATATTAAGACTGCTTAATCTCTTTGCCACATAGAGTAAGAAGTGAAACAAAGATACTCAATATGGTTGGATGCAATTATTTCTCTACATGTTTGAATAGTTAGGTGCAAATCTAGAATGGTTAATGAGACTAGAACCTGAAAGCTAAAATTTGAAAGTAAGGACCTACTCTTTATTGCTTTTTAGCAAATAAACTCCAGAGCCTTCACAAACCTTTCATGTCTAGTTAAAGGGATGTTATGTACCCTTAGACGGATCAGCCTTGCTGAGTATTAGTATTCTCAGTCTTGCTTTTAATGTTGTTTTTAGGTAATCTTTGGAATACTTGGTGAGATTGACATCATGTGCGGGCTTCATCATGATGTTATATATCGACGCTAGTTATTGTTTTCTTTTCCACTGTTTATAAACTCTGAAGAACTTATCTACATTCAAATCTCTGAGGTATCCTGTTCAAATTCTCAAACTCAGTTTATAATAACATTTACTATTGAAGTTCATGTTATAAAATTTGTGTATATTATAATCTCTGGGCTCACTTTCGAGTGAGGTATGTTGTTTCGATCCGAAATACAGTGGTGTTATCGGGATTTTACCCGACAGACTGTCAGATTACTCTGTTGAAGTGCGTATAGATGATAGTTAGGGCACTTTAACTGGATTAATTTTGGCGGTTCTGCCACAGAACTCGCCGAAAAAGAAAATAGCTAAGTCGCCGACAGGAAAGTAATTTGCAAGGAAATTGTAAAGGGTTTGTTGTATTGGATGTGTATCAACTTTTTCCGGTCGCGTACAACTGATATATATAGCCTACGCTAACAAGTCCTAGCCGATTACGGCAAACACATTACTTGACTAAAAAGTAAAGGCTTCCTAAAATAAACTCTCTATGTATTAAAACCGAATCATCAGAATCCAATAAAATTTAGATTTCCTTCCCTTCTGACTCGTCGGCAACACTCCCATCGGCCGATTACCAAATCGTGCGGATCCGTATATTCTCAGAATATTCCTTTGGCCCATTGGCTACAACTCCATCGGCTGACTCTGGTCCTGTGCATATTTTTTGTTTCTTTCAAATTGGCAGGTCTTTCCTTTATACCATCACCTTCCTTGACACGTGTCAAAAAATGGTGTCAACAAGGATTAACACCGATCATGTGTAAATTGAAAGCTCAATCCAAAAGTCGACTCCTCAAGAAGAGGTAAAAGCTCAACACAGCCAGCACAAGAGCAAAAGAGACATACAAAATCTCACAACGCTTGTCAACTCGCACAGAGTCTCATAAAACCCACAAACTCGCAAAACAAAAGAGACATGCAAAAGCTCATGAACTCCCAAAATGCCATCAAACCCATTTCAACAATTTTGTCAAACGCTCAACACTATCAAATCAAAGCTCATATCAACTTGATTTTCACATTATCTCCCCCTTGATGAGTGTGTTGACAACATTAAAGCACAAGAAATGGTTTGAGAGGTAAAAGTCAAAAATATCATTCAAGTGATCGAAAGACAAGTAAAACTCATATCCATGTGAATAAATGCCGCATCAATGTCAATATATCAAAGTCACTTGCATGAGAGGCATCACAAATGCCAAATCGACTTGGAAAAGTCTCGGTCCCCAAAGATATGGGCAACGGCTCAACACAACCGAGACGAGAACACATAATTTACAAAACAACAAAAGAGAGCACAGAACTCACAAGCTCCCCCCTAAGCATATGCAACACGCTCCCCCTGAATACATGAACTCATCCTGAAAGCATGCTAGAAAGAAATGCATGCACAAGGTCAAAGAAATGAATGCTCCCCCTCAAATGCAAAACTCTCATAATGCAACGTTTCATGAAAAACTCCTTTTCGATGACAATGCAACCATCAAGAATCACATGAGAGCACAAAAAACATGTCATGAAGTGTACAATCTACCAAGCTTCTCAAATATATCACAAAGCATTTACAAAGGCTATAAGTGAACTAAAGCACAAGCAAGTAGTCACCAACATGAAGATATTATGATATGAACGAAAGACGATGCATGTATTCAAGTTTTAGGGGATTATAAAAGTATCACCGCATGAACAACCATCTAGCCATGAACTACTCTTGTTGTGGCAGAACCGCCCAAATTAATTCGGCTCAAGTGCGCTAACTATCACCATAAAAGTAATCCCGGCTAACACGCACTTCAAACGGAGTAATCCGACAGTCTAGTCGGGTAAAGTCCCGATGAAACCACCTGAGCTACAATCGAAACCCAAAGCTTACATACAACTCACACGAAGGTGATGATGAGTCCGGCCCAGGTGGGGTTGGATGAAAAGCCCGATGCACCGATCCGAATTCCCCGAATCCCGCAATCTTAGCACTAGCATCCGAAATTACGATGCACCGATCCGGCCTACAATGCCACTAGGGCCTCTTGTTGTGCCTCGGCAATTTTAGCACCGCACTCCGGCGCACCCACTCGGGGAAAGGCCCAATCTCTCTAAAAGACTAGTCTGATAGGGGAAAGGTGGCTCTCTCTTTTAAGGTGACTTCCTCCTCCCAAGCTAAGCAAGGTGGGATTATGAGGCTCACACGGTCGCCGCCTGATTACAACTGGGCCAGTTGGCCCATTTGGTTGCGTCTTTGCTAGCGGGTAATAGTGGAGGATGTCCACATCAAGTGAGTCCAGAGAGTACAACATTTCACAAATTTTTACATCACAGAGTTCATAACTAAATTATTACAAACCAGGTTTGAAGTTCAGAAAGGTACTTGAAGTTCAAAACATAAAGTAGATCATCAGAGTTTAAGTGCAGCGGAAAATAAATGATAATTCTAAACGACGATAAAAGATGTCACGATGAAGCCCGTACATGACATCAATCAACATTATCACCATTGGCCAGGGATGCATCCTACTCCATCGACCAAACAGAAGGGAGAGTACATGGCCAAGTCAGGCTAGCAACCATGTTCTCAAAAGTCTAACCTGAAAACAAAGTAGAGCCACAAGCAAGGTTGAGTATACTAATACTCAGCAAGACTTACCCGACTATGGGTATACATAGCCCACTATCTAGACATGCAAGGCTTTTGGCTTGAGGGGTTTGTTTTGCCGAAAAATAAATAAGAGTAGGTCCTTACTTTCAGATTTTTACCTCAAGATTCAAGTTCAATTAACCATTCTAAGTGAGCAACTATCCAATAGCATATATGGTGGAAAATAATTATCTTTAATCATACAAGAATATTGATCATCATCATATTCCACTTCTTACTCTATGTGGTAGAAGTATTAAGCAGTCTCAATAACCGCGAGAAACGGACGATTCGAATCGAATTTCTTAACCTTGCAAGGCAAACCTAAACACACGCATGGGAACCGAGTCACCCACGCGACTTTTCCCTTCAATTCCCGCTTCATGGAACATGCCCACCGCCCTCGACTACAAGAGCCTCACGCCACGGTACGGCGCCGGGTTGTGACCACTCTTGCACCCACATGTGGCCGCATGTGAACAAAGTTCAAATATGGTGGGGAGTATGTTCTGGACTCAGTGCAATCCAGTACTTAAGCTTACCGATTACCATATTGTCGACATGTGGTTAGTATGTTCAAACGCTTAACCACCACTACCACACACTGCGGCCTTAGCATCTTTTCACTAAACAAATGGGGCATCACAAATACCACAGCCCCGCCCGTGAGCCTTATGGTTGTAGCATGTAATAAACAATCAACTCCTATAAGCTCGCGAGTGACAGGAAATCACTCAACTTCTACCGAACCATCAGCCTAGCCAACTAGCGAAATACACACACTAGTATTCAAGCATAGGTACCTAGGATCATGCAACTAAGGTTTCAATCAACTCCTATAAACTTAAATGCACAAGTAGATAGGAATAATAAGTTGCATAAAGTTGAAAGTAATAGGTCATGCTCTAGGGCTTGCCTTCTTGAGCAAAGTTAGCCTTGGGCTCTTTCGAACTTTGGTTCGGGTCTTCAACAACTTTAGTCAGATTCATTTGGGCTTCTCGCTGCTCACTCTCAGACTCGGGCACCAGCTCGTACGTTCTGTCAGCGAGGTTCGTCGATTCTATATGAAATGCACCTGCATGAGTTACTTCAGTGGTAACGATTTATTTATTTCTTCACTATAGAGTTGTAATCCAACAAAACTCAAGATAAGTTGAAGATCATTTTCTTTTCAACTTCTTGGGCAATCATTTATAGAGTAGAAAACGACAACTATTAGTTCCTAAAGTCACGGTGCGGTTTTCATCATTTATCAAAACATCCAAAAGTCATTTCCTTTAACAAATACTAGATGTCACATGTTCTGTCCATAAATATAGTTACACAGTGTTTGTGGGGTTGAAATTTTTATGCAGGGTGCTTGATCAAGTGTAGATCTTACTGTAAAAATTTTAGAAGTTTTCATGGATCAGAAAAAATTATGAAAAACAATATATGCAACCTCTGCTAGAATACGAATCTATTTGTACAGAACTAACCGAGAAAGTAAAGGTGCTAACAATTTTATTGTGTCTTTATAAACATTTTTTAGTACAGTCTTTATAAACTTATGAGGAGTCTACTGTTAATTTTTCAGATTTTATGGACCAGTACACAGTGCATGAGAAATAAGACAAAGTATATAAGCAATTATACAAACTTATTTCTACAGGGAGTTGTACTTAGTTTCTGAGCCTCAGATTTTACCAGCGAGGTCATATACTCAATTAAAACCTCTAGTAAAAATATTGGATGTTTCTATACAGAGGAACTATTTTTATTGATTTAGTACACTTATCTATGGCATAAATTACTTGAGCAGGTTCCACTGATGTAAAATGTTCCAAACTTTGTATACAATATTTAGGAAGCATCATAGCATCATGTAAAAGTTTCAGCTTCTAAATCAAATCATAACAGCCCTAAGAAATTAGATTCATTTATCCATAGCATAAAGCAAGGCATATTAAAACTATAGCTGGAGTTGTCATATGGTCATGAACATTTTACACAGGGCTACACTATTTGCTACTACACCACTGTCCAAAAAATCGGAACCAGCACATGCATACAACTTGAGATACACTAAAAGCTACTTATTCTTTGTATTTTAAATAGAGCAAAAACTATTAAGAAAAAGAAAAAGTGCATGTAACAAAAATTGTAGGTCCAGTCAAAAGGAACCCAAAACATTTGAGTTTGAATTTTTACGATTTTTAACCGAATTTACAAATTTGCTGTTTTGGATTTAAAATCTGAAACTTGCAGAAAAACCCCTGGAAAGATTTGGGCGATTGCATATTAGCCCTTGGCCGGAGTTCAGGGGAGGGGGCGGCCTTTGCCGGCCAAAATCCGGCGGCTCTGGTCCTCGGCGGTGAGGGGGAAGTGGGGGAACGGCAAGAGGAGATCGTGAACAACCTGGAGAAGGGCTTGGTGGTGATCGAGATGGCCAGAGGCGGCCCAGCCGCAGAGAGGAGCGGGCGGCGGCGGGTCTGGCCGGCGGTGATGGCGCTTCGGTGGCCGTGGGCGGAGGAGAACGGTTTGGGGAGCTCCGGTGGGAGGTGTAGAAGCTTGTTGTGGTGTTGGTTGGGGCGGAGGAGGGCCCGGGAGGTGTGCTCCATGGTGAGCTGGAGGACGGCGGCGGCAATGGTGGGGTGGAGGGGCTGGGCGCGCAGCCAGGGGCTGCTGCCCATTTATAGCCAACAGAGGGGAGGGAGGAGGGTGTGGGCGAGGCCGGACGGGCGCGGAGGTGGCCGGCAGCTTGCAGCACGACCATTGGCTGCCGGGGCAGCGTGCAGGGCGTCGGCGCGGCGTACGGCCGGTGCTTGTGCAGGACTGGGTGAGCAGGGCGGCGTCAGGGCATGTAGGGTGGCGTGCCGCGAGGGTCAGTGGCGAGCATGCGGGTTGGCTTGGCGCCTAGCGCCAGTCAGGCATCCCCGGCCAGGTGGCCGGCGGCCTCTGCCGCGCATGCGCGGGAAAGCAGGGAGGGTGAGGGAGAGAGAGAAAAGATTAGAGAGAGAAAGAGAGGGGTTTTGACCTGGTCAAAATGTGACTTTTTCTCAAAAAATTTCATAGGAACTCAAAAATCTCCAAAAACAAAAATTGTTCAAAAATTTATTTCCTACAACTTTCGTTTTAGTCAAAACTTCATTTGGGCTTTCGTTTGAAAGTTAATTTCAAACTCATGCGAAAGTGATAAAAGATCTCATTCGAAAATTCAAATTGATCTCAAAATTTTGTGTGGCAACTTGAAAAACTCTACCACTTTTGTTTTAGGCAAAAGTTTATTTGAGCAAGGATTTACAAGATATTTTCAAAAGCTATTCTCTTTAAATTGAATTTGTTCATCATCTCATGTGTTCTCATTTAATTATGAATTCAATTATTCTTAGTCATTATGCATGATGACAGGTTTATGATTTCTTGATTAGAATTTAAAACACCTGGGTGTCACAATTGTTGAAACCAAGTGCCTACTTCTTTTGGTAGACATCATGTAACAACTAAGCAACCAAGAATATAAGCATTAAGCACAAAAGACTTGATAAATGCATTTTCATCAAAGTTCATTCAATTTTTTTTTATGCAAGACAAAACAAGTCACATGAAGTGCCTTTGCGGCACAAAGAAGCCATGCTCCCCCTTGGGTGCATCATGGGCTAAACATTTGCAATGATACCTAGATCAAAGACCCAATTGCAAAGAATATGAATTCCAAGCAAAAGCAATTCATGACCAAGCAACTACTCATGTGTGATAAGCAAATTAAATTTTATAGATCAAGTTTAGCATGTGATTCAAAAAACGATCATATGATAACATCAACACGAGCATAACCTGCACATACCAACAAGATCACCAACCTATGCACTAGTTCACAAATAGCCTAAAAAAATATAAGAGAAGCTCATCTAGTTCATAGTGTACAAGGTGCACAATGATACAGTGCAATGCATGAATTTATCACAAGAATGATCAAAAGCCAAATAAAAAGGCTAACTTTACAAAATGATACACATGCAAATGCAAAGTTAGAAAAGGTGGGGCTCAGCTCAAGAACAAGAAGGCTCATGAGGAGTTGAACTGATCCTTAGAATAAATTTGAAAAAGCTCCATAGCAAATGAAGGACAACCAAGGACCCAATTGCGTACCATGTGAAAGATACCAATTAAGCGATCAAAACAGGATACCAAATTCAACACAGGTCCTTAGCCTAAACTCCCCCTCAAATGAAGCTAAACTCCCCCTCAACCAAAGACACCTAGGAAAAGCAAAACTAGAAAAAAGACACACAAAAACCAAAGAAAGACTCCAAAACCAATTACAAGGGAGGAAGAACTCAATGAAAGAGCAAAATGCAACTTGAAGACATGACAAGCCCAAAAACAAGTTAAAACTCAAACCATGCTACACAATGCAATGAAGATATCAAATGAGAGGGATTAAAGCATTGCAGCATGATACCAATTAAATGAATAAAAGCATGGGCTTGCAAACATGTCAACTAGCTACAAAAGAGTCTATACAGAAAGACCGACAAAAAGATACGAAATGAACACCATGTCATTTTAACAAAATGAAGCAAATAAGAGATCATGGCACGAGGTTCATGAGGATCACACACTATCATCAAAAGGTGACTAGTCCACCAAGATATCTTACAAAACGAGCACGACAAGATAAACAAGAGGATAACACATGCTAACTAGAAAAAAGTGGCTAGCCTACCAAGGTATATACACAACTAGCACAAGAAAATCATGCAAATAGTACACAAGAGATAGCAATAGAGTACAAAGGGAAGAACTCACTATACAAGTGTACAAAGACTCATGAGAGCCATACAAACGGTGTGGAGAACCATCAAGTCTTGATCACCTCAAGCAAAAGATCAAGTCCCTTCAAGCTCATGTTCTCCTCCCGCATCCCTGTTCCTACACACAAGGAGACAAGCAAATCCAAGTCTTGGATCCCGAAGGGTTAGCAAGCATGTACTTGGGAACCCAAGACTTGTACACATGGGTAAAAGATGCACTCAACTTATCATGTGGGTTAGCATGAAGCAAATGCCGGTTCAAATGAGAAGAACTTGAAACACTCTTAGGAACCTGCCTCAAAAGACTAACTCGAGTAGAAGAACGAGTACTCTTCCTAGTGAAATGGCAATGATCCCGCGAGGTCTTAAGAGAAGAACCAACACAAGCACCATGAGAACCATGTCGTGGACCAACACAAGAAGATCTAGAAGCGTGTCCACGGTCATGGCCTAATCCAGTAGAAAAGGAGTTATAAATCCCATCATTGAAATGCAGCTTTTTACTAGGCTCACAAGTGTTCATCCCACGAGAAGGGCTATGAACAACCAAAGGCCTAGAAGCACGAGCTCGCCTCATACGTCTTGCAAGGCGATAACAAAATCTCTCTTGATGCCCATCTTTCTCACAAAAAAGAGCAATGGTACAAAGGCCTATCTTGAGGCACAGCCCGAGAGGACGAATTACCATTTTCATTCAAGTGAGAAGTCCCTTGGGACTTAGAGCAAGAAGCATTAACATCCAACTTGGTGCCCAATTTTGAATCACACGTGCCATGGGAAAGGCTACATGGTTTCTTAAAAGCTTTAGCATGAAACGTCGCTCGTGTTTGACACGGCGAATCAACGGTATGCCCATCTTTTTTGCAAAAGGTGCAATGGAACTTTGGTTTAGCAATATGAGTTCCAATTAAATGAGAAGCACCCTTGCTACCTGAATTATCTTGGGCAACACCGAAAGAAGCAACAGGCTTAGGAATAGCTATGGAAGAGCTATCCGAAGCACAAGCAACAGTGCTAATATCCAAAGGCACACGCTCAATAGAAGAAGCCAACTCTAGTTGCGAAGAAGCAATTTTGAAAACACCAACACCGGAGTGACAAGAATCGTGAGAATCAAAAGACTTAGCAATCAAACTCTTGCATCTCTTGCTTAAAGACTCATTCTCAAACTTGAGAAGATCACAAGTACCACACGGAGCATTTCTCAAATTATCCAGCTCCTTCTCAATGCACTTTGCATGTGTGGTACGCAAGAGATCAATTTCATTCTCAAGGTTGGCACTCATCTCATTATGCTCAACCAACTTGGTGCTCATATTATCGCGCATTCTCTTCAAAGCCAAAGCTTCATTTTCCAATTCAATGTATGATGTGCAAATAAGACCACACACTACAACAAAAAATATTTTCTAAGGCGGTCAAAAACTATTAACCGGCGAGGCGGGCAACCCCAACAGCCTCGGACCTATCATCACGGTGAATAAGTCATTTACTGAGGCGGTTTTGCTGCCTGCCACGGTTAATCAAATAAAAAATAAAAAAAAGAAAGCCTGCCGAGCCCATCTGGGCCCGTCAAGCCCATCACGCCGCCGCCGCCGGGGGTGCGCGCCGCCGAGCTCCGCCGCCCGGATCCATCGCCGGGGGCGCGCGCCACCAGATTTGCCGCCGTCGCCCCGGATCTGCCGCCAGGGGCACGCGCCGTCGGGCCCTGCCCCCCGGATCCACGGCCGGGGGCTGCCGCCGAGCCCCGCTGCAGGCCGCCACCAGAGCAGGGGAGGAGGACGAGGAGGAGGAGGATCCAGGGAGGCTGCCGCGCTCGCCTCCGCCCGCCCTAATCTGCAACTCGCGTCGCCAGCCACCGGCCCGCCCTGCTCCGTGCTTCGCGTGGCCGGCACCGCTTCATGCCCCTACTCCACTTCACCACCTCGCGCCGCCGGCCGCCTGCCTGCTCCGCGCCTCACGCTACAGCCCGCCCGTCCTGCTCCGCGCCTCGCGCCGGCACGCCACCGTGCGGTGTGGTGCAGAGGGAGAGGGGCGCACGCGGTGGAGGGGGAGAGGGAGTAGGGAGAGAGGGCGGCGGCGGAGAGAGAGAGAGAGAGAGAGAGAGAGAGAGAGAGAGAGAGAGAGAGAGAGAGAGAGAGAGAGAGAGAGAGAGAGAGAGAGAGAGAGAGAGAGGAGACTGTGGCTGTGAGAGGGGGGAGTTAGGGTTTTGCTTTCTTATATACTTCGTCTTTGCAATTGGGCTCATATGGGCCTCATCTGGGCTTGGTATATTAACCGAGGCGGACCAACATAATGTGACCGCCTCTGAAAATAGGACTACTAACTGAGGCGGTAATTTTAATGGTGACCATCTAAGTTAATCGATTTTGCGAAGCGGTTTTCTTGACCACCTTGGTTAATAAAAAATGACTGCCTCGGTTAATTGAAGGCATTAACTGAGGCGGTTTTTTAATGTGCCCGCCTCTGTGGCAATTTAAAGCGCCTCGGTTAATGGAATTTTGTAGTAGTGGCAAGAACAATCATCACCATTCACATCAGGCAAAGTATCATGAATATCACAAGAAGTTGGACAAACATCATCACCAAGAATAAAAGAGCACATGCTACAAGGCATAGACTTTATTTTACTAATTTCAGCCCTAGCATGCTCAATTTCATCTGCACATGTGGTGTGAGTCAATTTTAGTTCATTGATTTCAGCAAGCAAAGACTCACATGAAACACATGGTAAAGATGCATTTGACTTTATTAGAGCAATTTCTTCTCTAGCCTTATCAAGATTATCATTCAAAACAATACAGGAATTGCATGGCATAGAGGCATTCAATTTCAACAAGTCATTTTCAGATTTCAAGCATTCAAGAGAAAAACTCAAATCAACATTCTTGCTAAGCATGGCATCACAAGAACTTTCAAGTTTGACAATTTTCTTATCACAAGCACAAACTCGAGATAAAAGGTGCAACATGTCATTGATGAGTTCATCTTTGCTCACCTTCTCAACCTCGGGTGTGAGATCACCGATTGAAAGCCCATACTTCATCAAAAGCTCTACTCGATCCATCACATCAAGATCATCCTTATTCTTGTTTGGACAAGGAGCATCATCATCATTGTCGGAGTCGAACACGATGTCGTCGAGTGAGGTAGCGTAGGCACGCTCCTTGACCTTGGCTAGCTTGTGGTGCTTTTATTTCATTGCCGCTCGATCAATCCGCTTGTTCCTCAACTTTCGATCATCCATGATCACAATCACATCCTCATCAAAATCTGAGAAAAAAATACATACAAATAGAGGAGCTTGGTGCCATAATTCACAGCACCGGTTAGCGTTAGTGAAAACGAGGTCAAATTGCAAAAACCGAATCCGCAAGCACAAGCGCCTTCCCTGTTGTCGCCCTATGGATCACAGATACCGGTTAAGGCAAGGAGTGATCCCAACCGGCTCTGATACCAATTGAAGGACCGGATAGGTGACCAGAGAAGGGGATGAATGGGAGCCTTTCAAAATTCTCCAAGAGAACAAGGCCTATATCGAGAATTCAATTCCGACGCACCTCTCTTCTAACCGCCAAGGTGACACAAGTCAACACGTGAGTAGCTCACCTTATGAACGGTTAGAAAAAACTTGACGCAAAACGGAAGCGATCGAAAAGTAAAGCTCAAAACAAAGCGGAAGCCAAACAGAAAAGCTAATCACTGATCATTCGTTAAAAGATCAACCTCTTCAAAACTGATCCAATTCAGTCACTTACTAAGAAGTAAATTAGCATGCAAGCATAAACAGTGATTAAATAAAGAACCAAAATACTTGAGCTAGCATATGTCACAAGAGCAAAATCTATAAGGAATTATTCCAATGAGCACAATACTGTAGCATACCAACACATTCTCGAAACAGTGGTCAAAGCAATTAAAGAGCTAACACAAATCAATATCCGATATAGGGTATAAGAGTTCAAGCTAAAAGATTAATTCAAAAGCTAATTGCTGCGGAAGACAATTATAGAGATAAGAAAAGCACAAGCAACAAAGCACATTGATTAAATAAATCAAGCAAAGGCTACGCAAGATTAATCAAGCACAAGAACTTGGTGAATGAAAACCTTGTTCAGCACTTCATCGAAAACTTAGTGGGCATCGATGTTCCAAGCTGCAAACCCTCGGAGCACTACCATGAATTTTCCGCACACGCACACTCTTGACGAGGACCTGCAAAACAGCCACGAACACCCACAAATACAATAAAAAGGCCAGCTGAAAAATTTTCCGAACACCTTGTGCACGCTCTTGCCGCTCGCCTGACTGGTCGCCTGCACGCGCACTGCCGTGGTGCTGCACCGTTCCTGCCGCCTCTGTGCAGAGCTGCTAGGCCGTTGCTGTCGGGGCCAGGGTTATAGTTCCCGACCGGTAACCGGTAACCGCCGGGCTCCGGTTCCGATTTACCGGACCGGTTTGACCGGTTACCGGTCGGAACCGGTTGAATTCAAATCCAAATTCAAATAAATTCAAAAGCTCCCGTGCAACCGGTTCCGACCGGTTTACCGGCCGGTTTGACCGGTTTACCGGCCGGTTTTACCGGTTTATCGGTCGGTTTGACCGGTTTGAATTCAAATCCAAATTCAAAAGCTCCCGTGCAACCGGTTTACCGGCCGGTTTGACTGTTGGGCTTTAATGGGCTGGCCCATTTTTTTTCTTTTTCTTTTTTGATTTAACTTTAAATCCCTGCAAACTATACTAAATGAACGAATTTTTGAGAAAATTTGATACCATTAGATTCATCGCAACTTGAAGTATTTTTAGGAATTTTTTGGGAATTTTTCATTTTTTGAATTTAAATTTAATTTTTGAATTTTGGCCGGTTGGGTACCGGTCGAAAGCGGAACCGGTCCAGACCGGTTTGACCGGTAACCGGTCAAACCGGACCGGTTCCCACCGGTAAGGTTAACCTTTATTCGGGGCTCGCACGCTGCAAGCGCGGCTGAGGGAAAGGGGCATGGTGGAGTCGGCGCCTATTGAGGCTCACTAACACGATCATTTTCAGTCATTAATTTGATCGGAAAATTATAAGAGTTTGTATTTTTTACACGCACTTTATCTAATAAAGTCCCTAAACCACATTTTATTTTTTAGAAAATGCAAGTTGTATTTTGGAGCTAATATGCAGGTTGCAAGCATACTTTGGCCCGACATAAAATCACAGAAAATATCAGAGCAACGATTCAGGCTCAGATGGACCAAGTGTAGCCCAAGAATCAACCCAAATGAAGTCAAGACAGGCCAACCCCAACGTGGACCAGACAAGGAGGCCCAGAACAGCCTGCAAGAATAAGTTGGGGGCGGTTGGTGGCCCGGACAGGCCGACCGACCTACCTACCAGGTCAACCATGGCATGTGGCGCCTCCCCATTGGTCCTTTAGGTCGGTTGCAGAGGTTCTCACCCATGGCTCCCTGCTATAAATACAAGTGGGGGTAGAGAATGAGAACACACACCACACCTCACTCACCCCTTGCATAGTCTTTAGGCTTAGTGGAGTTTAGGAGAAGTCTAGGAGTCGTCGAGTCGCCGGAGTTGCTCGAGAGTCTGGTATGGGTTCATCTCTAGCACTCTCTTGTAATATTCGGTTGTTTGTAATAGAATTAGACTATGGTTACCTCTTGTAATATTCGGTTGTTTGTAATAGAATTAGACTATGGTTACCGATATCTGCTTAAAGTATGTTCTGAGTTATCGGATATATACTTCTTGATATGGTTGCGTTATTATTCAATGCTTGCATTGCATGATCGCCCTGTACTGGAGATGGTTAGTATTTCGTGCTTAGAACTCTATCAACTGCTCCAGTATTCGTATGATTGCTCTAGTGTGATGTCTGTCCATCCGGAGGGTGGGGGCTCCGCGCGAGACACTAGAGTATCCCTTACTAGTGTAGACATGGTGTCTAGATTAGCTAAGAGTTGCTGGATGTCAACTATACACACAATTTGTAGAGGTAGCCGGCAGGTGGTGACAGCTCTGTCCGAGCCCGAGTAATCCTCCACGTTCGGTATGAGGGGTAGGAGGTACATAAAGTCGCCGGGGTGTATGGGCTCCTCCCGTTGCTTCGATAGTGATCTCCCTATTGTATAATTTAATCTCTGACGAGCTAACCAATGAGAAAGTATAGATATAGCTAGCGCACAGCTGACTCGAGCTCTAACTTCTGTCTTGCTCCCGGCCTAGAGCGTCTTTTATCTTTTTTTATTTATTCAAGAGGGTAGTTTGTGTGTGTCGCACTACCTCCTACCATGTTATGTATCTTATCCCTGTTTATGCATGAGAATATCCAATTTAAATAAAGTTCATCAACTAGTCTATATCTCTTCACTCACCGCCTTCCCTGCGGAAATATAAATGACACTCCGGTATACTCCCGAGTAAAATGCTACAGCGGTATTCCATGCGCTTGCGGATTTATTCATGGTTCATGAAATACAGCCACCCCAATTAGCGTCTGCGGGAGTCATTGTTGTTTCCTAGTAGTGACATTGGTAGGCGCCAACAGCGCCGAGGCCAGGTGTTGAGAGAGAGAAGACTGCGGTTGGGAGAGCGAGGAAATGAGGGGGAGTTACGGTTTTACTTTCTTATATACTCCTCAGCAATTGGGTTTTACTTTCTTATAAGGTCACCGCCTCTAAAAATAGCACTATTAACCGAGACTGTTATTTTAATTGTGACCGTCTTGGTTTATTGACTTTGCGAGACGGATTTCTTGACCGCCTCGGTTAATAAAAAATGACCGTCTCAGTTAATCGAAAACATTAATCGCGACGGTTTTTAATGTGACCGGTTAATGAAATTTTATAGTAGTGATAATTTTGTGGGTCCTCTTCTAGATTATGTGCGTTTGCCACCTTTTGATCGTTGATTTGCCCTGCCATTTGGGCTCTCTTTGTTTGTACGGAGTGGACTAAGAAATAAAAGATTAAAAGAAAAATATTATATTAGATAAGAAATAATGGGAAAATTATATTCATGAAATATATCGATTATCAGTACATATCAAAACAAAGAAAGAAAATAGAGAATAAAAAGAATAAACGAGAAGAAAAGGAAGATATATTATATACTAGTGAAGAAACATTTGTTGGTGCATTAGAATAATAAGAAAAGAAAATAGGAAGAAAATTAATAAATAATAAAATAAGATAAGATAACTACATCGCCTTGCATGCATGCAGAAGGAGTTGAATAAACAGTGATAATAAAGAGATGATAAGGTACAACCCTTTGCATGCATGCCAAAGTAAATGAATACATAATAGAAAAAGATAATAATAAGAAATGAAAAGAAAGAAAAAGGTATTTTCATATTGAGCGAGCAAGTAGTTTAATGATCTGTTTCAAATATTATTGGGTCCAATCCGGCCCGTAGCTGTGAAAAGAAAAGGACAAAACACGCTAAATAGACCGTGAAGTGCAGCGATGTGCCGGCCTACGTATGCTGGGCGCGCGATGCGCAGCTGCAGCATTGACCCTGGCTGCCTCATAGGCTCTTGCGTCTTCGCTCATCCAGTCGCATGGACTCGCTCATCAGAGTTATTAAAACCTGCCCCCGTTTGCTCTCCCCTCCGCGTTTCACGCAAGAAAAGGGACGCGTGGCGCTTCCTGTGAGCCCTGGCAATTTTGCATAAAACCCCTCCTATTTTATAACAATTACAACTAAATCCAGCTCGTCACGGTGCTACAGTGATCACGTCTGTTTATTTGTCACATAGACCCTCACAAGAAGAATAAATTCGATAGTACTGCTATCTTTACAACCCCCAGGCGTTTTTCATTCAACCCCTCCCGCAACAAGGAACCCTAACCCCTCCTCTCCCCGGCTCCACTCTCCTCCCCGCCGCCATCTCCCTCCCTCTCTCTCCCACCTCCCATCTCCTCCCAGGCTCCCCGCCGCCACCTCTCTCCCTCCCCGGCACGCGCTCGGCACTCCCTCCTCCACCGCCTCTGCCGCGAGTTGTGGCCTCTCGCACTCGGCACCCCCTCCTCCGCCGCGGCACAGGGCCCCCATCCAGATTCGGCAGCGCGGCCCAGCCGATGCCGGTGCTTGGGCGGGCAGGACAGCCCCCCTCACCGCGGCGCTCCTCCCCTCCGGGATCCGGCGAGGGCGCGGCTCGCAGCACCGGCGGCGCCGGCCGGGCTGCCTCGTGGAGCAGCGGCTCCTCCCCTCCGGGATCCGGCGAGGGGGTGCCTCGTGGCGCGGCGGCTCCTCCCTCCGGATCCGGCGAGGGCCGCGGCTGGGCGGGCAGCGGGGGCCGCGGCTGCAGGGCCGGCGTGGCACCCCCACCTTGTCTTCCGGTGCGGGTGCCCCTTCTCTCCCTCGCCCCCCTCCTCCGCTGGCGCTGGTGCAGCGGCGGGGCAGCGGCCTGCCAGCCCCTCCGCTCCAGATTTGATGGTTCTAACCTCCACGCCTCCTCGCTGATCAGGATAGGAAAGATGGCCACGCTGCTATGCTGACGAAGGAAGAACTGCTCGTGCCAATCAGCTTAGCCAGATCCTTGCGTGAATTAAGGTAGTGCTCCCCTTCCTCCTTCCTTTAGTTTCGTACACTGCACCAGTAGGTTTGTGAACCTGTCCTTTTTGTCTTACTGAATCATCAATTGTGTATAGAATTAAAATAAGCCACTTTAATAAGCTACTGTTATTAGTACAAAATGTTCCAAGGTTCTCCATACATTTAGCAGGGAGATTTTCTATTTGGGTTGTTTTGCTAACCTGAACTATTGTTCTGTCTATACTGAGATAATAGGAGGATGTATTACTCTGCACCAGTTCTAGAGGCAAGACCAGAGGTATGTGCAATTGCCCTTTTTTTCTTACTGAATCATCAATCATCTATAGAATTGAAACACTCTGCACCAGTTCTAGAGGTAAGACCAGAGGTATATGCAATTGCCCTTTTTTTTTCTTACTGAATCATCAATCATCTATAGAGATAAAACAAGGTTTTAACTGTAGTAGAAAATGTTTAGTGCAGGAGAACACCCCTTACGTTTTGTGGAGGAGAACACCAGTTGCCCCAAAATCTCCGGAGAAGTCAGCGAATCCTCAGAGCAAGAGGTACAGAATTGGTGAGTGAGACTTCCACCCCTCTGATTCATTACTGATATAAACAGCCGGATCCAATATTTTCTTATTTCGATCACCATCCTGTGAGGCTATGTCATGTTTGCGTTCAGAAATCAGCAGCAAGGTATCATGACGACGTGATCTAGGAAAACAGCTCTCCACTGCTTGCTTGCTCAACCTCCTCTTTTTCCTCTGAAGTTCTATCATATAAGAAGTTTCTTAATTTTGGATAGGCCACTGAAAACTTATTTGTTGTCAAAATGGGTTAGTCACATGTTTAAAGGAAATGGCTGCCAGCCTTCCTGTGCGCCGGTTATTTTTCTTTTATTGGTGTGAAATGTTTCTTTTGTCCTAATGTCATCTGAATTTTTATTCATTGTGTATATTAGCCTTAGTGTAATTTCTTTACCCAGCAGGCCATCTACTGCTTGCATGCGCTTCATTTTGTTTTAATCCAATAAAGCAGTGTAATTTCCCAAGGTAATATCGTTGCTGCCTTTTGGTCTGTGCTTGGTAATTCTCTTCTATTAAAAGGGGGTCTACTTTCCTCATGAGCTTGAATTTAGTATGCTTGATAATAAGTTCAACACCCAAACTAGGAATAGATAATAATCTTAATGAGCCGAAGCATTAGGTATTTCTTTTGCACGACACTTATGATTTGTGTTTAACTAAAACTATTGGCAATGTTCATGTGCAAATGCTCACAAATTCCACACTCTCGACAGGAAAGATCAATCTGATATGTGGCAATGCAATGCTAACCTTCTATCCAAACTTGCCTCTCTGACAAGGTTAGCATAAGTTTTCTCCATATTTATTGATAGATACCAACATGTAGCGAAATAATAGATCAATTATAACATTAAGTCCTGCAGGTTTTCAGAACTAACTGACTGGTATAAAACTGAATAAGTTAACGGTTGATAAGTTGTGCCTGCTTGCACAATCCTTGCGCTTATCTGGACTTCTGCTAGGTGGAACTTCCATTGGACTGCTAAATTTTCTGCCCATCTTTTTTTAAATTTTTTGAAGGCTTTGCTTGCCATTTACGGTTAATATTTGCAGGCTGTGCGCAAAAATTTTATCTTATCTGTGCTACTCTTATGCATGTTGGGACAATTAGCCTTACTGACGCATTATTTTGTATATCTCAAGATTTGCTGAGGCTGGAGTTGTCTAACTGTGGCCTTACAGCACCTGATTTTGCACAAATCTGTATAAATCTCTCTCGTATCAATACTCTTGACTTAAACTTTGGAGGAAATTCAATTAAACTGGAAATTTAATTCCTACTTAGATGTTCTGGTAATATGTATTACCATATTTCGGGAGCCATAATCCGCTGTGTTGTGTTGTACAATGCAGGGATGTGATGCTGTTCAGGCAATGCTTGTGAATCTTCCATGCAGTATTAGATCACTCACACTGGACAGATGCAACCTTGGGCTTGCTGGAATTGTTTGTATTATTCAGGCACTATCAGGTGATGAACAGCTACACTGAAACAATAGAAAAAAGATCTCTCTGAAGCTAATAATCTTCTTTGCTTTCAGGAAATGACCAACTGGAGGAGCTGCGCTTGGCCGAGAACACAAACTCGGCACTAGAGAGAATAATTCAGTACTAAGGCATGCAGGAAGTATCAACAACCAATGAACAAAAACAATGTAGCAACCCTGAAACAAGCAATGCTATAGTCCGAGGAAATACTCTGCATATAGTTTGTCAATTCTTATTACTCTATGGTTATTTGCATTTGATTGTTCAAACTGTAGGGCGCGCATCGCGCGCCGAATGTTCTAGTCCGTTTTGAAGCGAGGTGTGAATCGAAAAGCCTGATCGGTTTGACCTTGCCCTGAACGAAAACTGGCCCGGCGGCTTGGGTCTTGTTTGCAAAATTTGAAATTCTAAAACTATCATATTGAATGAGAATTTTATATGTAAAAAGTATTAAATCTAAACGAAATAAAAAATTAATTACATAATTTGTTTATAATAAGAGACGAATCTAATGAGTCTAATTAGATACTAAATTGCTGCAGTAACTATATGCCAATGACAGATTACTTAGTCTTAATAAATTTATCTCGTAGTTTACAGACAAATTCAGTAATTAATTTTATAATTAGTCTATATTCAATATTTCAAATACAACAACATAGCGTTTTTTCCCAAGCAAATTGGGGTAGGCTAGAGATGAAACCCGAAAAAAATAAGTTCAAAATTTAGACACATTGATAACTAGTCTCCAAGCGCTCATATCCAAAACTATCTATTTAGAGATATTCCAATCCTTAAAAAAAATTTAAAAATATCACTGAAATACTATTAAAAAATCTCGGTTCCCTGGAATAGCACCGAAAGAATCAAGTTATACTAAACTAGGATTCTGTCACGATTTCCATTTGCTCATCCTGACGGACGTCCTTCTTCCTCCTCGCTGCCCCCATCACGCACGCGAACGTGCACCCTTAGGACAGCAACGACACGGGGAGACCTCCGAGCACAACAAGTCACGGCGGTGGTCGGACAATGAGTTGCAGCGGCGGCGGTCGGACGCCGCGGCGGCCCTCCATAGTGTGTGTCTAAAGTGATGCTTAAAGAAGAGTGAGAAAATTTGGACATCATTCCTCACACAATGACTAGTGGTGTCATCTCAAAGTGGTGTCAGAAAAAAAAAGAAACGGGGCATGTAGATTCACCGATGCTCAAAAAAATAAACAAATATATACTGTAGCAAAGGTTGGGACTCGATTGGAACATGCATGGCGAGTTAGTCCACCAACCTTCCTCGATGCCTGCTGCACGTGGACTGCGGGCGGAAGCAAGCAGAGGATGGGTTCTCCGCGCGGCAGGCTGCCGGATGTCGCCATCCTTGTCAAGTTTTGGTCCTGCTCGAAGGCGCCGTCCTCGCTGCGGCAGCCACGGCGCCGTCCTTCTCCGCGCGGCCGCCACTCGATGGCCCCGCCAGTCTCTGCGCGGCCGCCTTCGCAAGCTTGACGGGGCCATCCTTCACCCCGAGGCTGCCACGGCGCTGTCCTTCTCCGCACGGCCGCCGCTCGATGGCGCCGCTGGTCTCCGTGTGGCCACCTGCTCGACAGCGCCGTCTTCTCCCCGCAGCTGCCATGGCGCCGTTCTTCTCCCCTCGGCCGCCGCTCGACAGCGCCATGGCAATTGCTTCTCTCCTTATGATTCGACCGGATCTATGCAATTGAACTGGTGATGAAGCACTATCACAATGAGGGAGCTCTAATTAATTGAGGGATAACTAGATCGAGCGAGCGCTCTGCTCGGGGACGATGAGGACGGAGACCGCAAGGAAGGAAAGGAGAGATTTTTTTGCCGATGTCGCGCGAAGGAAACAGAAGGGTCGTGATATTTTATTTCTCGTGAGTCCAAGCTCGTGGATAGCATCACTGCTGCATTTTTCTCACGCCGCAGCTCTGCCGTACCGATATGCTTGCTTTCTTGCTGTGGGGTCCGGTATTGTTTCTGGCTTCGCTCCACACTGTAGAGGGCCTTAGAACCAGGGTTTACCGGGTGGGAACCGGTCCGCTTTAACCGGTTACCGGTCAAATCGGTCCGGCCCGGTTTTGGTTTGGGTCGGTACCTAACTGGCGCAAATTCAAAATTCAAATTTGAATTTAAAAAATGAAAAATTTCCAAAAAGTTTTTTTAAATATACTTCAATGTGCGATGAATCTAATGTTATCAAATTTTATCAAAAATTCGTTCATTTAGTATAGTTTGCGGGGATTTGAAATTAAACAAAAAAACGTGCATATAAAAATATACAAATACAATGTAAAAGTAGTACAAAAGAGGGTTTAATGGTTCATTTAGGCTAAAATATGTTATACAAATATTTATTTAATATACTTTGCGGGCATTTGAATTTAAATCAAAAAAAATTGAATTTGGCCGGTTACCAGTCAAACCGACCGGTAAACCGGTCCAACCGGCCGGTAAGCCGGGTCCGAACCGATTGCACGGCGGCTTTTGAATTCAAATTTGAATTTGACCGGTTCCGACCGGTTTCCGGCCAAACCGGACCGGTATACCGGAACCGGACTCCGCCGGTTTGGCCGGACCGGTCGGTAAGTTAAACCCTGCTTAGAACCCGATCCTATTGGAAATATGAGCATAATAAAGTTTATTTTAATTCGAAATAAGACATAATCATGACGATTATGATAGCATAAATAGGAGCATGAACACAAATGCTTGTAACCAAAACAATAAATATGAACATGAAGTTCAAAAAGTACCTAGAGGCGGGGCCAGTTCCGAAGGAACTGGATGCGCCGTTACCCGACATCGCTAGTCGAGTCTATTCGATGTAGCCTATCAAAGTCGATGATGTGCATGTGTTCGCTATGCAGAGGGGACATCGGGAAGTAGACGATGTAGTCGTTCGCAGCGAGTAGTCGCGCAACTGTGCTCCCCAAAAATTTGATCGCCCTGACTCGGTGTACAGTCTCTAAGAGGACGGAGTTCCGAAGGCCTGCTATTGCAGAAAATCTGTGCGCCCAGGCTTTTGGAATGAGGATGCAAAAACGCAGCAACAGCAATAGAACGTATTGTATGTTCTCTCGTATGGAAGAGAAGAGTGTAGAGCTTGGTAGGCTTTTTAGCTTCCAAATTGCAGCAATGACAGCCACTAATTGACAATTACTAGTAAACTCCATCATAATTGACATCAGTTACTAATTCTCAATATTAGTGGTCAACTATCTATTGACCGTTACTAGTCACTAACAATCATCACTCATCGGCAGTTACTAGTCATCAACAGAGATTGAAACTGCAAAACACGTCTGGCTCAGCTCGGCAGCTCGGATACTCCCGGTATATGTCCAGATCTCCGGATCAAGGTTCGGACATCCGATCCAAAATCCGGATACTCCGGGTACGTATAATCCCGGATACTCCGGACAAAGGATTGAACATCTGATCCCAAACCCGAGAACTCTAGATATACATCCGGATATTCTCTGGACCTATCCAGCTCCTCCATTTTTGTCCTTGAAATTATTTGATTAATTGACTTAATAGCCTCTAGGCCCAACTGATGTGGACATCCCTGCAATAGATACAACCACACCTAATTGAAAGCAAGCTTACATGACTAGAGACCAATCTTACATGCTTAATTCTCAGGTAAATTCATTCTTATGTTCTTGTCTATTATATTTAGACAATAGAAACGTGTGTGCTCTTATTTTTCTTAGGAATGATGGAGAGGATAAGAAGTGAAGGGCATCTGCATGTACTGAATTCGACCACGACATTATTTGCGGAGCAAACGGAGCAGCTCGTTCCGTTTCCGACCTTCTGTGCAGCAACAATGGAGGAGCGGTGGATGGAGCTGTTCGTCCCGTTTCGGACCTCCCACACAGCAGAAGTTTTCATCGAGCGTAACTCTTCACTCCAGAGGTGGATTGAGGCAAATGAGTACTCGTTGAAAAGCTCTTGAAGTCTACTTTCGGATGGATCAAACCTCATCATTAGATTCATCTGGAGCTAAGATTAATGGCCAAAATGACTATCGGACTTCCAGACATGGGCTGAGTCATTAGTACCTCGTCCACCAGACATGGGCTGAGTCATTAGTACCTCGTCCAGCCACTAGGAGCCCATTTTGAGTTAGGGTTTCGACCTCAGCACTCCCCTGGCAGCTCTCCCACCTATATAAACAAGTAGCAGCCACCAGAAAGCACTTGGGTTTTGTTTGGTTGTAAGTTTAGCTACTGGTACTTCCTTGTAAACGCATGTGTCGGTTAGACCACACGATTTGCTCGATCCAAAACCCCAGCTTCGTATGTATCAGATTTATCCTTTGGGCAAGATATGTGTGCTGTTTGCTTGTCCACTTGTTCTTACTTGTTCTTCAATTTGCTTGCAGGTTCAAGGTTGTTTTTGGCACAACAAAAACAACACAAATTGGAGGTGGTGTAACTGTCGCTAAGGCGGAGCGTAGCTCTTGTGGTTTGTAGTCGGGCAGCACAAATGTCGATCCTCCTCAAATCGAGTTATCCCCCACTCTCATCGAAAGATCGGGAGTAAACCCCTGCGGGTTCCATCATGTGGTAATCAGAGCAAGGTATTTCAGTGAGAGATTCTACCCATCCTTTACCTACAGTCCAAAAGAATCCACAAAAATAGGTTAGATCTGAAAATCCAAACAACAAGTTTGAGCTTTTGCTGTTCTACTTAGTTCTTTGCTTGTTGAGTTTTTAGTTGCATTGTTTGGGCTAGTTGCTGGTTCTTAGTGGTTAAATCTTTAGAGTTTTGAGTTCTGCTCACATTTTAGTCACCACGAAATCCACCAAATCCATTCATATTTCCGCTGTCAATTCTGCCACCACGAATCCATCTTCCCAGATCTGAGCACTGGAAGAAAACAGTCCTATATCCTGTGTTACATGTCCGATTCAAGTGTTTAAATACAATCTGGAAAGCTTATCTTGTGTACTTTCCAACGGATCTAACCATGCTCCTAGATTCCATCAGAGGGCTTCGCAATAGCACTTGAGATTCACGACCTGCTATTTGAAAGTTGAGACATTGAACTGATTTCAAAGGAGTTGTGTGCAGTAATCCCTTTGTTTGGGTTATTGTGATACTAAACAAAAGAGTTTTAGCCCCTGAAAAGAAAAAGGAAAGAAATAAAGAAATAAAAAAGTGTGCTAAAAAAGAGTAAATGGGGTAAAGCTGTTGTTTTTCGTGTGTGACAACGCTTGTGTTCAGGCTCACGTCTCTAACTTGATTTAGCCCTAGGACCAGCATAGGACCATCAATGAATGCTTATTCAACTTGTTTTGACTGATGTGGTTCTAGCTGTACCTTGATTTGTTTTGTTTGCAGCCACCTATAGCTCCACAAATTATCTACTATATCATAGGGTTGCGCTTGTGTAACCATTTGTGTTGTTCTTGCTGGCTGCCGACACCTCTTGCCTCGTTTGGTAAGAACGTGTAAGAACATGGTGGCACAAGATTGAGAGGATGGAGTTTGCTGTCACTTAATTCAACTAATGGATTGCACATATTTTTCTTGTGAATATTTTTGCTGTTCACTAACCATGGCAGGCACGTGCAAAGAAATTGGAGCTGGCAGCCTTCCTAATAATAGTTCGCATGCTCAACAACATATGAGAACATTTTCACTTGAGCTACATAGTGATGCTTTTGCTATGGTCAGTTCTTCCCTACCTTCTTTTGTGGGAGATTTTGATCCTCATGCATACATTGATTGGGAGCTTAAAGTAGAAGCATAATTTGATAAGTATGAATTGTGTGAGCATCAAATGATTCTAGCTGCCGCTAATGCTTTAACTGAACATGCTTTGGTAAAATGGAAATCTATATGTAGGCATAACAATATTCCACAAACTTGGACAGATTTCAAAATGCACTTCAGAGATGCCTATATTTCTGCATATTATGTTGATCACTTGCTTACCAAACTACAGAAATTGAAATAGGGTAGTAGGACTGTGAAACAATACTACCATGATTTTAAAATTTATCTTATTCGGAGGCTTGGATGAATGCATGGAAGAAATAATGAGTAGGTTCATGCAAGTACTGAATTCTGAAATTCAAACCTTACTGTTAAAAGAAAAATCTAGCCACATCTCTCACTTTTTTTTGCTAGCTTGTACCACTGAAAATCAGACTTTATTATCTACACACTCTTGCAAAACTGTTGTGACACATGATGAGCAACATTTATCCACTTTACATGATAATCAAGAGCTCCAGAAAGTGGAGACCATTTCTGATTTTCCTTTGTCTCCTAGCGATTTTCTTGTTGATCTTTGAGACAAAGAAGAGTTGTGTGATAATTCTTCTCTAATTTCATCACCACAACTAGAGATAGAGCACTCTCCTGTTTCTCTTGTTGTCCTCAACTTGTTGCAGGAGGATGGGAACAATTCCATTGGGTGCATTGAGCAGTTTGAGCAACTACAGCCGCTGCTAAAGTGCAAAAAGAATGATTGTGCAGCACCTACCACGTCGGAGGAGGGTAAGCAAAGCAACACTTTGGATGCTAAACACAATTCTTGTGAGTACGTTTCAAATACTCTACAATTGCCAGCTGTTGATGCTAGCCCCCCACAATTTCTAGAGCAACTTCCTGCTGAGTGTGGTTTGCCACGAATAGAGCACTTGTCTCATGACCACAAGAAGTTGTTGGAAAATGTCTCTTGTATACCACAAACGCATATCGGGCATGAACATTTTAAATCTATTTGTAATGATGTGTATGTCTTTTCAACGCATGTTCATTGCATTTCTAGTAAGAAGGAAGAGCTGAAACTCTTGTCCTCTTTTAACACCTTAGGTTATATTGAATTCAATGTTACTTGTAATCTGAATTGTCTAAAAGAGAAACTACACTTTGGTTTTGAATTGCTAAGTTTGCATCATTGTTCGCTTCATGCCATTGGTGAATATGATTGGAAAGGAGAATATTTGGTGCATAAAATTTATATTTGCTCTCGTATGAAACATTCTATGGGACTACAAGGACATGACGAAACAATGGGTTGTATTAATGCTAATGACGACTTGTATAATTTTTCTAGTTTTGATCTTATGCAAAAGATTAAGCCCCAAAAATAGGAGCAATATTGGTTGTGTTGTAGCATTGTCATTGCTCCACATGCCAACAGCAAAGCAAGTTCATTCACTGACCATTTGAGCAAGCCAGGGACGACTTGCCATCAAGAAGGGCAGGATGATAGGATCATGTCCACCATGGCAGCACGCACAAGGTCATCATTACAGCAGCATGAAAACTTCAACATGTTTGCTTTCAACGGCAACTTGGCTGCAACAACCTCGACATACTCTACATCAACCTCTTCCCATTCAATTTGGAATGTTCGGCCCAAGCTCTGCACAGGTCTATCGCTTGGTGTGTGTTTTCGAGTCCCCCATAGCCTCCTCCTTTCAAGGCTATTGGAGGTATTGGTGGTGTGGCTGATTTTATGCCAGAAGCAAAAATTCAGCAAGAACCTGAGTCGAGGACGACTCAAATGCAAGAAGGGGAGGATGATGTGGACATCCCTGCAATAGATACAACCACACCTAATGGACAGCAAGCTTACATGACTAGAGATCAAGCTTACATGCTTAATTCTCAGGTAAATTCATTCTTATGTTCTTGTCCATTATATTTAGACAATGGAAATATGTGTGTGCTCTTGTTTTTTTAGGAATGATGGAGAGGATAAGAAGGGAAGGGCATCTGCATGGACTGAATTCGACCATGTCATCATTTGTGGAACAAATGGAGCTGCTCGTTCTGTTTCCAACCTTCCATGCAGCAACAATAGAGGAGCGGAGGATGGAGTTGTTCCTCCTGTTTCGGACCTCCCACACAGCAGAAGTTTCCATCGAGCGTAACTCTTCACTCCAGAGGTGGATTGAGGCAAATGAGTACTCGTTGAAAAGCTCTTGAAGTCTACTTTTAGGTGGATCAAACCTCATCATCAGATTCATCCAGAGCTAAGATTAATCACGAAAATGACTGTCAGACTTCCAGACATGGGCTGAGTCATTAGTACCTTGTCCAGCCCACTAGGGGGCCATTTTGAGTTAGGGTTTCGACCTCAATACCCCCTGGCAGTTCTCCCACCTATATAAACAAGTAGCAGCCATAAGAAAACACTTGGGTTTTGTTTGGTTATAAGTTTAGCTACTGCTACTTCCTTGTAAACGCGTGTGTCGGTTAGACCACCCGATTTGCTCGATTCAGAACCCCAGCTTCATGTGTATCAGATTTATCCTTTTGGGCAAGGTCTGTGTGCTATTTGCTTGTCCACTTGTTCTTACAAGTTCTTCGATTTGCTTGCAGGTTCAAATTTGTTCTTGGCACAGCACAAACAACACAAATTGGAGGCGGTGTAACTGTCGCTAAGGCACAGTGCAGCCCTTGTGGTGTTGTAGTCGGGAAGCACAACGTTGATCCTCCTCAAATCGAGTTATCCCCCACTCTCATCGAAAAATTGGAAACAAATCCCAGCGGGTTCCATCACCAACTAATCCAACAGATCGAGCGCAAGGCCACACCACCGCAGACCGCGTTGAGGCTGCAGCGACGCCGTAGCGCGATGCGGCGGACCGAAGCCCCGCACGTCGGGCACCCGGGCCCCGAACTCCTCCTACCTTACTCCAGCCACCCCCGCACGCCGGGGTCGCCGGCTGTCGTACTCCAGCCGCCTAGCTAGCTCCTACCTCACCCCCCGCACACGCCGGCGGCCTGTGCCTGCATGCAACGGGGGTGCAAGGCATGGCTGCCGAGCGCATAGGATGGCGCTGCCGCCTCCCGCCAATGGGCAGCAGCACGAGCGTCCCCGGCAACGGTCTCACGAGCCACGCGCCGGAGGCCTCATAGTCCCGCGGCCACAGCAGCCACGTCGGCCTCTGATTCGCTGGCTGCATAGTGGCCTCGCGTGCTAGCAGCCAAGACGGCCACACCAACGGCCTCGCGCGCCCGCCACCTGCTCCGGTAGCCTCGCACGGCCTCACGGGTGATGGCCTCCGGTCTCGAGCGCTGCCCGCTGCCGGACCGAGCTCGCTCTCGCAGGCGTGGCCACCGCCACTGGGTCAGGACAGCCATCCACCTGGAGGGCGTAGATGATGAGGGAAGGGAGGTGGAAGAAGTGGGCGGCTACGTGGAGCAGTGTCGGAGGAGTCGGGGTGGGGAAGGAGAGGGATAGAAACACGCGTCCATCGCTGGCAGTCGATGGTGGGGCCTAAGTGCCGGACCAGACGGGCAACGACAAGACCGATGGAGTTCACGGTGATTTCTCTACAAGGGATGGAATGCGACTTTCCGGTAACGTTTTCAACTAAACACATCGATCAATTAGTGATCACTATAATGTCATTTGAAATATCAGAAATCAAAAACAATAATAATCAGATCCATTTATGGTCTGTACGGTGATTTCAAGCTCTGGATCACTTTGGAGATAAACTAAGCTTGTTATTCAATACATGCATGATTAACAAAGACCAATCAAGATGATCATTAATGGGAATTGCATTTTCTGTGTGATCCCTTGCACACGTGCATGAGGAAACTTTAATGCACAATCTTTTCTCTCTTATTTCTAACAGATTTACTTGTTTTAAGGTGACTTAAATCTTGTATTGGTGTAAGTCGACGGTATCAATCGTCCGATCGGCAACCAACGAGTCTGATGACTTTGTATAGTATTATGTAATAATCGGGTCCATTTTTTATGTATCGCTCGTTTGATTGTTATCGGGCCTGTCGTTCTGTCTTCTAAAACCCGTCTCTACGTTAGCGGGTTTGTCATTGTAACTGAAACCCGTTTTGGTTCTCACAGTCCAATCTCACGACTTCACCTCTGTGATTCTTCCTCCTCCATTCCTTTCTCCTGTTCCTCCGTTCCCATTCTAGATTGGTTACAGACGGAGGCAAAGGCTTCTGTTGCGCTCGCCGGCGGGCCACCTAAGAGCCAGCCCCGCTGCTCACCATTGGCGCAGGGGCCATGGGGTTGGGGCGTTGCTCGTCGCCTCGCTTGGGGGTGGAGGTGGAAGGGGCGGCTCGTGGTCAACGCTTCACCGGTGACGTCAAGGAAGGTAGGTCTCCTTCTTGTGCCCTTTAGATGTTGTCGTTGTTCTGTTGTTCTGTTCCCTGATGCCCTGTTGGATGGAGGCCCGTGTGGGCATGTAGCAGCGCAAGCAAGTCCATGTGGGCACTAGGGTTTCGGCCTAGTTCTGTGCAATCCGCGATAGTGTCGATTTGTGGTTTGTTTTGTTGATTTATGGTTCGATTCGTCGATGCGTGTTCTGATTTTTGGTTTGAATCGAGGTATGTGGCTGATTCCCTCCTTATTCATGTGGTTGCCCCTTGTTTCCTTTGGTTAGATCTGCTCGAGAGGTCAATTCCTTTGGCATGATGAGCTTTGGTGACTCCTCTCCATAGCAACTTGTTGTCTAGGTGGATTGATATGCAAAATTTTAGGACATGTCGATGAAGGGGGTGCTGGTGAAACTGTGATTAGGTATTCGACATTGCTTTTGCACTAGGCATACTACTCTACCTGTCCTTGTGTCCAATGTTGTTAGGTGCATAGTAGTAGTGGTTCATGCCTTTAATTGTTTTGATCAGTAGAATACATGAGTAGCCTCTAGTTGTTGTGTCAGAGAAGTAATTTAGTCTTCATAGTGGTAGTGTTTAAAGTTAGCTTGCATTAATCCCTGTTTGCTTGCAATATAATCTTATTTTTTTTGTTCATAGGGTCAACACTTATCACAAGTTAAAAGGCTACTAGAAGAGAGCCATGGTGGGTTCTAATCATTGTGCATTGCAGATAGAAATTTCTGCTAAGATGTGAATTTTTTAAATTTGAGATTACTTAATCTGAGCTATGTTACTCCCTTCTCTGTTCTAGGTTCTAAGTACTTGGAGTTATCTAAATTTACTTCAGTCTTAAATATATGCAGAATCTCCAATATTATTGTCTGGCTATATGTTTGGTGTGCCTACATGCCTTGTCTCCCTGTTGATCTATTTTGAGCATTTTAGTGAGTTCATTCTGAACATATGATGGGTATCTTCATTCATTTTGTGTGCTGTAGGACGAGTAGATATAGTATGCTGTTTTTTGTCCCCTACACTACTGTCTGCAACTATTTTACTTTTTGCATTATTATTGGTAATGTCATGCAAACTGTAACTTGTATCGCAATAGATAGTTCCATTTTAATTGGATACTTTGGTAAGCATTAGTGTGAATTTTCTAGTCGGCATCTGCTATGATTTTTTAGTTGTCTTTTATTTTTTAGATGTGGATCAGGCATACATGTTCCTCATTCTTTTTTTAGAACGTGATAGGTAGTTTCCTCCTCATTTTATTTAGCATATGTATGCCGAGCATTTGAGTTTGTTTCATTTTTGTGGAGAACCCGGCCATTAGCTTTTGTTTGGCTGTATTTTGGAAAACATGATCATTTTTTATAATTGAACTGTTGTTGTTCTTATAATACCTAAAATTTCAGAATTATTATACTAGAATTACACCCTCAATTAGTATAGTAATTTCTAGTTTGTTACCGTGAAATATGAAAATGTGCATTGCTTCACTAGGATTTCTATGCAAAATTTTACCCAATTTTTTTTTATTTCTCCCTAGTCTATTTTTTTCTGGGATTCAAGGTGTGTAGTTGAGGAGTTGAGAAAGGTAGAACTTAGGTGAAGAACTTCTCCTTTGTTTATAGTGGCTATAAAATGATCAGTAACTAGATTCTCTGATTTAAAAGCTTTCTTTGTATTCTCTGATTTAATAAAAAAACTGATAGCTTATGTTCTTGTTGCATGTACTTGTCATACTTTGTTCAACCTAAAACTACCATATTCGATCTCTTTTCCCCCTAATTTGTTTATTTGTCATTGTTGTTCTGATTTAAAAATGATTTTTCTCTGTTCTGATTCGGTCAATATCAGTTTGGTGTATATAAAGTCATAAGCATTTAGGTTTGCTGCCACCATCGCCTCAATCATTCCCTTTTCACCTGTGGTTCAAGTTATCCTTGAGATGGTTTAAGAAAAATACTTATGAGTATTAGTTAAAAAAATTCCTACTCTCGAGATAGTTTAGAATGTGTGAATTTTATTGGATACTTGATTGACCATCATGGGACTGAGATCTGTATAGCTACCACTTCCCTGTGCCAGTTAGATGTTATTGTGTTACTTATAGCAGATACTTGTTTCTGTGATGCAGGTTGGTGGGTTGATGAAAAACTTGCCATCTGTTGCAGCACTGACAGCCAAGCGAGATGGTGAGATCAGGAAAGCTGCTCTAAATACACTTGCAACTACCTACAAAAACCTCCGTATGGACCCATGTTTTTCTTACCATTTTGAGTAGCTGATATTTCATTGTATGCTTATAACCGCCTTTTTGATGCATTTCCAATTGAACCCTTTAGCTGGTTTACATTGTTATGAATTAAATGAAACATTTTCATTGCAATTGTTCATTCTGAAATGGCTCCTACACATTTGGCTGAGCAGCAGCCGTTCTTTGATTCTGAAATGGCTCCTGCATGTTTGCCTCTGGCTGAAATGACTCCAGCCCAAAATGGAGTAGCTCAACACAGTGATTCATGGTTATTACAGTCTTAGTATTTACAAGTTTTAGTTCCTGTCTTTGGTGTAAGTCTTGAAGCATTGTGTTGTAAGTATGGACCTGTACTTTTTTTAAATGTCTGCTCTTTGAGAAGTCTAGGCAGAAACCCCAAGAAAGGATGTCTGCTCTTTTTTATGTGAGTTTCTCCTTGCATTCAACTTAGGAAGCTATAATTTGGTATGGATGCTTTCTTAATTGTGTTGTTTTCAATGTCAAATTTGTAGGTACTGAAACAGAGTCTATGCTCATGGCATGTGGTATTCCATTTGCTAAAGGTTTTCACTGAGGTAGATGGTAGGGTGCTACAAGCCTCCAAGGTTACTTATAACTGTTTCTTCCTTATTTCTTCCCCCTTTGTTGTAATAGAACTATAGTAGCATAAATCTGTTGTATTACTTTTTGGTGCAGCTCAAAAGTTATAATTGAGAAGACATCTTTACAAGCAATGGGAGACGGAAGTTCAACAATAAGGTCAGCATGTGTAGAGTGTAATTTCTTATTGTTTGTATGCTGAGATGAATGGTTTCTACAAATACTTATTTGAAATTATGTCCCCCAAAGGCAATGTTGAAAAATGCGTAGCAGTCAACTTTTTTGAATGCTGCAATGTCAGGGACCTTGTCCGACACCCGTAGTCTTCTACTGTGAGTGTACATGCAATCTTTCTTTTCATGTTAATTTTAACTCAATAAAGCTTATGTGTTTATCCTATCATGTAGGTGGCCTGCACATCTTTATATCTGATAGTTGGCTGCATAGTTGTGGAACTCTAAAATTTACAATATTTAAAGCTGCTTTATTCAAAGACCAATCTGAATGCCATTATCTCAAAATGGATGATCCTTTGTTGTCTAATATATGGGGCATGCCTTGTGTACATGCCATTGCCATTGCCATTGCTCGTTACTATGCTCTTCTCCATTCCTAGTATATGTTTGTTTGCTCATTAAGTTAATTGCAGACTGAACTTTATGGAAGGGCTGCTTTGCAGTGGTCAATCTGTCTTGATTCATTCTGCAATTTTACTGAAATTCTACTCACTGCAATTACTGAACTAGTGTGTTTTTTTACTTGCAGTGCTGATGTCAAAGAAGAAATTTTGTGCTGAGAATTGAGGTTAGTATCCTATTATTCATGATGTGCTACCATCAATTTTCTTTAGGAATTCTGAAGTGGTGTAGCACTACAGCCTAAAATGGTACTATCTTTTTTTTCCAGGAATTAGGAAGTAGTTTAGTAATGGAGCCTGAAATGCTATTGTCCAGTTTTTAGGGAGCTATCTGAATTTGTGGCCAGGTGGTCTGCAGCATATGCTACTACACGATAGCTGTTCTTTTGGTGTGAACTGATGCCAGTCTGAGTCTGATATTTGTGTGGACTGATCCCAGTCTGAATATTTGTGTGAACGGTGTGAGAATTTGTTATCTGTGTATTTATTATCTATTAACTAAAAACAAGTGTCCAATTAGAGCAGCATGTTCAAGGAGGGTGATGACTTTATTATTATATTATATCATGTATTACTATCCATATAAATATATATTATATACATAATTATTTTAAGAATCATTCGAATTATTTGATATATTGTGTATTCACCAACGTATGCAACACGATGGCTACAAAGATTATATTATTCACTAGATCACCATGATTCATGTGTCTAAGAGTGAATTAAATATCTAGCAGACAGCTAAACACCGCGAAGCCCAACACTTACAACATAATGCTTACCATGATTCATGTCTAGACCATTGAACGCTGCGAAGTTTGGCCCAGCTATAATTTGAATTCAGATAAACACACAACATGTCAACAAACAGCCCAACATGGTTCAATTCAGCCCAAAACCAGGCCTAACGGATGCATGAACAGTACAAGCGGACTCGGTAAGCCCAACGTTCAAATCTGTTCTGTACATGTGTATTCAAATGTATTAGTAGTATTATATGCATCTTTGGATGAACATCCAATGGTCTAGAGTAGTGACTTACATATAAACAAAAAATAAGTCACCCAAAAAAGACAGTGACTTACACATAACAAAAAATAAGTCACTTTACAGAGAGACAGACCCTATTTCTAATAGAGTATTTGCATGCCCAACAATAAAACCATAATTGTTTAGCAACAAGAATCAGAACTGGCAAAATCACACTATAGTGAATGGATACCATGATCGACAACTCTAATTGCATTAATCGGCAAACAATTATGAATCCATATAATGAGTACTATAAATTAACTGTCGGTTTCGAACAGTCATGAACACGTATGTGATTGCAATTATGATCCAAACAAGCAAAGGATCCAGAAGAAAAAACAAACCCATTATGTGAGTCAAAAGTACTGCTAAAACCTTGCCATTGATACCAATTGTAAGAAAAATAGTCACGATAACGCGGATCTTTGGGGCACGAAAAGATTCAACTAGCATGGAAGTTTTCATCAAAATGTACCATGTTGCAACCTTCCTTGTAGTTTTTCTTCTTCTCTCTCAATGGAATAGAGAACTAAATATGCGCTGTGTCTCTACTCGCGTTGGTGTGCCTGACTGCCTGTGTGCGCACGAATGAATATGCGCGCGAGAATGAACCAGACCTCTGTCTTGCTTTTATTCTTACCGAACAGGCAGCAGTCTGCCGAATAGGCACCGGGCCACTAACAGACATCCGGCCAGTAAACAGGCGTCGACCGTTCATTAAACAGCACCACGCCGCCACCCTTTCATGCATGCAAGCAACCACCGCAGCAAGCGCAGGTAACCACCGAGCCACATTAGTCTCCGGCCATTAGCACTAAAAGCATGGTTATGTATTAACACTCACGCAAGGCCATACAATGCGGCGCACAATACGTATCTGAATTAAGAGAGAGAGAGAAGAGGGAACTGAAACCCCATAATTCTAAATCAATAATATTTAGTAGCCACCATACTAAATCTTTAATATTAGAATTAATCCATTATTCACATTGGACACTAATGTCGAATATATGCTCTCATTGGAAATGAGCTTTCCTGCTAGCACCAACCAAATTACTACTGAATTAAAGATTTAGTATGATGGCTAATTGGCGAATATATATTCTCATTGGACACTAATTGGCGAAAATTTCAATGGCATTCAGAGAATTAACTCAATATTTATTTGTCCCAAACCAATTCAAGTGATAATGTAATTCCGCTAAACCATAGACAACGTTGGTTTCCAATCAACCACACAAGCATGGTCAATGTGTCCATCTGATGCGAATTGGCTTGTAGTCCGATGGTAGGACGGTCCAGTGGGACGCTACCCACCAGGGTTCAAATCCTGGTGCTCGCATTTTTTTCTGGGATTTTCCTAGGATTTACCGGTGTTACACGTTAAGTGGTAAGCGACGTTCCCGTCGACGACGAGGCGCCAGTGGTGACTTCGGGAATCTTCAGATCTGCCGGTGCTCAGTTCTTCAGAGGTGCTCATAGGGGTAGGGTTTGCGTACGTGTATTCATAGGGTGTGAGTGTGCGTGCGTGTTGTGGGCGTCTTCGTTGTACTGTGTGATTCTAAAAAAAATTGTGTCCATCTGATGATCGTATTTTCACCAACTGCGAAGGGATACAGCGCTCAAACCTCGCCTTCTTGAAATTATTATTAAGATGTACAGAAGTTGTAGAGATAATACATGGCCAAATTGTTGAATGTATCCTGCGAGGGGGGCGACACACGGAACGCATCTATTACAGAGGGGTTCACGGGGCAATCAATGGCTGGCTAAGGGCTCGCCCATCCACAAGGTCACCGACGACGTCCGGTGGGCCGCCGAGGACCTCTTCGGCCGGCTATGCATCGTTGCCCACGCCGCCTTCCTCTACGCGGGCTTCCATCCCAGCAGCGCACCGGTAGCAAAGCCATGGTCGCTCTCCTGCACCTACTCAGTGCTGCCGCCGGCGGCAGCGGCGGCGCGCCACCGGGACGAGACCGCCGTCGGCCTGCGGCTCTACCGACCGCGGGGACAGAACCGGAGAGGCCGAGCCCACGTGGCGCTGCGAGCCTACGTGGTCACGGCTTGCGGCGGCGGCGGCCGGTACATGGAGCGCCGCGAGCGGCTCGGCCCTGCTGCCCTCGAGGCCGTCCTCTCTGGCGACGTCGACGAGACGGCTCGCGCGCTCAGGGCGCCGCCGGGCTCCACTGGCGAGGGGCTGTGGAAGCTCCTCGCGGACCAGATCTGCCGGGGTCTGTTCCTCTACGTGTGTGAAGCAAATGGCGTGCCGGTGATGCCTGACGTGGCCATGGCGGAGGCTGTCAGCAAGGAGCTGAGGAACCTCGTCGCCGACCATGACTCGGATCTCTGGAAGGGCAAGTATGAGGCCATTGTTAGTTTCTGCCCACACTACTTCCGCAAGCATCCTATTAGAGACAAGAACAAGAACATGCCATTGATCGGGTGGAAAGAGTGGTACGTGAAGGCCAGGCAGTCCATGTCGTATCAGCGGAGTGAGCCGAATCCTATGCCTCATCAGATTATTCCACCGATAGATCCAAGGACCATACGGGCCGGGAAACAATGATATTGCTTGGGAGGATTCCAAAGTCAAGAAGAAGCGCAGGACCGAAGAAGAGGTCCTACAGGAAGGACTGAAGGAGCACCATTACTGGAAGCGCCGATGATGCCACTGGTAATCCAGTTGGTATTTAGCTGTCATGATTTTTTTTTATCCTGGAATATCTATTTAGGTTGCACAGTACATCCCCGGATTCTTATAAAGGATCCCCTGGAAATAAAGCAAATTACATCAATGACCCAACCTTCCAGAGAGGCCAATGCAAAGCCGAACATCCCATACGCCGGTGAGGGCCGCCATCGCCGAGCAGAAGCCACCTCCCATCTCCTTGCTTGACTCCAACGCATGGATCTACCGCAAGAGTCATCGCCAAGAGCTCCCTCCAGCACGAGTCGCAGTCGATGAACGCCCATCAGCCATCAAGACAAGAAGAAAAGGAGCAGCAGAGAGATCTGCCGCCGCCGGCCCAAGGACCGGCGACCGGAACAAGCATCCGCCGTCGCAAGATCGGCAACCCGGACAGACGCGCCATCACCAGGGATGACGAGAGATCCCACCCCTCTGCAAAAGGATAGGAACACACACCTCACGGGAACCACGCCGGATTTGATGGTCACACCACCGCCGCCTCCTCCCCGGAGTAGCAAAAGCTTCGCACCTCCAACGGAACAACTGACGCCGCCGCCGGAGTGGAAGAAGACCGACCTCATGAGACAACCGGAGAAGACGTCACCGGATCAGCCTCGGAGGAACCAAAACTCGTCCCTATCAGCACCGCTAGAAGCCACGCCGACAAGGAGAAGAAGCAAGATCTCGTGAGGCAAACGCCGGAGGAAGCGCCGTCGAGCCGCCACCGCCACCGAACAAGCACAGGGGAGACCTAACCCTAGACAGGGACCACCTCCGCCGCCGGGAACTATAGCTAGACAACCTAGATCGACAGCTATACACAGTCCACCCGCCAAGGAGCCGGGCACCCCTCTCGACTCCGGCGCCCGAGGGTCGCCGGAGGAGAGGGGGCCGGCGGATCGACGGAGGATGGGGATTTGCCCTCGAAATCGCCTGGTCTACTGTAGCATGGGGAAAGAGGTCGAGGGGAAAGAATAACTACTGGTACTATGAAGTGTCAATATTTGCTTATGGATTTATTGCTTTTACCCGTTGCAACACACGGGCACGTATCTAGTGGACTGTATAATCATAGGTCTGGACTACAATCTGATTTGATTTTACTCGTTGAACTCCTAAGATAGAGTATATATTTTGAGCAACTCCATGAGATTTTGATGGAAAAATACCCTCCAATAGCTTCTCTAAGTGGTTATCCAAATATAGTCATTCTTCATTCCATATTTCTCGTTATTCAAAGATAGATAACGAAAATAGTTTTCCAGAGTGTATACAAGATATAGAAAAAATTTTGGAGAGTAAAAATAATAGAAAGCGTTTTCTATATAGAAGCTTTTTCAAATGATAATTTAAAGAGTAGAATTGAGAAAGGCTGTTGGGGATGCTGGGCTACAGGGCGGCGGGGGATCCCGGCGTCCACGTTGGCCTGCAGCGCCTAGCTTGTTGGCAGGGACGCGATTATGCGTCGCTTCAGGTGACGGTTCCTTGAACCATCATACGAAGGAAGCATGATTCATTATCTTGAAAGTGCTAATTTGCTACATGGGCTTGTTAGATACTACCTACTATTTATTATTTTAGAACGGAGATGGAAAGAACATGTGCGTGCAGGCAGTAAAATAAAAACAATGACATCACCCATATGCAAATAAATTTCAAATAAAAAATTCATAAATCTCAAAGCTAATATCCAAATTAAATTTCGATTGCACAACTATATTTCCTGTGTCAAGATCTTCAAAACAAGACCACATTTGACTATATTTTGAGAATTTTTATCTTTTAACAGTTTTTTATAAAGATCAGAAGTAAGACTACTGTGAACAAATGCAAATCTCCTTGCGAACAAAATATTAAACTCGACGAACAAATAATAGTACATTACGAACAAAATTTAAACATTACGAACAGAAATTTGGTGCATGCAAGTTGTCAGCTAAATACAAGATGTATTCTCCACATGCATGAGAAAGAAGACAATGAAGATGATGTCATCCATAAGCATGCAAATCCAAAACTAAAAATGTTATAACTATTAAACTATGCATCCAAATTAAATTTGGATAGCACAATTATCTTCCTTGTCATAAAGTTGGATCGTGCCATTATCTTTCTTATTACAAAATCTTCAAAATAAGACCCCACTTGTATATATTTGCATGATACTTTTTTAAAAGTATTTTTAAATATTAAATAATTAATTAAATATTGTCGGTACCCCAGGACTGGGGTACCCCCTCTTGCTGTGTCTAGGCAAGAGCCTTGTGGTTATCCTTGACTACGTCCAAACAGCCGGACCCATGCGGTCCGGAGCCCTGTTCACCCAACAACGGTCCCGGACCCGTCCCCCCCCCCCCCCCGGCTGGGAAAGGTCTGGGAGCACCACGTGTTTCGGGAGAAGCAGGCGCTCAGCCCGAACAGCCGGGGGCTCCGGACCTCCCGTGGAGGTCCGGACCCCTCACTAAGGGAAGGAATCGACACCCCGCCACGGGGAGGTCCGGAGCTGCCACGTGTCTGCAGGCACAGACACGTATATAAGGCCACTTGGTCTCCATACTAAAGGTTCACCTACCACTGCATTCATTGTGGTAGGTGGACGTCCGCATTGATATAGCAGAAGCCGAGGCGAGTCTTTGACCAGGGGGACACTATTGATCGCATATTACCAAGACGTGTAGTGGAGCCGCTGGCACCGCCCATGCTGCGCCTGTCAGTCTGCCATAACAGATGGACACGACGGCTCAGCTTCACCCATTATGACGCCTACGTAATAGCCTCAACAGGCCACGCCGCAAGCTACGTTTCCCCAACGGGCACCTTGCTGACAGGACAAGAGAAGACCTCCCTTGAGTCAGAGCGCTAGCAGGGCATGGAAGCATATCGGAGAAAAGATTCACAACTACTGTAGTCATTTAAGTACTCTGCGCAGTATGCTACACAGTCAGGTTGGGCCCACTTGTCGGGGCCTCAACGACCAATGTATCCGCACCCCTTGATCTATAAAGGGGGGGCGCCCGCTAGAAGAAGGCTCAGGCTGAAAAAAGGCCAAGGCCGGGCAGAGGATAGGTTCATATACAACCAAGAACAATACTTCTCCCAGTGGACGTAGGGTATTACGCTCCGGCGGCCCGAACCACTCTAGATCGTGTGTTTATGTGTGCTTGCCTCAGTGCTAGATTAGCCTAACCGCCTAGTACTTCCCTGAGTTCTCCCTCACTAGGAATAGGCGAGTGCGCTCCGCCACCCGGCTGTGGGTACCCTAAAAATCCCGCGACATTTGGCGCCGTCCATGGGGAAGTCAGGCGTTGGCTGGATCTTCAGGCTTCTGGGCTGTGTTCATCCTCTGCAACCACGAACAAGAAGATGAAGGAAGGCAGGGTGACACCCATGCCGCATGCCATGGCGCCGGCGCGGCAATGCCCACAGATCGGCGGCGCACGGTAGCGGCGCCTACTCTGTGTCGCCACTGCGACACCTCAGAGCCGGCGCGGCGGCGCATAGCGGAGGCACCGCCGAGCGCTGCCGCCCCTCCATCGACTCAAGATTTTCTCTCAAGCAACGGCCACGCTTCCTCTGCGGTGGCATGGCGTCGGCTCAAGGTTTTCTCTCAACATGGAGCCTGGAGCCAACGGCTATCCCGGAGGAAGTTGGCCGTGTCGTCGTGTCATCTCCGGCACCACCCAAGGTGCTTGGTGCTGCTGCAGACAGGACCCCGCCACCAGGCATGGTGGCCCCTGGCGCTAGCACCAAGGACAAGCCGGCGAATGACCGCCCTTCTCCACGCCCCGTGCTCGTCCATACGAGCACCCGTTCTCCTGCTGCGCCAGGGCGGAAGACCAGGTTCTGCCGCAGCAAGCGGCAGGCGGGCTGGCTCCCGGTGGCAGACGGCGACGGCAGGGGGCCTCTCCCATTCAAAGCCAAAGAATTTGTCTCATGCTACCTAAGCATATGATAGCTCTTAGGCAAGGAGTGGTCCCCCGAGCTCCCGAGGTGATGCTAGATGATGCAGTTCAGGCACATCCAGGGCGCCTTAACCTCCGACGACTATGAAGAATCCAGGAGTAGCGGTACCACTTCCAATCAGAGAAGGACATGCTATATGGGATGCAGCCGAAGGGTACTCCTAAGATAAGACTAAGAAAATTCCTCCTTTGTAATAACGTGGCGCCTATGTGTGAGTCCAGAGCGGTCAAGGTCCGACCTTGTAAACCCGACCTCTGGCCCTATCACAGAAACAGGCAAAAAACGGTCCGGAGCGGTAGAGGTCCGACCTCGTAATCCCGACCTCTGATGTATACCATGACAACCACAATAATAAAGGGGATTTTCTTTCTCAGTTTTATCTAGGCTCCACCTTGATTACATTTATTCGCCTTGGTTTAACTATTCTTTCCTCTTAAGCGGAATCTTCCTTTTATTGCTAACAATCCAAGTTAAGTTGCTGGCTTGTGGCCAGGTGGGGGCACCCCTTTTAGCTGGAAGGCAGTTCGGACCCCTAAGGACCTGCTCCGGAGAAGTAGTACTCGTATCCTGGGGTAGAGAAGCTCCGCGTAGCTTAGCCTGGTAATGTACCCTAAGTTTACGTACTTCACTACCCTGTTACAAGTACTCTAGTATCCGAGACTGCTGTCTTTAGAGGTCCCGGACTCCCTTTTAGTATAAGGCTTGGTTTCTCGCACCTTACTATGAGGACCAGTGACATATTTCATCGGATCGCCACGGTCGACTCAAGTCCACTCCGGTGGCCCGCTCCGGCGGAGACCGCTCGCCACGGTCGACTCAAGTCCACTCCGGTGGCCCGCTCCGGCGGAGACCGCTCGCCACGGTCGACTCAAGTCCACTCCGGTGGCCCGCTCCGGCGGAGACCGCTCGCCACGGTCGCCAAAAGCCGGGTCCGGGAAGTGGTGCTTGCTCCCTGAGCGATCTGAGGTCTATGTAGCCGCTTAGCTTGGTTCCGCACCCTAAGCCTACACCTTCGTCGCCCTGTGGAGAGCGCTCTAGTACCTGATCCTGGCAACCGGTGTACCGGCCTCAGGGGTCCGGAGCGCCCGCTCTTTGCATGAGCACACCGACGCAATCAAGTTTGCGTGGAAACACATCACGATAGTAGGCCCCACCCACGGGTTCGTACCTCTCCCGAGGTGGGCCCGGGGGCCACTGTCGGTACCCCAGGACTGGGGTACCCCCTCTTGCTGTGTCTAGGCAAGAGCCTTGTGGTTATCCTTGACTACGTCCAAACAGCCGGACCCCTGCGGTCCGGAGACCTGTTCACCCAACAACAGTCCCGGACCCATCCCCCCGGCTGGGAAAGGTCTGGGAGCACCACGTGTTTCGTGAGAAGCAGGCGCTCAGCTCGAACAGCCGGGGGCTCCGGACCTCCCGTGGAGGTCCGGACCCCCGCGGAATCCCGGACCCCCCATGGGGTCCCGGACCCCCTGTATAGTAACCGGAACCCCTCACTAAGGGAAGGAATCGACACCCCGCCCCGGGGAGGTCCGGAGCTGCCACGTGTCTGCAAGCACAGACACGTATATAAGGCCACTTGGTCTCCATACTAAAGGTTCACCTACCACTGCATTCATTGCGGTAGGTGGACGTCCGCATTGATATAGCAGAAGCCGAGGCGAGTCTTTGACCAGGGGGACACTATTGATCGCGTATTACCAAGACGTGTAGTGGAGCCACTGGCACCGCCCACGCCGCGCCTGTCAGTCTGCCATAACAGATGGACACGACGGCTCGGCTTCACCCATTATGACGCCTACGTAATAGCCTCAACAGGCCACGCCGCAAGCTACGTTTCCCCAACGGGCACCTTGCTGACAGGACAAGAGAAGACCTCCCTTGAGTCAGAGCGCTAGCAGGGCATGGAAGCATATCGGAGAAAAGATTCACAACTACTGTAGCCATTTAAGTACTCTGCGCAGTATGCTACACAGTCAGGTTGGGCCCACTTGTCGGGGCCTCAAGGACTAATGTATCCGCACCCCTTGATCTATAAAAGGGGGGGCGCCCGCTAGAAAAGGCTCAGGCTGAAAAAAGGCCAAGGCCGGGCAGAGGATAGGTTCATATACAACCAAGAACAATACTTCTCCCAGTGGATGTAGGGTATTACGCTCCGGCGGCCCGAACCACTCTAGATCGTGTGTTCGTGTGTGCTTGCCTCAGTGCTAGATTAGCCTAACCGCCTAATACTTCCCCGAGTTCTCCCTCACTGGGAATAGGCGGGTGCGCTCCGCCACCCGGCTGTGGGTACCCTAAAAATCCCGCAACAAATATACTGTGAAGAAATATTTACTTTATTTGAACAAAAAAAAGTTAACATGATGCACAAATAATGATATACGACGAATAAAAAATAAAAATCGTGAATGTTTAGTCGCATAGGACAAATAAAAAATAAATAGCACGAACAAATGTGTCAATATCACCGAACAATTTAGTCCACAAAGCGAACAAATAATTTGACATTACAAACAAATTAGTTACATTTAGAGAAATAATTTTACATGAGAAACAAATACTTCTACATTACAAAAGCAATTATTTTTATAAGCATATATACACGTGCTAAATCAGTTACTGTATAAAATAAATAAATTATTTCATACCCCAACTAACGTGTCTATAATATAAGTAAATTAATATACATTTGGCATTACTCGCTCTTAAATAGCTGTAAATTGGATTATAGTATTCTAACATGTAAGTGTCAATCTGTTAACACAGTTGTTATGAATTATAAAAAAATAAATTACAAATTTGAATAAAGATTATGTATATGAGGTTCATAATCAAACAAGTAAAATAAATGAATAAATGGATATAGAGGATTGAAAAATAAAGAAAAGAACAAGAGAAATAAATATAACAAAAAGGTAAATAATCTAGCACCGTGGATAATTAAGACTCCAAATTGAACATCCGAACATAAAAAATACACATATGAAATAAAATCTACCAATCCACAAAAGTAAAATAAAAAGATTTAGAGGGGATTATATGAAATCACACAAAAAAATAATTTAATAAATGTATGTATATGTGACATCCCAAAAACTTACCCGAATAAATTACGCGCTAAAAATGTTTTTCAAAATTTTGATTCGTCGCTGAGCTCGAATCATTTCGATTTCTGTCCAAACTCCAAATTCCTCGGCGTTTTACCGTCCGACCCCATAACCAATCGCCGTCCCCTCTCTTTCTTTTCCTCGTTCCGCGTGATGCACTGCGTGTCGCCCGACCGCCGTGCGTGGTCGACCGTCGCCGCGAATCCCGCCGACCGCCTCTCTCTCTCCTCCCCCTCTTCTTTTTCTTTTCCTCTTTCTCCTTTTCTTTTTCCTCTTTTCTTTTTCTCCCTCCATCTCCTTCCTTCTTTCTTCTCTTTCCCCTCCCCCTGTTCCTGCCCGCACACACGCCCTGCGCGACGCCCTGCCCGCGCGCCCGTGCCCCACGCGCTCCGCGTGCTCGGGATGCTCGCCGCGGCGCCCGCTCCTGCCCGACCAGTCTAGTCGCACTGTACCCACCTCGACGCGAGCGCACGAGCACAAGCAGCAGCAGAGCTGCACAGCACGCCGCCGCGCGGTGTCCCCTGGCTGCAGCCCCCTCCCCACCTGCGTTGCGCACCACCGCCCACCTCTGCGCGCCTTGTCACCTCACCGGCCACCTCCACGCCACGACACCGCGCTCCAGGACACCGGCAAGTGGCCGGAGCTGCCCCGCCGCCATTAATGGCCGCGGAGCTCGCCAGCCACCGCGTCCCCTCCTCCACCGCCTTACCTCACCTATAAATAGGGCCCCCTCGTAGCTCTCCCCCACCACAACCCCCTCATCCACCATGAGCCCACTCCCCAGCCTCGCTGCGCCGCCGCCATAGCCATTGCGGCCGCTTCCCGCCAGCCCTCGTTGCCCAATCTCCACAAGCCGCCCCTGCTCGGGATAAGTAGGGAAATTGGACCCCCTCGCTCCCCTCTTCCGTTTTCCCCCTCTTCCCGGCCGCCGCCGTGGCCTGGGACGCCGGATCCCAGGGCCGCCGGCGCCCCCTACCCCTCCTCTATTTCGCGTCGTGTTCTGGTCGGGAGGTAGAATAAGAGGGCGGTTTTGCCCAAAACCCCCTCCCTTCCCTTCTTTTCTTTTAAGAGTCCTCCCTCCATTTATGTCCTTTTCTAAATAAGGCCTCCCAGTTCTTCCTATTTAAAAACAAACCACTCCACCATACAAAAAACAATAACACATAGGCCCCTGCCCCTTCCCTGAATAGTCAGAACATTTTCAAATATTATAATCAAGTCCTTTCACTCTCAAAACTAATTACAAACAAGCCCCTGGATCCTTATTTAGCCCTAAACTCCTCGTTACCTTATCATTTCATGTGCCGAAAAATTCTCTGAAACTTTACCACGCTATTTCTAATATATTTTCAACCGTGCCATTAGAAAACTACCCAAAAATATTATTCCTACCTCCATATCTTAATTTCTTCTGAATCGAGCTCAACAATAAAACCTTTATTTCTTTTTATTTATTGTGTGTTCATTTGTGTGCGCCGTAGATACCAATGTGAACGAGGGAGAATCTGTCGGGGAGTTCACCAAGCAGTACCACGAGCCGGAGCCTGAAGAACCGTACCGCGAACAGGAACTCCTAGAAGGCTTCGAAGACGGTAAGTTCAATCACATCCTTTGATGCATGTTTTGTCCTAGTTTTTATAAACAAAACCTATTGACCTGTTTTACAAAACTGTATATGTTTTGCCCGCTGAAAACATGGTTGGATAGCCACCCCTTGATTTGTTGTAATCATTCCTTGACCACCTAGATTAATGTCTAAATGAGATCTGTTCTATTTGGATGTTAATCGCTGCTAGCACGCTTAGGGCCTTAAACACGGTACAACTTGTTTTATAAAAAGAAAATGTGTGAGTGTGTGTGGGAAGGGAAAATGTGGAGTTTTCGAAAGATGAGTTTAGACGGGATGGATGTCACTTCTGTGTGAATTGCCAAATGGTGTGCTCGTACCTGTGTGGTTGAGCAAGGAAGGGAGATATCCATCTTGTCACAATTAAGGACCGAGTTGGTGTGTCATCTTACCTAACTCAACCATCGTGCAAACCACTCGACTGTTGTATGGGCAACGGCTTAGCATAAACCCCACTAGTTATTCTGATAGCCATCAGGAGAGTTGAGAGCAACGGGTGACCAAGGAGAAGGGATATGCTCTGTGTGACTTATGCCCCGGTTATACCTCGGTGATAGGTCGATGACCCCTTGGTGGATCCCGTGGTGGCTAGTCAGATCTAGCTAAGGTGAGTAATGGCTTTGTTGGGATGTGCACCGATATTAAGGTGATCGTGCTGTGGTACCCCGCTTGTGGGTAAAGTTGCACACCTCTGCAGAGTGTAAAACCTATTCGAATAGCTGTGCCCACGGTACTGGGCGAGTTACGGTTTGGTCACACAACTAGTGTTTCTTCTGGGAATGGATGGGTTGGCGTGAGTTGTTTCGGAAAAGTGTCTGGCAGTTGTGCCGTGTGCTACGACGGATGAGGAGTCCGGTAGCAACTTGAAACTGGGATTCTGTGTGGATCAACCCTACGTGTTACTCAGTGCAAGATAATGGCTTTTGAAAACCCTTTTTTTTTCAAATAAACCCATGAATAAAAATTAGCTTTCCGCAATCTAAACCCTAGCCTTACCCTTGATTTACCCTGTGCATTATACTATGTTTATACCCCCCTCCGTGGGTGTGGTTGGACTTGCTGAGTACACCACATTCTTAATTTTTATAGAGGAAGATCCAGACTTCGTTCCCGAAGACGTTGAGTAGGGGTTCCGTCCTGCACCCAACCTTGCCTGTGGATAGGGTCACCCGCAGGAAGCTCTGTATGGCGCAAGACTCTGATGACCTCTTCGTAGTTAATGTTGTTGTATGGGTTTTAGTTGTTATCCTCGCGATAGTGGCGCTCCACTGCCCATTACCACGTAGAGTTGTACGGTGATATACCATCTGATGTAATAAATGTGTTATCAGCCTCCTGGGACTGATATTGTATCACATTTAAGTCTTCTCTTACGAGGGGGCGCTTCAGTATATGAAGTAAGAGAAGAATGAAATCGAAAGTAGAAATGAAATAAAATGATAGATATAGAACAAATCAATGAGAAATAAAGAAAAAATATCAGATAGGAAATAATTAGAAAAAATGAAGTATCAAGAAAAAGAAGAGGATAAAAATATCAAATACTAATGGAAAGATGCATATACAAATATTGTGAAAAACATGTAGGTATAAAAAAGAATTTAAAAAGAAAAGAGAAAGTATAAGAAAATAAAATAAAAGGATAAAAAGAAAAAGTAAATAAACGAAACAAATGAAATGAATGGAAAATGTGAAAGAAATAAAAAGAAAAGAAAAAAACATAAGCGCCCCTCGCAGCTGGCCCTAAAAAGTAGCTAGTGGCCAAATCCAATTTCATCTTCAGTGCACGTCTCCTTCCGCATGGGCTGAATTATTAATCTGCTTGGCTCTCATACTTCAGGCGATGGCCAGCGGTTTTGTCACGCGCGCGATATATATTCTTGGAGTGTTGGCAGGGCTTGCAGTGCATCCACGCCGCGTGTGGGCCTTCCCGTGCAACGGGCTCACACCGTTTCAGCGTGGGCCTGCAGTGCCCCGATAGCCAGGGGTTTTGCTGTGAATTTGCAAACATATACTAAATTACAAATACTAAACAATATGCAATTTAGCCGATGTGAGTTAGAGAGATTTAAGGGTCGTGCAACTTAAATATAATCGCTCCATTCCAAGTTGTTTGACTTTTTTGACCTCAAATTTAACCACTTGTCTTATTTAAAAAACTATGCAAATATCACTTCTTTTGATGTGTCTTGCTTTAACAATACAAATTCTTCAAAAAGACGAGTGGTCAAATTTAACAATATTTGCACAAATCTTTTAAATAAGACGAGTGGTCAAATTTCCTCAAATGTCCCTCCTCTCTTTTTCTTTTACTTCCCTCTTTTTTTCTCCCTACTTTTATTTTTATTTCTTTAATGATAATTTTTCTTTGCTTTTCATTTGGCTTTTAATTCTTTGTTTTTCTAATTTTTCTAAATTAAGTATATAGTATTTGCAACATTTATTATATTTTATAATTTATATTTATTATTTATTATTTTATTTTTAATGGTTTATGTGCGCGAATTATATCAATACATTAATATTTGGCATTTATTTTTACTAATATTTTCTTTTCTTTATTTCAAGTAGTTTTACTTTTATTTCTATCTATTTCTGAATATTTAGAAATGTCCCATGCTTAATGTATACTAATTTGTTTGCATTCTAAACTCGTTAGCTGGTTTGTAAAATAATTTAGTTATATACTAACTTTTTCGCCTCATGTTCAAATTCATTTGTATATAAAAATAATTTATTTGCCAGGTGGATGTGTTGTTCTTTATGTAAAATTATTTGGCTGTGTGTAGCTAATGTGTTCCAACGTCAAATTATTTGTTCTCTTTTTAAACTATATTGTTCGGCGATATTGATTCATTTGTTCGTGATGCCTTTTCTATTATTTACCATATACAATCAAATGTTCGCGATATTTTATTGGTTGTATATTATTATTTGTTCATTATATTTTGTTTTTTATAAAAATAATTGTTTGTTCATGTTTTTAAAATATTTGTTACAAGTAGCCGAAACTAATTATTTGATATTAAAAATATGTTTTTAAAATATTGTGCAAATAAAAATAAGTGTGGTCTTGTTTCGAAGATCTTCTCGCAAGAAAATATAGTGGTGCAATCAAAATTTTAATTGGGAAGCTGTGTTTAGTACTTATTGCTTTTTTTTAAGTTCCCAATTTGCATGCATGTAGGTAACGTTGCAACATTGTGTTTTTTTTGCATGTACGAAATCTTTCTCCATTTGCGGACGCTACAACGGGCCTAATGTAAGCAACATAGCACTATTTATGTCATTTCGAGTGATTTTGGTGATCGCATGACAACGCAATCAATGAGACTAATGGTTTTGTTGAGTGAACATTTCTAGATCACAGGGATGAAGTAAAAAGGCCATACAAAGCAAAAAACACGAAGAAAAAACTCAAAGAAATGCTGAAATAAACGAGTGCTGCAGAAATCAGTAGCACCGGAAGAACCGATACCTAAGCATCGGTGCATCCGATGGTTGTCGCAAGAACCGACGCCCTTGGACTGGTGCAAGTATTTGCGCCTCTAGAGATCAAGGGGAGATCATGAGAAGAAAGAGTGTAGCACCGGTTGAACCGACAGTGTCAAGTTAAACATTGGTGCAATCAACGTACTATGTTCCAGAGACGTTGTCAAGCGTGCAGCTGCCAAGCCTTCAGCACCGAAAGCACCGACGGCCATCGGAGCATAGCATCGATGCAATAACGTCAGCAAGAAGACAAGAGTGCAACGACTACATGAAGATCAAGTGTCACCGGAAGTTCCGACGCTGTTGCATCGGTTCATCCGATGGTCTCTGAAGTGGCTATAGAAGTGTCAGAGAGGGCAACGGTTACTTCAGAGCGCAGAGTGACCGGAAGAACCGATGCCCTATGCACCGGAAGTTCCGATGTCTACGCAGAAAACTGGCTAACGGCTAGTAACAGCTCTCTTGAGTTGGTGGCCTATATATACGCCTCACCCCGGCCATTTTGAGTTTGCTGGAGTCCCAAGATATCACACACACATCCAAGAACACCTCCAAGCCATCTAAGAGCATAGAGATCAAATTCTTAGTCCTTAGCACAAGCTTTGTGAGTGTTAGTGCTAGGTTAACTCTTGAGTGAGTGATCAAGCAAGATTTAGATCCTTGTGCTGTGGTTGTAGAGTGAACCAAATTTGTATCTCGGTGCGCCGACCTCCTTGGAGCATTGGTGGCTCGCTAGTACGTCAACGACCCTCCGACTTGGTGTGGAGCGGCGTCGACAACTTTGTGCGGGGGACAGAGACCCCTCCTTCGTGGGCAATCTCCCTTAGTGGAAAACAAGATCAAGGTGACCGTGATTGTGTTCACGGAAGAGACTTGATTGCCGGAAAATGATACTCTTTGTGAGTACTTCAACAACGTGGATGTAGGGGCGCCTTTGTGGCAATCTGAACCACGGGATAAATTCTCGTGTCGAGAATTTGCTTCATCTCATCCCTTCTATTTAACCTTCCGCACTTCATATTGCAACTTGTGTGCCTTTACTTTCTTAGTGTAGTATCTTACTAGGATTGGCTATAGGTTGCAAAATTCTTTTGCGATAAGTTTTTCACACTAAGGTGAACCGTAGTTGCACATCTAGATAATTTGTTTTAGTTTAAGTTTTGTGCAAACTAGTTGGAGCCCTAGGTTAAAGTTTTAAGTTCTAATTTTCTCCCTCCCCCTCTTAGGAAGAGCACCCAATCACTTTCAGCTAATCACACTGTCCGTCAGATGCTCTGTAGCCTGCACATTAGTTTTGCCTTGGGCCACCAGGCCTAGCCCAAAACAGCGTGTAACTCTTCGTCAGTTCGTCTTGGATTCAGCCTGTCAGGGACTAACACCTGCGATGCCATGGCTAGTGGACGGAGATTTTTGCAAGCGGGAAGGTATGGCAGCCGTCTGACCTCGCCTGGATCCGCGCCCAGGTAGCGACCTCGTGTTCATTTTTGTAAACAAATCTTGTGAAGGTGTTTAGATGTAATTCATATTTTTTTTCTTGTTATACAAGTAGTTGGGTTTCACAGTTCTTCCAAAAGGGTTGAATCGTTCATGACTAGATACCATTTAATTTCGTTTAAATTTGGAATGATATCAAATTCAGGATGCTATACCTCACATAGATTGGCTTTTAGTGGTTGGTTATTACCATGTAAACATAGAGGGCAGTGCAATGGAACTTGCAGGGTGCTCAGGGCTAGTACAAGAGATGTATCTCATATGAGCAAGTACATTGGTCTAGTTTAATAGACAGTCTCATGCATTGACACATCATCAGACGACATAAAGACAATATATACAATGGGTTATCTTATACGATGTCTATATAATTTCATAATTTGTCCATTGTAAAAAGAAATATTGTGAGTTGCATGGCAACAACAATTTGTAGAATAGTGCATAGTCCTAAATTTTAGCCTATAAGATGGTTGTCTCGCGAAACAACCACTTTGTTCTCCCCCCCTCTCTCCGCCACCTAATCAAAAGTCATACGTGGACTTGCATGGGACGACCTATGAGACCGCTGACGTGTAGCAATGTACTTGCCCTATTCAAGAAATAATGTAAGTGCTCAAAACAAAACAAAAACACATGTGGCCGATCTAATCCATAATATTCAAACATAGCTTCAGTTACTAAATGTAGTTGGTGCGTTTGGAAAGTTTTCCTTTTGAAGTACAGATTAGTAACCGGTGATAGCTAGTTAATTCATAGTCAGGTCTGTTCATAGTAGCATTTATCAGCTGCTTTAGGAACATTCCATGCCTACAACTCAGAAAAGCATGTGCTTACTCTTGGATGCTTTTAGACGACCCACATGGGTAGGAAGGAGAAGGCATCCTAGCTAATTTGTTGGCTCTTTCTAGGTGTTCTTTTAGTAGCGTGAGCACCTTGTTTTGACCACTACTATTAAGTATAGTATAGCATCGGACACTTGAAGGCAGAATAATGCAGTCATACGCTTGCACTACATCTCAAAGTCGGTTTCTGGCTTTCAGCCTAACCTTCATGAGTAGGACGAGCAGAAATATCATTCATATTGTTTTGGCCATTTCTAAGTGGTCGATTTTGCATGTGCAACATCCCTGCTTTGACCAGTACTAGAATGTTCACAATGCAGCTTTTTTGGCTTCAGTTATGCATCCAGACAATCTGGGCAGACGAATAACTAAAAATCAGTGAGTTTCGTCGGGTGCTGATCTTAGTTGGCTAGTTCTGGCGAGGCAGGTGAGGTGGTTATATAATTTTATCTTTTGATCATACATGGTTGTCTTCAACTGCCCGGCCATTGATAGTGGAATTATTCAGAAAAGAATAACAACTCAGAAACCATAAGACAAATCACTCCAGTTGGATTATTGGCATGTACAATGATGTAACGATAGGACTAAATTGATGCACTTACGCGACATGGATTACAACAGCAACCTGCGGATCTCTGAAAAGCAAGGCCGCTGAGGTACCAATTTTACAATAATATGCAGCTCTCCTATGTATTCGAGAGAGAAAAAATACCAATTTTATAATAATACACAACTCTCCTGTGTATTCAAGAGAAAAAAAGGTACCAATTTTAAAGGATCTTTTACTGTCCTTCCCAAGAGATACCAAAATTATACTAGCTTGGATTTTGGTAAATTGGTACGCTACCTTATAAAGAAATGTAATTTGCCTTTCAATCCAACAGCGATATACTATGTCTGGAGCTGCTCAATGGTAGTGGAATTGTTAGAAGTTTGAATAGAAGATTCGCAACTTGTATTGAGAAGCATAGGACAAACCGAATCCACTTCTCCTGCCATGCATGCACAATAGGAATAATAAGTGGATGTTGATGTGATGATGCTACCATTGACTGGAATTGTGGACTATTCGAAGCGGATTTGTTTGAACGAAGAACGACAGTCGTTTTCTTTATCCATGACTTTGAACCTGGTACACAAATAGCCTCTGGAAAGCACTGTTTCAGGGAAGATATTCAAAGGCAGATAAAAGCTACTAATGGCAGTCTGGTAGAGCTGATGAATACCAGATAAATGTAAACCCAAATTGATGAACTCTCCACAAACTGAAACTAGGCTGAAGATTCCAATTATAAAAATATGGAAATATTTCCGAAACCATGAATAATGAAAAACCATGAATAATGAAGTGCCATCAGTTGTTTTAGGGGGAAATAGAATTTCATCTTTCTCGCAAGCAATATAAACTTACTTGTACGTATTTGTTCAAAGATTTGATAACAAAGTGACAATATGTCAACATCTAGGTACTGTCCATGAATGAAAAAAATTAAAGAAGGCTAGTAACAGGGCCAAACATATGAGCCGTAAAAAAAGGCAGGCTTGTTCATTCTGTACACAAATCGTGTCATTTCTGAAGGTATTTAGTTATAGTTTCATACTTTTCTCGATGCTGTATGAGAAGTTAGATTTCTCAGGTTGTCCACAGAGGTTGATGAATGGATATAATTCGCTAATGTTAGAACGAAACAGAATAATATTCAAAAACAAGAAAACCTTTAAATCAACACTTAGAAGCTATTTATGTACATTTTCTATCTTTTGTGATCACAATTGCATCTACTATTTTTTTTCTATTGTTGTATACACACACACACACACACAAAAAATCTATGTAGTCAAAATTGTAGTGCCTCTCTTGAGCCCTCTGAAATCCATGGTATCAACACACTCCACTCTGCCCTGATACCTGACAATCACCCTCAGCAGCTCAGTGGCCTTCTCCTTCGTTTCCTCGCTGCATCCAGCCTGGAGCAGCAGCAGCACCTTCTGGAGGGCACCAACCTGCAGCGCCTCAATGATGGCGAGCCGCCTACCTGCCGCTGCCGTGCCATCCATGTCGTCTTCCGGGCATTTCTTGCAGATGCGCAGCAAGGCAGAAAGAACGAGCTCGGTGGCCGCGTCGGAAACGCAGAACATTTTCTTGACGAGCACGGGCACGGCGAGCGCGTCGGCACGGGCCCGCGCCCGGCCATCGCTGGACACCAGTGCCGCGTCGAGCGCGGCGAGAGCCTTCTCGGCCGTGCTCCTGTCCGCGTCGATAAGGAGCTCGACGAGCACCGGCACGAGCCCTGCCGCCGCCAGGCGCGCCGCGGCGCTCTCGCCGGCGCAGGCGAGGTGGTGCGCCGCGAGCAGGCATGCCCTGGTCGCCTGTGGGCAGATGGCGTCCTTGATCGTCTTGACCAAGACTTGGACGATGGCGTCGGTGTTCGCGCTGAGATCGACGACGGCACCGGCGCCATGCCTGTGGCATGACAGCGAGATGATCTCTCCGATGACGACCACGGCCTGCAGCCTACTGAGCAGGCCGCCGTTCGCGGCGACGGCGACAAGCCGCGCCACGGACGCGCTGGACGAGCCGACGGCCGCGACGGCCTCCTCGTCCATGGGCACGACGAGCGCCAGCGCTGCCAGCACGGCGTCAAGCGCGTCGCTAGCGGCGGCTGCACCTGCGGCGGCGTCCGCAAAGGACGCGAACGCCGCGGCGAGCGCGCGCCCTGCGCCGGCGGACGCGAGGCGGCCTCGGTTCCGCTCGGCCATCCGTGCCTGCCGCCGAACCCAGCGCGCTGCGGCCGCGCACCGCTCGGCGTCGCCCGCGCGCGTGGCGCTCTCGAGCTCGGCGACGGCGGCCTCCTCGGGCGTGGCGGGGACCAGCCCAACGCCGCCGCAGGAACGGTCGTTGGCGTCACACCAGTCCTGGATGAGGCGGCGGAGGGTGTGGTTGGGGACGAGGTCCCCCGCGCGGAGCTCGGCGTGCGTGACGGGGCATGCGCGCTGGCCGCCGGAGAGTAGCCAGGAAGTGATGGCAGCGCGGTCGTAGGTGATGCCCGTGGGCGCCGCGACCGGGTCACGCATGAGGTCCAGCGTGATCGGGCACAGGAACTCCGGCGGCGGGTCCTCCTTGGCGGGGGTTGTCCGGAAGGGCAGCGACGACATGGACGATGAAGGTGGAGAGTGGGTGAGCGTTCTGAGTCTCAGTCAGGAGTGCATCGGTGAACGAAGGACAGTTTATTTAAGGCAGGAGGACGATCGGAGCGTTCAAGGCGAGTAACCGGCCGGTAGGTTTGATTAGAGACGTGCGCGTTTGAAGAGACAAATTAAACCTCGTATTTTTCAATAAACAATAAAGTAAACACACATATATATGAAGGTAAAAACTACTTTATTCATATTTGAAAGTATATTCTCTTATGGGTTTTTTTGACGTATTTGACGAAGACAAGAAAAGGGAAAAAACAACTCATGTGTTACACAATGAACCGTCCCCGGGGCGAGGCCAAAGCAAGATCCAGAACTGTTGAAAATGTTTTTTACCTAGATTAGGTCCGTCATCGTATCCCTGATGTTGTACCTCTTGTTGGGGTCAAGATGTTTTACCAAAAATCAATTTTTTTTCTCACAGCTATTTGGCATACCCACCACCCGTGACGCGTGCCCGTAGTGTTGCAGTTTCATATAAGAATTAGCAATACTTTAATCAATTTCTGTTCCAAATCATGTGCATACACGCTATGCAATAACTGGTAATTTATTCTGCCTGTGTACTAACTGAACTTAATGGCTCACGACACTGCAGAAAAACTGAAACTGAACGATGCAAGGTGATGCATTTTTTTGCTTCAAATGGTGCTTTGGCTCTTGGGTCGCCCTATGCGGTGGCAAACTAATCAGTCTGCACTACACCGGAGGAAAATTCTTCTGTGCTCCCTGGCTCTTCCATGGCTAACGGCTTCATATCTTTCGCCAACTTTTGGCTCCCGACCTCCCGTTAACAATATTTTCTGTTCTTGCACAAATAGTATTTTTAGTTTTTTTGTTTCTTTATTGTAAGTAAAAAACCATTAAATGATGCCCATCGTCAAGAAATTTTTTATATTTAGATTAAGATTGTCATGAAATGTATGGATGATATGTCACAATGTGCTTTTTTAAGTCACGACTGTTATTTAATAATGCAACTAAAACATTTATGGCTTGTATCCCTATGTTTTGCTTAACTGGAAAAAATTTCTACAACTCTTTACACAAAGATTTCAAACACTATATTTTTAGTTATTGATCAATTCTACTGTAAAAAAATATTGTTTATGAAATGTTTAGAAAATACAACCTTCTTGTGGGTGTACATTTTTTCTATAGATATATGTTATTATTTATTATAAATTTCTTTTTTTAATCAAGGCTTTACCCCTATTTCATTGTAAGAATGGAAATATCGAGACTTCTACAAGAGGGGATGGGACCGCGGGGGCGGGGGTGTGGGGGGGGGGATGATAGCATTACAAGGGGAAAGTGCTTTGACACCCGTTTGCAAGCTCAAGGGTGGATCAAGGCCCTCCACCCCTCTACAACCTCACTCCACCCCCTTCCCCCAAGAAAAAACAATTTTCAATTATAAATGAAGAAGATGAAGAAGAAAAGGAGGAGGAAGAAAAAGAAACATTGATGAGAGAGGAAGAAGAGGAAAATGAGCCTCCCTCGATTGACATCCTAGATCAGCCACTGAGCAATCATCATACGACACACCAATCGAGCAATCATCATACGACACACCAATCGGCAATAAAGTATATCTATGTACAAAAGAAACCATTACTACTTGTACCGCATGTATAGTCTATGGATACACATCCAACCAATAATATATCGTCAATACTCCAATTTCAAATAAAGAAATTCCCACGGCTACAAGACACAGCAATCTTCAGCTGGTGATCTGGAGTTCTCGTTCCTTCCCCTTCTTTCTCGAGTGCTACAGTAGACCGAGGCGAAAGGGAGGGCGACGACGCCTCCGGGGCCGATTCCGGCGCCCTTCTTCCTCTCCGGTGTCCTCTCCGGCGCCGGAGAAGGAGGAGGGCGGGGAATCGACCGCCGGCTGTCTATACTTCCTAGGTAGGTGTAGATCTGGGGTAGTTTGGGTGCTCGCCGTCGTCCTCGATGGAGGAGCTGGTGGTGCCGGGAGCGGTGGCTGCGGAGCGGCTCCGGCAGCGAATAACCTCCGACGGGAGGACGGTCTTCTTCCCCGGCGTCGTTGGTGTTGCTTATGACGGCGGCGCGAAGCTTTTGTTCCCCCTGGTCTTCAACGACGACGGTGGCGGCGACGGCATCGTCTCGGCTGAAGATTCAAGGCGGAGCTTTTCCGGCAGTGGCGGCGGTGTTAACGCTGTCTTCGAGGACTGCTGGGCCCTTTCGCTCCTCCTTGCGGCTTTTGTTGGCGTCGCCAATCCCGGTGTGTAGGGAGTGAGGTCAGTTCCCCTCTACCTTCTAGCGTGCGGGGTGGAGTTGTGGTCTTTCCCCTTGTTGGGGTCTTTGTCTGGTTGGCCGGCGGCCTCGTCGTCGACCATCCTAGACTCCATTCCGGTGGGTCGGCGCTGGACTTGGTTCCTCCGTTGTTCATGGTGCGGAGCTCGCCGAGGTGCGTTCACTGGTGGAAGATGCGTCCCAGCGAGCCTGAGGCGCTGGATCTTGCGGCAGACCAAAAGCTTTGGAGGCTCTGGCGATGGCGACAGGAGGATTTGGCTCCGGTCTGGGCAGGCGGATTTGCTCATCGGAGCATAGGATGTTTTGGACCTCGACGTAATTTCTAATCTCTGTAAGGTTCTTTATGCAAAAGGGGGATGTACTGTATGTACTGTGCTTCATTAATATAATCTACCCTGTTTCGCAAAAAAAAAAAAGCAATCTTCAGCTGGTGGTCCATGCCAACGCAGCTGATCAATGGGAAATTCATATCCTCCCAAGTAGGAAGTATTCCATTGTAATTAGCCTCCTGTCCACGCGTCGTCGGCTGGCGACAGTGTGGCTGACAGCTATATCGGGCGTGTGAGCTGACTGCCGAGCCTTCTTAGCTGTCTCCCGCCGTAAGCCCAGTTGAGAGCGTCGTTCGTGGCACGCGCACACGATCCCAAGGCCCAGCTGCAGCCCAGCCCCAGCCGGACCAGCTGCTAGTGACCACGTTGGACCGATGATACAGGAACCACGAAGCGTAATGTATTGTAGATGTATTTGCAAATATAGCACATATATTTCAAAGTCCAACGTCTGTAAATAAACCAAATGTTCAAATGCATTTTTGGAATACGTACATCAGCACATGCAAGGGTAGTAGAAAGATATATATTCAGGTGCAAAAACCCAAAGCCCACAGCTGCAAACGATGCCCTAACCTTTGGCATTTTTATCTTCTTTTTTTTAATAATTGATCAAGGGATTACATTCAGGTGCGAGTAGCTTAGAGCAGCTCCAACAAACTAGCTAAACTAAGTTGGCTAGGTAAAAAATAGAAAAAAAAAAAGATAAAATCATCATCCAACAGACTAGCTAAACTTCTCCGCTAGTTATCGACCTCGCTATTCCCTCCCTTCCGCTAGGGAAAAATGCCTAGGCGCAGCAGCTCGGCATCCGCTCCCTCCCACATGCATAGGTCCTCTTCCTCGTCGTCACCTTCGACCTTGCCGTCACTGAGCTCGCCCATGCGGCCGAGCTCCTCCCCATCCGGCGCGAGCAGTCACGGAGGCGGCCTCCTTAATGGCCGACGGGATCGAGCTCCCCCATGGCTGGGCCGGGGCCGAGCTCCGCCATGACCGTGCTCCTCCCCATCCGCCGCGAGCAGGTAGGGAGGCGGGTTCCTCCATGGCCGGCGGGGTCAAGCTCCCCCATGGCTAGGCCGGGGTCGAGCTCCCCCATGGCTGGGCCAAGGTCGAGCTCCGCTATGGCCGAGGTCCTCCCCATCCTCCACGAGTAGGCATGGAGGTGGGCTCCTCCATAGCCGGCGGGGTCGAGCTCCTGAGCCCATGGCTAGGCCGGGGTCAGCTCCCCCATGGCCGTGACGGGGCCGAGGTCTTCCCCATCGGTGTGGATTTAGAGTGGAGCAGGCAGAGGGAGGCCAGAGGGGTCGGCGGCTCCCGGGGTTAAGCGCCCCTGCATTTGCGCCGCTTGGAGTAGAGAGGATTCAGAGGGGAGAAGGCGGAGGATGGCCGGAGGTGATCTGCAATGGGGTCAGGGAAGTGCCGCCGCCGCTTGCTCCTCCATGGCCGAGGTGGAGCTCCTCATGGCCGGGCTCCTCCATGGCGGTGTCGAGCAGCAGCATGCCGCCGAGAATCATGAATTTAGCTAGGATTTCAGAAATTTTGGAGAGGCTGTTGTGGGACCCTTTGGAGTGCTAAATGGCTAGCTAAATAGGAATTAGCTAATCTAATTTGGCTAGACTCTTGAAGATGCTCTTACTTTACAAGCACTGCCTCTCAAAAAAGCACCCCCCATATGTGAAAAAAGCACTACCTAATGGGCAAGCCCCGCGCGAGTCCCGCCTTGAGAAAGCGTCCAAGCTTACCCACCCATCCGTCTCTCCGGGCTACCTATTTTAGAGAGATATTCCCTCTGTTCCAAATTATAGATCATTTTAACTTGTTTTAATTTCAAATTTGATCGCTCATTTTATTTAAAAAATTTATACAATAATAGTCAAATTTAAGTCATTTTTTGAAAAAAATATATTGTTAAACAAGCTACAACAAAAAGAACTGATATTTTGCACAAAATTTTAAATAAAACAAGTGCTCAAACTTATGGCAAAAAAGTCAAACGATCGACCTATAATTTGGAATGGAAGGATTAGAATCTAACAAAGGTTTAGAGGCCGGCTGATGACGATGTAGACGTGTGGATGCACCCCGTACGTGCTGGAGTTTGAACCAAGCCTACCCACCTGCCATGTCACTGTATTTTGCCCTCCTCTTCGCATGCCACGTTTCCGACGATTAGCGCGTGAAGGGTGCGGCGAGAGGGACGCGGGAAGGATGGGGCGGCGAGAGCGCGCGAGAGACACGGGAAGGATGGGGCAGCAGCTTGGAAATCTAAATGGTAATTGCTAAAGTAACAACATCACCTGATCATGAACTTCTGTTTCATCAGTAAATCTCCAGATATATGAAAAGTAATACTATGTGCCTAAAATATCAAAAGGGGAAAAAAGAAAGAAACACCCTGCTCATGGCATCACCCTAGCTAGCAAACAATGAAACTGTTGTCTAAAACTAAAATGGACAATGTATTCTGTGATCAATCTGTGTGCAGTGATTCTACGTTCTTCTGGCTTCCCTCCGCCAACATTTTCTCATCTGCATGCAGGAACCATCTGGTCATCCGTAGGTGGAGATTTCGTCAGTGATAGGTTCTCATTCTTTCCTCCCCACTCCAATATCCTCGTTTCTGCCAGATCAGCCTGCAATATTTGCGTTCAAATCCAGGTTCATACGTTTGCGTAGTGCATTTACAGGAAAAATTGTTTAGTTGAGGTTAACTGCACCTGTTTCTCCCACTTTGTGCTGAAGATAATGGCAAAAAGTATAGCCATTTGGAGAAATGTTCCTGTCAGCATGCCCATCCATATGCCCTGCAGAGTTTATCAGAAAACACAAGCATTGCTTCCGATAAAAATACATTGTGGTTAACACGTACTAAGATTGAAGCTTAATTTTGACAAGATTTACCATCGCGCCATGTTTTAGCTTGAAGCCAAACAGGATGCCCAATGGGATGCCCACTAAGTAGTAGCAACCAACGTTTATGAACGCCACAGGCACTTGCCACCCTGCTCCTACTGCCACACCTGCAAAATTAGACTGGAACTTCATATCTGTTTTCGCACACACATCGTCTATTTTGCAGGGAACCATGCATGTCGATCTCATTCATTTGGAATTTGTCAAATAATATGTACCTGATAATACAGGCCAGATGCTGCTCATGAATACGGTCGCCGCGAGAAGATACCCCAGTCTGGAAGCTCCATGTATCACCTCCCGGCTGTCGCTGAAGAACTTTGGCAAGCTTGTCCTCCAGATGAGGACGGCGCCCATGAAGACTGCGCCGATGAAGATGGATGTCGAAACTGCCACAACCACTGCGAACTTTGTCTCCTTGGGCCTGTTTGCACCCAGCTCGTTCGACACCCTTACGCTGTCAATCAAATGTAGCATGTTTCATGCATTCCATGCTCTGACAATCTCAATGAAAACATTGCATTCCGTTTTCCTGTATACGTACCCGACTGCCGTGCTGAAGCCCAGTGCAACCATTATAGTCATGAACTCGTAGTTGAGGCTGCAGATATTTAATTAGAAAGTCGTCGATTCATATTCATCAGTGTATAAATAGCCTAACTAAGGAATTCATGGTGTTTAATTTTTAACAGATATATATAGTTAGTGGAGTAGTACTTGGTTCTTACCAGACAGACATGACATCGATCTGGAGTTTGGCATGTTTAAGGAGGCCCACTAGAACGAGAAGCGTGGTGTAGTACCAAAACTCCAAGCTACCAAAGAAAAAAAATAAAGTCAACAACAGTTTTCTATCAACCGCGCGCAGGTATAGAAGAAGTGCCTATCTTTGCGTAAGGAGAGGGCCAAAGGAACCAAACCCAAGAGGCCAAAGAATAGTAATAAAACCATCAAATAGCTCTCGATGAAAGAAAACAACTAAAAATCAGGGAAAAGAAGCTGGCAGCAATGTCGACGGAAACTACTAACCAGATCATGACGGCAGACCCGAGCGACAGCTTGACGAACGCGCCGAGGTTCCTGAACGCGCAAACGGTGAACCCCTTCCACGCGTCGGGGAAGCGGCCGCCGGTCATGTACGCGAACTGCGCCGCCACGACGAGCCAGTGGGAGACGTCCCCGGCGACGGCCGCGCCGGGCAGGCCGAACCCGAGCCGCCTCACGGCGAGGTAGGTGAGCGCGACGTGCACGGCGAGGGCCGCGCCGGAGATGGCCGCCACCGCCCAGACCCTGCTCTGGGCCTGGAAGAACATGAGGAGCGGGATGTTCGCGGCGTGCGCGAACAGCCGCGGGATCGCCCACCGCGCGTACGGCCCGGCGACGCGCGCCACGCCGGCGGGCTGGCGGAGGAAGGACCTGAGGACCGGCGTGGCGAAGGCGTACGCCGGCGCCAGCGCCGCCGCGGTGGCGCCGCAGATGACCCACGACTGCTGCGTGTAGGTGCCCAGCCGCTCCAGCTGCCCGGCGCCGACGGCCTGCCCGCTCAGCGTCTCCAGCGCGCTGCCCATGCCAAACTACATGGCGAGAGCAAGACGGGGGGACCGGGGGAGTTGATGATGGTTGGCAACAATATGCAATTCCACTGCTGCGAGCCGAAAATTGAATAGATATGCTCACCAGGACTCCATAGGCCGAGGAGTCCAAGATGTTCTCGACGACGCTGACCGCGGCGAGCTCGACGTCTCCGAGGTGCCCGACGAAGCCGGTGGTGACGAATCCGATGGAGAACTGAAACACCTCCGTGAGGAGCGCCGGGAAAGCGAGTCGCCAGAGGAGCCTGGACTCCTCCCAGCACCGACGCAAAAGCCTCTTCATAATAAGCCTGTCCGGCTCATTCTCCCGCTCATCCTCAAGCCCTGAACCTGATGACATATTTTCAGGGCATGGCATGGGCAGAGGCATGTACAAAGTGTCGCGTGAGAACTGCCCCATACTAGAAGCGCTAGGACACCCAACTCGCATTGATGACAGTGACATCAAGTCCAAGGCTTGAGGATGAGCAGGAGAATGAGCCAAAAGCTTTATTATGAAGAGGCTTTTGAATAGTGCTTGACAAAACTAAGGCATGTACAAAGTGTCGCATGAGAACTCTCACGTCCTAGAAGCACTAGGACACCCTACTTTTTGTGGCAGGGATACTCATTGACAAACACCAGGGTGTGTGGTCATAGGAACCATCAACTTGTGAAACACAAGCCAAGGCATGTCGAAGCCAAGTGAAGAAATTAGGAGGAACTAAATGCTCAGTAACTATTCAGCAGACTCTTGTAGAGCAAGAATCTGAACTTCATAGAAGGTTTTGAGGTCAGTTGTGAGTTGGGTGACATTTCTGTTCCCTCTGTATTCTGTAATATGGGTAATGTGCTTACGGTTTCACCAAATAATGGAATCCTGTCAAGATTACTTATCACCATCATTTGATTTTAGCCGATCGTCGTTGACATTCTTGTTACACTGTAGCCATGACTTCGCGAATCACAAGTATCAGATCCAACTAATTTTTGTGGGGCCGGGACTTCTACAAAGAACATGCATGGTTATCAGGAATTTAATGTATGATGGAAAAGGTCAACGAGATCATGTGGTCCAGTATATGGGTTAGTTTGCGGCTGTTGTCATGCACTTTTAATTTGTGTTTCCTTCGAAAAGATAGATTGCCAAGAGACCATTATCATTTCTACTAGGATACTTCAACAGTTCAAAATCATGAACACGCACATAAAAATTCAGAAATTAGAACTTGTGATGAAAAAATAGCAACAATGTACGAATTAAGTAGCATTAAAATGGCTAAAACGATGCTACTAGATTGGTTTTAATTTATATGTAAATTTATCATGTAAGATTTGTTCGCAATTAGAGTTATTTAGGAGACCATGCTTGGTAAAAAAATAGATTAGAGGCTACGGAGAATACAGTATATTATATTGGATTCGATTTAATTTTATCTCTGAAGGTACGTTATTTCTAAAACAGTATCTTAACCAACTGGTTATTTCTAAAACAAGTACACTACAAATTCTTCATTCAGATCATGGATGAAAAGAATTTCCCATTAGACTTGAGGAACATACTCGGATACTGTAGCAAAATTTTAGAACTTTTGTAGGAATGCCTCGACTTTTTTTTAAGGACGGACCAAAATTTCATCCATTTCTACAAATGGTGCTCGGTTACTATAGCAACCGACCCGCCTCTAAAAATATCATTTATAGGGGTGTGGGTCACCCCCTCACCTGCTCCTAAAAATAAACTTTATTTTTTGGGGCGGGTGAGGGAGTGACCCGCCCCTACAAATGGCATTTTTAGGGGCAGGTCATCCCCTCGCCGGTCACTAAAAATGAATTTCAAATTTATTCAGAAATTTTGTAGAGGTTGGTTAGCAGGATACTATGGAGTATCCGGATATATATCTGGGGTATTCAGGTATTCGATCGGACGCCCAAACATATGTCTGGAATATACGAACGTATACCCGGAGTATTTGGATATTTTCTATAAATTAAATCAATATTTAGAACAAAATAGAAAATCCTTAGTAGGGGCAGGCGGGGGCCTCACCAGCCCCTACAAACTGATTTTTAGGGGCGGCTGAGACCCCACTCACCCCTACAAACATCTTCTTCCAAAAATGTTTTAAGTCGAGAAAAATAGTAAAACACATGCAAATAAAAGTAAAATTTTTACCATAGGCCTATTTTGATATATAGAACAAGAAAAAAATATCAAAAGTATATTTCAGTGTTATAATGATTATGAGTGTGGAAAGTACAAAGTAAGTCTTGGGTTGTATGAGAGAGTATAGTGAGTGAGTTATACATTACGCTTTCACACTCTTAACCATTATGGACGTTAGAATATAGTTTTGATATATTTTACTTTTTTATATATTTTGCTATATGATTTCATTTAAACAAAATTATAGAATTAAAAAAATTATTTGTAGGGGCGGGTGATGGCATCACCTGCCTCTAGAAATGCATTTGTAGGGGCGGTGGTAGCGTCACCTGCACCTACAAATTTCCAGTTTTGTTTGGAAAATCGTTTAATTCAAAGTAAATAGTAAACAATCTTGAAAAGTACGGAAATTTGTACAATAAGACTATTCTGATAAACAAAACTAGGGAAAAACATGACAAATGTATTTGATTGTACATAATAATTAAATATTTGAAAAACATAAAGTTAGCCTTAACTTGTATGAGATAAGTTAGTGTGGGAGCTATTCATTGTGGTTTCCACACCTTGAACTAATATGAACACTCAAATTAGATTTTTTGTATTTTTTCTAAATTATACATGTCGCGATAAGCTTCTGGTAAAAAAATTTATATATTTTTTTGAAGTGTTTTGCTATTTTTAATGAATTAAATGGTGTTTTAGAATAAATTAAAAAAGTATTTGTAGGGGCGGGTGGGGGCCTCACCCGTACGTCACCCGCCACTACAAATAGAACTGAAATTGTCCTGGTAGGAATTTGTTTGATGTGCAAAACTGCGAAACTATTAGCTCAAACGAGTGCTCTATACTAGGATCGTGGGCTCTATAGTCTATACCAGCCGCTCTCTGCACATGCACAATAGTCTCCCTTATCTCTTCCCCACTCTCCACCTTCTCTTCCCTATCTACCTTATCTCTTCTCGGTCTCCAACTCTCCATCGCCTGCCTCACGCTCCTCGCAGTTCTCCATGGCCTGCCTCATGCTCCTCCCAGTGGGGCACGGCGCGAGCGCAGCCGGCAGGGCATCACGACCGGTGGGCACAGCTGGTGGGGCACTTCGACTCGCGGGGCACGTCGTGGGTGCGGCCGGCGGAGCATGGCCAGTGGGGAGCAACCTCCGCGGCGGCAAGACGCGCGGCGAGGCATGGCGTCTACCGGCTGTTCGTGGTGGCCAGTGGGGGCGCATGCAGCCGGTGGGCGACGGCCGGCAGGGCACGACGGCGTGGGTGCGGTTGGCTGGTAAAAGCTTTCTTTCTTAGTCTATAGGCTTAGCAGAGTTTAGGAGAAGTCTAGGAGTCATCGAATCCCCGGAGTTGCTCGAGAGTTCTGGTATGGGTTCATCTCTAGTTCTCTTTTCTAATTCTTGGTTATTTGTAATTGAATTAGACTATGGTTATCGATATCTCCTTGAAGTATATTCTGAGTTATCGGATATATGCTTCGTGAGCTGGTTGCATTATCATTCGATGCTTGCATTGCATGATCGCCCTGTGTTTGTGATGGTTAACATATTGGCCTTAAAACTCTATCAACTGTTCCAGTATTCGTATGGTTGCTCTAGTGTGATGTCTGTCCATCCGGAGGTTGAGGCTCCACGTGAGGTGCTAGAGTATCGCTTACTAATGTAGACGTGGTGTCTAGACTAGCTAAGTGTTGCTGGATGTCACCTTTTCCCATGGATTGAGAGGTAGCCGGTAGGTGGTGACAGCCCTGTTCGAGCCCTAGTAATCCTCCACATTCGGATTGGGGAGTAAGAGGTACATAAAGCCACATATGTGAACGGGCTTCTCCCGTCAGCTATAGGAGCGGTCTCTGTTGACGCTCACTAACGACCATTTCTGAGCATCAATATAGCCACAGTAAATGGATGAACTTGCATTTCTTACACTCATGCTACTAATAAATCACTGAATTCCACATGTCCCTCTAGATTTCTATGAGTGCAGAATTTAGCTGGAAATGAAGGGCAATCATACCCTTTTCAGCTAAGGAGCAAGACGCTGTCCAATCAAACGCTGCCACACGTACAAAACATGGATTGGATGGCCCACCAGAGAAGAAATCCAACATAACAAAGGCCCAAACATCAACCATTGACAAGTGGGCCCAGAGAATAGCCCAAATGAAGAAGGAGAAGGTCGGTGGGCCTAGTGGGATGGTCGGCTAACCACCCTGGTCGGCCGACCAACCCATGGGCCCCACCGCCTTCAGGCTTCGACGTGTCACCTCCTCATTGGTTCCCAACGTCGGTTCAAGGGGTCTCCTGGTCATTTCTCGGCTGACGAGAGGGTGGCTCCCCTCTATATATACGAGGGGAGGGGCTCCATTTCATGACATGGAGGAGATGGAAGATCTCCCTCATCACTACAAGTTACACTAGCCAATCTCTCAAGATGTAGTTCACCTTCACTTGTAGAGGTCTTAGGACTAGAGGAGTTCAGGTACGAGTCATAGTTCGAGGTCTTAGAGTCTTCATGAAATGTCCAGTATGTCTTTTACCTTCTCTTTATGTAATGTTCTGAATTTGTACTAGAGTTTACTTATTTATTCAGTACTTTGGTCCATATGCTCATATTTGTGTGTATGATCCTCCTTGTGATCTATGTTTGCTTTGTTTGATTCATGTGCTAGACTAGTTCTTATTTCATGGCTTTGTTTCATCTTCCTTAATTGGACGCTCTAGAACTCAGGCCCCGGATAGACAAGGGTGTCCTTGCGCAAGGCTAGAGTGGTGCTTGTTAGCGCAGGCGTGGTGCCTGGGTTGATAACCACGTTTGAATGCAACTTTATGCGACAGGTTGTAGAGGTAGCCAGCAAGTGGTGACAGCCATGTTTGAGCCCTAGTAATCCTCTATGTTCAGATGGAGGGGTAGGAGGTACATAAAGTCGTCGAGTGTTCAGGTTCACCCTATTCATCTTGATGCGGTCTCCCTAGTCTATGTTCGTAGGCTTTTCTTTGTGTATGAACGACTCAATCCATCATGCTCACGAGTGTACGATAGATTATGTCTCTAGTTACCCTTGATCTTGCTCCCACCTTTCCGATACCCTGAGAAGGAGTTATCAGGTTCGCTTGTATATTACACTACCCCCTTTTATCATGAACATTATTACCCTGCTCAAATCATTGACATTAACCCATAGTGGTTCCCCTAACTTAATTAAATTCTTCACACCGCCGCCTTCCCTGTAGAAATATAAATGACACCCCAGGTTACTCTCGGATAAAATGCTACAGCGGTACTCCGTGCGCTTGCGGATTTATTCGTGGCCCGTGAAATACCTGCCATCTCATTGATGTCTGAGGGCGTCATCGTTGATTCCCAGTGGTGACGCTGGTAGGCGTCAACACACGCCCACGTTGATGAGGACATCAATACCAATAATACATCCACACTAACACCAGCACCTACATGGCCAACATCACTTGGTCCTATTACTCGTGCTCGTGCTCATCAACTCAACCATCAGGTCAGATCATTCTTAAATTATTGCTCATCCTATTTACACAATGGAGACACGTGCACTCTTATGTTACTCGGGAATAATGGAGTGGATAAAAAGGGAGAGGCATCGCACGGGCTGGATTCAGACTGTAGTAAATGTACAAATTCTGACGTCCGGCACAACTTCATACGGACTCCTTTTGGACGTTCCAGTACTTCGTGGAATGATTATGAAGTGCACTTTCCAACAGATCAGGCCTCATATCCATATCTACTCGAAGTTAGCCACAATCATCCAATTACTACCGAAACCTTTTTCTGTTCATGGTGCTGTGTCACCCTATTTTGGCCCATTAGGCTGTGTAACAAGTTGAGTCCATTACAGATGCATCCTAGGGTTGGGGTACGACTCCAACACCCTTGAGGTTGTCCTCCCGCATCCTTATACCCCTTAGCCGCTGCCATGAACATCAAGTTTTTGTTTTCATCGAGTTATCCTTCGCTACTCTCTTGAAGCACGTGTGCTAATCTAGCCGCCCGTCCTCTTGTATTCAGAACCCCACCATAGTTGAGATTCATTTCGAGTTCTTCAACTCCATCTTGTGATTTCGTGCTTTTTTTTACTTGTTCTTCGATAGCTTGTAGGACGAGTGCACTCGTGGCTAGTATTTGCGCTCCATAAGAACGCGGTAACCTTGGAAGGTAGTGTATAGGTCTCTAAGGAGAAACATCTTTAGAAGTTGTAGTAGTGAGGCCTTGAACGCGTCTTCCTCCCCCAAATTGAGTCACCCTCCTCTCATCAAAAGATTGGGGTGCCAACCATAGTGGATCCTCATCACACGCGGCCCCTTGGTGCTTTCCTTTGGCCTCGCGTGCCACCGGGAGAGGAGGAGAGGAGGGTAGGTGGCGGAAGGGAAAGATAGGTGAGGACGCGGTGGGGGAAGAGAGGGGACAGGAGAGGGGAGGTGGCGGGGAAGGGGGATGGGACGTGATGGCATCTCGGAGGAGAGAGGGTAGGGCCGATTGCGCGGCGCTGCTCCCCTACATGCTTTCACGGCCCCGTGTAGTTGCGACCCCATGCGCGGCTGCTCCCTTGCGCGCCGCCATCGCCATTGTGCCCCCCGCACTACAGGAGAGAGGGAGGGGATGAGTGGCACATGTGGCAGTGAGGGATGGAGGGAGGAGGAGAAGGCGGCGGCACGGGAGGTGAGAGGAGCGGCAGAGAGAGGGGATCCGGCGGGGAAGAGGGAGGGGAAGTGACAATGGGGGAAGGAGAGAGGGCAGAGGGAGCTGTTGGAGATCCAAGAGGAGGTGAGCCGGTAGGGAAGAAGGGAGGAGGAGAGGGGGCAGCATAGGAGAGAAGGTAGAGGAGGGACCGCAAGGGTATTAGGGAGTTGTGGGAGAGAGAAGACTGAGAGAGGACGTATGATGCCGTCGAGGTTATCACCGCCGGTTTGTAATACGAACCAACGGTGATGTCCACTATCATCACCAGTTCCAAAAGGACCCAGCGGTGATACTATCACCTCTGATTTGAATCAAAACGGCAATGATGAGGCGTTTGCGTTGATAGATTCTGTAGTGGCAAAGGCTGCCTTGGGATTTATCCCTTGCTTGAAATTGATCGACATTTCATCAAGAAGCTTGACAAAGGGATTATTTGTTTGCCATATGTAACTTCTAGTAGCCAACTAGCAGATGTCCTAACGGAAGTGTTGCTAGAAAAAAGCATTTTCTTTCATTTTGTAGCAAGATGGGTCAACATGATGTGTTTGCCATATCTTGATGGGAATTGTTGAGGTGTAAATATCACATATGCTAGGGATTAAACTGTAAAGGGATTTTAGGTGTAAATTAGAGACAGAGAACGAGATGATAAATATTTTTTCCCATTTAGTTCTTGCCTCTGTTATTCTCCTCACAGCTCTAGATCCTGAAATCCTTCAAATATCTCTAATTAACCTTCAATATTCGTACTACTACTTTGTGCAAAGTTTAATATATAGGACCAGACTGTTTACACTATGGAACATATATATTACTTGGATTGTCTCTCTGGTCCACCAGCCAGGCCAGCATATACCCAGCTGCATATACTCAACAAGATGGATTGACCTGGCAAAATGTAGCTGTAACTGTGGATTCTACATCAGCAAGGCTGGCCAAGGCCAGCCACCGTGTCTTATTTTGTCATTAATTGTTAACAACGTCTTGATCTCGCGTGCTGTGAGAACAGCTATTTATATATATATCAATACTTATTACTAAAGCGAGTAAGGGTTCCACCCAAATTTTTGATTTGGTACGTTGGTTGTGTCTGTATGTATTATTGACAGGTGGGTCTTAATTCATCTCGTATGCGAGTCGGACCAATCCTCTTCGTCCAGGTCTCGATCACATATATCTCTACAAATTAACACACGGGCACCAATACGTATTTGATATGTATACCAATTTTGTCCATAGCAACGCATATATATTACATTTGCCATGTGGAGACAATAACCGTATTACCTTGGTTGGCCGTGTCATCTCGAATATAATTACCAGCTGCAGCTGCAGCTGCAACGTACATACGCTTCTTCGAAAATCCACAACGCACGCGACGCGATCGACCTCTCCGCCGCCAGCTCGATTCGGTCGAGCCGTAGACAATGGTGTCCTTCAAGGCACGCCGGAGCGAGCCGCAGCTGGTGTCGCCGGCGCGGCCGACGCCGCGCGAGGCCAAGGCGCTGTCCGACATCGACGACCAGCACCTGCTCCGGTACTACGAGACGGTGGTCGGCTTCTTCCGCACCTGCCCCGGCCGGGCGGGCAGCAGGCCGGCCGACCTGAAAGGGGCAATCAGGGCGGCGCTCGCGGAGGCGCTGGTGTACTACTACCCCGTCGCCGGGCGGCTCCGGGAGGAAGCTGGGGGGAAGCTCGTGGTGGACTGCACGGCGGAAGGGGTGGTGTTCGTGGAGGCCGACGCGGACGTGCGGCTGGAGGAGTTTGGGGAGCCGCTGCTGCCGCCGTATCCGTGCCTGGAGGAGCTGCTGTGCGACCCTGGCGACATCAAAGCCGTCATTGGAAGACCATTGCTCTTCATGCAGGTACACCTAAAACTTACTTAGCCTTCTTTAATTATATCTTTGTCCTTTTCAGAGAGAGAGAGAGAGAATATTTTGCATTTGCATGTGCAAAGAAATCCGGTCCGGTGAATATAATGTAATTAATTGTTTTTACCACAAATGAAAGACTAGTGAATACGAGTTCCGAGAACATGAATATGCAACGTTTTCTGACCGATGCACCAAAAATTTCTGTTACCGGACAGAAACATTGATGGTGTTACCGGACAGAAACATTGATGGCGTTGAATGTTACTCTCTCTGTTTTTATTTATATGTCGTATTAGATTTATTCTAAGTCAAATTTAGTAAAATTTGACAAAATTTATAGAAAAAATAATAACATCTACAACATCAAATTTGTTTCATTGAATTCACCATAAAGTATATGTTGATAGTACATATGTTGTATAGTTTAGTTGTTGCTTTATTTTTCTATACATTTGGTCAAAGTTAATTAAGTTTGACTAAAGACAAATCTAATATCATATTAAATAAAAATGGAGGGAGTAGCAGAATCATATAAGAATTTTCATTTTGGAACCTTCTTCTTTTTCAGATAGATTCTGGTGTAAAGAATTGTTTTTACGTCTCATAAAGTTTCTGAAGTTGTTCCAAAATATTGCAACAGTATATATGTTGAGAAGAGGCATATTTTCTCTTCTTTTTCTACATGGCTTTCTACCATGAGTGAATTTCCTTATATATCTTTTGACAGGTTACAGAACTCAAATGTGGCGGATTTGTTGCCGGATTTCACATGTGTCACAATATTGCCGACGGCTTTGGTATGATCCAATTCATGATGACAGTAGCTGAACTAACAGTTGGTGAAGCATCCCCGAACCTTCTTCCCGTTTGGAAAAGAGAGCTTCTAAGCACGGCACACAGCCCGTTCCCCACCACATGCTCAACCCCAGCATATCAACCGTTGCTAAATAGCTTAGACTTCACATCTGACGACTTGATGCTCTCAACTCCACCACATCGCATGATAGCTGAATATTTCGTCTTTGGGCATAGGGAGGTGGCAACTCTACGGAGTCACCTACCGGGATACCTCGCCGATTCAGCAACGTCCTTCGAACTGCTAACTGCTGCCATGTGGCGATGCCGCACCATAGCTCTGGGATACGAGTCCGGTCAACGAGTGCGCCTTATGATAACCATGAACGCGCGCGGCAGGTGGAATCGCCATACCCTCATCCCATGGGGTTACTATGGAAATGCGCATTTCTCCCCAATAGCAGAATTAACCGTCGACGAGCTTTGCAGGCAGACACTCGCCGGCACGGTTGAGCTCGTGCGCAAAACCAAGCTCAGTGTGACCAAGGAGTGCATGAGATCAATGGTGGACACCACTGCTTACATTCGCCAGTACTGGCCCTCTCTTACAATGGACAGGACGTACGAGGTTTCAGACACGAGATGGATCGCCGCGGGGAACGGATTGCAGCTTGGATGGGCTGAGTATGTGGGTGGTGGCATACCATTGGCCGGTGACCTTACTTCGAAGCTGGGAAGCCATCACATGAGGTGCAAGAACCAAGATGGCGAGGACTCCACGGTGGTCTCCCTGCTACTGCCAAGGCCGGCAATGGAGAGGTTCAAGAAAGAGATGGATGTTTGGCTCAACAAACCTGAGAAGAATTTAGTTATACCTAGTTCCCTCTAGAAGCTAGCAAGGTATGCAAGAATTTGTTGATTGCTAAATGATTGTTTGCTCAGTTGCTTTCAATTTGTTGTCCTGAAATGGTTGCGCATGCGTGTAACGAAACACATTTTGTTTTTTAATTACTTATAAATGTGAGTTGATTCTTATTAACTTTATTTTCTGAGAGGAGAAATGGTTGATGGTTTTTTTATTCTTTAGTTTTCTCTCGCAGAAATATTTTAATTTTTTACTGGCTAATTTTGATCGCAGTTAGATTTTTCTTTGTAAGCAGAAGCTGTGGACCTTTTTCCTGTTGTTCAATGTCTCCTGAGAGAAACAATTTTATTTTTTCTCTCTGATTTTTCAAGGAAAACAGTTACCCTTTTATTGTTCACCTTTTGGCAGGAGAAAGGGTTGACAATTTTGATGCTACTAGGTCAATGCCCTTGCACTGCTACCAGCTCACAATAAAATTTGTACTCTCGCCAATTTAAATTATAGGTCGTTTTGATTTTATTTTTTTTTAGAAAAGACCATGGGTGCTTAATTTCATCCATCACTAGTCAACTTCATCCATCGATTGACACAAATTATAGTCCCAAGATTATACAGATTTGAGGAGAACAGGGGGAGGGAACCTCACCCGCGATAGAACTGTGCAACGTGGACGACGGATACGGAGGTGGGGACTGGAACATGGTGGGAAATCAGAGCCATAAGAGTTTACAAATCTCTAAAGATACCAACCCCTCATTCATCATCCTTGCCAAACTGATACATACGAGGCCATGGCTACCACCAGAGCTTAGTAACTGATGTTTCCATCACTTCCATCATACTCGCCATCTTCTAGGTTTTCCTTGACCAACCGTGGCCTCTTCGCTTGCTTCATGCATGACGCACAAGATGACGTCTTCTTTCTGCTCGAGTGCTTTGGTGCTTCTTCATCATTTTCTTCACCTGATGTTGGATACTCTGCATCATCCAATAGTTGATTCGCTAGATTTGCTAGCCCTACTTCATCATTGTTTGCTCGTGCCATAAGTAAGGACCTATAGTCAGGCATTTGGGCATAGATGCGTGACATTCCCACCAGCCAGTCAAATGGTTCATCTTCACTGGGAAGGTATGCAAGTACAGGATCTGTCTTTCATTTGAGCTTTTTCTTGTATCCTTCTGTTGACCATCACAAACGTCGACTCCTCAAATTTATTGCACTGAACCAAAGATGGCTTTTTTTTATGGACCTGAAAAGGGGTCACCGAAGGGCAAAGAAGTTAACTACATAAATGAAAATATGGTAAGTTAAAGAAATGATTGATGAATATTTGAAACTGGCTCATCAATAAATTACCATTTCGATCCAACTTTGCTCATAGGCAAGTGAGCCACAAGTTAACCTTAATATCCTCAGTGCCATTGTGCTCAACTCCTTTGCTGTACTGCCATGTAATTCCCACCAGGAAACTATATAGGAGAAGGTAAATTCAAATACAATACCAAAAGAATAAAACATTATAAACCCTGACAAATGATCCGAAAATGCCTAGGTAAAAGACCACAATGAAAATTACCTGGGTCAAAATTCATCAGAGTGGCACGAGCCCTTCCAAAACTCTGTGATGCAGTCCTGTAAAGCTTCAACTGATGCACAATCCTCTCTTGCACAGACTGATCTGGGTACATCTTGTGTGCACACTCAAGAAGTGCATCTCTAAATATTTCAGTCTTTTCAATTTCGTTTCCATTTTGGTAGTAGAACAAGGGATTCAAATAATAACCAGCTAAGTGCAATGGTGTCTTCATGTGCTCATCTTTTATACAATCTATATGATACCATACTGGCAAATAGTGTTCTTCCTTATTTTCAAAGCGAAAGGCAATTTCCCTTTTAACATTTGCAAGTTCACCATATATGTTTCCCATAGAGGACCTGCCACAACCCATCCTCCTCAGAACATCCACTACTGGCTCAAAACTGTTTATAGCATATAGCACCCCATCCCAAAACTCATTGCTCACTACTAGGTTATAGAACCTCCTGCCGGCCTCATTCTTTGACCACATGTTGTCCTCCCATTCTTTAGAAATAAACATAGTCTTCAACTCAATCCTGTTATCATAAAGGCTCTTCAAATTCAAGCAGCATGTTGTGTAGTAGGAGATCCCAGCATGAACCAAATCCTGCTGGTTGGTGAATTGGCGCATCATGTCCAACAAACTTGTTTGTCCGTAAATAAAAGCAGTGAGTGATCTTGCCTTAGAAATTGTAGTCTTGATCAAAGGAACTAGGTAAACCGCGCGCTATGCCGCGCCCACTTGAAAATACAGAGCAAAATAGTTAATGTGTTAATGGTTACGTATGCGTATATAGTAGGAAGAGAGGTTCGCTGGAGGGCGTGGCAATGGACCGATCGTTACATATGGGCCGAAATGAGCCAACACCAAATCCATGCCTAGTGTCGAGCTTTCTCTCTTCGGAGTTGCTCTCAGCTCTTCCTCTCCACAGTGCATAGGAGTAAGAGTAAAAGTAAACATCAGACATGAACCGAAGCCGTGAGATCTAGAAGAAACAATAAAGGAATTGGAACCAGGATCTCACCACGGAAAGAAGCAAGATGACCTGTTGGACAGGCCGAAGCAGCGTGCAGCAACACGAAGCGCAAGGCAAAAAGAAAAAGAAAAATCACCAACGGACGGCGGAGACTGTAACCTGTATATCCTTATGTTGTGTTCTTGACCTTCATATTTCTATTTTTTCAGTATCTGTATATCCTACCGCCAACTTATCTTTACCCCTATATCCTTTTGGACGAAATTAGTACTAATGGTGGCTAACGGAGATGGGAAAAGACAATTTTGCCCTTATGTGGAGGTGTTGCACTGAAAATTTTTTAACCTGCATGTCCTTATGAAAACTGATGTTAACCTGTGTATCCTTGGGAGGTTTTAAACAGTTGGAGTTTTGAGGTGGCCGCCGGTCCATTTTTTTCTTTCATATCTAATAATAAAAAACTCTAACCACAAATAAATACAAAAGTAAATCAGCCCGTGAGAGGGTGCCTCGCCGCGGGGGGCTCCCAGGCCGCGCCCTCGGTGGCTCCCCGCGGGGGCTCCTGGCTGCACCCCACCCCCCCCCCCTCCCTCGCCGCGGGGCCTCGAACACGCGCCGCCCGGGGCCGGCCGGAGGGGGCGGCGCCACCTCCGATAGCTGTCTCGCCGCGCCGAAATCAGCGAGCTTCGCGCCGCCGGCAGCCTCACCGCGGCCGAGGAGCACGTTCCGGCCCTTGACGTCCTCGGGCTCCACGCTGGCCTCGCCGTGCACCCTCCGGAGCATGCCCCGTGCGTCGCGCTCGCCGAGCCTGCCCTGCCTCGCGGCAGCCTCCGCGGCTGCTTCACCAGGGCCGCCGCGTGACCCTTGTGCGACTGCAGCGCGGGGCTCGCGCGCGCCGCCGTCCGCGCGAAGGTCGGGGACCCGTTGGGCGGTGCTGAGCGGCAGCTGGAGCAGTTCCTCGAGGCGCCGTGCTGTGGCTGCCGGGACTGGATTGTGCCGCTGCTGCGATTTCCAGTGAGTTCTTGCTCTGTTCTTTGACCATCCTCTATTCGATTTGAGCTTTTCTTGGTTTCAATCCGTGGGATTCACTGTCTATCCATGTGCTTCGTCACTGACTCGGCTCAATTCGACTTGGTTGATGCCTTGTCATGAATTATTCAAAGTTGTGACCATCCTCTATTCGATTTGATGCCTTGTCTATCCACGAGCTGGTCCTCGGGCACGGGCAGAACGCGGCGAGGACGTACGGCGGCAAGGACGCCGACGTGGCGGCGCGCGGGCAGGCGCGCGGCGAGCGGCACGCGGGCGGGCGGCGAGCGGCACGCGGGCGGACGGCCCCGGCCGCGGTCGGTCGACCTTGTCGTCTCCACCGCCTCCGTGGGAGAGGAACAAAAACGAAAAACGAAGCCAGGTGAGATGCGGCGTTTGACTGTGGAGACGTAGCGGGGGATCCAAGCGAAACCCAAGCGGCGAGGCGGTTCGGCCGCAACAGGCGGCAAGGCGGTTTTACCACAGGAAGTCAATGTGCGGGGGCAGCCACAAACCAGCGAATCCAGGGACCGCGTCGCGCTATGTTTTCGGGACAGGTGTCAAGCCCATGGTATCCCGACGCTCCCAGGCGTCCCTCTCCATGATGTATAGTATTTAGAGTATATACCCTATATCTTCAAGCATCGCGTTAATGCAACTTGCAGCACAGTAAGTCCAAAACATATTGGGCCTCTTTACAGTAAGCATTTTTTCTGATTTCAGTTCTGAATGAATGTTTGTGATGACTTGCACCACGTTTTTCTCTCCAACTTCTTCAATACACGAGTCAACTAGTTGTAAAAGTAATGCTTGACCGCAGCTGCCTGAAGGAAGTTGGATGGAACGAAGGAAACAGACACCCAATGAACAATGGACCGCCAAGTTTAACATGCGGTTTCCATCAGAATCAACCTGTTCATCAACAATAATAGAACATCCTTCCGATTCCCAAGATTTCTTCAGTGCATCAATCGAATCATTAATAGCTAAAACTTCTCTTTTCAGTAATGGTCCATTGAGCTCATCCAGAGAGGGTCCCTGTAAACTAGGGCTGCATTGTGCAATTGCTTCTAACATTAAGTCAAAGCTCTTAAGACAGGCAGTATTAAAAGGAATTCCGGCTTCATTGAACCATGCTGCTATGCACTCAACAGCCCTTCTCTTCTTTTCCATCTGTGCTGCATCATGGATAGCTCGTGCATTCTCTCCATTCTTTATTGCTTGTTCTGTAGTTGGCACAGAATGCATATCAATTGGCCCTTTACTATCTTCGTTCTTCGATTTGAGATCTGATGTATTTCCATAGGTGTCATGGCTGTCATTACCCATGCTGCATTGTACACTTTTTGTCAATTATGAGTTATTTCATTAAACATCAATCATTGTTAGCACCTCAAGCTTTCCAACCAACATTTTCAGCCCCCATTGTTACGAAACTGGCTTTTGTTATCTCATTTGGCAAGTAAGCACTTGCTCTTGACTTGTTGGCTTTTTGTGCTTTGTGTGTTGCTTGTTAATATAAATTGAGAAAAAAATGACATGCAGGGATTATAGACTCTGAACTATATGTAAGACTTATTTTGGGTATGTGGGATTAGTTCTTCGCCGAAGGTGGCAAATTGAGGCCAGAGAGTGTAAAATAGACTGGCCGTTAAGCTTGCTCGATAAAATGACAACACAAAACGAAGGTACTAACATCAACAAGTGGACTATGATAGGTCATAGCATAGTTGAATAATGGTTTTGCGTCATTCGCTAGTACTTAATATTTCAGATATCGATGCAAATATCTAAGAAATAATCCTCACAGACCATGGCAGTGCTGGCAGCATTCATTTTCCATGTTGTTGAGAAATCATTTCAGTTGGAAGCACTTCTACCTTGAGCCATTGAGGATATGACACATGAGTGACAACTGAATTCATATGTATAAAATCATCTGCAGACTAATGCAGATTACATTATAAGCTCTTTTACTATATACAACCTAAAAGCAAAAGAACATGGCCAGCAGCAACAATACACAAGGCCATTAAACTTATGTGCTACTCTGTTTTATCAAACTCCTACGTTTCCTCTGTTCATTGATGTTTGTGCCGACGAATCCACATTATTTTTCCATGCTACGTACAAAATACATTCACAAAGGCCTCAGCACTCGGCATTTTTTTTTCTTAAACACATTATCCATGATGGAGCATGCAACAAATTAAATTGGAGACAATGAACAGCTAGCTCTTCAGCTAAACAAATGAATATCTAGGCTAGCAGGTTAGTACTTAGTACATTAACAAATAACAGGCTAACACCACTGAAGGACTGTGACTACTGTAAGTAACTAAGACAAGTTGAATCAAAGCTTTCCCCAAATTGGCTTTGATGTATATTTAGGTACACAGATTTGTAACCCAGATTTCCTAGAAACCTATAGCCCAAAACCTTGCGACATATACAAGAAAGGGGAATTTCTAACCTCAAAAATCGTCAGAGACCTTGGTAAGACAGAAACAATTAATTCCACGAGATAAATTAACAAGCAGCGCCCAAACTAGCCCACCCTAATCTGACTGAATCCGAAACTGAATCGGCTCGCCCGGGACAAATGGGGATTGGGGAAAAGATGAAATCTATTTCAAGAAATCCGTGCAGCAGGACTAGAGAAAGGAACCGACGAACCTGGAAGTGGAAGAAGCGGCGGCCCCCATTACCAGCTCCTCCGCACCAAGATAAACCGCGCCGACCAACAGGCAACTGCCGGGCCGACAAAATCCCTGAGCAAGGGGCCGGGAAGATTCGCCGCGGTGGTGGTGGAGCTTTGGGACCTGAGATTCGCATGCAGTGGCCGCGGCGGAAGCGCAATAGAGGTGGCGGCGGGCGGACTGGCTGCGGCGGAGGAGGAACGAAGTGTGGCCGGAGCGGGAAGGTCCTATGGTTTCCCGCCGTTTAGTTTCCACCGCCTCTAGCAGTAGCAGTAGAGCCGACCGAGTAGCTGCTTGATCGGGCCCTAGGCTAGGCTACGCTGGGCTGGGCTGGGCCTGTGCCAGGCAGGCTTACGAATGAATCCGGCAAGTCGATTTCCTGAAGCAATATATATATATATATATATATATATATATATATATATATATATATATATATATATATATATACCTTGCTAGATTATGGGCTGAATTTACATTTCCACTTAAACTTGAAAATTTTAATATTTTGACCCCTCAAACTCGTGATATATGAGGTATTTATGATCCAATGAACATGAAAGTTTTATTATAGTTCAAGAATATAATTATTAGTCGACAATAAAAATTTCAGCATATTTGAACCACAAAAGATATGAATTAATTACAGAAAAGTATATATCTAAAAGTAGAAAAACATTTTTTACTAAATTATGTCATATCACATGTTCATTGCAGAGATCTACTCATGTGGAGTCCAATAAAATTAAATTTTCTATTTTGTCATTTTTGATGATTTACTATGATTTTTAAAGATTCATCCAAAATAAAACCAACCAGGGAGGTCATATGTCTGGTACCGAGAGTCTAAGGAGCCAAACGTAAACTCAGCCCACAATCGAGGGAGGTAATTAGAACTTTTTTTTTCATGAATGGAAATATAATCGAGGGAGGTAAATAGGACCTTTTTCTTTCATGAACGGAAATCTTTCTATTCTATGTCTGTGTGCACTAAAAAATGGGTGTGGAGAGTAGTTATAAGGGCACTCACAATCTAAGATACTTTCGATAGTTTTATATTTATCATGACATATAGATACTACGCATAGAAACTACATTCCCAATAAATAATTTCTTCAAATAAATAGTTATCCAACCATATTTCGTCTCTCACTTCTTCCTATCCCATCATCTTTTTTGTGAGTTCGCACAGACATGATTTCTTGTATGTTCATTTTCATTCTCTCCTTGTTAATTTTTCTGCCATCTTAATTTTTTCTTATATGGCAACGTATTTGATGTTATGGAGCTAAGGTGGAGCGTTAGGACTGTCCTAACTAACTAGAGGATGTATGTAAATCTAGAAATGAGTACGCGTCGAAGAGTCGCCGTGATACCAAATGGAGTTCCATTTGGCTCTGACGTCAAACAGGGTAGTCGCCAGGTACAATTGTCTAGCCTTGACACGTTCACCAAATGTCATGGACCCAATGAAAATATTCCTGACATGCTGCATGAGCTCCTGGTTAGAATGCAAACCTTGGTTTCCCTTCCCTCCGCGACCCACGGTAAAAAGCGGATGTGTGTCGATTAGCGAATTCTAGCAGCAATTTTGCCGAAAAAAGCTAAGTCCTCTTTCTTAAGGATCACAACAGAAACCTGACTTTCGATCGAGCCTGCGAGGAATCCATCGCGTTGCACCGAATGAAAAGCGCAGAGGCAAGGATGGTGTGTCACTGCGAGTTCATATCATCATCTCCTTAAGCAGTAATGTCACACCCGGTTTCGAAAGAAGACCAGATGTGCCTCATATGTGTGACAGGATCATATTTCACACATATGGAAGACGTCATAAGTGAATATATCAAAAACAATGTTCACAACATAAACAAAAAGGAATAAATACTTTATTACACACTCCGAGAAATAGACACGAAAGTCTTAACGTTCCACCGACAACATAAACGAGATCTTCAACAAGGCTTCCACAGGAACTCGACTGGTGAACGCTCCTAGAACTCCTCAAAGTCGTTGTATAATTCCACCTCATTGTTCTCTTCTGAACAGCAATTAGGTAAGGGTGAGTACTCTTATGGTTGGTACTCAGCAAGTGGGAGAAAATACAAGGCCATCAAGGAAAGGCTAAGGTTTATTGCAGTTAGCATTTTAGTTGGTCCAATTTTATTAGCAAGCGCCTATTATCTAGGTATAAGTATATACCAACCCACTTAAGCATAAAGGATCCAACATTTTAAAACCAAAAACCACAAGTTAATTATTCTTCAAGTTCAATTGTCATGTGAGGGTCCAAGCCGCTCTTGACCGCGAGCATGGCTGTTATAACAGTTTTACACTCTGCAGAGGTTGTACACTTTCCCCACAATTCGTGTCCCCCTGAGTCGCCCGGGTTTGTAAGGCCCTTAAACACTTCCTTTGGGTGAGTGGCGAGGGGTCCACTACGAGGCCTTTACAAAAATTCCCTAACAAGTGACAATCCACTAAGGTTTCAAATCAAAGCAGAGCATAAACCTTCTTAATGGTCAGTACATTAGCAAAAGTTGCTATCCCAAGAGGACCGGGTTATACCCCAACGATGCTTCCCCTCTTGCCCGAGTCTTTAATTAATCAGCCAAGATCAGAGCCATGTGGTATTGTGGTTGTACGGTTTTTTTGGGTGGTTCTCCACGTTCCATTTATATAGCATGATCTTGTAATTAAAACAAGTATAACAACATAAAACATATTTATCATTTTCGAAAGATTAAGATAACACCATTCCCAAAGTTAAGCAACTAAGCCGTTCTACCCAACAAGATATAAAATCCGGTGTTTCAAGGCTTAGGTAAAAAGACTAAGTAATGTCCTAAATAGGATTCCCATCAATTTCATGCATAGAACAATAAAGTAAAGTGTTTCATCATGCTATTATTGGGATCAAAATGGAACATGTAGAGGGGGAAATCCACTTACCTTACTCGTTTAAATGCTGGTTCTTGTTCTTACACAAGCAAAGCAAACAAAACAAAACAAAACAACAAAACAAAACAAAATAACAAAATAAGAGAGGAGGGGGAAGGTGGGATGGGCCGGTGCAGGGATTGGGCCGGCTGGGCCTTGCGGGAAAAGAAGGAGGGAGAAGAAAAGAAGGTGGGCTGGGCTGAGATTGAGAGAAGAAAGAAGTATTCTTTTTTTTTAACTCAAACTCATTTGAATAAATTCATTTGAATTCAAAGAAATTTTGAATTTTGGGTGTTACAAGTAAAATCTCGAAAAAAAAGAGTAGCAGCCGGTAACATTTAGCCGGAGCTCACCGGTGACTTCTAGTTTTGTGATGTACTAACAACGCGGAACAACGTAACACTCGAATTCACAGGAAAGAAGAAAAGGTAGTCACAAAAAAAAAGAAGAAAAGGTGAAAAATACCAGAATGATTTTTTTGGCTCAGCATATGGCAGACCGCGACACGCCAACACATCCACTGCCATCATGGTCTCCAGGTAAAATTGTTTTGGTAATAAAATATTTGTTCCAGCAATAAAACACGAGTGGACTGATTTATTGGGCCGGTTTTAGATCCAAAACACGAATCCTGAAGGGGTGGGCTGCCTACGATAACAGGTCCACTTGGGGTACGACTACTGACCGACACCGACGAGAACTGAGACGGTTTGGTGTCTGAGGCCCGGCCCATGTATGAAGTGCATCCCACCTTTTACAGAGTCTTTTTCCTGTATGCCCTTATGAAAGTTACTCATTACGTACATGCTCCTAAAAAGTTCAGATGCACCTGTGTACCTTTGCGCCAACTTTTCTTTACCTCTATACCCTTCCGTCCACGTTCTGTTAGAAGTTAACAGTTTATGAGCTCTAACAGGTGAGAACCATCTAGTGAATTGTCTATATTGCCCTTATCCCAGATACCTGTCCTCAATCCCCTTGAGACAGCCGGACCGAGATTCGGTGACATGCTTATGGCATGTCAAGGTGTAACATGCTGTCCATCTGGATCGTTGAAAGCAAATCCAAAGGCCCTGGCCTCACTAAGAGTGGCAACGGGGCGGGTTCGGATCGGGTGGATTGTCTGGGCACCCAAACCCGAAACCCGAAATTAAAACCCAAACCCGACCCGAACACTGATTCAGATTAAAATTCATCCCCGAACCCGAAATCCGCGGATCCCCGAAACCCGACGGATAATCCGAAACCCGAAATATATTTTCACAGAACAGCAACACACTACTCACCCAGGACCCAGCCCCGCAAACGGTCGACCGCAGCACTCACAGCTGACGCGCAGACCTAGGCGCCCAGCCTCCAACCGCACCAACCAGCAGCAAACGGCGCCCGCGAGCCCACTCGCTCAGTCCCTCTCAGGTTCAAATGCACCAACAAGCGGGCCCAGCGAACCACACATGCAGGCATGCAGCCATGCACTGTGCCGAACGGCAGGGAACGGATGGCTTAGGGTGCGCCCACTCCACTCCGGTCAAACCTGCGCCTGCGCATGTCGCCGCCTGCTCTCCCTGGGAGACGGGCGAGCCGGTCCCACCTCCCACGCTCCTGGCCAACCAGCGGTCCAGCGGGCAGTCAGTTAGAGAAGGCATTTTGGGTCAGCGACAATCAGCGTACTGCAAACGGTTGAATGTTTCGGGTCCGTCGGAGATCCGCGGGTTAAATTAAAGATCCGCTCCAAACCCGTTGCATTTCGGATACCCGAACCCGAAAATCCGTGGGCGAAAATTAAGGCCCAAAACCAAAACCCGCGGACCCGAAATCTGCGGATATCCGACCCGACCCGAACCCACTGCCATCCTTAGGCCTCACGCGCGTTGTTCCCACCCTGACAGGTAGGACCGCGTCTCGCATGCGCCGTTTCCACCGTGAACGGCCATTCGCCAATCCCGTCCTCGCCTTGCACTCCTAGTCGACCGATGAGGGAGGCCCTTGGGCCGCCGCCGCCGCCTGGCGTCGCCGCCGCGGGAGGCAGCCGGGTCGCTGCGCGTGTGGAGGCAGAAGCCCCTGCCCTACCGCCGCGACCGGAGAGGAAGGGGGCCGGCAGGCGCGTGGAGGCCGGCAGGCGCGTGGAGACGGGCGGCCGGCGAGTGCTCATGGTGCTCATCAGGACGCTGCAGAACCTGGAGGGGAAGATGCCCATCGATGTGGCCAAGCTCAACAACCAGGACAGGACGACGTCCTCAACCTGCTCGTGAAGCACGCCTTCGTATAGACGCCGTCGTCGTCGCCGCCTCCAAGCTGCTGCTTGCTATGCTGTGATGCGCTGCTTTGCTTTCTCTCCCCACAAGAATTTCTGTTGTTCAGTGTATGTATCATATCGAGAGCTAGTAAGACAGATTTTGCTTGCATAATTGCGGTGGGATTGGCTTTGTTGGATTTTCTACCCCTCCTGAATTTCGCTTATTTAATCAATAAGAATTACATTTTCAATTCATGATCCCTACTTCGAATTCTGCAAATAGAGAGCTTACTGTGTTCGGTGCCGCACAACATCGGGGTCGGGGGCGCTGTCGCCTACGCCACCATGGGCCGTGTTTGGTTGCAAGCAACGCTACTTGTGCTACGAGAGAATCTTGCCTGCATGAAGCACTAAACGAAATTTATTTGAATAACCTTTTTATGGATGGATGTAATTTTTCGCGATGAATCTAATGATGGTAATTAATCCGTGATTGGCTACATTGATGCTACAGTAGCTATCCTCTAATCGTACGTCAAAAGCCTCCTTATATTCGTCTCACGAAGTAGCGCAGGGATTGTGAAGTTAATTTTATAAAATACTTTTATTTAGTACATTTAATTATTGATCAAAATTTGCTACAGTAGCTTGCGCTACACAAACCAAACACGCCATGGTCGGCCCTTGCTTTCCGTGAGCGGAGCTCCTGAAGCGCTCTTCCGATGCCTGCAGTGCGTCAGGCTCTCGCCGGCCACCTGTCTCTAGGCGCTCACCGGCCTGCACGCGCCTGCCGGCCCCCTTCCTCTCTGGTTGCGGCGGTAGGGCAGGGGCTCCACGGGCACGGCGACCCGGCTACCTTCCGCGAAGGCCCCGACGGCCTCCTGCGGCGGCGACCCGGCTGCCTCCCGCGATGGCGCCGCCTGGCGGCGGCGGCCCGGAGCGCAAGGCGAGGATGGGATTGGCGGACGGCCGTTCACGGCGGAAACAGCACGTGCGGGGCGCGGTCCCGGTTGTCGGGGTGGAAACAGCATGTTACATGCTGTAAGCATGTCACCGAATGTCGGTCCAATATAGCCACCCGTGAGGCCGTGACCAGCCGCCGCCGACGCCAGGTGCGGCTGCTACCGCCGCCCTTGGGAGTGTGCCGACGCCGCCGGCTGGGAGTGCGCCGCCGCCGCCTCCGTCGCTCACTGCCTCAGATCCCGGGCGGGGCGGGACGCGGCCTCCGCGCGGGCGCCGGTTCGGGCGAGGCCCGTCGGCTGGCACGTGCGGCGCGAGGGCTCCTATATAACTTGTGGAAGATGTATAAGTTATATATTTATAAAGTCCATTAGGTCTAAATTAGTTTCAACATTTTGAAAAAAAATAGTTCAACATTTGAAAGTAGTAGATTCAACATTTTTTACAGATTATTTCAACATCTCAGAACACATAGATTCAGCAAACTAAAATCTAGATCAATATTTTTTTCAATTCATCTTCTGCGGCGTCGGCGGGGAGTGGGGACGGCGGTGTGCGGCGCACCAGCAGCACAGCAGCCACAGCGCAGCAGCGGCGGCAGCGCGGCAGCAGCAGTAGCCGGGCAGCGCAGCAAAGCAGCAGCAGTAGTCGGGCAGCACAGCAAAGCAGCAGCACGCGCGAAGGCGCAGCAGGCATGCGCGGCACCAGCAGCAGACCAGCAACAGCATGCACGGCAGCAGCAGCATGCGCGGCAGCAGCATTGCGAGGAAGGAGGAAGAAGATTAGGGTTGAAGAGATCTAACGGTTGAGAAAGTTTGCACGAATCTCAAATATTAGAAATTGGAGAAGAAAAAATCTTTCGGAAGATGTATAAGATTTCCGAGTAGGGGTGGTAATGGATCATGACCCTAATGATCTCTTCACAGCCCAACAAAACTCTTAAATTATTTAATTCAAAATTATATAAAATTAGAGCCCGACTCTTTTAGAATCCGGCTCTTAAATTTTCTAATTCAAAATGTTGTGGCCCTTTACCACCGCGCCGGTGTTGCGCGAGCGCGAGTTGGGGCTGCCGCACCCAGAGCTGTGCGAGCGCCCAGAGCAGGACGCCGGGGCAGCAAGAGCTGGACCTCGTGCTGTGCTTGCACGTGGGGGTCCAAGGAGAGGGACGCGCAGCACACTGCTAACAGAGTGCCAAATTCCTAAAGCTAGCAGCACCAAACCGTTACAGATAACAAAAGATACCAACCCGGCAATCCCCCATTCGTCACGCCTTCCAAGCTGAATTAATAGCTCATACATACAAGGCCATGACCCCCACCAGATCTTAGTAACTGGTGTTTCCATCACCTCCCTCACACTTGCTGCCTTCTATGTCTTCTTTTATTAATCTTAGCCTCTTCGTTTGCTTTGTGCATGAAGCGCTGGATAATGTCTTCTTTTTCCTGGAGTGCTTTGGTGGTTCTTCATCACTTTCTCCTGCAGATGACACAAAATCTGCATCATCCAATAGTCTATTTGCAAGTTTTGCTAGTCCTGCATCATCACTGCTTTTCGCTCGTGCCATAAGCAATTGTTGGGACTAGTTCGACTAGGCACCTTGAACTATTAGCTCAATCAATGTTAACTGGCTGGATACAACTAAATCACATGATGATCAAGCATTCCTAAAGCTAACAGAGTGCCAAATTCCTGAAGCTAGCAACACCTAAACGTTAAAGATAACCAAAGATACCAACCCGGCAATCCCCCCCATTCATCACCCCTTCCAAGCTATCCATGACCCCCACCAGAGCCTAGTAACTGATGTTTCCATCACTTCCCTCACACTTTCTGCCTTCTACGTTTTCTTTGATTACTCTTGGCCTCTTCGTTTGCTTTGTGCATGAAGCGCTGGACAATGTCTTCTTTTTGCTGGAGTGCTTTGGTGGTTCTTCATCACTTTCTTCTTCAGATGCCACAAAATCTGCATCATTCAATAGTCTATTTGCAAGTTTTGCTAGTCCTGCATCATCACAGCTTTTGGCTCGTGCCATAAGCAAAGCTCTACTTTGAGGTAGTTGGGCATCATTGCGAAACATGCCCACCAGCCATTCAAATGGTTCATCTTCACGGGGAAGGTAAGCAAGTAAAGGATCTCTGTCTCTCATTTGAGCTTTCCCTTGTATCCTTTTGTTGACCGTCACAAACATTGAATCCTTAAATTTCTTATGTTGAACCCAAGATGGCTTCTCTCTGTGGATCTGAAAAGGGATCCAAGAAGAGCATAGCAGAATTTTTTAGTTCCAAAAATGAAAAAATGAATGTTTAGTTTGTTAATCTTCAACTGGATGAAAAAACGAAAAGAACTACTGGATGAATGTTTGAAACTAGCTTATCAGTTTGTTACCTTTTCAATCCAACTTGGCTCATAGGCCACTAAGCCACAAGTTAATCTTAAAATCCTCAGTGCCATTGTGCTCAACTCCTTTGCTGCAGCACCATGTGATTCCCACCAGATAACTATACAAAGGAGAATAGTTACTTAAATATCACATTAAAGAAGAAACTGAATTTTAAACCATGGCAAACGAATCAAAAAGCACCTACATAATATTTATCCATAGAAAATTACCTGGGTCAACAGTCATTTGAGCATGAATGGAATGAGCCGTGCAAAAACTCTGAGAAGCAGTCTGGTAAAGCATCAGTTGATTCACAATTTTCTCTTGCGTAGACTGATCTTGGTACATCCTGTGTGTACACTCAACAAGTGCATCTCTGAAGATTTCTGTCTTTTCAATCTCATTTCTGTTTGGATAGTAGAAGAAGGGATTCAAATAGTACCCAGCTAAGTTGTAACAACCACCACGCGGACAGTCCGCGAGGTGACGGCGGACAGTCCGCGAGGCGTCGCCCAGATATTTATCTGGATGGGCGTGGGACCCACTCGTCAATCCTCTCTTCTTCCTCTTTCCTTCCAGAGCCGAGCGGAGCTCGAGCTCCCGCGCCATCGTCGCCCCTTGCTTCGATCTCCCTCCTCCGTCCACCAGACCTCGATTCCTCGCGCAGGAACCTTCCTCGTCACCTCCTCCACCTTCCCAAACCCCTAAACCGGCTTATCCCCGGCTGGAATCTTTCCACCACCGCCGGACACCATTGGGGGTGCTTGAAGCTTGCTCCACCGCCGATCCGCCTCTCCGGTCGCCCTCCACTCGAACCGACTGCGGGAATGGATTCGTGGTGAGTTTCTTATGCTTCCCAGCCTTTTTCCCCTTCCATGGCGTGTCGCCGGCGCCGGAGCACGGCCTCCGCCGTCGCCGCCGCCCTTGCTGCCGCCTAGGGCGAGGGTCAGGAATTAGTTATCGCGGACGGTCCGCCTGGGGGGCGCGGACGGTCCGCAGGTCAGGTTAGTTTTGTCCAGAGACGATGTTGCCTCTGGTTGTTTTTGCAAGATTGACTGCGGACAGTCCGCTATCGGGGAGCGGACGGTCCGCCATTGAGGCTCAAATTTGTTCCAGAGACGATGTCGTCTCTGGAGGTTCGCAGGGGTGAACTGCGGACGGTCCGCTACTAGGGCGCGGACAGTCCGCAGTAGAGTCTAGGAAATTGTCCAGAAACGTTTTCGTCTCTGGTGGGTTGAGTACTTGAACTGCGGACGGTCCGCCAGGGGTGGCCGGACAGTCCGCAGGTAAAATGGGAAAAAGTTCCAGAGACGTTGTTGCCTCTGCTGGGTTGGTAGGATAGTGCGGCGGACAGTCCGCCACTCGGGCGCGGACAGTCCGCAGGGTATTTCAGTTAAAGTAAACTAGTTACAATTCTTGGGCTGCACTCATTTAATACATATGCATACGTGTAGCATCCGCATCTGAGGGAGCCGTCTTTGAGGCGATCGCGGCACCACAAGAGCAAACGACGCAAGCCCAAGAGGAGAGGTGTGAGCACCCGGCCCAAGGCCCGTCTGGCCCCAGTGTTGAGCAGCAGGCGCAAGGCAAGCCCCGGTGCACATCCTAGTATTTTAAATTAAGACACCTATGTATGTTTCTACTACTTGTGCATTAAGTTCAGGAATTGTTTGGAACCCTAGTTGCATGATTCATAGGATTCCCGGAGTTATACTAGCATGTATAGGACGATAGTTGTGCTAAGCTTAGCGTTACCGGTAGAAGACGAGTGGTCTCCTGCACTCGCGAGATGTAGAATGTTAGGAGTCGAGTAATTTCCGGTTACTCGCGAGATATGTTATTATCTTTATATGATTCAGTATGTGAGATTGGTTTTGAAATGAACATGGAAATGTGAGACCGGGCGGGGATGATGGATAGGTATGGCAGCAGGACAGGGTTCCTGGGTGTCTTAGCCCCGTCTGTGTCGATTAAGGACCGGTGGATGTGGCAGTGCTGATCGGGGATTGAACTGTACTAACCGCATGCCGGGAGTAGGAGGTAGTCGAAACCGGTAAGCCGAGTACTGCCTTGCTTCGAAAGTACAGGAACCCGCACCCAACTCCTGGGGCGAGTCGAGTAGTCGCGGAGAATTGGGATGCATGTGTTTACTTTTGGTGGTCTCACGTTGAGCTCGGCTGACCATATGTCGTTGGGCTGGTTCCTGTAGTTCGAGGCGGGGAGGGGAATGGTTGGTATGTATAGTCCGACGGGGCAAATACGTGCCGTGTTGGTTAGGTCCACCTTGCAAGGTTAAATCGGATCGATTCGCCGTGTCTCGCGGTTATGAGGGCCTTGGTCTCTTTGTCACACCGTAGCAAAAATGTAGAATATGAGTTAGGAATGTTTATATAAAATATTGAGCTCACCAAATTATTTTGCTTGCATCACCATGATTGCTATAGTATGTCTTCGCGAATATGAGATGAGAGTTAATTTTTATAGAATCTGAAGCTAAAATAATGAAAGTAAGGAATTACTTTAGTTGCTTTTTCTGCAAAATAACCACCAGCCAAAAGCCTTACATGTCTAGCTATGTGGGCTAAGTTATACCCACTGGTCGGGTAAGCCTTGCTGAGTATTAGAATACTCAGGGTTTGTTGCCAACATTATTTCAGGGCACGCAGACGTAGACTTCTGTCCCTGCTGCGCCAAGTTCATCCGCCGGGATGCAGAGGGATGGGTGGTCGTGGAGCCGGACGTCTAGTTAGGGATTTCTCTAGGGCTCACTTTTGGTAGCTGTAGGCCCCGTTCCTCTAGACGAACCAGGATTTCAGTATTGAAAAGTTTGTGAATTATGTATTTATTCAAACTCGGTTTGTAAAACTTAAGGTCAAGTTCTATGTATATTTGTTGTATATTCAATTATGTGTCGTGCTTGTACCATCTGCGCCCACCTTCGCGTGGGACTATCGGTGATGTTTCGATCGGGACGTGGGTTGCGAAAGGATCGCCAAATTAAGTCATTAAGCTAATGAGCCTGATGTGTTCAAATGACGGCCATTACGCTTAATTAGAGTTTTAATTTGGCGGTTCTGTCACAGCTGGTATCAGAGCCGAAACGCACCGAGGGTGGTACAGGCATGACTAAGTTTCGAGTTTTTCTAAAAATATAAAAATGGGTTTTGTGCGTAGGGCGAGCATGCATCTCATTTTTGGAGGGTTTTTGGGGTTTTTCCGTGGGAGTTGGTGGGGGTGTGAGTCTACGATCCTAAGGACCTTTGTAGATGACGTACGGATTGAGAGGGTTGGTAGGGGGCGTAAAAGGTTGCGAGAGTATCGTCGGTCGGACCGGAGGCACTGTCGCGAGGCATGTTCAGCGGACAGTCCGGTTAGGACCCGCGGACGGTCCGCCAGACCTTGAGAAAAATTTACCAGAGCCGGGTGGAACTGAATCTGGTTGACAGTGCGCACGGCGGACGGTCCGCAGACTCTCCGCGGACAGTCCGGTCGACTAGGATTTTGGGAAGCGGACGGTCCGCCCATGTACTGCGGACGGTCCGCCGTACTAATTTCGGCTGGACCAGGGCAGCTCGGTCAGACCAATTGGTGGCGCCGATCGATCGCCTGGCCCCGCCTGCTAGTATCCTTCAGAATTGTTTTGAAGCCCTACCTTCTGCATTGTGCCATGACTTGCAAGGATTAATTTGCTATCGGTTTTGTCTTGATTTATCTGGATGAGGGAACTAACCTCGTCATGGTTGAATGCAGAATGGGAGAACCACCGAACCCTCCTGAGTTGGCCCAGGCCATTGCGGCCATGCTCACTGGGCGCGATGAGCAGACGGCACTCCTCCGTGAGCTCGTGGCGCAGGGCAGAGCGCCGCAGCCTGGACCTCACCATCAGCCGCCTGCTCCTGGATATCCAGAGTTTCTGGCTACTCAACCACCGCTCTTCCATAAAGCGGATGAACCGCTGGAGGCAGACAGCTGGCTTCGGACTATCGAGTCCAAATTCACCCTACACCAGTACAATGATGGGGACAAGGCAGGATTTGCCGCTCAGCAGCTTAGGGGCCCAGCACGCACATGGTGGGACAATCATGTGGCAATGTTCCCTGCGGACACCCATTTCACTTGGGCACAGTTCCGGGAAGCCTTCAGGGCACATCACATTCCAGCGGGGGTGATTAGAAGGAAGCTCACCGAATTCTTGGCCCTGAAGCAGGGCAATAACAGTGTACTACAGTACTCCCAAGCATTCAACACTCTCTCACAGTATGCTGGGTACCATGTGGACACTGACGAGAAGAAGCAGGCCTGTTTCAGGCAGGGGCTCAGTACCAAGCTCCAGGATCGCTTGGCGATGGTCAGGTTCGACAGTTTCAGTGAGCTAGTCAACGGGGCTATCATACAGGAGGACGCCCACCTAGCTCACAAGGCAGAAAAGAAGAGAAAGGCGCCGGCAGCGGGGTCCTCTAGCAGTGCCCCTCAGAGGTTTCGCTTGGTGCAGTCGGGCCCACAGCGAGCTCCTTTTCAGCACCAGCCACAGCAGCAGTGGGGATACAGGCCCCCTCAGTACACTCAGCCACAGGGGACGGTCAGGCCTCCTGCTCCTCAGCAGAATGAGCAGAAGGTCTGGGTGCAGCAGCCGGGGGTGCGCCCCAATCTGTTTCCGTGCTACAACTGCGGGCAGCCGGGTCACTTTGCACGGAATTGCCCAATGCCACCCAAGCAAGGCCAGCAGTCGAGCCAGCAGGGTCAGAAGCAGCAAGTGGCCCACTTCAAGCCGGGGCAAGTGCACTACACCACCCTCGAGGGTATTCCTGAGGGAGCTCCAGTGATGGCGGGTACGTTCTCAGTAAATGAACAACCCGTTACAGTATTATTTGATTCAGGGGCGTCTCATACCTTTATTAGCAAGGGGTGTATTGTTAGACTGGGATTAAAAACTGAAAGCATGCCCAAGCCATACCACATTCATTCGCCTGGGGGGAAGTTAATCACCAATCAGTTTGTTAAGCAAGTACCCCTACAGTTGCAAGGAAAAATTTTCCCTATGGCCCTGATAATGTTACCAACCCAAAGGGTAGATATTATATTGGGTATGAACTGGATGGAGGGTCAGGGAGTTACCCTGGACACGACCTCACAATCTGTGCACATCAACTCCTCTATTCATGGTAGTATGACTTTAAATTTGAGGGATCCAGCGTCTTTGACTCATGCGGTGCACCACGCCGAGGGCAAGAAGCTAGAGGACATACCAGTGGTGTGTAAATATCCGGACGTCTTTCCGGATGATTTGCCTGGAATGCCGCCTGATCGTGACGTGGAGTTTACCATTGAATTGCAACCGGGTACGGCACCGATTTCTAGGAGGCCTTACCGGATGCCACCCAATGAGCTGGCGGAGTTAAAGAAGCAATTACAGGAATTGCTTGATAAGGGCTATATCCGTCCTAGCAAGTCACCTTGGGGCTGTCCTGCCCTCTTTGTGAAAAAGAAAGATGAGAGCCTCAGGCTGTGTGTGGATTATAGACTTCTGAATGCCGTCACAATCAAAAATAAATATCCCCTTCCCCGGATTGATATTCTGTTTGATCAGCTATTCGGGGCCAAAGTATTTTCCAAGATTGATCTCCGCTCTGGCTATTATCAGATAAAGATTAGAGCTGAGGATATTCCCAAGACAGCTTTTTCCACCAGATACGGACTTTTTGAATATCTGGTCATGTCTTTCGGGCTAACCAATGCCCCTGCTCATTTCATGTACCTCATGAACTCGGTATTCATGCCCGAGCTAGATAAGTTTGTCGTTGTTTTCATCGACGACATTCTTATATTTTCCAAGAATGAAGAAGAGCATGCAGAGCATCTCCGCATTGTGCTTCAGCGCCTGCGGGAGCACAAGCTGTATGCCAAATTTAGCAAATGCGATTTTTGGCTCAAGGAAGTCCAGTTCTTGGGCCACATCATCTCGGACAAAGGGATTTCGGTTGATCCTAGCAAGATTCAGGATGTCCTGGATTGGCAGGCTCCTACCTCTGTTCCCGAGATTCGAAGTTTCCTTGGGCTAGCAGGATATTATCGCCGGTTTGTACCGGAGTTCTCAAAAATTGCTAGGCCCATGACCGAATTACTCAAGAAAGGAGTGAGATTTAGTTGGGGCAACAATTGTGAGCAGGCTTTCCAGACCTTGAGAAGGCTTCTGACGTCTGCTCCTGTCCTGGCTCAGCCAGATATCACTCGACCATTTGATGTTTATTGTGATGCATCAGGTATGAGTTTTGGCCGCATTCTCATTTCCGCCTTTGACTTAGCCAGGTATGATTCTGGCCTTGATGTTTGTATGTGATGCATTAGGTACGGGCCTTGGCTGCGTCCTTATGCAAGATCAGCGGGTGATAGCTTATGCTTCCAGAGCACTTAGGCGACACGAAGAGAACTATGCCACTCATGATTTGGAATTGGCAGCAGTGGTGCATGCGCTGAAGATTTGGCGTCATTATCTCCTGGGTAATCCTGTGCATATATACTCCGACCACAAGAGTCTAAAGTATATTTTTACTCAGAATGAGCTAAACTTGCGCCAGAGACGGTGGTTGGAATTGATTAAGGATTATGATCTGGAAATCCACTATCACCCGGGCAAAGCTAATGTGGTAGCAGATGCATTGAGCAGAAAGGCAAGTTGCAATTGTATCTCAGTAACCCCTATGCATGCAACTCTATGCCAAGAGATGGAGAAGTTGAATTTGGCTATAGTAGCTGAGGGTACACTTACTCATATTACCCTCACTCCAACACTGCGGGATCAAATTATTGCCGCTCAAAGAGATAATATTGGCATGGAAAGGATTAGGCAGAGGCTCATGGAAAGTGACCCTCGTGTGGCATGTTTTCAGCTAGATGGCGAGGGTGTGTTATGGTTTAAGAACCGGCTGGTGGTACCTAAGGATTTAGAACTCCGGAAACAAATTCTTGATGAGGCTCACCTCTCTAGGTATTCTATCCATCCTGGCAGCAACAAGATGTATCAGGATCTGAAACAGCGGTTTTGGTGGACAAGGATGAAGCGGGAAATCGCAAGTTATGTGTCAGAATGTGACACCTGTCGGAGGGTTAAGGCTAGCCACTTGAGATCAGCCGGCCCCTTGCAGCCATTGAGTATTCCATCCTGGAAGTGGGAGGACATTAGTATGGATTTCATCGTCGGTCTACCCAAAACTTCCAAGGGGTATGACTCGATATGGGTTATTGTAGATCGTCTCACCAAGTCGGCCCATTTTCTACCGGTAAAGACCACACATGCGGCGAAGCAATACGCTCAGCTATATATAGATCGCATTGTGAGTCTTCATGGAATTCCAAAAACAATCATTTCGGACCGGGGTGCTCAGTTCATTGCCCGGTTCTGGGAGCACTTTCATGCCGCCCTCGGCACTCGGCTCCTCCGCAGCTCGGCTTATCATCCCCAGACTGACGGTCAGACAGAGAGAATAAACCAAATATTAGAGGACATGCTTAGAGCTTGCGTGCTCACCTACAGTCGGAAATGGGATGAGTGCTTGCCATTGGCCGAGTTTGCTTATAACAACAGTTATCAAGAAAGCATCAAAATGGCTCCATTTGCGGCCTTGTATGGACGGAAATGCAGAACGCCTTTGAATTGGTCAGAAGCGGGGGAGAGAACTTTCTTTGGGCCCGATATGGTGAATGAAGCAGAAGAGCAGGTTCGGGTCATTCAGGAAAATTTGAAGATTGCCCAATCCCGACAAAAGAGTTATGCGGACAAGAAGCGTCAATCCACCCTGTTTCAAGTAGGGGATCATGTCTATCTGCGGGTATCTCCAATGAAAGGGGTTCAACGGTTCGGGGTGAAGGGAAAGCTCGCACCTCGCTATGTTGGGCCTTTTCTTATTGTTGAGCAATGTGGGCCAGTGGCATACCGTTTGGAGCTTCCTGCCCACCTATCCGCGGTTCATAATATATTCCACGTATCTCAGCTCAGGAAATGCCTCCGTGTTCCGGAGAAGGTGCTTGACATTGAGAAACTACAAGTGGAACCCGATCTTGTCTATCCCGAATACCCAATCAAAATTGTTGATCACAAAACCAGGGTCACTCGGAATCAAACCAGTGAATTCTATAAAGTGCAATGGAGCAATCACTCTGAGCGGGAAGCTACTTGGGAGACGAAGGAATTTGTTCGGACTAAATGTCCGGAATTGCTACAAGTCTACCAAGGTACACCCCAATTTATAACTCTCCCTTTAGCTATTCCTTAAATCTCGGGGCGAGATTTCTTTTAGGGGGTAGGATTGTAACAACCACCACGCGGACAGTCCGCGAGGTGACGGCGGACAGTCCGCGAGGCGTCGCCCAGATATTTATCTGGATGGGCGTGGGACCCACTCGTCAATCCTCTCTTCTTCCTCTTTCCTTCCAGAGCCGAGCGGAGCTCGAGCTCCCGCGCCATCGTCGCCCCTTGCTTCGATCTCCCTCCTCCGTCCACCAGACCTCGATTCCTCGCGCAGGAACCTTCCTCGTCACCTCCTCCACCTTCCCAAACCCCTAAACCGGCTTATCCCCGGCTGGAATCTTTCCACCACCGCCGGACACCATTGGGGGTGCTTGAAGCTTGCTCCACCGCCGATCCGCCTCTCCGGTCGCCCTCCACTCGAACCGACTGCGGGAATGGATTCGTGGTGAGTTTCTTATGCTTCCCAGCCTTTTTCCCCTTCCATGGCGTGTCGCCGGCGCCGGAGCACGGCCTCCGCCGTCGCCGCCGCCCTTGCTGCCGCCTAGGGCGAGGGTCAGGAATTAGTTATCGCGGACGGTCCGCCTGGGGGGCGCGGACGGTCCGCAGGTCAGGTTAGTTTTGTCCAGAGACGATGTTGCCTCTGGTTGTTTTTGCAAGATTGACTGCGGACAGTCCGCTATCGGGGAGCGGACGGTCCGCCATTGAGGCTCAAATTTGTTCCAGAGACGATGTCGTCTCTGGAGGTTCGCAGGGGTGAACTGCGGACGGTCCGCTACTAGGGCGCGGACAGTCCGCAGTAGAGTCTAGGAAATTGTCCAGAGACGTTTTCGTCTCTGGTGGGTTGAGTACTTGAACTGCGGACGGTCCGCCAGGGGTGGCCGGACAGTCCGCAGGTAAAATGGGAAAAAGTTCCAGAGACGTTGTTGCCTCTGCTGGGTTGGTAGGATAGTGCGGCGGACAGTCCGCCACTCGGGCGCGGACAGTCCGCAGGGTATTTCAGTTAAAGTAAACTAGTTACAATTCTTGGGCTGCACTCATTTAATACATATGCATACGTGTAGCATCCGCATCTGAGGGAGCCGTCTTTGAGGCGATCGCGGCACCACAAGAGCAAACGACGCAAGCCCAAGAGGAGAGGTGTGAGCACCCGGCCCAAGGCCCGTCTGGCCCCAGTGTTGAGCAGCAGGCGCAAGGCAAGCCCCGGTGCACATCCTAGTATTTTAAATTAAGACACCTATGTATGTTTCTACTACTTGTGCATTAAGTTCAGGAATTGTTTGGAACCCTAGTTGCATGATTCATAGGATTCCCGGAGTTATACTAGCATGTATAGGACGATAGTTGTGCTAAGCTTAGCGTTACCGGTAGAAGACGAGTGGTCTCCTGCACTCGCGAGATGTAGAATGTTAGGAGTCGAGTAATTTCCGGTTACTCGCGAGATATGTTATTATCTTTATATGATTCAGTATGTGAGATTGGTTTTGAAATGAACATGGAAATGTGAGACCGGGCGGGGATGATGGATAGGTATGGCAGCAGGACAGGGTTCCTGGGTGTCTTAGCCCCGTCTGTGTCGATTAAGGACCGGTGGATGTGGCAGTGCTGATCGGGGATTGAACTGTACTAACCGCATGCCGGGAGTAGGAGGTAGTCGAAACCGGTAAGCCGAGTACTGCCTTGCTTCGAAAGTACAGGAACCCGCACCCAACTCCTGGGGCGAGTCGAGTAGTCGCGGAGAATTGGGATGCATGTGTTTACTTTTGGTGGTCTCACGTTGAGCTCGGCTGACCATATGTCGTTGGGCTGGTTCCTGTAGTTCGAGGCGGGGAGGGGAATGGTTGGTATGTATAGTCCGACGGGGCAAATACGTGCCGTGTTGGTTAGGTCCACCTTGCAAGGTTAAATCGGATCGATTCGCCGTGTCTCGCGGTTATGAGGGCCTTGGTCTCTTTGTCACACCGTAGCAAAAATGTAGAATATGAGTTAGGAATGTTTATATAAAATATTGAGCTCACCAAATTATTTTGCTTGCATCACCATGATTGCTATAGTATGTCTTCGCGAATATGAGATGAGAGTTAATTTTTATAGAATCTGAAGCTAAAATAATGAAAGTAAGGAATTACTTTAGTTGCTTTTTCTGCAAAATAACCACCAGCCAAAAGCCTTACATGTCTAGCTATGTGGGCTAAGTTATACCCACTGGTCGGGTAAGCCTTGCTGAGTATTAGAATACTCAGGGTTTGTTGCCAACATTATTTCAGGGCACGCAGACGTAGACTTCTGTCCCTGCTGCGCCAAGTTCATCCGCCGGGATGCAGAGGGATGGGTGGTCGTGGAGCCGGACGTCTAGTTAGGGATTTCTCTAGGGCTCACTTTTGGTAGCTGTAGGCCCCGTTCCTCTAGACGAACCAGGATTTCAGTATTGAAAAGTTTGTGAATTATGTATTTATTCAAACTCGGTTTGTAAAACTTAAGGTCAAGTTCTATGTATATTTGTTGTATATTCAATTATGTGTCGTGCTTGTACCATCTGCGCCCACCTTCGCGTGGGACTATCGGTGATGTTTCGATCGGGACGTGGGTTGCGAAAGGATCGCCAAATTAAGCCATTAAGCTAATGAGCCTGATGTGTTCAAATGACGGCCATTACGCTTAATTAGAGTTTTAATTTGGCGGTTCTGTCACATAAGTGCAATGGTTTCTTCAGGTAATTATTGATTCTAAAATCTATATGGCTCCATATTGGTAAATAGTGCTCTTCCTTATTTTCAAAGCGGAAGGCAATTTCCCTTTTAGCATTCTCAAGTTCACCATATATGAACCCCATATAGGGTCTGCCATCAGCCGTCCTCCTTAGAATCTCCACTACTGGCTCAAAGCTGTTTATAACATACAGCACCCTATCCCAGAACTCATTGCTTACTACTAGATTATAGAATCTCTTGCCCACAGCTTCCTTTGACCATTTGCTGTCCTCCCATTCTTTTGAAATAAACATAGTCTTCAACTCGATCCTCTTGTCATAAAGGCTCCTCAAGTTCAAGCAGCAAGTGATGTAATAAGTGATTCCAACATGAACCAAATCCTTCTGGTTGGTGAACCGCCTCATCATGTCTAACAAATTCGATTGTCCATAAAGAAAGGCAGTAACTGACCTTGCCTTAGCAATTGTTCGCTTGATCAAAGGAATATGCCCTATGTCTTCGAGCATCATGTCAATGCAACTTACATCACAGTGAGTCCAAAATAAGTTGGGTCTCTTGGCCAGTGTCATTTGTGAATGTGTGTTTGTGATGATCTGCACCACATTTTTCTCTCCAACTTCTTCAATGCAAGAGTCAACTAGTTGACAGGTAAATGCCTCATCATAGTTGCCTGAAGGCAGCTCGATGGAACGAAGGAAAGAGACACCCTCCGCACAATGGATCATAACTCATGTCTAGATCAACCAGAATAGAGCATCCTTCCAGTGCCCAAGATTTCTTCAGTGCTTCAATTGAATCATTAATTGCTAAAACTTGTTGATTCAATAATAGCCCATCAAGCTCATCCAGAGAGGGTACATGTAAACCAAGGCCGCATTGTGCAATTGCTTCAAACATTAAGTCGAAACTCCCAAGACAAGCAGTATTAAAAGGAATCCCGGCTTCATTGAACCATGCTGCTGCACACTGAATGGCCCATCTCTTCTTTTCCATCTGTTCTGCAGTGTGGATGGGTTGTATATTCTCTCCTTTCTTCATTGCTTGTTCTTTAGTTGGCATAGATATCATATTAGCTGGTCCTGCACTATCTTGGTTCTTAGATTTAAGATCATTATCTTCTGATGTATTTCCACAGATGTCATCGTCATTGTCGCCCATTCTGCATTATGCACTCTTTGTAAGTCATGAGTAATTTCATCAAAGAACATTAACAGTGGAGAGCATCTACAGGTTTTCAATCAACATTTATAGCTCCCCATGCAAATGGTTTTTCCTATTCTCATTTGGCATGTGATGATGCAAACTATCCTGACCTTTTCTGCTTGCTATGTTACTTAGTACCATAGCAAATCGAGGGGAAAAAAGCAAACACGGTTCATGAAGAGTCAAGTCTACCACTGATCATTATAGGTGTGAACCTTTAAAATAAATTCAATTTATTCCGGGTACATACTAGGCTGCAAATCATGGTCAGATAGTGTAAATAGACTCGATGATGCTGCATGTTCAGCAAATTCACAAATGCATCATGGCAACAAATACTAAACAGACTTGGCGAAAATGTTGATAAAAGAAGATATTAACATCAATTATTAATGAACACAAGTTGAATAACCATTTTGCACCAATTTGTAGCACACAATAGTTTAGATGTCAAATCTCAAAGAAAATAATCCTCATAGACCATGGTAGTACAAGCAACAATCATTTGAGATGTTAGTCATAGTCAAGTTGGTAGGGTAGGAAGTACCTCTATTGCGAACTATTGATAATTTGAGTGACAGCTAATGGCACAGTTATAGGTAAGGCATAAGCTCCACTATTTACTAACCACTAACCAACCTAAAGAAAAAAATGAGAAAGGCCTACAAAAACAGACTACACCTCAGCGCAGATGGTAGTCAACTCAACCCTACATTCCCCAAGATCACATGTCTTTTCAGGCCCACAAATATGCGAGCATAGTAACCCTTGGCTGCGTCCATTATGCAAGTAATAATCGAAGCATCAAGGCCCACACTCAAACCCTCGGATGTACCCCCAAATGCTTACACGCCAGGCAGGGATTAACGGAGGACAGAGTAACAAGCAGCGGGCCCAAATTAACCCAACCTAATCCGCATCCCAAACCGAACAAGTTGGCACGGGAGAAATGGGGAAAATGTGGAATCCATTTTAAAGCAATCCGTGCATAGAGCAAGAAACGGTGAAGGGAGATGCCTACCTCGAAGAAGAACCGGCGGCCCCTGTTCCCGGCTCCTCCACAGGTAAAAAGATCACCCGTGGCGAGCAACCGGCGGACGGGCCAACGACGAAATCACTGAGCAAGGGGTCGGGAGGAAGAGACGGCGGCTGCGGGGAAACGGAGGTGGCGACGGAGGGTGGGAGCGAGGCTGCGAGGCGGCGAGGGAGCCGCCCGGGAAGTGCTCTTGCCTCTTGGTTTCCCGCCGTTTCGGCGGCAATGGATTGTCCTATTTCCCGCCGCTGCCGCTAGTGGGGAAAATAGACAGCTGAGGCCGCGGCGACTGGTGGGCTGGATTCCCGCGTTTTTTTATTTTTATATTTTTCAAAATCGTTTTTTACAGAAAATATTTCGGTTTCATAATTTATAAATTTATACCCCTACCGTCCGGCTGCGGGGCGACCGGCCCCCTCCTGCCGGACGTTAGGGACCTTAATATAAATAAAATTTATTTTTAATCGCATTTTGGCCACTGGAGGGAGGCTACCGCCCAGCAGTACCCGCCGCCCGGTGGCGGGGCGGTAGGCCTACCCGTCGCCCGGCAGGGGGCGGCAGGCCCCTCCCGCAGGTTAAACCTTGACCGTCAGTGCGGCAGCGCGGCATTAAATGTGGTTTTAAATATTTTGGATAGAAATAAAAACCGTTAGTAAGGTAGATGAATATGAGAAATATAACTTAGCAATTCATACACATACGCAACTGAGAACAAAATAGGTGATGCATGGGAACGAAATAAGTATAACATGACGACATGTCCATAACAAAAATACAAAAACAACTAGAAGCTTATACTTAGCAATTCATACACATACGCAACTGAGAACGAAATAGATGATGCATGAGAATAAAATAAGTATAACATGACGATATGTCCATAACAATAATACAGAAACAACTAGAAGCTCGAAATAAGTATAACATGACGACATGTCCATAACAAAAATACAGAAACAACTAGCTCTTCTAGTTGTTTCTGTATTTTTGTTATGGACATGTCGTCATGTTATACTTATTTCGTTCTCATGCATCACCTATTTCGTTCTCAGTTGCGTATGTGTATGAATTGCTAAGTTATACTTTTCATATTCATCTACCTTACTAACGGTTTTTATTTCTATCCAAAATATTTAAAACCACATATAATGCCGCGCTGCCGCACTGACGGTCAAGGTTTAACCTGCGGGAGGGGCCTGCCGCCCCCTGCCGGGCGGCTGCCTGGCCTACCGCCCCGCCACCGGGCGGCTGGTACCTGCCGCCGGGCTGCCAGGCGGCAGCCTCCCCCAGGGGCCAAAATGCGATTAAAAATAAATTTTATTTATATTAAGGCCCCTACCGCCCGACAGGAGGGCGGCAGGGGGCCGGCCGCCCGAGCGGTAGAGGTATAAATCTGTTAATTATGAAACCGAAAATATATTTATGTAAAAAATGATTCTGAAAAATATAAATCCCGGGGCGTTGGCTGCTTGATTGGGCCGGTTCGTCTGGGCCTGGTCCAGGCTGGTGATTCAGTCTAACAAGCCGAAGCTAAGGCTTTCCCTCCTTCTCCCAATGTCTTCCTCCGGATGCTCTTTCACACAGCTAGCTGAAACACCATGCAGAGACGCAACCCTTGATCAAGTGCTGGTGCTGCTGCTAACATGCTTCCACTGATCCACTCCTTGGCCTCTTCATATTTTGGGCATGGCGTGAACAAGTGGTGAAACAAGCATGCAACTGCAGAGTTTAACGAGTTCGGAGAGAGATAAGTGTCTCATGGATTCAGACGGAAAAGATTTAAATTTAACAAATGCCAGCAAAAACGGTTCATGCAAGCGACGACATATGAGGTCAAAAGAGCCAATGAATCTAAGATCACATAAAAACTGTGGGTGATTGACCTGCAAAATCAATTTTCGGGGTTGTAAAAAAACAATCGTCAGGATTTTTTTTTCTTTTTCCCCAACAAAAATGGAGAGACATAACATGGAGCTCCGCAGGAACAGAGAGCCAAAAGAGGCTTACAAGTCGGGTTTCCAAGGATGCTAGCAAAGCCAGTCTGGCCACCACTTCAGTGTGCATATCACCAAGCAATTACCAACTAAGCATGCTCGATGAGTAGGTCACAGTGTCACACAATGTCAAATTGGATGTCTACGAATCAAATGATAATACAGACAATGCATCCAGACTTCAGGCAGGCCATACATTAGGCAACAGTCCAACATAGGTCAGAAGGAACTCCATCCTAAGAGCTTCTCAATCACAAAACAACAGCCTGGACATCATAACCAGAGCTTAGCTGCTGATGTTTCCGTCACTTCCCTCACACTGGTGGACCAACCGTGGCCTCTTCACTCGCTTTGAGCATGAGGCACCAGATGATGCCCTCTTGTTGCTGGAATGACTTGGTGATTCTTCATCTCTATCCTCGTACACTTCATCCGAGGATATACACTCATCGTAGTCCAATAGTTGTTTCGCTTGCTTCGAAAGTCCTACCTCCTCACTACTGTTTGCTCGTGCCATACGTAAAGCATGGTTTCCAGCTTGTAGAGCATCAAAGCGAGACATGCCCACCAGCCACTCAAAAGGTTCATCTTCAACAGGAATGTATGCTAGAACAGGATCTCTATCTTTCATTTGAGCTTTCCCTTGTATCCTCCTGTTCACCGACACAAACATTGAATCCTTAAATTGCTTACGTTTAACCCAACGTGGCTTCTGTTTATGAAGCTGAAAAGGGATCACAAGAGGAAAAGTTCATAGTTACATAAGTGAGATGATAATAAGTTGAAGAACTGGCAGATGAATACTTGATGTAGCTTTATGACTATGCTACCTTCTGGATCCAACTTTCCTCATATGCCAGCGAACCAGAAGTTAATCTCAACAACCTTATTGCCATTGTGCTCAACTCCTTTGCTGAACCGCCGTGTAATTCCCACCAAGAAACTGCAGACAGGAGCACTGTAACATTAAACATTGGACTAGAAAATAATCATTATTGCAAACAATGGCAAACCGAAAAATACCTACCTAGAGTTTCTTCCCAAAAGAAACGTACCTGGATCGGCAGTCATTTGATTACTGATGGCATGAGCTGTCCCAAAACTCTGTGAAGCAGTTCTGTAAAGATCCAACTGATGCCCAATTTTCTCTTGTGTAGGCTGATCTTGGTACATTTTGCGCGTACACTCAACAATTGCATCTCGGAACATTTCCACATTTGTAATTTCATCTTTATTTTGATAGTAGAAGAATGGATTAAGATAATAACTAGCTAGATGCAATGGTGTCATGAGGGAATCACGTAATCTAGAATCTATCGACAGCCATATTGGCAAATACTGCTCTTCCTTGTTTTCAAAACGCATGGCAATTTCCCTTTTAGTGTTTGCAATCTCACCATATATGTACCCCATGGAGAGTCTACCACCAGCCATCTTCCTCAGAACATCCACAAGTGGTTCAAAACTGTTTATAGTATATAGCACCCCATGCCAAAACTCGTTACTAACTACTAGCTTATAGAATTTCTTGCCCACAGCTCCATTAGCCCATTTGCTGTCCTCCCATTCTTTGGAAATAAACAGAGCCTTCAACTCAATCCTCTTATCATAAAGACTCCTCAGGTTCAAGAGGCAAGTGATGCAATCAGTGATCCCAACATGAACTAAATCCCATTGACTAGTGAACTGCCGCACCATGTCCAACAAATGTGTTCGGCCATAAATGAAAGCAGCGAGTAACCTTGCCTTATCAATTATTTTCCTGACGAAACGAGTGCCACATATGTCTCCAAACATCATGCCAATGCAATCTGCAGCACAGGGAGTCCAAAATATATTCGGTCTCTTGTCAGTAAGCATTTTTGCTGACCTCATTTCCGAATGGATGTCTGTGACAACCTGCACCACATTGTTCTCTCCAACTTCTTCAATACAAGAGTCAACTAGTTCAAAAATATATGATTCAAAGTCTCTATCTGATGGTAGAAGGGTGGAACGAAGGAAAGACACTCCCTGCGAGCAATGGACTGCCATGTTTAAAACCAAAGATTCATTATCACCATACCCAATGTTAACCAGAATGGAGCATCCTTCCAATGCCCAAGATTTCTTCAGCGCTTCAATTGAATTATTAATAGCCAAAACTTGTTTCTGCAATAATGGCCCGTCAAGCTCATCTGGAGATGGAGCCCGTAAACCAGGGCCAAATTGTCCAATTGCTTCTAACATTAAGTCGAAACTCTCCAGACAAACAGTATTAGAAGGAATCCCAGCTTCGTTGAACCATGCAGCTATACATTCCATAACCTTTTTCCTCTTCTTTTCCATCTGTTTTGCACCATAGGTAGTTCGTGCATTTTCTTGTTCCTTCATTGCTTGTTCTGTAATCTGTACTTGACAGAGAAGGCATAAAATTGATCGTTTAATAAACAGAAGCTACAGAAAGCTACAGAAAAAAGAAGGTACTAGCATGAACAAAAAAATTTGAAGTAAGAAGGTACTACAGGAAAAGAAGGTACTAGCATGAACAAAAGTATTATGACAGGTCATACAGCATGTTGGATTATAATTAAGCATCATTTTTCTCTGCTTGTATAATTGTAAAACAATCCTTACGGAACATAAAGTGCAAGCACCAAACTTTTATATTCATTTATTCAAAGTCAGCTCATTAAAAAACACTCCTGCCATGAACTGTTGATAATACAAGAAACAGCTGACAACACACTTAAATAATATTGCTTCTGAGGAGTCGTACAGGTGTAAGCTCCACTAGTGTACTAATTCACTAATAAACTGCAATAAAAAAATAACTAATAAACTAAATATAAAATAACAAGGCCTATAACAGTACACATCATCTACGGGTGCTCCTTTATTCTCATATACATTCTCTCAGACTTACTGTGCACAATGTTCAATCACAAGGGTCTCAGACGAAGTTCAACATTCCAACCGTACAGTATACAATTGCAATGAAGCAACAGATAGGTTATAAAACTAAAATAAGTCATCCACTGGGAGACAAAATCAAACAAGTGTGCCCAGCCCTGTAATCAGCATATGTGCTACAGTTGCCTGTGATTGTTATAAGCAATCATGAAACACAACAGATTGACTTGGAACCTAATCTCTATAAAAGCTTGACAAACAGGCTAACTTTAGTACATTTAACTGACTAGCACCATGGAAGGGTTCTGGCAGGTCAGTAAACAAGTTGGATATAAATTTCCATCAATTGCCAATTGGTTGCATTCTACCCTCTGTATTACAGTCTGGGGCTATGCAACCAATGTTTTCCCATTGTTGCTGACAGTTGTCTCGGAACATAAATAGAAAAAGCATGTTCCATAGCAACACTATCCCACGGGTCCTGCATGCTACTCCCTTTCCCATCTGCACCCCGCAATTTCATCGTCCTCCGGCCCACGACGCTTGTATTTTTTTTCCCAAACGCCCACACACATAATCCAACTGTCAAGGTTTCTCGGTGCAAACCGGCCAATACCCCAAAAGAAGCACCCCCGAAAATCCCGAAATGCACGTCCTAATCCCGTCCGCAATGGGGGAGAACATAGAGACAAAAAAAGAAAAGAAATCTTTTGCGAGCAATCCGTTCGAGGAGCAGCCAATGTACGGACCGACCGGGAATAAGAAGCAGCGCCTCCGCTCAAGGAGAAGGCAGTGCACGAACCCACCAACGGGGTTTGGGGAAAGACGGAAGCTGACTCACCAGCCACAGTCCTTGGGTCGCCTGCCCGGCCGCCGCGCTCGTGGGGAGGCAGCAGAGAAGCGACAGGACTGTGGCTGGTTGTTGGGCTTGGGCTGGGCTCGTTGTTGGATCGAAAAAATGAACCCAGTGTCCCTGTCCAAACTCACATCGGGGGCGGTTTTTTATTTTTATATTTTTTATTTCCATTTTTTATAAAAATATATTTTCGATTTGGAAATTTACAGAAATATACCCGGCCGCCCGGCTGCCGGGCGGCCGGGCGGCAGGGGCTCATCCGCAAAAAAAACGAAAAAAATTGCAGACAGGTCCTGGGGCCGGTCGCCCGGCAGCGGGGCGGCCGGCCCCCACTGGCCGCCCGGCTGCTTGGCGACCGGCTCTCCCAGCCTATATAAGAGTTAGCTAGTCCTCCCACCCCTCATTTGCATCACTATAATTCCAGAAAAAAAAAAGAGAGGGAGGGAGGGAGAGAGGCGAAGCCCTGCCGGATTTTCGAGCCGACGACTGCAGGTAACCAAAATTCTTCTACGCTTTACAAATAGCATGATTGTGTGTCCAGATATGGCGAGCAATTATTTTTGTTGAAACAGTAGATTAGCAATCAATTTAATATCATGATTCTGTGTCCAGATATGTCGAGCAAGCTTCGTCTTCAAGTTCATTATGGTGACGGATATATTTCTCATGATGCGTATGGAGTAGATCTATCAGTTTTTGAACGAAGAGAGTGCGGAATAGATAAACCCTTAGAGAGGAGTTTTGGTTCCATACGCAAATGGCTTCACGAGATATTAAATGTGAATCCAAAGACTCATTTCCTAACCGTTCAGACTGTGACAAATTGGGGAACTGAAGGGGATTTCTGGGAGTTGATGCTTATAGCAAACACCGAAGAATGACGGACTTACATGCAAGCAGCTCTTGACCGCGGGTGGCCTCTTGCAATGCTAATTCAGATTCACCTGAAGGCAGCCCATTTCGGTGAAGGATCAACAAGTACATCATCTCATATGAACCAAGCAGTGGAACAATAAAATGAAGATCAGAACATGCATGTCACAGAACCTGAGCCGCAAGGCATAGCTGATCAGGTAGGAGAAAAAGAAGATCAGAACGTGCATGTCATTCAACCTGAGCTGCAAGGTTTAGCTGATGAGGGTGAGTGGATACCTGGAATTGTGGAAGCTGTACAGAATGAAGACCAAGAGGCTCGAATGATGGAAGAATGTGGGGACTCATCAGACGATGAGGACTACCCGTTGCTAGGTGAATGGAGAGGCAAGGGTTTTGGAAATCCAGTGATACAGGATATTAGGAGTAATGAGTACGAATACAGAGAGATTGAGGTTGTGCAGGGGGCAAAGTATCCTAGCATTGAAGCTGTGAAAGATGCTGTGAAGCTTTGGGCTATATCGTTGAGGAAGGAATTCAGAGTTGTGAAGTCTAGAAGCAAAGAATATGAGGTGAAGTGTGTCAATGGCGATTGTACATGGCGAGTACATGCCTACAAGGGCAAGTACAAGACACACTGGGAGTGTTCAATTGTTACACCACATACATGTAGATTAACTGTTATTGCTCAAACTCACCGTAACATCACATCCACTTTCGTTGCCAAGAAGATGTATGGGGTGATTCTGGACAAAATTGATTATGAGCTAAAATTGATAATTAGGGACATCGACGATCGTTTTCAATACAAAATCAGCTATGTAAAGGCTTGGCAGGCAAAACAAAAGGTGTTTGAGATGAGATTTGGCACATATGAGGCATCATATGATAGCTTGCCTCACATGCTATCAGCAATTGTGCAGAGAAATCCTGGAAGCGCGGCTGATACCTACATTGCACCAAGTTTAGATGGGGGACCTGGGTGTCTGCTTCGTGCTTTCTTCTGCCTTGGTGCATGTGTGAGGGCATTTATGTATTGTCTTCATGTTCTATGTATTGACGGCACATTCTTGACAGGAAGATATAAGGGGACAATACTGACAGCGATTGGAGTTGATTGCTACAAGCAGATGGTTCCCATCGCCTTTGCTTTTGTTGAGAATGAGAACACATAGAGCTAGTACTGGTTCCTTGAACATGTGAAGATTCACGTTGTTGCTGGAAGGCCTGATGTTTGCCTCATCAGTGACAGACATGCTGGTCTTCTAGCAGCAATAAGGCAACTACATGAAGGAAGTCGAGGACAGCCTCCTCTATGGCCAGATGTTGTGAGTAGGTGGTGCATAAGGCATATGGGTGCAAACTTTTATGAGCGCTTTAAGAATAAGGAACTTATGAATTTGTTCAAGAGATTGTGCACTCAGAATCAGCAGCGGAAATTTGATGCATTGTGGCAAGTGCTAGATAACATGTGCGCCGAGCTGCTAAAGGAACAAGCCTCAACCTCCAGCCGGAAACGTTCCGGCGGTGGAACTTTCACACAGTGGATTAAGGATGCACCTAAGGAGAAGTGGTCAATTCTATACGACACTGGTGGTCGTCGATATGGGATCGAGACAACCAACCACGCAGAGTGTTACAATATGGTAATGTGTCATGTTCGTGGATTTCCTCTTGTTGGCATAGTTGAATTCATCATATACGGATGCACAAGGTACTTCAGAGAGCGGTACCAGATAGCTGCTGTCTTACTTAATGATCCAGGTGTGATTTTTTTAATAGGGTCACTAACTACATGAAAAAAAGATTGAAAAGGCTCAATATCATAAAGTGGTCTCCATGGGCACAAAGGGTCAAAGGTTTGAGGTTTCATGCAAGGACAGGACAGGGCAGGGTGTCCGCAGACAAAGGGTCGTTCGGGATTGCTTGATAACGCCAGAAGGCAAGATTTTTTGCAGATGCAAGAAGCCACAGCTTCTTCACTTCCCATGCTCCCATGTCATTGCGGCATGTTCAGAATCTGGGTTGGATCCTGGGGTTTTTTGTTTCACAATATTACAGAAAAGAAACTGATGTGCACACTTGGGGCCATGAGATATATGGCATAGGCAGTCTGGGATCATTAACTACACTAAATATCTCTTCAATGTACATTCCCAATCCAGATGCTAGGAGAGGGGTAGGTCGACGGCAGACACTTCGTATCCGTAACGGAATGGATGAGTCTGAGGCAGGAAAGAAGAAAAAAAGATGCAACCTGTGTGGAGCAGATGGTCACACTTACAAGAAGTGCCCTAAAATGCAAGAAGATAATGTTGGTGCTGAGGTTGGACCTTCTGGAAATCCCACCGATGGATTGCCTCCGGATTTTGGAGCCCGTCGCGTCTAGATTTCGTTATGTGTGCATATGTATTTGAACCAGATGTATGGATATGTATTCCGACCTGTATGTGATAATTATATTTCGTTATGTATGGATATGTATTTGCACTAGATTGTAGCATGTAATATTACGAAGGTATTTGTGTAGTAACATTTCTTGGTTGTAGTTCTAAATGTGTAGGTTGGTTCAATTATATTGCTCGCTTGGGCCAGCCACTGGGCCTATCTATATGTATATCAATATTTTCAAAGCTTTATTTGAATTGTTCTGTGTTTTGCTTGATGGTCTGTTAATGGTTGACCAGATGGGATTGCAGAAAAGAAAATCAAAATAATAGCATCCGTAAAGGAGAAAGGCATCATCATCTGAAGGCAAGTTCCTTCGGTAGCAAAAGTAAAAGTTTCTGTAATTAATATTCCTTAGAGTTGTTCTGTACTTTTCAACCCTCCTTGAAGAATTATGAAAAGAAAAATCAAAGACTCCGCTCGTACAAGATGAGAAGTGTGCATGCATTTAATAGAGTTTCCACTGTACGCTCCCTGATTATATATATGATGGCTGGAAGAACAATCCAAGAACACAGAAGAGAGTGGTAACTCAAAATTCATATCTCACTGGAAAAACTGGAAAGTGTACTGAAAATAGAAGGGTAGTTACGAATCATAAATTTTCGGTTTGCAATACAGTTTTGTAAACAATGCTACGATTACAAAGCAGAGGCCTAAGGCGTTTGTACTACTAGATACTTGAACAATGAAAACCATGGCATGTGCAACACGATAACCTCGTGTTGTGAGTAAACCTAACATGCCTTAGGAAATGTAAAATGCCGGGATTACATGGTGGTGATTTACTGAGTGCACCGGGGATATTTTCCCTTCCTAATAGCTTCAGACCCTGCTTCCTTAGCATTGCGGGCCCTCTCTCGCTTCCTCTCCTTATCAGCTTCATGTTCCTCTGCCTTCTGACGTTCCACTTCTGCAATCATCTTCTGAATCTCTTCCTGGTTTTTCTTACGCTTCTCCTCCATCTGTTCTTCATGCAGCATTCCTTGCCACCTTTGTGTAGCCCACCTTGCTTGACGCTCCACGTGGTCCTTATCCTGCTGAGATTGCTCGGTGTCTAACCACTGCACGAAATCACATAGAGGCGGTGGAGTCTTTCTCCAAATCATGTTAGAAGTCATTACTAGATTTGAAAGTGATAAACTCTGATAGTGTTTTGTAGTACCTTTGCTCAGTCCTTGCCGTAATATTTGGGCGGGTCGTACTCGTAATTCTCGCACATGAAGAATCTCTTGCCAAAGTCGTCCCCCAAAACCCTTGATTTCATTAGTTTGCACAAGGATCTGCAAAAACACATAGGCACCTAGATTCCTTGGGGGACTGTTTTCGTCACCTTATTCCATGGAATATAGGTGGATCCTGAGGATGCCATGGTGTTAAACCCTGGCAATCACAAGTGAGCAATCAGATTGCTAATATACTATATCAACGCTAATCATTATTAGTAACTACACCTAAATGTACCACTAATCACTCCTAATAATAATTAAACTGATTGCTAAACTATTTTCTAAAAAAAATTCTAACATTTTCTATAATTTTCTAATATTTTCTACAATTTTCTAATATTATCTTGCATTTTTTTATTTTCTAATACTTCTCTAACATTTTTCTAGTATTTTCTAATACTAAATCTAACACTAAATGTACTATATCAACGCTAATCACTACAAGTAACTGCACCTAAATGTAACACTAATCACTCCTAATAATAATTGAACTGATTGCTAATCTACTATTTCAAAAAAATAATTACAACATAATCTATTTATAAAATGTAGAAACTTTTAGTTACCTAAAGTCGCCGGCTTAAAAATCCGACAGGGCTTCGCCGCTTTGCCTCTCCCTCACCCCTCCTCTCTCTCTCCCTCCCTCTCTTTTCTTTTTTTTCTGGATTTTTAGTGAGCCAAATGTGGGGTGAGGGGCAGCCAACACCTTATATAGGGGTGGGGGGGCCGGCCGCCCAGCTGCCGGGCGGCCGGGGGGGCCGGCCGCCCCGCAGCCGGGTGACCGGCCCCAGGGACCTATCTGCAATTTTTTTTTTTTTTGCGGATAAGCCCCTGCCGCCCGGCTGTCGGGCAGCCAGGTCTCGGCCGCCCGGTAGCCGGGCGGCCGAGGTATATTTCTGTAAATTTCCAAATCGAAAATATATTTTTTTGTAAAAAACGGAAATAAAAAATATAGAAATAAAAAAACCGCCACATCGGGGCATGTCCAGTGAACCTGAATTTTTTTAATTTTTATATTATTATTTTCCGATTTATCAAAAATATATGCCGATTTTTTTTTTGCAAAAATATCATCCTGCCGCCAGTTTATCCGGCGGAAGGTAGGTACCGCCGGATGAACCGGCGGTAGGTGCACTGTAGAAAGCATACCGCCGGTTCATCCGGAGAAAGGCACTGTAGCGACTTACCGCAAAATCAACCGCGATACTGTAGCAATTCGCTGTATCACATTTTCAAATAATTATAACAAATTCATATGGATTCAGATGGAGATAAAATTTATACGAAAATTATAGACCTCGACGAGATCTACAGCTTTGTAATTCAAACTTTTTTCATTTAGAATCATTCTGGTGTTTAAATAATGGACACATCATTTAGATCTAAAAAATCAGATCTAAACAAGTCTTGCTGCTCATCGGGAGTGCACCGAGAATTAGATCTAAACAACTTTGTAATTACAAGTCTAGCGTTGTTTAGATGAAAAATTCCCGGTGCACTCCCGATGAGCAGCACGACTTTGTTTAGATTTGATTTTTTAGATCTAAATGTTGTGTCGATTATTTAAACACCACGATGATTTCAAATGAAAAAAGTTTGAATTACAAAGTTGTAGATCTCGTCGAGGTCTATAATTTTCGTATAAATTTTATCACCATCCGAATCCATATGAATTTGTTATATATTTTTGAAAATGTGCTACAGAGAATTGCTACAGTGCCTCCGGTTGATTTGTCGGTAAGGCGCTAGAGTGCCAGTGAAAATCGCTACAGTACCCTTTCACCGGAGGAACCAGCGGTATGTTTCTACAGTGCGCCTGCCGCCGGTTCATCCGGCAGTACCTTCATTCCGCCGGTTGAACTGGCAGCAGGATGACATTTTTTGCAAAAAAAATCGGCATATATTTTTGACAAATCCGAAAAAAATAATATAAAAAATAAAAAAATCAGTGAACCTCGGCACTCCTGTCTCGAACTCTCTCGCCACCTACAGTTGAGAGCAGGATACCGTGAGGCGATCTGCGTCCGGCGCCGATCTCCTCCGTTCCCCTTCCACTCCAGTGGCCGGACAGGTGCCGGAGAGGATGGGGAACGAGGAGTGAGGTGGTCGGTGTACAAGTACCTATCTACTATAGGTAACTTAGCTCAAGCAGCTCTCGCACGGTGAAGGCGGGACTGTAGTAGCGGAATAAGATACTCCGGCTTCTTCTTCACCTCGCTGGTGAGTCTTTTGATGCCGGTGATGAGCCGGAGTGGTGTGTGTCCCCTCGATCTGGAAGTTCTAGGTCTCGTTAGGTTCTTTTGTCCCTCTCTTGTCGTTGTCGATTTGGAGAGGTTTGCTTACTAACCAGAGATGAAATCGGGTTGGTTGCTAATTACCACTTGTCTTAGTGGTTCAGTTCCTCTTTGGGGTTTTTCGTTGTCCGGCGGATTGAAGCTTATGCAGGTTCTTGGAGCGTCAGGTTCCCCATGGCCCGACGATGTGATGGCCGCCGGTCATCTTCTACAGCCGGATCGTTCAACGACAATAAAGCATGTTGTTTTCAATATGCTGCTCAAGACAGCAACAACAAATTTTCTTTCTTCACCCGAGAGGAGGCCGGCCTCAGGTCGCGGATGCCAGTCGCCTTATTGAGGAAAATCGGGAGATGGTTACCAGGACTGAACTGTAATTTCTATTTCTTTTAAGAGTATCTTTGTAACATGGGCTGTAATCACCAAGAATATAAATGAAATATCAACCCGATTTCTCAAAAAAAAGAAAAATTTCTTTCCTGATATTTATCTGATATACTGATATGCTCCTCGGTTATAATCTAATTCTAGCCACTCAGCATTCCTATGAAAACACCGTACTTGTTGGCCTACAGAGAAAAAACAAATGGCAAAGCATTATCCATTTTTAACTGTGATGTATTTTTGAAAATGTGTAAATTGCGCCAATTGGGAATCCAAGGCTCTTCTCCTGCGAAACTCCCCCTCCCCCTGCGTCGTCCTCCTAGGCAACTCGGGGGCGACGCCGCGCCTCCACCGACCTCCTCCAGTTGCCCGGCGGCGGCGGCAAGTCGGCTTCGTTGGCCCCCTCCCTCCCTCCTCCCTTCCTCTTCCCCCAAACTCGCGATTCTTGGCCCTCTGCACCACCGCCGGTCGCCGCCCGCCGCCCGTGCGGGTCCAGATCCGGCGGCTCCCTTGCCGGAACCGGGCTTCCTTTGGCCGGATCTGGCCTCCCTGGGGCTCCTCATCGGTCGGCGCTCTCCAGCCGTGGCCCGTCCCCTGGTGGGGTCGGCGCGGCGACGGTGGTGCGCGGGCCTGGCGGTGGTGGTGGAGGCGTTGCGGCTCGTCCTGGGCCTGCGCTGGCGTCGTGCGATGGCTGCGGCCACTGTGGCGGCGGCGGCGGTGCGGGTCTTTGGCACCCCGACGGCGCTGCCCGTTGTCCCGCCCCAGGACAGGCCGTCGCTCGCTTGTGCCTTCCTGTCGGCTGCTTCTGGTGGCCGCGGGTGGGCTCTCCTGTGTTGTGGCGGCGTTGTTCGGCCCTCGGCTCTGGAGAGGTTTTGAGGTGGAGGCGAAAGCCATAGGTCTCCTCGTGGACCGATGACGACAACGCCTGCGGCGCCGTTCATCTTCTTCAAGGCGTCATCCTTTCCACCTCTTCCCTCTCCTTCGTTGAGCTTTCCGGGCGGAAGCCTTGACCTGTTTGGTCGGACGACGACGGCGCTTTTGGCGTCGCTCCCTTCTTGAAGGCGTCGTTTTGGAAGCTCGACTTGCGGTGGTCGTCTGCTGGTGATGGTCGCGAGAGTCTCCGCATTTGCTCCTGCCTTTGCTTGCATCGTCGACATCATCTAGGTTGCATTGGTCGTTATCTGGCGGATGCTTTGCCGCCCTGTTCTGGTGGATGATTGGCCACCATCGTCGTCTTTGTGATTGTTTCTGGCGGATGCTTTGCTACTATGGTGGGTCGGGTAGATGCTTTGCCACCCTTGTCGTGTTGCCGATCCTTGCACCCTTGGCATTGTAATATCCTGTTGTAGGTTCTAGTTGTGTTTGTGTCTAGGATCGCGGGATTGCCTATGTCTTCCCTGTTTTTTTCTTGCCGTATTTGTTTTCGCCTTAATAGCATCTGACTATTAAGGTTTGTACTGGTCGTATTGCTTTCCTCTTAATAAAATATGTGCTCAGGCACGTCAGCGAAAAATAAATTGCGCCAATTTATATGGTTCACTTTGACCAACAAGATGTAACGTGTAGGCCGTCAGAGCGGGACTTCTTAGGTACTGTAAAAAGAATTTGAATAATTTTGTTTTTCTGAAGAAGTCGTCATTTTCTATCAGGAAGGCTATGTCATTTACAACCCGGCGTATTTTGGATGCTTGAAGGCCCCGCTCACTTGAAGTGATTTAGAAAAATTATTCTTTTTTCTCGATGGTGATCGGTCATGATATCCATAATGTTGCATCTTTTTCGGAACTTATCAAATGTGTATATAGTCATATGTACACTAAGAGTTCTTAGATAAATAGGGTAAAGTAAGTTGTAGCCAGTGGCGGAGCCGGAACCAAAATTCACCTACGGCGAATCTACCACTGAATACTCTGAACAGTATACTAAAATGCAAGTGTATACGCAAAATAATCGGGGTGAGGAGACTGAGGCAAATTTATTCCTCATCTGACTCGCATGAGAAGCCTGTCCCACGGCAGCACAGAGTGCGCTCTTCTGGCTCCCTACTCTTCCACGATCTCGTTGAACTGAATCCTCTCTACCCTGTCAACGATTTGTTCAATTGAATCCACGTTTCTCCATCGGACCATCAGCCATTGTGGATTCGTGGACTCGACGCTCACGCGCGGCGGCTAGCGTCCCTTCGTTTCCGTTCTGGTGTACGCAATCACTATGCCTTCGAGCAATTGAGTAGACGGCATGGGGCGGGGCCTCCTGTCTATCTTCTGAAAGATAAATAAATTATCTAATTTTAAAGTATATTTGACCCAATTATTCTGTATAAATTTCTGTGACTATATTTAATATTTTGATAACATTTTATTGAACCGGTTCAACATTTGACAATAAAATATTAAAATTTTATAGATGAATTGTTAAAATTGGAAGAATGAAATGTTAAATTCAAAATGTTAAACACGAGCAGACAAGCTTTTTCTCCGACGAGCGGCAGCGCGGGCAACGGTGCGGCGGCGCAACAGTGTGCAGGCAGCGACGCTGCGCGGAGGGAGCAGCGCGGACTGTGTGCTGCAGCGGCGCATCCTTTGGGATTTCGTGACCAATTTCATCACGGGCAAATCCTGCAGGTACTTCGATCCCTTCCGGTTTGGTTATGTGGTCGCCTTCCATCAGTTCCTGTGAACAGCAAGGATTCAATTTTTGCTCCATATTAATTATTTGGGAGCAGCTGGAACAAATGATCAAGCATCTTCGATATCAGCAGGCGGGCAGCAGTGGGCCGCGGCGGGCAGCGTCCGGGCAATGCAGGCAGCAGGAAGCAGCACGCGGCAAGCAGCAGCAGGTCCCAGCAGGCAGCGCCGGGAAAAGCGGGAGCCGCGGGCGCGTGGCGAGGGCGGCCGGCAGTGATTGCGGCGGGGAGAGAAGCTTGCGGAGAGAGGTGGGTTTGGAGTGGATCAACGGGTATAACTATTCGCACGAATCTTAAATACTGGAAGATGAAGAAGAAAAAATCTCATAAAAGATGAATATGATTGGCGGCATGGGGCAGCAGTAAGTGGGCTATGCCGTGGAGGGCCAAAGCACTAGGCCCAGCCCAAGACAATAGATACCTCTTGGTCTTCTAGTCGATGTCTGCCCGAGAAGGCCTCTGCATCGCAGGCTCGCAGCCATGGCAGCCCGAAGAAAATAGGAGGTACGAGGCTGCTTACCGTCCGTCAGGAATGGCGGACGCCAGATCTCGCCATACTGATGGCTCCACCAGTGTTGTAGCTTAGGTATACCGAGGGTCAAAATGCAAATTTTTATTTCTTTTCATCATATCTGCTGTGGTCGTTTCATATCAGCCTATTTCCTTCGTCCTAAAAAGAATGCGAATCTCGCTTCCCTTGGAGTCAAATAATTTAAACTTTGATCAAATTTATACAAAATAGTATTAACATTTATGTTATAAATAAATATTATTAGATTAACAATATAATGTCTTTTCATACTAAATCTATTTGGACACATAAATATTGTAATTCTTTATATATGTTTGATCAAACTTAAAATTGTTTGACTTTTTGAGAAGCGAAGGTTGCATTCTTTTTTGAGACAGAGGGAGGAGTAGGAATTAGTGACTGTTGATAATTGCCTTGTAACCCGCACCTACCAGTCGTTATGGCTTGTTTGATGTCAAGCTAGCTCGGCTCAGTCTGCTAAGACTAACAAGCAGAAAATTGAGTTGACCTGCAGCTTGGTTCGTCCAGGGTTTACGTTTCCGTCGGGAAGCGCTTTCCCGCCTGAGTCCGGGAACGGGAAACCGGCCGGTTCCCGGTGAAAACCGCTAGAAACCGGACGGGATGACACTTCAAATTCAAAAATCGGGAAACCGGTTTTCCCGACCGGGAACCGGTGTTTTTTGACCGGGAAACCGGTCACAGCTGCCGGGAATTAAAAAAACAGGTGCAGTGAAGCCAAATTTTACAAAGAAATGACTCCATTTGAACAATTGACATGTCGTAAGATATTTTGAAGACATATATAATGTTTTAATGTATATAATGGACATAGCATTGCATAGTTAGTACGAACAATGAAAATTTTGGCAGCATTTCAGTGCAAATTGAATACATGACATGGCACAAACATATATAAGATACATATATACATGTCACACACATATATAGACATGTCACAGCATATGTTTTACACATATAGCGCCTTACAAATACAAGTCATATAGCACCGTTGAATTTGACCGAAAAATGTCGTCGGCTGCGGTGAAAATAAAATTTTTTAACAGCATTTCCCCCTAATTTTGTAAAAAGCATTGCACAAAATATACATCGAGCAATTGTATATCATTGACACAGAGATAATGTATATAAATAGAAGTTCATACACACTAGTTCATACAAATCATCAAATACATAACCAAAGTCCATGCTCCATAGTACACATTATTCCACATGATACATACAAATAACATGATGTGTATTTGATGATTTGTATGGACTATGGATATGAAGTTTGGATGGACTATTGTTGTGATTTATGGACTACTCATGCGAACACAACATTTATATGTATATGAACTTCTATTTATATGTTTATCTCCCTGTCAATGATACATAAATGCTTGATATATACTTTGTGCAATGCTATTTACAAAATTACGGGGAAATGTTGCCAAAATTTTTAATTTTCCCCTCGGCCGACGGCATTTCCCGGTCAAAATCAACGGAAACCGGTCGGGAAACGTCGGTTCCCACTCGGGATGCAACGGTTACCGTTCATACAAATTTTTTAAAAATTTTTAAAGTTTGGCGAAATTTTTCGGGAAATTCTAGCGGTTTCCAATCCCGGATAGTTCCGGGAACGGGAAATTTTTCCGGTTTCCGGCGGATCCCGGACGGGAAGTGAAACCTGGGGTTCGTCCGAATAGCTCGGGCTGTCTCATTTGGCTCAACCACTAGCCGAGCATTATTCAACAATAGTGCTAAATTGAAGTACAACAGTAGCTAACATATAGTAATTTAAGAATGCAAATAATATCTAAAATTATAGCTACGCTGATATTAGGAAAATAAATAACACAAGCTGATAGTTTGGTAAAATATAGATGTCTGGATACTATTTTACTATCATATTTGAATTAGAAGTAGAATGGAAATTTTATTTATCCAATATTAATAATACCAATGATAAATAAAATTAAGTAAGTTTGATATTGCCATATTTATCAAATCTAACGAGCGGTTACTAACTCGTTAAGAAAATGAGCTGAAATTGAGATTTGACTCGGTTCGTTGAGAGGTCAAACCGAGCTGAACCAAACCAAATTTATAAACGAGCCTAGCCGGTGTTAGATATATAGTCAATTTTCGGTATATTTTAATACAAAATATTATTAACAATTTCATGACGTAAATTAGTAATCTTGTGATAGAAAAATATGTGCTTGTGCTCATGTTAATCTAAGTAATAAATATGAACAAAACAATAAATCAGAGGTGGTTTAAAATGTACCCCGAGGTGGGACCAGTGTTGGAGGCACCGGGTGCGCAATTCCCATGCCAGTACTATGGGCGCAGCACTAGCAATGAGAATGCAGAAGAGCAACTGAGGGAGAAGAGAGAGATCTTAGCGAGAGTGCCTGAGAGTGCTTGAGTTGTATGAGAATGAGAGGCTGGTATCCTTATATAATTGATCTTAGAGGAAGGGGATGAACCTGGACACCTATAGGTGCTACAATGACTATCAATTTGCACCATTAACCAGTCATCAATCCTCTATTTTAATCACCAATTACAACCCAATCATCACTCTCGTCAATTACCAATATGGTATTGATCTCCTCATGACTCCCTAGCATTAACAGTGGACTTTAATCCTTTTCCATTAAATTATTGAATATATAAATTCCAACAGCCGGCTTGTGAGCATCGAGCTTTTGTGCCAATCCTACCTGAAACATTTTTTATATATGAAACCACGATGACCTGCATGAGGACTCCCTCACGAGTACTCCTTTGTGTTTTTACATTTCGTATTAGGTTTGTTTTAACTCAAACTTGTCAAACTTTGACTAAACTAATAGAAAGAAATAATTACATTTACAATACCAAATTTGTTTCCCTGAATCCACCATAAAGTATATGTTGATAGAACATATATTGGATAATATAGTTATTGTTATATTATTTTTATAGATTTGGTCAAAGTTAGTGAGTTTGACTTAAAACAATTTAAAATGACATGTAAATAAAAAGGGACTACTCTTGCCCTTGGTTTGAACTCTAGTTGTGATTTTACCCCCCACTTTATTTCATTTTGCATTTTTACCCTCACCATTGCACTTTGAAGCCGTTGTTTGCTCCTAGTCTTACACCGTTAGCTGTGCCAAGAATTTGCGAATTTTCTAAAAAAAGAGAAAATGCTTTGTAATATGCCGAAAACACAAAAATGCCCCTTATCCCTTGAATCCCATCCTCTCACCCTCCTCCTCACCGTGCTGTTACTATCCATTAGGAACCCACGAACCCTAGCGGCGAGCTAGCGACGAGCGGTAGGACATGTGCGGGGCGGGGCGGCATGCACGGGCTTGGCACAACCGGCGCGTGTAGGCGGCGGGGCTCGGTCAAGGCTCGGGCAGGAGTCCAATGTTGTGGAGTTGGTGCCCAGGTACAAAATTTCGACCTCTGGCTGTGTATTGGCCAATTTTGGGATGCGCTAATTTGGTTTCAGTTGCTCTGATTTGTAGGTCAAATAAGAAGAGTTTGAATCTTGTTAGGGTTCATCCTTCTTCAGTTTGCCTGATGGGGGACAAAAACATGAATGCAGGGTAAAACTTTGCCCACTCAAATGGTTGACATCCATAACTATAGCTTGCTGTAGTTGGTAAATTTCATAGCTGACCACTATATGTGGATCAGTGCATGTCTGCAGTTACCCATCATGCAATCTTGCATGATCTTACTTTTGAGATTGTGAAAAAGGACAAGAGTAGATTTAGAGCTAAATGCAAGAGATCCTATCAAGGCTGCAAGTGGACGTTTTTTTGCATCAACAAGTACGAAATACATTGGCTTTAAGGTACTCATGAAGTAATTAGACATTTTTTCTATCATTTTTAGTAAGTAATTAGTGCATTTTCCTATTATTTTCAGCAAATAATTAGCACTAACTAGTACCTTTTTCTATCATTTCTTGTAGGCTAAGACGAGTGGACCAAAGCATACGTGTGGTTCTTTCAACAATTATGGTGGAACAATGGACTCAAATAAATGGGTTGCTGAAAGAGTGGTGGATTTGTTGTGGATGACCCTGAAATGGACCACGGGATTTGCATAGTATGCTGCAGAAGAAGTACTCCATAGAGGGAGGGGAAGAGGAAGAGGAAGAGGAGGAGGAAGAGGAAGGGGAAATCTAAGTCAAATTGAAACTAGAATAGAAGGGGCTAGAGGAGGTAGGGGAAGAGGAAGAAGAAGAGTAGAAGGGGAGGAATAGGAGGGCGATTGACTGTATTGTTGGGAATAGATGCATGAATGTGATGTACTTTTGTTAGACACCTATATATGTTGGGATGTGATCCGGTGATGCTTCTCTTTTAGATATATATGATGGGGATGTGATCTGGTGGTACATCTCTTTTAGATATGTATGATGGAATGTTATTTATGATGCTATACAAATTATTGTTCATTTTCTTATCGAAATGATGTTGAAATATAATTGCAAACAAGGGTATATTCACAAAGTTCTAAAAAAAGTAGGGGTACATTCGCATGCGCAAAGACAAAATTATCTTCTTCAACACTGTTATGTGCTGCCCATGGAGTACAGTAAGGGTGAATATTTAAAATGAAAGAAAATAAGGTTGAAATCACAATTGTGGTTCAAAATAGGGGTAAGAACGCAATAGCCAATGCAGGGAATATGATTAATCCATGCTTTGCTACTTTTGGTCTGTACAAATCGGTTTTTGTCCATGTTCAGTGCCGCAAGACGGTGACAGTGGCACAGCTAGTGCACCTACTGTGTTAGTTATCAGCCGCAAAGATCTATAAATTAAGCTAGATTTTCATCCTTAACAACATATAATCATGGCAATAATTCAACTTTTAGCCATGTAAACATATCCAGCACATAGTTTATCGGTTGAGTTATGATCGTGCATATTTTCTAAACTAATGTCTTTTTTTTCAATCTAGCACACGTACACAGTCGTACTTTCTATTATAGGGTTTCCCGGTGTCGATAGCCCATGCGGAAGAATTTCGCGCAGAGTCCAGCAAGCACTTTTGGTAGCCCGTTGCTTGAGGTTTCCGGCCCGGGTGAGCCCAATTTCCATGCGGAATAGCCTGTTGCACGTAATAAACAAAATGAAGCTCAATCAGCTCCAAGTGAATGTGAAAGTGGGAGAAAGCGTAAGCAAAGTTACATTGAATCTACTCTCAAGGATTATGTGGAGTTTAAAAAGAGCCAAACAAGCAAAACTCTTGAAGCTCTGAATGAAAAGAAAAGGCGTGATGAGAAATTTTGTTTTGAGAAGTGTGCTGATCAAGTGGATTCTATGAATGAATTAACAAATGAGGAGAAGTTATATGCTGTGGAGCTCTTTGAATTTGATACAAACAGACAAGTATTCATGAAGACCAAAAATCCTGATGTTCGACTAATTTGGCTAAAGAGAAATACCAGGTATGTCTCTTTAATATGCTCAATGTACTTAGTTAAAACTTGTCTGATCAGATCTATCTAGAAATATAAGTAGAGTTACAGAAGATGAATGGCTAAACTGTTCCATGTGTCAATTTTTGTTACCTGCAGAGTGCTTAGTGGAAGTGCATGATATGAAAATTGAAGAAAAATCAGGTATATATGTTTCCTAAAATACTTTTCTATTTTTGGTCTTGCACTTGAAATTTGACTGTTGATATGCTTTTCTAGAGTAGATTGTCAATAATTATTCTAGAGACAATATTTTGCCAACTCTTTAGTTGTAGATATTTACTAGTGGTTATCATATTTTTTTGGTGTTGTTGCATTGAGCAGGCATGGACTCTAATAGTAGCATTGATGTATTGTATGATAAAATACAATCTGTTAGTTAAAAAAATACAATATGTTATTAACTCAATATCTGGTAGCCTCAAATAAAATATTTGCTAGCTTAATAATTTTTTGGTTCAGCATCTGTTAGCCTACAGCATGATATGTATTTTGCATTATTGGTTTTTTAGCTCAGAATTCAGCATTCTAGCCTTTTTAGTTTATTTGGTCCGTGCAATGCATTCAGTATTTAGCTTCAGCTTTTGAGGGGGTTTTCATGTTACTTGCAGAGCACTTGGTCGAAGAAATACATAGAACCTAAAACTTTTGTGATAGAAATGGCGCAAATGCGGTTTACAGTTGTTGTAACACATCAGTGTTAATTTGTGCTTAATTCACTAATTATGGGCTTAAACTTGTCATTAGCGCTAATCAAGTTGCATAGTAAACATCAACTTAGCTGAGTTCGACCACGTTTTTCTCCATGATCCGAGTCTCAAATCAAGTTTCGCCCAAAATCAAAGTTGTAGACCTTCACTTCCTCTACAACTTCTATTTTGGCCAAATTTCAAGTTGCAATATGAAATTTTGAGTTTTAGTCGGTCAAAAGTGGGTCAAAATCACTCAAACTTGCTCCCTATTCTACCTGCTCCCACTGTTCACCGTACAGCCGCCCTTCCCGGCGACCGGCACGGTGCCGGTGACCGCCACGCGTCGGCTGTCGCGGCGAACCTCGCCCTCCGCGTGGGCGTGTCATTATCCGTCCCCGAGCCTAATCATTGCTCCCCCTCCCCCCTTCTTCCTCGCGCTCGAGCTGAGCCGAGCGGAGCAGACCGCCGCCGGCGTCGCGTCGGCCATCCCTCGCCGTCCCGCCCCGATTCAGCATGCCCCAACCTTCCTCGCCACGCCCCGAAGCTCCGCCTCCCCTCGCCGAGCCCGTTCGAGCCGTTCCCCGGCCGAATCGGACCCTTCCTCTGCCTGGCCGCCATTACTGCTTCACCGAAGCTCCACCTCCAACGTCGATCCCCACCTTCGGGCCCTCCTCCTCGCCATCCAACCTGCAAAATGGACATGTGGTGAGCTCCTCAACTCGTCCGACCCCTTTCCCCTTCGATTCCGGCACCGCCGCCGCCGGGGCGTAGCCACGCCGCTGTGGCAGCCGTGCTATGCCGCCGGCGCCCGTCGCGGGCCGCCCCTACGCGGGTTCACACAGCGCTGCCGCGCGCCCCGACCTCACCTCGCCTCCCTAGCTGCGGGCGTGCCCCGCCACCCTGCCGCCCTGCTCTGTGCTGGCGGGAACGCCGCGCCGCCGCCGTGCCAGCCATGGCTGGCCATGGCGTGCGCGCTCAGGGGAGGGGCTGGGCTGGGCCTCTCACTGACCCGTGGGGCCAAGCTGTCAGCCCCTGTTTACGGTTTAGGGTTTTTATCAAAATCATTTATTTTGGCTGAGATTTTGTAAAATGCATAACAAATCACAGAAAAATGCTAAAAATGCAAAATCAATTTTGTTAGCTTAGTTAGATCCAGAGCTTCAGAGGAAAATTATCCATGCTTGTGTTATATCAGTTTTGCTTGTGTTATATTTTAGTTTGTGTTCCAGCTTATTTATTTTGTATCTGCAGCTATAGTTGTCCAAAAAGTTATGAAATTTATGTAGTAGCTTACTCTTCACTTGTGTAGTTCACTGAAAAATTTTCATGTGCAGAAGCTATGTGCATGTCTGTGAAGTTGTTTTTGTTCAGTTTATATTCCTAGGGCCAAAATAAATGTTTTATGCTACCAATAAATGTTGATAAATTTTTGTGGCATACTTTGTCAATGTCTTGTCTTGCTGGTAAATTTGTGTGGCTAGATCAGGTCTGCAAGTTATGTTTGTGCATTTATTTGATTCCTAGCTGCAGCGTTCCTTTTTATGGCTGCTAAATAAATTCTTTGCTGCAGTGTATCTTTTCAACAATTACTTGATTTCGGTTTAATCTTTCTGTTCTTGCATTAGGGTCAGATTATGGTACGCTTGGGAATGACTTGGTTCTAGTTGCTTGCTAGCTAATTAGAATCTCTAGTTAGTCTGCCCTGCATTGCATCATAAGCATTTGTATCGTTTCATTGCACCGCTGTTCCTCTAATTCTTGCATGGCATCTTTTTCATACGTGTAGATGCCACAAACGAAGTAGTCTACGAGCTGGTTGCTGAGCCGGACCAGGAGCCACAAGCAGGAGGGTAGCAGGGCGAAGAAGCAGTTGAGCAAGCTCCAGAAGAAGCCGCTAACCTCGCTGACCTGCAAGGCAAGCTCCGAAGCATAACCCCTAATTTCAGTATTTAATGTTATTATATAATTATTGTGCATTTACATTATTAGGGGTTGATTGGAACCGTAGATGCATGATCCCTAGGCTTCCTCAGTTACTCTACTAGTGTGCAGGTCGTTAGTGCTGCCATGCTTAATTAGGACTCGGTAGAAGTCGAGTGATTCCTGTCACTCGTGAGTTTTATGTCCTTGTTACTTAGGGCAAAGTGTCTTGAGGATGAATCAATGAGAAAAGGAAAATGGAGACCAGGCGAGGATAAGTTTGATTATGGATATGAAATGGATGGAAAAAGAACCTCCGCCTGTGTCGATTGAGGACCGTACCGTTGTTGGCAGTGTTGATCAAGTTTGAACAGTACTAACCACATGCCGGAAGTAGGAGGTAGTCGAAACCGGTAAACTGTGTACCGAGTTACAACGATATTTTGAATCTCGACCTGCTACGCTGGGCGTGGGATGATGGCGGGTGTTGGATTGTTGTCGCCTCCGGGTTCTCCAGGAGTTCGCCTTAAGGGGCCCTTCACCTGGGTTTTAGCTGGCGGGGTTCAGAGGTCGTAGTAATATTAGGAACAGCTAACGTGTGTGGCCCGACGGGGCTTGCATGTGTCGTGTGCGTTAGGTCCACCTTGCAAGGTTAAATCGGATCGATTCGCCGTCTCTCTCGGTTAAGAGAACATTGGTCACTTTGTCACATCGTAGTAAGGGTTAAGATGAGAATGGAAAGATGAGCATATGAGTTGTAGTTTTGATATTCTGAAAAGATAATGTGATCAACCATGTGTGCTTAGCGGTTAGGGCAAATCTAGTTGTTACTTATTAAACTAAACGGGGCTAAAATATTGAAAGTAAGGATCCAGTATTAGTAGCTTTTCAGCAAAACAAACCCAGAGCTAAAAGCCTGCATGTCTAGGAGTCGGCTAAGTATATACTATAGTCAGGTAAGCCTTACTGAGTATTAGTATACTCAGGGTTGTTGTTGTAACCCATCTGAGCAGGTTGTGTTCCCGCTGACTTCAAGGAGATCTGTGCGTCCTGGATTGGACAACCGCTTCCTCCTGGGTGGAACATCGAGTGGGCCCCGTCTTCCCCGTGAAGCTCGGGCAGGTTGGCATCACATCGGCGGGCAGGATGTGGAGCTCACCTTGTATCATCGTTCATAGTTACCGTATTGTATTTTGAACTCTGTTTTAATTTCCGCTGCATTTGAACTCTATAGTTTGTATTCAAACTTTTATGTAAAATCAGTGTTGTAAATTAATTTGAGAATTTCTGTATGCTTGTATTACATGTGCTCGTCTTCGTGCGAGACTTCTAGTGCAAATAATTGTGATCCTGGAGTACAGTAGTTTAATCAGGAATTACCCGACGGACTGTCAGATTACACCGTTATAAGTGCGTGGTAACTTGATTATTTATTAAGATGATAGTTAGCTCACTTAAGCCGGTTTAATTTGGGCGGATCTGCTACAGTTGCTTATTGCATTGATGTTAATTAAATATCACATGTAGCTTACATCTTGCTTCTGCTTTTATTCATCCACGTGATTTTTCTTTGTTTTCCTAGAAAAAATTATTACCTAGCTAGTAATTTATCTCCATGGCCTGTTATTCAGTATTTGGTCAAAGTAGTTTGTAATATAGGATTTGCATGGTGTGAATCATTTTAGCCATGTCTCATCGTGACTATGTTGGTGCTAGTTGAGATGGATTAAGCTTATATGGAATAGCAATGCGTGTTACCCCAAGGACCATACAATAACAATTCTGCTATTTTGGATGATATCTTCATAATATATGGATTAAGCTTATGTGGACTAGTATAACATCTGGCACTTTGTATTTTGTATTTGTTTATCTCCAGATAAAATGTTGCTTACATGAACTAGTAAAACAAAATGCCTAATGTTTCTCTATTGCAATACACCTGTGAATATAAAGCAAGCAAGCCCTAACGGACACAGGATTTATGCAGCTTCCAAACGGCAGCAGGTAATTTCCCGGGTTTCCTCGCTCTTGGATGGAGGGGGATTCTGTGGTCCAAGGAAATTACCGTGAGGGATTTTCTTCCCTGGGTTAATTAACACTCGTTGCCAAACTAGGCCTTATATAGCAAATATATAACCGTGCATTGCTACAGAAAAAATCATTTAAATAACTAAAAGAGTAATCATCTAGTACGTGTGGGTTAATAGCTTCATTATTTTACTCTCCAAATGCTAATTCTATAGGGTTTCAGACCCTTAGCTCTCTTCATGCATGTGTGGTCTGGTAGTTTCTGATTTCGATTCGATCTTTTTTCATCCATGGACCCCACGACCATTATAGGACCTACTAAAACCGACGAAAGTCAATGACGAACCAAGAAAATGGTCCTCCCTTTAGAAATATATAATAACAAATATTTATATTCTCACCTCTCGTCTTAGGATGATGTCTTTGATGCTATGGAACAGTAGAAACTTTTAAATGACTTTGAAAAGGGGGTGATAACAATGCTAGCCGTAGCCGATGCATCTGGCTCGAATCTAATATAAAACCATGATATCGAGGCGTGTAATTTATTAGTTTGCAGCTGGCCTCAGCCAAATAAGCAACAACAAAACTCTAGGACGCATCAGCTGAGAGCCCAAAGTTATTCCTGCACGTACATTGGAGGCAGGCAGGCAATGCAAGCTTCATCATTATATTCAGACAAAATCACGCGACACAATGTAACAGCCAACCTTCGTCCCGTCTGAGCTAACTTATTATATATATGATGAACGCATGTAATTAGCTATAGCGTGCATGGAATTACATAGGCATGCTCAGCTCTTAATTAGTGAAGGAAGCACGTGGGCCGCAGCAAGTCATCAAGTCCTCGCCGGAGAAGAAGGGTTCCATGGTGCAGCTGCACGTGGTGGTCGTGTGCTCCGTCGTGGGCTTCCTCGGCCTCGTCCTCGTCATCCTGGGCGTCGCCAGTGAGGCCGCCACCGCGCTGGCGCTGGTCGGGCTGTCCAAAGACGGCTTGTACGACGTCAATAAATGCGTGTACCAGACCACGCCGGCGCTGGCCTGCGGCATCGTGGCGGGACTGCTCGCGCTCGCGGTTCAGATCGCCGTCACCACCACCAGCCTTCTCTGCGGGTGCTGCCGAACATGGGAGCTCCCCAGAGCGGCAAGACACATCGTCGGCATCGTTCTTTCCGTCGTCTCGTGGTACATATTTTCTTTTTTTTCCAAAAAGTCCATTTATGATCATCAAATTATCATCTAGTCTGGGTATATTTGACAATTGAACTATAGAAATCGGATAAATTTGATCTCTATCTAATTTTAAAGATGGTTCGCATATATGTATATTTTCTAAAGTAATAAAATATATGGATTATAAATTATTATTGTGTTATGCTATACTAGATTAATTAGGAGATCGGCGAAAAGGATCCAGCAATCTTAGTACAGTAAGATCTATCTCGAAGGCGACACCAACCTTTTAGGTGCCATGCTTCAACCTGGGAATGGGAATGGTTCGGTCCAAAACTGGTTTTTTTGGTTTGGTTTTTTATTTGGACCTACCTGGTTTGGGTTGGAATGGCCTGGAAACTGTAATGGGCTGGTTCGGTTTGGGATAGTAGTTGTGATGGACTGGTCCAGTTTGGAATCAGTTCCATGTCTTCCGATGCCCGATGCCTCTCCGTCTGTCTCATCTCGACTGGAAAGTGTAATCTTGCTGCTGCTTGCTACAGTTTAACTGCTGGTTTTGTTTGGGTTTGGTTTGAAACAGCAAATCAGTTTGGTTTAGCTCGGTTTTTGAGGCATGCAGTTCGGTGTGGTGAGGTTTGATAGGTGGGAAGATTAGTAAACAATTTGGTGTGGTTATGGTCCGGGTCTAGCAACTTGAGCCAAGTACAAACTAAAACCTGGACTCTTCGTCATATATGTCGTCGGGGTAAACTGTAAAGATAGTAATCCCATTGAACTATACATGTTTTACTTCAAACCACATGTACAAGGAGGATGGAATAATGGCTACGACATCGATATCCCCCGTGGGCTAGAAACAAAAACGGCGAGTAAAACACATATTATCAATTCTTTTAATTTCTTGAAATGCAATTTACATAGTCTCATTAAATTTTATTTGTGTAGCGCTATTCTCTGCTTATATTTTGTTCCAATTTCCAATTATATTTTGCAGGATCTTTGTGATTATAGTTGTGGCACTGTTCATCGCGGGCGCTGCCATGAACACGGACCAAAAGAGGCAGCCTACCACCGACGGAAAGTGCCCCGTCGACCCGGGCAGCGTATTGTTCGCGGCGGCGACGGTCTTCTCTCTCGTAGCCACCGTCTCGCAGATCGCCTCGTATGTGCTCCTGGCGCCCGCGAAAGGCTCCACGAAACCGCTGGCCACGCAGCAGCAGCCGGAGGTGGCCATGGGGCAGCCGCGGCAAGATGCTGATGAGGTGGTCGCCGGCGGTGACCCGCTGCCGCCCTCAGCGCCCCCGTTGTCTCAACCCACAGAACCTACGAGCAAAGTTTGATCCTTATGGAAGGACGTTCGCTCCAGATGTTCGTAGAAGGCAATGCATTTTCTTAGAATTTGGCAATAGCTAGCTATATATGGATTTCGATGAAGGTGCTCCAGATTACAATTTTTGTTATCTTTATTTAACTTGGAATGGAATAAATAAATTTTATGATGGAGTAGAAACATTTTAATACTTATCATGCGCATATAGTTAACAGATAGCCGTTTTTTTTTCAGGGCATCGTGCCTAGCTAGTTCCAAATCAACAAGGCAACCAGAGCTGCAAATTATAATAATAGTTACTAATAAGTTAAGGAGGTGCAAGCTTACAACACAAATCAGAGTGCCTCTGAACTCTGCAGCATGACACAGGCCCATATAACAAACATAAATAGGTACGCTGGGTACACCACGAACAAGCTGTTACCAGGACAAGTAATTTGGTAATCACATTGAATTGCCACGGCTGGACCAGCAAACTCCAGATTACTTAACCAAGTCTAAACGCCCTGGCTCTCTTCTTCTCCTCACGAACTGTCAGTCCAATAGTGAGCAACGCCAGGCCGAAACCAGCAGCGCCAGACCAAATCACAAAACGCATATTCGCGTCACGCTCATTTATTGCTTTCTCCAAGGCCAATCTATCAAAAAGACACGCCAGGAGGAACATTTGAATTAAATCAAATAAGCATAAATGGCATGGCGCCTTTACCTCCCAGATGCTAAGTCAGCTTCAAGTTCAGCTAGGTATTCATCCGTTAATAATGGCTGCCTAGCACTAGCTCGAGCTCCATTGTTGCGTCCACCCTAGCATTAAGGAAATGCAGCTGAGATTGCAATGCATAAGTATGAAATAGAGGTTACTCAAGGATGAAGGATCGATAACGGAGGTACAACTACGTGGCACATGTTCTTTCTTCAAAACCCCACAAGTTTGAGTAGCTTGTCATGGAATTCACGCCTCTCGAGATGGGTCACAGAAATAACAGATAACGATGAGGACATGATGCAAATGCTAATAATGTAAGGATATGTTCGAATGCGTGTATTGCATTGTAGCAGAAACATTCTATACTGTTGTTTAGGACACTGTAGCGATGCAATATTTTCTTGCAATCTTTGTTAGAAGTTGAAAACACCCCTGCACCATCAGAACATAAAAAGCATAGTTATCATAGTCCCTAGTTAACTCAAATTAAGACCCCAGTAGCCTGGGGATATTGCACTACCTAATTGCAAGAAATGAAACGCTCCTAGGCAGCAAACAATTGCAAAGTTAGCTGCATTAGTTCTTTTTTCGCGACCGAGCTGCATTAGTTCTGTGGCACCGAAGGTGTCCCTCCCATAGACTACAAGTAGAAACCAGCTTGGCAAGCGTATAATTGTTACTATGGCCCTGTTTGAATCCATGGGTTATTTTTTAGCCTACTCCAGATAGCCCCAAGTAGCCCTAGGGGAGCCAAACATGAGGACTATTTGTGGGCTATTTCCAAATAGCTCACCTCAAAAAATTATCCCCTCAAGAGGTGCTATTTGGGCTATTTTGAGTGGACCCCACAGAAAAAGTTGTCTTTTCTCTCTCCCCCACACGCACTGGATCCCATCTCCCCCCCCCCCCACCACCACCTGTGCCGCCCCCGCCGCCCCCTATCGCAGCCCCGCTGCTCCACCCGCCTGCGCCGCCACCTCGCCACGCCAGCGTCGCCGCCTCACCCACACACCAGCGTTGCCGCCCAGCCCACGCCGATGCCTGCCCCCATCCTGCGCCGCATCCACTCGCAGCCTCTACGCCGTCGACCATGGTGGCTCCTGGCCAGGGAGCCCCTGGCCATGGCGCTCGCGGCCTCTGCGGCCCCCACCTGATCCGACCCGCCGCCTCCCATCGGCGTCGCCAGCCCCCATCCGCTTCCTCGCGATCGGCCGAGCCGACGCCGACATCCTCCATGGCGAGCAGCTTGAGCCGAGGGAGGAGCACGACCATGGGGCGGCGCTCAGGACCTCGCCGGTGGTGGGGCGTCTCCTCCCTCCCAGCGTCGCCGGTGGGCTAGCCCTCCTCCCCCATCTGCGTGCCCCTCTCTCCACCCACGAAGCCTCCCCTATCCGCAACCACCTCCCCAGCCGCGCCCCGCCAGACACTCGCGCCAGCGCCGCCGCCTTCCCCAACCTGCGCCGCCTCCCACAGCCGCGGAGGTGGCGAGGCGCAAGCCGCGGTCCTCGGCGCAAGCCCGAGGCGGAGGAGGCCTACTGCGGCGAGAAGGAGGCGAGCCCGTGTGGCCTGCAGCGGGAGGGAGGGTGAGCAGCATGCGGCCGGCGGCAGGAGGGAGGTCATAGAGCGGTGGCCGCCCGTCAGCATCGAGAACCACGAGTTCGAGACAGAGGCAGCTAGGTGTGTCCGGCTGTGGAGCGAGAAAAGAGGGCAGAGCGGCCACAACAAGGGTCACAGCGGAGCAGAATCGTTGGATCCAGGTGCAGTGGGAGCCAAATAATTAGGAAGATAAAATAGCCAAGAGATCCAAACAACTCTAGAGCTATTTGGATGTAGGGCTATTTACATGGGCTAAAGAATAGTTTTTAAAATAGCTCTTGGCTATTTCTCCAAATAGACCCTATCTGAAGGAAACACTGTAAATCAAAGGCAATGTACCAGCCAGCTCTAGGTTGCCACTAAGTAGGTCTCTAATCTCTGTTCATAAAACTATTTGCTTGCTAATCATCGCCCGGTTCCGTGACTCAGGAAGCTCGTACATATAGATGAGGCTAGTGGGGGAGTCAAGAGGCCGGCTTTCAGCTGCGATACATACTGGGGATACGGCCCCCTCCTCATTGATTAGGCACAGAAGGCTCCCGATGTGTTGGATTTCATTTTGCAGCAAAATTGTGGCAAATGATCGGTGTTTGAAATTCGCGTGCCATACGAAGGAGGATGTGAGGAACCAGTCCAAGTCGATCATGTTTAATCAAGTTATCGTCTATTAATCAACTAGATTAAAAAGGGCCAACCCCGGTAGTCCTTAGAATGTGTCATGAGCACCGCCTAGGATTTAAACACACTCTACTTGCACAACATGTAGACATCGTCACACAAGCACAACAGTACATAGAGTTTAGATTACATGAAGAGGTTCAAGTACAAGGACATCAAGTTTCAGAATTTTTGCAGCGGAAAGTTCTACGTCGCGCTCACTCCATACATAGTACAAAATAGAAGGTTAACACTATATGCCGATAGTGCCCTTCTCATAGCCACCGGCCATCTACTCCTCACCCGCACCTCCGTCCGCGGGGTAGAAGTACCCAAAGACGGCCTCCGACTGCGGATCACCTGCAACAACTTTTAACGAAAGCACCATGAGTACAAAAGGTACTCGCAGGACTTAACCAATATGGGTATATACAATCCCGACCTCAAGGAGAATGCATTTGGTTAGTAGCAAGGATAGGGTATGGTATTTAACTTTTGTATAAAAGCATCTAACTTTGATCAAGTTGTAATAAGCAAAAGACAGAGCATCTATAATCTCTAAAGCATGCATCAAACAATTACATAAGTAAAGTGTTCATAAATCATAAGCTCAATCTTCCATGAACTTCCTCGGTAACTCTACGTTAAAGTCAAAGTACGAGAGCGTGCTCAATGTCTAAGAGCGCGGCTATTGCAATAGATCAAAAACCCTGCTGGGGTGTACAACTTTTCCCACACGAGAACAAGACCAACGACCATACCCACGGCCAAGGATAAGTGTTGATTCAAGCCTCAACCTTTCACACAAACACAACCGGTTATGAGCGAATGGTCGAGAAGGACAAATGCACCGGACCCGCCGATCACACTCCATCACAACTAGCACCGAATCCGATCAAGGCAAGGTGTGACTCATGCTAATTGGCTTACCGTCCCATTATAAAGTATGTGGTTTGTACGGAAAGATGCTCAAGTATCAAAGCAATTATGCATCGGTCCTTAATCAACTCAAGCAAGACTAACCATGTGAGCTCCATCCCAACATGGCCCTATCATACTTGCCCAAGTCCGAATCATCTTTCATATTTGCTCAACTTTTATCCATTCTTGACTAATCATGTAAATTAATCAAACATCCTATAGCTCGCGAGTGGTGGTGACCTTGCCACCTCTCGTCTTGTACCGTAGCTAAGCATGGCTAAGCATATAGTTCGTGACACCTATTCAAGCATACTCATCTAAGGATGATATCCTAATCAAGGTTGATAATGCATCAAATAGGTTCTATGCAATCAATGATATATATATAGTAACTCATGCGCAAACAAGACACATATACTTCATTGATCCAAAATAGGGTGTAAGAAATGCTTAGGGGCCTGCCTTGAGTTTCGACGGGAGTAGAGTCTCCAACGATCTCCGGTTCAAGCTCCTCTTGCTCCGGCGTCACGGTCTCTACATGAGTGCAACGATGCATGATAAATAAGTATGCCATGAATGATTGACATGGTATGCAAATAGTATGAGAAGGTATGATTTAACATTGCAAAACTATGATAAAAGGGGCTAGTCATGTAGTACATATGTGGATTAATCATTGCTAAGTGTAAGGACAAAGAACAACTAAATGCGGACCATCTGGCTTGGGAGAAGCGGACCGTCCGGCTCTAAACGGCGGAACATTTGGTGGACCGTCCGCCAGTCAGGTGCGGACCGTGTTGGGTGAAAACATGCTCTCTGACTAAATCGCGAACTGTCCGCGTAGGTTAAGCGGACCGTCCGCCTCTCAAATTTTGAAAGGCTATAAATCGTACAGAGGCTCTGTTGATTTGGGGAATCTGGTAGACCGTCCGGCCATGTCGGGCGGACCGTCCGCGACACGGCTGAGGCTCACCGGCGAGTTCGCTGCCGGCGATTCCGGCCACGGTTTGAGGTGGGGTTTGTTCCTAGAGGTTCCTGGGAGTTTAGGGAGTTCACTTTGGCAACTAAACTTCACATGCATTAGGGTTTTGAAGCTCTAGGTCAACAATGGTGATTGGGCTCTAGGTGAGTTCTTAGCCTCAAATCCTAGGCAATGGGGAATGGATCGGGGAGTAGAAACACTCACCGGCGTCGAGTAGGATACCGGCAAGGGCTTCAAGGCGACGGGGAAGGCTTGGAGTTGCTCGGGGTCGTCTTCCTTGCTTGGGGCTGGAAGGAGGAGATGGAGTAGAAGAAGAACTCGTTGGGGAAGCTCCTCCCCAAGGAAGAAGAGAAGATCGGGTGGTGTAGCTCGTCGGCGTCGATATCCGGCGATGCTCCGGTGAGGCTCCGACGAGGTTCCGGCGAGGAGAAGAGGCTTCAATGGTGGAGGAGAGGGTGAAGCTCCTCCATGGCTTGGGGTTAGAGAGAGAGTAGTTTGAGTGAATGGGATGAGGGAGAGGGAGCACGGGGTGCTCTGGTGAAAGAGGAGGCGTGGCTCACGCGTGGGGTCCGCGAGGGTACGTGGTGCTAAGTTTCTGCGCGCATGACACGTACCAGAGGTGCACTCGCGGACCGTCCGCGAGTGAGTCGCGGACTGCCCGCGGGTGGGGTGACGTGGCTTTGAAGTCGATGAGTCCAAGGTGAACCGTGGTCGGCCACGTGCCATAACTGCGGACCGTCCGCCGTATAGGGGCGGACTGTCCGCCACTACCATAATCAGTGGATTATCCTAAGTATTGATTCACTCCTTAAGTGTGAGCTAATTATGCTTAATGTTTAATGATGCACATGATGACATATTTAGCTCGTTAATCAACATAGGGCTATTACAAATTCTCCCCCGTTGGGAAAATCTCGTCCCGAGATTTGGCTAAGGACCTCAAAAGAGGCCGGACTGTCCGCTAGGTGGGGCGGACTGTCCGCTAGGTAGGGCAGACTGTCCGGGGATCAGTGAGGAAAATAATTACCAGAGAGGGTTGTGCTCGGTGAGGTCCTGGGTTTGTCTACGGCGGACTGTCCGATCCAGAAATGCGGACCGTCCGCAGGTAAAAGGCTGGGAATTCCAAGTTTCGGGTTGGTTCTGTGTAATTCTGGGCAAGTCTTCTGCAGACCGTCCGCGACATATAGGCGGACTGTTCGCCGGCTAAACTAGCGGGACAACAAGTTTCTGGGAGGGTTCTGGTACAATTTTTTGAAACTACGGCAGACCGTCCGCTGGTAAAAACCGGACCGCACGCAGGTGATTTCAGCTGGAAGACACAGATTGCAGGCTCTCTGGTGGATTTGGAGTTTTGTACTGCGGATTGTCCACGACAGAAGGCCGGACTGTCCGTGAGACACGAAAAATGCCTAGAAACAGCACAACTAGAAGTGGGTTTTCTCAAGACATGAAGCATCCAACAACAGAAATTTTTCAGATTTTGTGACAATCAACTTAGAATCAATAAGAAGATGTTGAACAAGATAAATGGGAGGATTACGAATGCACATACTCGTTTTCGAATAAATTGGATAGGATTGCCAAAATTGGTCTTCTTGCTCCCAGGTTGCTTCTCGCTCGGAATGGCGACTCCATTGGACTTTCACAAATTTGGTGGTTTTGTTTCTAGTCTTGCGTTCCGCTTGATCAAGAATTCGAATAGGATGCTCTTTGTAAGAAAGATTCGGTTGGATATCAAGATCTTCATAATTGGTGGCTTCTATAGGAACTCTTAGGCATTTCCTCAATTGAGAGACATGGAACACGTTGTGGATTGTTGATAGAGATTGTGGCAACTCCAATTGATAAGCGACAGCCCCACGCCTGCCAAAATCCGAAATGGACCAACATAGCGGGGAGCAAGCTTGCCTTTTTCTTGAAATCGTTGTGTGCCTTTGAAAGGGGTAACCTTGAGATAGACATGATCACCAACTTTAAAACGTAGCTCCTGCCTTCCACGGTCGGCATATTGCTTTTGGCGAGATTGAGCCGCCCGTAGCCGTTCTTGAATGGTCTTCACCTTCTTTTCGGCTTCCATAACAATATCCGGGCCAAAGTACACTCGCTCTCTGGATTCCGACCAATTGAGAGGAGTTCTACAACTCTGCCCATACAAGGCTTCGAATGGGGACATCCCAATACTTGCTTGATAACTATTGTTGTAGGAAAATTCAGCAAAGGGTAGGCATTCATCCCAATCTTTCCCATAAATGATTGCACATGATCTGAGCATATCTTCAAGAATTTGATTGACTCGCTCGGTTTGTCCACCGGTTTGAGGATGATAAGCAGTGCTAAAGGTGAGATTGGTGCCCATAGCATCATGGAGACTTTTCCAAAATTGAGCGGTGAATTGGAGACCTCTATCGGACACTATGGATTTAGGAACTCCATGCAGACAAATGATCTTGGTGAGGTAAAGCTTGGCATATTTCTCAATGGAGTAGTTGGCTTTGACCAGAAGGAAGTGAGCAGATTTTGTGAGTCGATCCACAATGACCCAAATAGAATTGTACCCATGGAGACTATGAGGAAGCCCGGTAATAAAATCCATGGATATATTCTCCCACTTCCAAGAAGGAATAGGAAGAGGTTGGAGAGTTCCGGCCGGCTTGAGATGTTTGGCCTTCACTCTTTGGCAAACGTCACATTCGGCTATATGCCTTGCAATCTCCCTCTTCATGCGAGTCCACCAAAATTTCTTCTTCACGTCTTGGTACATCTTGTTGCTACCGGGATGGATGGAAAATTGAGATTCATGAGCTTCATCAAGAATTTTCTTTCTAAGTTCAAAATTCTTGGGAACTACCAAACGTTTCCCAAACCAAAGGATTCCTTGATCATCGAGCTTGAAACACTTGAGCTTATCTTCATTAATTCTAGCTTTGAGCTTCATCATGCCCTTGTCTTCAACTTGAGCTTTCTTGATTTCATCAATAAGATTGGAGGTGATAACTAAAGAAGCAAGCGATCCATGCTCCACCACAGAGAGATTTAGCCTCCGGAAATCTTCACAAAGAGTGTTGACTCCGGATCGAGTGCACAAGCAATGGCATTGGACCTTTCGGCTCAAAGCATCGGCAACTACATTGGCCTTGCCGGGATGATAGTGAACCTCTAGTTTGTAGTCCTTGATTAATTCCAACCACCTTCTTAGCCTCATATTGAGTTCCGCTTGAGTGAAGATATATTTAAGGCTTTGATGATCGGTATAGATATTGCAAGAATTTCCAAGAAGATAATGATGCCATAATTTGAGAGCATGAACAACCGCTGCTAGCTCAAGATCATGGGTACGATAATTTTCTTCATGACGCTTCAATTGACGTGAAGCATAAGCAATGACTCGGCCTTCTTGCATAAGAACACAACTAAGTCCAATCCTAGATGCATCACAATACACATCGAATCCCTAAGTGATGTCCGGTTGAGCAAGAACTGGAGCGGTAGTGAGTTTGGTCTTGAGGGTTTGAAAAGCATTCTCACAAGCATCGGTCCACTTGAACTCTACACCTTTCTTTGTCAATTCGGTCATAGGCTTAGAAATTTTGGAGAAATTTTCAATGAACCTACGGTAATAGCCCGCAAGTCCAAGAAAACTCCGGATTTCACTAACATTTTAAGGTTGCTTCCAGTCGAGCACATCCTTCACCCTACTTGGATCCACAACTACACCATTTTCCGAAAGAATATGCCCAAGAAAAGCCACTTCTTTGAGCCAAAATTCACACTTGCTAAACTTGGCATAGAGACGATGATTATGAAGTTTATGAAGAACAATGCGAATATGCTCGGCATGCTCTTCCTCGGTCTTGGAGAAGATAAGAACGTCATCGATGAAAATCACCACAAAGACATCAAGCTCTTCGGAAAAGATAGAATTCATGAGATACATGAAATATGCCGGGGCATTGGTTAACCCAAATGACATAACCGTGTACTCATAAAGCCCATATCGAGTAGAGAAAGCCGTATTGGGAATATCCTCCACTCGAATTTTGATTTGATGATATCCCAAGCGAAGATCAATCTTGGAAAAGAATTTAGCACCCGCTAATTGATCAAATAAGATGTCAATCCTAGGAAGAGGATATTTGTTTTTCACAGTCACTTCATTCAACGGTCGGTAGTCCACACACATCCTTAGGCTACCATCTTTCTTTGAGACAAATAGAACCGGGCATCCCCAAGGTGAGGAGCTCGGACGAATAAATCCCTTGTCAAGAAGAATTTGCAACTACTTCTTCAATTCAGCTAGTTCATTGGGAGGCATACGATATGGTCTTTTAGATACTGGGGCCGTTCCAGGTAGTAGCTCAATAACAAACTCGACTTCCTGGTCGGGAGGCATCCCCGGTAATTCCTCGGGGAATACATCCGGAAATTCGCACACTACCGGAATTGCCTCTAACTCCGGCAAAATAGTGGCATTAAGAGCATGAAGTTGAGAACTAAGTTTCTCATGGAGATAAAGATTAACTCGTACTCCGGAAGGGTGTCTAGTTCAATAGAGCGAGGATCGCACCGAATAAACCCATCATGTTTAGTCATCCAATTCATCCCAATAATGACATCCAATTCTTCTAGATCAATGACCACAAAGTTTGCCATGAAAATCAACCCCGATACTTCAAGTTGAGCTAAATTGACCACTTCCTTAGAAACTAATGTTGCTCCAGGAGCATCAATGATAAATGGAGTAGGTACTACCCGGATAGAAAAATTGTGTTCTATGACAAACTTTCTACTCATGAAAGAATGAGATGCACCGGAATCAAATAATGCTCGAGTGGGATTAGAATTGATAGAAACCATACCAACAAGAACTTGCATGTCCTCACTAGCTTCTTCCGCCGTGATATGATTCAACTTGCCACGTTTGGAATTTTGACCATTCCTCCCATCTTGACGAGGAGGAGGAGGAGTTAGAGGGTTTGGAGCATTGCCGGCTCCACCCTTTCTTGGAGATGGACACTCACAAGAGATGTGGCCTTGCCCGCCACAATTGAAGCATGGCCCACGAGAGGTATTTCCACCACCGCCTCCCGGCTGCCCCGGAGCACGAGGAGGTTGACTTTGGGGAGCCGGAGGACGGCGTGCCATCCACATGGGTTGAGGAGCACCAAAACCCGGCGCACGGGGTGGAGGAGGAAATCCCGTGCGGGGGCGTTGCGAGTTACCACCGGTTGAAGAAGAGGCAGCCCGCTTGCGGTTCTCCATATCAATCTTACGGTTCTCATTCTCAAATGCATTCATCTTGTACTCGGCCTTGATCGCCTTGCTAACCATGTCATTGAAATCCCGAAAATCCGTGGTGGAAAGATGAGATTGTAGCTTCAAAGACAGCCCATTCATGAAATGATCTTGCTTCTTCTCATCCGTGTTGACATCCTCCAAGGCATATTGGGCAAGATAATTGAAAGTATTGACATACTCCATCACGGGTTTGTTGCCTTGGCGCAACCTGCGGAACTCATCCCTCTTGGTGTTGAGCACACTCTTGGGAATGTGATATGCTCGAAAAGCCTCACGAAATTCAGCCCAAGTCACATGGTGACCTTCTCCAACTTGTGCCTTGTATCCATGCCACCAAGCTCCCGCGGCATCTCGAAGTTGATGAGCCGTATAATTAACTTTCTCTTGATCATTGCACTGAATAAGACCAAATTTCTCCTCTATGGTATGCAGCCAAAAATCAGCATCCAAAGGCTCCTTTGATCCACGAAAGATAGGAGGGTCGGTGGCCATGAAAGCGGAATGACCATGGCGTTGTCCACCATGTCCCTGCCCACCCAAGTGCTGCACAATGGCTTGCATAATCTGATTTTGCGTTTGTCGGCTCTCCTCCGACCTTCTAAGGATCTCCACAAGGGTTGGGTGCAAAGGAGGAGGAGGAGGGAGAGGCGGTTCGCCATTATCACCACCGGCACCAGAGTTTTCGACCATCCTGCCACCAACCACAAAGGAAGTTAGCGACCGGGAGAAAGGAAAATTGATATAGTACAATTGCACAAAGAAAATTGCACAACTATGTAAGATATCAACCACAAATGTGTGAGAATAAAATTTGACATCATAGATAGGATGGATCAAGGAACAATGAGACTAAAGAATTTTGGACAGCACTAAGAATCACCCATAGGAAGTAACCATAATCATATATCTAGTACCCCCCATATTCTTAAAAGAAACATGAATGAATGATGATAAATGATGACATGTCGCAGCCATACGCATAATAACATGGCACACAACTAACATAACGGAGGTCCACATAGATAATATATAGTAGTACATTACATAGGCATATAGCTAACTAGTGTCTCACACGGTCTCACCAGTTAACTATTCGATTACATAAAATAGGCGATACATTACAACGAGTTATATAACTCGAGGAGTCTCATAACCGCCATAGGATTACATAAATATTTAGAAGGGACCATATGGACCTCTCGCGAAGTATGGTGGGAAGTCATCAAGAAGGTGATATTGAGGGGATCCGGTGTCTTCGGGGTTCTCCGGGTGAGTGAGGGGTGCATGTTCACCACCAAATATGGTCTCTCTAGTCAAAGTTGTGGGGGCAAAGCGGCGCACACGCAGCCCATTAGACATACGTGCTTGCCCCACCACATGTTGAGAAAGATATATGCCTTGAACTAAAGGAAAGCGAAGCTCCAATGGTGCTGCCTCATGTGGGGTGTAATCATTGGGTCCATACAACACATCTTGAGGCACTCGGCCCATGCGAACATACATATCCACGGTGCGTTGCAATTCGTTGAAGCGACGTCTTGTCTCCCTTAACTCCGCTCGGATGCAACGGAGGCTTCGGTCTTGTGCCGCCACCAACTCGGACATACACCTTTCATACAAGCTAGCACCTCCCATTCCCATCTCAAACACATTCACACCTTGCAATGGTCCTTGAATTGGGAAGTGAGTGAATGGGTGACGCTCCGACTCGATCACTTCTTGGCGGAGAATTGCCAAAGCCTTGTACGCCACTTCTTGGATTGCCATCTCAATTAAAGTTCCATGAGCTGAAGTATTGTGAGCTTCCGTGACCCCTTCAACAAAGCGTCTTGGGATGAACACGGTGGCAACATAGTCCACCATGCCCGGCCCAAGTCCCCTCGCAAAGACCGAATACTCCGGCCTCCGCGAGAAGTTGCCTCTCCAAAGCATCTCAGCAAGGAGTGGAGGAAAGCCTTCCGCCTCCTCGGCCCGAGTCACCATGACCAATTGGCCCAAGTTCCCGTTCATTTATCATGAGTAAGACAAGATGAGTTAGTGAACATATTTATAATAACTAATGTGCAGCCCTCAAGGTAAGAAAAGTAGCTCTATTGAAGATAAGAGATATATACACAATAGAAGAATATAACCTTAACAAATGCAACATTTTACAAACAATTGATTATTAGTGATCACCCTTTTGTTCCTAAACGTGCCTCACAACAAAATTTTAGTGATAACCATGCATGGAATGCAACCATAGCTCTGATACCACGCTAGGAGGAACCAGCCCAATTTGATCCCGTTTAATCAATTTATCGTCTATTGATCAACTAGATTAAAAAGGGCCAACCCCGGTAGTCCTTGGAATGTGTCATGAGCACCGCCCAGGATTTAAACACACTCCACTTGCAAAACATGTAGACATCATCACACAAGCACAACCGTACATAGAGTTTAGATTACATGAAGAGGTTCAAGTACAAGGACATCAAGTTTCAGAGTTTTTGCAGCGGAAAGTTTTACGTCGCGCTCACTACATACATAATACAAAATAGAAGGTTAACACTATATACCGATAGTGCCCTTCTCATAGCCACCGGCCATCTACTCCTCACCCGCACCTCCGTCCGCAGGGTAGAAGTACCCAAAGACGGCCTCCGACTGCGGATCACCTGCAACAACTTTTAACGATAGCACCAGGAGTACAAAAGGTACTCGCAGGACATATCCAATATGGGTATATACTATCCCGACCTCAAGGAGAATGCATTTGGTTAGTAGCAAGGATAGGGTATGGTATTTAACTTTTGCATAAAAGCATCTAACTTTGATCAAGTTGTAATAAGCAATAGACAGAGCATCTATGATCTCTAAAGCATGCATCAAACAATTACATAAGTAAAGTGTTCATAAATCATAAGCTCAATCTTCCATGAACTTCCTCGGTAACTCTACGTTAAAGTCAAAGTACGAGAGCATGCTCAATGTCCAAGAGCGAAGCTATTGCAATAGATCAAAAACCCTGCAAGGGTATACAACTTTTCCCACACGAGAACAAGACCAACGACCATTCCCACGGCCAAGGATAACTGTTGATTCATGCCTCAACCTTTCACACAAACACAACCGGCTATGAGCGAATTGTCGAGAAGGACAAATGCACCGGACCCGCTGATCACACTCCGTCACAACTCGCACCGAATCCGATCAAGGCAAGATGTGACTCAAAGTGATTACGCATCGGTCCTTAATCAATTCAAGCAAGACTAACCATGTGAGCTCCATCCCAACATGGCCCTATCATACTTGCCCAAGTCCGAATCATCTTTCATATTTGCTCAACTTTTATCCATTCTTGACTAATCATGTAAATTAATCAAACATCCTATAGCTCGCGAGTGGTGGTGACCTTGCCACCTCTCGTCTTGTACCGTAGCTAAGCATGGCTAAGCATATAGTTCGTGACACCTATTCAAGCATACTCATCTAAGGATGATATCCTAATCAAGGTTGATAATGCATCAAATAGGTTCTATGCAATCAATGATATATATATAGTAACTCATGCGCAAACAAGACACATATACTTCATTGATCCAAAATAGGGTGTAAGAAATGCTTAGGGGCCTGCCTTGAGTTTCGACGGGAGTAGAGTCTCCAACGATCTCCGGTTCAAGCTCCTCTTGCTCCGGCGTCACGGTCTCCACATGAGTGCAATGATGCATGATAAATAAATATGCCATGAATGATTGACATGGTATGCAAATGGTATGAGAAGGTATGATTTAACATTGCAAAACTATGATAAAAGGGGCTAGTCATGTAGTACATATGTGGATTAATAATAGCTAAGTGTAAGGGTAAAGAACAACTAAATGCGGACCGTCCGGCTTGGGAGAAGCGGACCGTCCGGCTCTAAACGGCGGACCATTTGGCTGACCGTCCCCCGGTCAGGTACGGACCGTGTTGGGTGAAAATATGTTCTCTGACTAAATCGCGGACCGTCTGCGTAGGTTAAGCGGACCGTCCGCCTCTCAAATTTTGAAAGTTTAGGAATCGTGCAGAGGCTCTGTTGATTTGGGGAATCTGGCGGACCGTCCGGCCAAGTCAGGCGGACCATCCGCGACACGGCCGAGGCTCACCGGCGAGTTCGCCGCCGGCGATTTTGGCCATGGTTTGAGGTGGGGTTTGTTCCTAGAGGTTCCTGGGAGTTTAGGGAGTTCACTTTGGCAACTAAACTTCACATGCATTAGGGTTTTGAAGCTCTAGGTCAACAATGGTGATTGGGCTCTAGGTGAGTTCTTGGCCTCAAATCCTAGGCAATGGGGAATGGATCGGGGAGGGGAAACACTCACCGGCCTCAAATCCTAGAAGGCTTGGAGTAGCTCGGGGTCGTCTTCCTTGCTTGGGGCTTGAAGGAGGAGATGGAGTAGAAGAACTCGTTGGGGAAGCTCCTCCCCAAGGAAGAAGAGAAGATCGGGTGGTGTAGCTCATCGGCGTCGATCTCCGGCGAGGCTCCGGCAAGGAGAAGAGGCTTCAATGGTGGAGGAGAGGGTGAAGCTCCTCCATGGCTTGGGGTTAGAGAGAGAGAGAGTAGTTTGAGTGAATGGGATGAGGGAGAGAGAGCACAGGGTGTTCTGGTGGAAGAGGAGGCGTGGCTGACGCGTGGGGTCCGCGAGGGTATGCGGCGCTAAGTTTCTGCGCATGACACGCACCAGAGGTGCACTAGCGGACCGTCCGCGGGTGGGGTGACGTGGTAGTGAAGTCGATGAGTCCAAGGTGAACCATGGTCGGCCACGTGGCATAACTGCGGACCGTCCGCCGTATAGGGGTGGACTGTCCGCCACTACCATAATCAGTGGATTATCCTAAGTGTTGATTCACTCCTTAAGTGTGAGGTAATTATGCTTAATGCTTAATGATGCACATGATGACATATTTAGCTCGTTAATCAACATAGGGCTGTTACAGAGGATATATCAGCAGCGATTGGACTAGAATATAATTAACGGCGCGGGTCCATGATTCGATTCGACGACAAGTAGTATTGGTCGATGCAGGGCGGAAGACACGGGAGGAGCGCATGCGCACCTGGTAGGAGCCGGAGGTGAGGGGGCGAGACGTTCCCGCCGGCGGTGACACGCCGGCAGTGACATCTAATTTCAAACTATGACCAGAGCACTATCCTAGATGGTCACTCCATGGTTTAATTAATTTTTAACATTAAACAAAATAGTTGTTCCATGGAGCATAAGCAATTAATCAAGTTTTGATATCATAAACCACCCATTACCGAAGTTAAGCAACTAAACAAACTACTAGTAATTTAAAGAAAATCTGACTTTCAAGGACAAATTTGGTTAACTGGAACATTTTTCAGTGAAAGTAGAATATTTTTTGAAGTTAGAACATTCTTTTCATTGGAGTGTTCTACTAAACTTATCCACTTGAGTTGAGAAAACAAACTATTTTTTTTATGATAGGGAAATAGAAGATAAAAATAAAAATACAGTCTTTTAGAATATATCCAACAAAAGAAACAGCCCAACGAAGAATGTGGGCAGGAGAAAAAAAAAGGAAGGTGGGGCCAGAAATCCTATATATCTTCCGGAAGATTTTTTCTTATCTATCTTCCACTGTTTGAGATTCGTGCAAACCATCTCATGCATTGGATCTCCTCATCCCTAATCTTATTCCTCCTTCTTCCTCACCCTGCACCACTACCGCCGCCCCGCCCGCTGCTGCCGCTCCCGCGCGCGCGTGCTGCGGCTGCTGCTCCTGTTGCGTGCCTGCTGCCGCGCGCCTGCTGCTGCTGCTATGCAGGCTGCTGCTGCGCGCGCTGCCACTGCTCGCATGCTGCCGCGCGCTGCGGCTGCTGCTCCTGCCGTTGCGCGTCGCTGCCGCGCACGCTGCCGCCAGAGAAAAAATGGCAAGCTCGCCGGAGAATAAATTTGTTCAACATTTTTATTTTAGTATTATCAACATTTTATGTTTCCAATTTTAATATTTTGTCCTTACAGTTTCAACGTTTTAAAAGGAAATGTTGAATATGTTTAACAAAATGTTGAGTTAATTTTATTGAAATGTTGAACATATTTGTAACAGATAATTGGGTTAAAGTGGGCTTTAAAAATGAATAGCTTATTTATCTTCCAGAAAACCCCCAGGTGTGGCGGGCCTTGTTTCGTCGACGTAGTGTAATTAGTTTGCTACCAGCTGGGGCCCTGGCTGGGAGAGGATTGTACAGGCTCGCTGGAATTTTACAGTTCCAGTAGAACCTAGTGGATGTGGAGAGCCAAGTGTACAGAAGAGCTACAACAAGATTACAAGAAGAAAGACGAACACCTATTCTCGGCTGCTGCACTAACATCTGCTCTGTCTCCACCCTAGCCCACTGTCACCATCCCCTCCTCTAGGTTTCTGTTATTCCTGCCCGTTCTTAGTTCTTAAATTCCTTAATCTCATTCTTTCTGGGTCCAATGACTCTTTGTAATACGAATATTACGCACGCAAATTAGGGATAGTGTATATGCATGTGTTTGTTTTTGTTCTATAATAAAAGATGTTTAAGTGTAGCTATATAAAAGTCAATTGCCCACTTGTTTTCTACCTGTTTTAGCTTTTGGATCAAATCATGAGATGTCTTGACAGGCGCAATTAAATAAAACAATATAGCCGAAGCCGAATCCTGTTTTCACGTTTGCCTACATTACCAACTTACCCTTTCTAAAATCCATAACAGGCGCTTATAGGAAATTTATTTCAGGGTAAATGTGTTTGTGTGTTGGACATTGCTCCTACCTGGTGATATTGCTGATTGTACTGCTGCTAACACGCTTCCAGTCCTTGAATCCGTCATACTTATTGCATGACGTGAAGAAGTGCTGAAACGAAGCTCGCAATTACAGAATTGAACAAGTGGAGATGAGAGAGCGGGTTCATGCATGGGACCAAACAATATTTAAGCTCAGGTAGCCAACATAAAGTCGATAAGTAGCTCGCTCAATGTCAAACTGGATGTATGACGTTACAGACAAAAGCATCCAGACCAAAGCAGGGCATACATTTGTCAACTGCCCAACGTGAGCAATAAGTCCAAGGTCAGTAAACAAGTCAACAGACCGGGCATCATTAACAGAACTTAGTGGCTGATGTTTCCATCACTTCCCTCACACTGGTCGATGGACCGTGGCCTCTTTGCTCGCTTTGAGCATGAAGCACTGGATGATGCCTTCTTAATGATGGAGCGCTTTGGTGGTTCTTCATCATCCTCGCACCCTTCCTCGGATGAACTATACTCGTCATAGTCCAATAGTTTTCTTGCTTGCTTAGACAGTGCTGCTTCCTCACTACTGCTCGCCCGTGCCATACGTAAACCATCATTTTCAAGTTGTTCCGCTTGAAAGTGGAACATGCCCACCAGCCAGTCAAATGGTTCATCTTCATCAGGAAGGTATGCAAGTACAGGGTCTCTATCTCTCATTTGAGCTTTCCCTTGTATCCTTCTGTTCACCGTCACAAAGATTGAATCCTCGAATTGCTTACGTTTAATCCAACATGGCTTCTTTTAATGCAGCTGAAGAGGAATCAAAGAAGAGTAAGCTCATAGTTACACAAATGAGATGATGATAAGAGGAACTAGCACATGAATACTTGAAACTAGCCTAATTCTTTATTACCTGCTCGATCCAACTTTCCTCATATGCCAGTGAGCCACATGTTAACCTCAACAGCCATAGTGCCATTCTGCTCAAGTCCTTTGCTGCACCGCCATGTAACTCCCACCAAGAAACTGCAAATAGGAGAACTGTTACCTTCAATATTGAACTACAAAATAATCATTATTGAAAGCAATGAAGCAAACCGGAAAACACCTAGAGTTTCCTCCAAAATGGAACTCACCTGGATTGAGATTTTTTTTGAGAGCGGATGGCATGAACCGTCCCAAAACTCTGTGAAGCACTTCTGTAAAGATCCAGTTGACTCACAATTTTCTCTTGTGTAAGCTGATCTTGGTACATTTTACGCATGCACTCAACAAGTGCATCTCTGAAGATTTCTGCATTTTCAATTTCATCTTTGTTCTGATAGTAGAAGAATGGATTCAGATAATAACCAGCTAGGTGCAACGGTGTCCTGAGGGCAGCATCTAATCTAAAAATTATATTATCCCATATTGGCGAATAGTGCTCTTCATTGTTTTCAAAACGCAAGGCAATTTCCATTTTCGCGTTTGTAAGCACACCATATATGGACCCCATAGAGCTGTTACTGCCCATCTTCCTGAGAACATCCACTAGGGGCTCAAAACTGTTTATAGTATATAGCACTCCATGCCAAAACTCATTACTAACTACTAGATTATAGAATTTCTTGCCCACAGATCCATTCGACCATTTGCTGTCCTCCCTTTCTTTGGAGATAAACATAGCCTTCAACTCAAACCTCTTATCATAAAGGCTCTTCAAGTTCAAGAGACAAGTGGTGTAATAAGTAATCCCAACATGAACTAAATCCCATTGCCTGGTGAACTTGCGTGTCATGTCTAACAAATGTGTTCAGCCATAAATAAAAGCAGTTAGTAACCTTACCTTAGCAATTGTTTTCCTGACCAAAGGAATATTACCTATGTCTTCAAACATCGAGTCAATGCAATCTGCAGCACAGTAAGTCCAAAATATGTTGGGCCTTTTCTTAGTGAGCATTTTTGCTGACTTCATCGTTGGATTAATTTCTGTGATGACCTGCACCACACTGTTCTCTCCAATTTCTTCGATGCAATAGTCAACTAGCTCAAATACATACGATTCATTGTCCCTGTCTGACGGTAGACGGATGGAACGAAGGAAAGATAAACCCTGAGAACAATGAACTGCTAAGTTCAATATCAAACATTCATTATCACCATGCCCTCTGTTAACCAGAACAGAGCATCCTTCCAATGCCCAAGATTTCTTCAATGTTTCAATTGAATTATTAATATCCAAAACTTGTCTCTGCAATAATGACCCATCAAACTCACTTGGAGAGGGACCCCATAAACCAGGGCCGAATTGTCCAATTGCTTCTAACATTAAGTTGAAACTTTCCAGACAAACAGTATTAGATGGAATCCCAGCTTCATTGAACCATGTGGCTATACATTCCATAACCTTTTTCCTCTTCTTTTCTATCCGTTTTGCACTGTCGGTAGTTTGTGCATTTTCTTGTTCCTTCATTGCTTATTCTGTAGTTGACAGAGAAGGAATAAAAATTGGTCCTTCAAACAAACAGAATTAACAAAAAGCTACATAAAAAGAAGGTACTAGAATGAACAAATGGATTATGACAGGTCGAAATATTGAGTGATATTTCAACATCATTTTGTGGTGCTTGAATTCAGATGTGCATGACAATCCTTACAGACAATGGACATACAAGCAGCAAACATATCTTTCGTTTAGGCAAAATAGCTGAGTTCGTCTCTGAACTATCGTGCTCGGCTCAATTTTGTCCCTGAACTATGAAAACGTCTAACTCAGTCCCCGAACTATCCAAACTGGCCAACTTCGTCCATTTTCTGATGTGGCAAGCCACGTTAGCTCGCCTTGTCACTGACCAACCAGCTTAGGGTGCCAACGTGGCATGCCACATCAGCAATTGGACGAAGTTGGGCCAATTTTGATAGTTCAAGGACTAAATTGGACGTTTTCATAGTTGAGGGATGAAACTGAGCCAAGCACGATTGTTCAGGGATGAATTCGGCTATTTTGCCTTTCATTTATTCAAAGTCATAATACTACCTGCATTCAACAAATCATGATGTTGCATACAAAAAAAAACAGCAGAAAACAACCTATTTTCCTGTCAGCAATATCATAATTAGTTGAGTGGATGGAGTACTGCATCTACTAACAAAATCTACAAAAAATAAACTCCACTTATATGCTGATTTGGACAACAACAATGTTGCTTGGTGACTTCAGCTTAACAATTGAAAGGTTTTGTGTGGTGGTTATTGTCTAAGCCAGCACATATGTAGAGTTTTTGTATGTGTAGCATTAATTGAGTAGAGGTAGTAATACAAGTGAAAACTGACAACACATTTGCATAGCATCATCTCTGAAGACTGGTACAGGTGTAAGCTCCACTATTTTCTAATTTACTAATCAACTTAACACAAGAGAACATGGCCTGTGACAGCACACTTCATCAACAGGCCCTACTCCGTTTTGTCACACATTCTCTCAGTTCCTCGACCTTGCTGTGCACAAGCTCCTTTCTCTCGTGTACTATATATGTTCAGTCAAAGACATTTAAAAATTTCCAACCATATTGTATACAATTGTAATGAAGGAATAGAGAATTTAAAACTAAAATAAATCATCCAAGGGAAAAACGTAAGGAGTGTGCCAAGAGTTGTAATCAGCATATATGCTTCTGTTTGCGCATGACTGTTGTAAGCAATGCATCAAAAGCAACACATTAGCCTGGCAACTAATCTTTACTAAAGCTAGAGAAACAGGCCAACATAGTACATTTAACTGACTTAAGACCAAGGAAGGCTTCTGTTACGCCACAAAACAAGTTAGATCAAAATTTCTAGTAAATGCAAATTGGATGGGCTTCCACATTCAGATTTCCAAGATCTTGACCAAAGAATGGTTACAAAGTGTGGTTATGAAACCATTTTTTTTTTCAATCCAGTGTACAACAACAAGTCCCCTGCTCCTGCTACTCCATTTTCCACCGGAATCCCAAAGTTAATTATCTAGCGGCCAACAACGCTCATATATTTTTGCATCGGACGCGCATAAAGATAATGTAACCATCATGCTTCTCAGCACAAACTCCGGGACCAATGCACCCCCAATACCTAAAATTCAGGGGTCCAATCTGCATCCGTAACTAGACTATATCGCATAATGGAGAAAATACGAGAAACTCCAAATATCTTGCGAGGAATCCATCCAAGGAGCATGTAAGAAAAGAAACGAAACAAGAAGACGAGCCGGCGCCTCCACCATTATAGCTCTTCCGGGATTCGCCAACCGGACCAAAATACCAAATAAGGGGTTGGAGGAAGTAGGGAGCGGACTCACCTCGGATGGGTCTGTGGCGACGCAGATGGCGGCGGCCGGCGGCCGATGGGGAGGGTGGGTTCTTGGCTTCTGCCGCTGGTGGGGGACTGGGGAAGCAGCAGAAGATTGTGCAGGCGGCTGGGAAATGGAATGGAATGGAATGAGTGCAAGCGCAACTCGGTCTGGTTATTGAGCTTCTTGAGCTGAGCCCAGACACCTGGTAAGATGCGATCATAATATTTAGATCGTTTTAAACCTATAGATTTTTTATTAGGAATAAAATTATCTAAGTAAAATGCATGAACGACCAACCTAATTATCAATGCGTACTAAAGATGAGCTCTCTCACATACTACAGTTAGCTTTTTCGGGAAAAAAAAGCTATAGTTAGCCATAATATTTAAATTTGATTGGAATGGCGATTAGCCAGTTATGTGATACATTTATCTAAAGGTGTACATCCAATGGCACCTAAACGCCATTGCCATGTGATCACCAGTGATTTAAATGACATCGAAATGCCACTGAGACTGGTGTGTGGCAAAGTATTAGTTCTATGAAACATAATATTAAAATAGAGTAAAATATACGAGCGGTCCTCAAACTTATCTTGTTGTGTCATCCCGATCCACGAACTCTCAAATCATGCCATTACTATATCTAAATGTTGTTCAGGTATCATTAGAGGTCCTATCAGATCTAAGCCAGAGGTTAGTGCATACTTGGGATTGCCAAGTAGGTCAGCTGACGTGGATCTGGCCATCCAAGTCACCAAAAGAAATTAAAAAACAGAGCAGCTAGCGCCCAGACGTCCGATCCGGGGCGCTAGCGTCGGACGGTACCACCAGAGTAAAAAAAGTTCCCGCTACAATAGCGGCTGATGTTACAAGCAACATGATGGATTGCAACATAAGAAATCAACATATGAAACATCAAAACTCAACTGTTGCAACATCAAAATATCTCAGAAAATCAATCGTGCGACATCGTAAAAATGCATTCATTTGCAACACCCAGCACATCTATAGCACTTGCAACATCGAAAAATCTCTAATGCAACATGAAGTACCTATTGCAACATTCTAAAATCTCTACTGCAACCTCCTGGAGCTAACCGCCATGAACGCCGCCAGGAGCTCCTTCGTCGACAGGTGTGGGGGAAGCCGCGGGGTGCGTAGGTTCGCGGCCGACCACGCTGCCGGCGAGCTCCGCCCCTAGGCACAGGGAGCTCTACCCTCGACCGCCGTGCGAGTTCCGCTGCCCCACACCCTCGAGCTCTGCTACCCCATGCCCAGATGCGCCCATGGCCATGGAGGTAGCAGCAGCCCGCACCGCCGACGCGCGCCCTGCTACCTGCTGACATCCTCCTCACAGCGCCTCGTGCACCGCCGGTCACGCCATGGGGCTCCAAGGTATTGAGGGACTAGGCGACGCTAGAGCCATGGCTGCTGGTATGAGCATGGGGAGATGAGGAGCGTGTGTGAGTCTTGGCTGGAAGAAGATAAGATAGGGGTGGAAGAAGCAACGTTTGCAAGAATAGATAAACACTTGGACGAGGTTGCGCCACGTAGGTGTCCGATGGGAGAGTGTGTCTAGACACTCGAGGAGGAGCATTACCGATTAAAAAAAATCTGCCTCCCCATCGTCTTGTCATTCCTGGCCATTCCCGCCTATTCCGTCTCCTCCGGCGGTGTTGAGGTTGGTGTAATTGCTAGCTGCAGCAGCTGTTGGTTCCTGGACAAGGCGACAGAACTAGGCAGCAGTGCTTGGAGTGTTGGAGAAGTCTGCCACCGCTACGGTCTAGGGTGGTGGCGCAATTGAGTCAGAAAGGGGAAGCGCCTCTCGTGTACGGTGAGTGGATCAAGACCTAATCTCATTGCCGTTTGTTCCATTTAGGCTATGAAATCGGGTAGGTTTAGGGCATTGGTGACGTCGGATTTTCTTGTAGGCTAGTTTGGCTATTGATTTGGGTTTAGTACTAGGGTTTGGACAATATAATCAAGATTATTCTTTTTGTGCACAATGTAGGTGAGGGCAGGGAGGAGTTTGTTGACGCTGTTCTGGTCAACACACGGATGAGCTAGAACGATCACAGCGATCAACACCAGCGAGCTTCAGGCGGCAACCGGTCAGACCGGCCGAACCGGTTGGAAGCAGAGGCACGCGAAAACCTAGAACCTCAAGCTCAGGAGGGACCCTGTCGGAGCTTGAAGAACTAGGGTTGTCTTGAGATCGGCAGGCCATCCAAGACGCCCTTGAACGCTGTAGAGACGAGCAAAAAACAACAAAGGGGTTGGAAAATCTAGGGTTTGGAAAAGAGAGTAAAAGTATATTGTATTGATTCGATTGTGGTTAAAAACCCTCAATCGACCGTAGCCTTTATTTTATAGGCCGGAGAAGACGTACCCCTTCCAAATTGGGTAACTATAGGACTCTAAATCACAAACCCTAACCCTACTCAGATTACACAGGCCCAGACCGGTCGGCCTCGGTTATTGCCAATTTTGGCTGCCACTGTTGAGTTACACCATGGAGGTTTCTTTGTTGGTGCTGGTCACCTACGGTCATATGTGGATGTGAAAGTGGACTGGTTTGATCACGTGGAGACAGATACATGTCATGTTGTCATTGGGGAGGGACTGTATCCACGCCTATATCCGTAAGTTACCCATTCCCAATTAATCCATCCCCAAATAAGTGCATAATTGTCCAACAGGTATGGATAATCCAATGGGTAGACAATAGACCTGCAAATGGGGTGGGTTGAAATGGATCCCATATCAAGAGTCAGACCCTGGAAATAAAACCTCGCGTTCACACTATAAAATTTTATCAAAATTTTCTGAAATTTGTTAGAAATAACTCAGTATGACCGGCAGCTACTCTGTGCAAAGTAGTGTGGCTAGACCTACACGTGGGCCCCACGTCAAGAGTCGGACTCTAGAAATAAAACCTCGCGTTCACACTATAAATTTTTTGTTGAAATTGACTGAAATTTGTTGGAGATGACTCAGTATGACCGGCAACTACTCTGTGCAAAGCAGTATGGCTAGACCTACACGTGGGCCCCACGTCAAGAGCCAGACCCTGAAAATAAAACCTTGCGTTCACACTATAAAATTTTATCAAAATTGACTGAAATTTATTGGAGATGACTCAGTATGACCGGCAGCTACTCTGTGCAAATTAGTGTGACTAGACCTACATGTGGGCTCCACGTCAAGAGCTCGACCCTGGACATAAAACCTCGCATTCACACTATAAAATTTTATCAAAATTGACTGAAATTTGTTGGAGATGACTCAATATAACCGACAGCTACTTTGTACAAAACAGTATAGCTACATATACATGTGGGTCCCATGTCAAGAGCAGAGCTACGAAACATATAAGAATAGATAAAGAACTAACGGGTATATGGGTAAAACAGGTATTATCCATACATACCCTAACCATATCCAGGTCGAGATGGGCAACCCATACCCTACTCAAATACAACGGGTATGGATTTGGGTAAGGGTACTGAGTACCCAAAGACAACTTGAGATACATGGTCCTTGCTCCGGTTTGAGGATTTTCAGGAGCAATTGGGTTATAAAAGGAAACCCAAGTTTGAAGTTTTACTGGCTTTTACTAAAAAAGACATTAGCAGATGGTCTTAGGGTGCTCGCTGGGACCATGACATCAATGTGATGGCAGCTGTGGTGCATAATTACAAGAATATGGTGGTTTATTTTGATCACGAAGACAACATTGGGGGTCTTGATTGGGATGACATTTTAGCAAATTCGGTAGCTTCTTTGCCAAAGGTTTCTAGCCTAAAAAAGTTGAAGTTGTGGAGAAAATAGCTGGTGAGAAGCTCCCTGTTTTGTACACTCATTTGAGGAACAAAAGAGTGGAATGGAATGTGACAGCATCAGCTGAAGACCATGTACTTGCTGATGGAGAAGAAGCTGGCCATGATAGTGATAGTTCAAATGATGACTTTGTGGACAGTGATTATGAGTTGGAGGATGATGATGATGACCTTTTTGAAGACTTTGTTGATGGTGAGGATGAGGTTCTGTCGGGAAAAGGAAACAAGAAAGCCAAAGGGAGAAGACTCAAGTACTTGAACACAAGTAGACCAGAACAGATGATAGATGAAGACACTAATGAGGAAGTTTTCGACCTACCAAATGAAGAGGGTAGAGATGACAGCATGAACTTCAAGCCATTCAGAGATGAGGATTTGAACAACCCCACCTTCTCTGCTGGTCTAGTATTCCCATCTGTTCAAAAGCTAAGAGAGGCAATTATGGAATAGAGTGTAGGGAATAGGGTTCAAATCAAGATGTCAATGAATGACAAGAAAAGGCTAAAAGCACATTATGCAGATGGATGCCCATATCCAACTTGCTGCTATTAGCCTCTACCCAGATTTTACTTAATGGAGAACCAAGAGCTCCTATTTTTCATAAACGGGGATTGCGGACCCACTTTCTTCGATGTTATTTATCCTAGTCATCGATGTTGTAAACAGCTTGTCTGTCAAGGCTGATTCGGAGGGACTGTTATCTCCCCTAATTGCCAATGGGCAAAGGCTTTCTCTTTATGTGGATTATGTTTCACTTTTTATCAGGTCTAATGGAGAAGATCTACAACTCACTAAAAGTTTGCTACAAATTTTTGGTGAGGCTGTTGGGCTGGAAACTAATTGGCAGAAAAGTTGTGTGATCCTCATTCAGTGTGGTGAGGATGTTGGGGAGCTAGTAAACAATACTTTGCAATGCACGACATCTATTTTTCCCGCTACTTACTTGGGTCTACCTATTTCGAACAACAAGCTGAGAAGAGGAGATCTGCTAGCTTGGGTTGAGAAAATAGCTCAGGTTGGAAAGCCTCTCTTTTGACTCTAGCTGGTCAAGCAGTGTTAACTCGCTTTGTGCCCACTGTGATTCCCATCTACATTCTGGTCGCAATCAAAGTTCTCAAATGGTTCTTGCGAGCTGTCAATAAAATCAGAAGGGGGTTCTTGTGGACCGGAAGAAAGACTATTAATGGTGGAACCTGTTTAGTGGCCTAGAAAAAGGTCATGAGACTCATTGATCTTGGAGGACTGGGTATCCACAACCTTAAGATAATGGGATGGGCGCTCCAAATGAGATGGCATTGGCTCGAGAAGACCAGACCTGATTGGCCTTGGGCAGGTTTATAGGTCCCGGTCTACTCCAACACTTCTGCTATGTTTGCAATTTCAATTAAATGTACGGTAGGGAATGGAAGGAATACTCTATTTTGTACTGGTCGGTGGATGCATGGCTGCTGTCTTGCAGACCTGGCCCCAGAGATCGTAGAAAGTGTGCCCTTGAGATTGATAAATAGGAGAATAGTAGCAGAAGCTTTAAATAATAATGATTGGGTGACAGATATTAGAAATGCACTTGGTTTGCGTGGTCTAACAGAATACCTTGAGCTGTGGGATCTGTTATATGAGGTTAACTTGAATGATACAGAGGATGTACATCGTTGGAGAAATGAAGCTTCAGGAGTTTTCTCTACAAGATCTGCCTACAAAAGTTATTTTGTTGGCTCCATTACCTTAGAGCCATGGCAGAAACTTTGGAAGACTTGGGCACCGGGCAAATGTAAAACTTTTCTATGGCTAGCTATTCGGAATCGTTGCTTCACCGCTGATCGATTGCAGAAAAGAGGTGTGCCTCATCCTAAGCGGTGCCATCTATGTAATCAAGAAGACGAAACATTCCAACACATTCTCATGACATGTGTGTTTGCAAGACAATTCTGGTGTGCCATTTTGCAGCCTCTCACCTTGGAAAGTTTGACACCCGCAAGGAGAGTTTCTTTTGCTGATTGGTGGAAGAAAGCTGAGGGGAGGATTCCAAAACAGCTTAAGAAGGGTTTCAATTCCTTCTGCATTCTGGGAGCTTGGACACTATGGAAACATAGAAACACTTGATGGCTCTCCACCAAATTTGCAAGTGGCAATTCAAGCTTTCAAGGATGAGTCCAACCTATGGCAGTTTGCTGGGGCTAAAGGGCTTACTACCCTCTGCCTCGAGCTGGGAGGAACCCAACCTTAGGATTCTTGCGTTTAGAGGTTTGGTCCTGTGTGTTAGATTTTTTGTAATAACCTTTTTCTAATTCTTTACATTACTCACTCTGGTCCAAGGTGAGGTATATTTTCTGTAAGAGTAAATTACACCCACCGTACAAAAACTTGCATGGTCGTATTACTTTAATCTAACAAGTTGCAAATTGTGCAAACATATATATAAAGTTGTCAAATGTGCGCAAGTACAGTCACATATACTTATTTTACCATGGTGAAGATCACATTGACTATTGCTTATGGTGTGAGTCCAATAAACATGTCTTTATCAATATATTAAAAATAATCATATTTCATTGTGTGATTATAATGTGCTAGATATGAACCTAAAATAAACAATATGAGAAGGAAGAGAACAACAGCTGAGGGCAAGTAAGGATCAATAGGATATAATATGTGTTGAATCATGATAAACCATCTACAAAACTTTAGTTTGGATACTATTTAAATATTGTGTACAACCAAATGTTGAACAACATACATTTGGTTTATTCAATTGATAGCCACAGTCAACAACAAAGAATACTATAATTCAGAATTGAAGCTGGATACTTGGTCCAAAATAATGATAATATAAAAGTTAATAAAGATCCAAAATAATCTGAAAATATAGTTAGTCAAAACTAGTAGTGATAAAAAGCACTAACATAATTATAAGCACTGACATTATGTTTAGTTCATTATAATTACACACTAAATATGGGATATTCATGAGATATACTCACATGACATGTTTAGCCCATTACAATGACAAAATAAGCTATAGTCCTCATACCCTTCCACCATATAATACCCTCGGTAACCATACATGCACGTATTTCACAAGTTCATGTATCAATTTGTGCATTTTGCAACTTGTTAGATCAAAGTGATACAACCATACAAGTTGTTGCACCGTGGGTGCAGTTTACTCTTTCTGTAATTCGACCACTCTTTCTCTCTTCATATAAGGATAGTAGCTCTCCTGCGTGTTGGAGAAAAAAAATTACACAGACATAAGACTCTAGGATAGAAATTTCCTACCACAACATGATGTCATGTTTCACGGAACATCCAATAAGAACGGCAACATGCAGATTTTTTTTTCTTTTTGCAACAGCTCATGGATAATTTTGTGTTATGTCTCCGTCACCCGCGGACGCCTATGAAGAAGCATTATTGTACACATAATATACACACGGTGCACTTGTTATCAGATCCATACCATTCCTTTTCTCCTGTAGATCAGATTTCAGGAGTGTTTGAATCAATTACTTTATTATCAACACCAGCAACCAAAACCAAGACGCACTAAAGATAAGTCTTGGTGCCCTTCAGAAAAAGTAACGCAAATTTTGGTGGTTGTGTGCATTCTGCTATTTGGTGCCACTTATCTGAAATTTTCGATACAAACTTGGGTGCCAATTTTGAGTTAGTGGCTAGGTGGTGGATTAGCAACAAAAAGAATACCGTTCTTAATACCTGTTGTGCTGCATTGATGTGGTGCACTTGGAAACTGCATAATAATCTCTGTTTTGAGGCGAGACAGTGGCGAAGCGAGAAGGACCTACTGCTCAAGCTAATCAAAATGTTGAGGAACTGCCGAGCTCTGTGCAAGGATGTACAGGTGCAAGAGCTGGAGCGGGTGGTGGAGGACCTCATGGAACGACTGCACCGACCACTGCGACTCTCCTGGGTACCGCAAGCGACTGCACCCTCCTCAAGCTCCCAGATGGCGGTGCAATCAGATTCGGCAGCATCAACTGGCGTGGTGTTCAGAGCCATTGCCAGTACGCAAGATCCATCTGAAGATGAAGCCTTTGTTGCCCCTCATCTTTCCTCAGTCGATGTCTTTGTATCTGCTGGCATACATGCTTCAGCTTTGGGTTAAGAGTCGCTAGTGAGTCTCAAAAACTCTCTTTTTGCTGTACTGAATTAAAACCTGAACCTTTGTGCTTTGTTTCCTTGAAATAAAACGGGAACCTCCTATTCTCAAAAAAAAAGACGCAAAAAGTAATTGATTTAACAATACAGCAGCATAGAGGATAAATTGACAGCTGGGCAACTCTAACCAGTTTTATGTAAAATCTGTGTTCTAGCTCAATTGACATCCAAATCCTATACTAGATAATTAAGCATTGTAGCTACAAAAACTTACCTGCATAATGTGGCCACACTGATGACACAGAACTGAACTTCTCATCCAACCATCTGTCCATCTTTCTGTACCAACTACTGAACTACCAATACTCCAAGCATGTCCTCACTTTTAAACTGAAACAATAGTAGCATTATAATTGGAAGTGGAGAAGGCATCCGAGGCCAAACATCAAATGTGATCAAACATATCACAATTAGCAAGAAACCCTTCAATTGTTCGATGCCCCCAAGTCACACAATCATTTTCCAACTATACATATAACAGTTATATTATTGCTTTCTTTAGCCCTCAAACATTTTAGCTGTATACATACATTCATACATACAGGATATATAACAGGAACAAGAAGAATGGTCATGCCGCAGCAACGCTGCCCTCGGGCTCCTTCTGCTTCTTGGCCGCCTCGTCCTCCTTATCTTCATCGTCGTCGAGCTCCGCGACGAGGTCCTCCAGCACTACGGACTTGGGGTTGACCATGGGCGGGCCCTTCTCCCTGCCCTCGAGCTCGTCGAGGTTGAAGGTGATGAGCCTGTCCCAGTTGCCGCCCTCGAAGAGCACCGCGACCTTGCCGTCGGTGACGCGCTGGACGATCCCGCAGTACTTGTGGTAGGCGTTGTTGGGGTTCTTCACCAGCACCACCATGCCGGGCAGCAACAGCGGGAGCTCCGGCGGCCGCGGCGGCGCGGAGAGCTGGCCGGCTTGGGGTTGGGACTTGGATTTCTTGGAACGAGGAGGAGGGGGCGGGTTCTTGGCGACGAAGTCCTTGAGGCCGACCTCGCCGCCGGGGAAGCCACCGGTGAGGCCCAGGAGCTCCTTCTCGAAGGCGCCCGGGTCCACCGCTGGCGGCGCGGCGTCCGTGGGCGTGGACTCTGTGGAGGACTCGGGCGACAAGGGGGTGGTGGTGGTGGAAGGAGGAGGAGGGGAGGAGGCGAGTTCCTTGCGGACGCCGACCTCGCCGTTGCAGAGGCCGCGGCCGCCGAGAATTTCGGCGACGCGGAAGGAGGCGGAGGGAGGCCGGGAAAGCAGGCGCGGGTGAGGGTGGTGGGGCAGCGTCGGCGGGCGGAGGAAGGAGGCGGTGGTGGGCGGCGGCGCCATTGGAGGAGTGGATAGGACCGCCCGCGAGCTGCGCAGAGCAGAGGCAGGGCAGAGTGGTTTGGATGTGTGGTCGTGTGGAGCTGGAAGAGGCCAAGAGGGAGAGGACAGAGGATGAGGCGCCCCGCTCGATGGCTGCCACGTGGCGCCCCCCCCCCCCCCCCCCCCCCTAGATATAGTTTACCTGGTACGAGGCGCCCCGCTCGATGGCTGGTGGAGGACCTCATGGAACGACTGCACCGACCACTGCGACTCTCCTGGGTACCGCAAGCGACTGCACCCTCCTCAAGCTCCCAGATGGCGGTGCAATCAGATTCGGCAGCATCAACTGGCGTGGTGTTCAGAGCCATTGCCAGTACGCAAGATCCATCTGAAGATGAAGCCTTTGTTGCCCCTCATCTTTCCTCAGTCGATGTCTTTGTATCTGCTGGCATACATGCTTCAGCTTTGGGTTAAGAGTCGCTAGTGAGTCTCAAAAACTCTCTTTTTGCTGTACTGAATTAAAACCTGAACCTTTGTGCTTTGTTTCCTTGAAATAAAACGGGAACCTCCTATTCTCAAAAAAAAAGACGCAAAAAGTAATTGATTTAACAATACAGCAGCATAGAGGATAAATTGACAGCTGGGCAACTCTAACCAGTTTTATGTAAAATCTGTGTTCTAGCTCAATTGACATCCAAATCCTATACTAGATAATTAAGCATTGTAGCTACAAAAACTTACCTGCATAATGTGGCCACACTGATGACACAGAACTGAACTTCTCATCCAACCATCTGTCCATCTTTCTGTACCAACTACTGAACTACCAATACTCCAAGCATGTCCTCACTTTTAAACTGAAACAATAGTAGCATTATAATTGGAAGTGGAGAAGGCATCCGAGGCCAAACATCAAATGTGATCAAACATATCACAATTAGCAAGAAACCCTTCAATTGTTCGATGCCCCCAAGTCACACAATCATTTTCCAACTATACATATAACAGTTATATTATTGCTTTCTTTAGCCCTCAAACATTTTAGCTGTATACATACATTCATACATACAGGATATATAACAGGAACAAGAAGAATGGTCATGCCGCAGCAACGCTGCCCTCGGGCTCCTTCTGCTTCTTGGCCGCCTCGTCCTCCTTATCTTCATCGTCGTCGAGCTCCGCGACGAGGTCCTCCAGCACTACGGACTTGGGGTTGACCATGGGCGGGCCCTTCTCCCTGCCCTCGAGCTCGTCGAGGTTGAAGGTGATGAGCCTGTCCCAGTTGCCGCCCTCGAAGAGCACCGCGACCTTGCCGTCGGTGACGCGCTGGACGATCCCGCAGTACTTGTGGTAGGCGTTGTTGGGGTTCTTCACCAGCACCACCATGCCGGGCAGCAACAGCGGGAGCTCCGGCGGCCGCGGCGGCGCGGAGAGCTGGCCGGCTTGGGGTTGGGACTTGGATTTCTTGGAACGAGGAGGAGGGGGCGGGTTCTTGGCGACGAAGTCCTTGAGGCCGACCTCGCCGCCGGGGAAGCCACCGGTGAGGCCCAGGAGCTCCTTCTCGAAGGCGCCCGGGTCCACCGCTGGCGGCGCGGCGTCCGTGGGCGTGGACTCTGTGGAGGACTCGGGCGACAAGGGGGTGGTGGTGGTGGAAGGAGGAGGAGGGGAGGAGGCGAGTTCCTTGCGGACGCCGACCTCGCCGTTGCAGAGGCCGCGGCCGCCGAGAATTTCGGCGACGCGGAAGGAGGCGGAGGGAGGCCGGGAAAGCAGGCGCGGGTGAGGGTGGTGGGGCAGCGTCGGCGGGCGGAGGAAGGAGGCGGTGGTGGGCGGCGGCGCCATTGGAGGAGTGGATAGGACCGCCCGCGAGCTGCGCAGAGCAGAGGCAGGGCAGAGTGGTTTGGATGTGTGGTCGTGTGGAGCTGGAAGAGGCCAAGAGGGAGAGGACAGAGGATGAGGCGCCCCGCTCGATGGCTGCCACGTGGCGGCCCCCCCCCCCCCCCCCCCCCTAGATATAGTTTACCTGGTGACATCCACGGCGAACTGTTTCTTTGAACGAAAAAAGCCACCGTACTGCTCACGTGGCGTAAATAGGTTTTTCTCCCTGCTGAGATTTAATATTCTCTCGAAAAGAAATTGAATAAAATATTACTGGAAACGAGCGAGCTATAGGTATTAGAAATTGAAAACAAAAACATACAATTACCTGCTTAAAAACATCTTAACGTGTCGAGAATTCGGAGTTGTGATTTCACAACCTTTAACTTCGCAAAGCCTTGAATTTGAAAGCCTAAGCTTTGGAAGGGCAAAAGCTCGGAAGCCTTAGCTTTGCAAGGCCATAATAAGTTCAAAAGGCCATCATTTAGAAGATTTTAAGTTGAAACAGGGAAAACAAGCTCAACGTGCAGTCGTGCGGAGGTTTTAAGAAAAAGGAAGAAATGTGATGATGGTTTACATAGCTCATATGATGTTTGAATGGCAAGATAAAGATTACATATAGCCCCTATACTTGTCTAATTTAATTGGTTACATACGCTTATTATCTTCAAAAATTATATATATATATATATATATATATATATATATATATATATATATATATATATATATATATATATATATATATATATATATATATGTGTGTGTGTGTGTGTGTGTGTTGTTGCTCATCATGAATTATATATTAGGAACATATCAGGTGCAAACCAATCTCTTCGTGCAAATTTCAATCTGGGCCACCGGATTCACATCCAAGGGGGTACCCAGGGGGAGTGGTAGGGGGAATTTGCAAAAGTGTGATTAGGGCGGGCGGTTAAGTGTAAAATTACCCAATCCCCCATGCCTCTTGGATGTGGATCCGGTGGCCCAGATTGAAGTTTGCACGGTTTGTACGAAAATATTGGTTTTGCACCTGATACGTTCCCTTATATATTATACTCCTACAGTTGTCATTGGCTTGCTATTCTGGTCCTCCCAAATGAGGGTAAAATTTTCCTATTTAAATCGATGGATTACCATGAGAAAGATACGATAAATTCATATCCAGCATGCAAAATTAAGTGAATCTATTACCATATATGGTGAACACAGTGGTTAGATTATAACTCCTTATTCTTGATTCCATACATGTATTAAATCTTAAAAGGAGAACAACCAGTAGAATCAAAAGTAGATGGATGTACGAACAAACTTCCCATGCCACAAGAAGCATTCAGTTTCTTATACTACGGTGCAAGTGCCTTAGGTCAGTCTTAGTGATAGTTTCATAGGCACAATTACCAAGACTTAGAACTAGCTAATTGTGCCAAATGGATTTTATGACGATGAAACTCTCCTCACATCCCATGAAATTTCATCCTTCTCTCTCTTTGCTATGTTAGCAAAATTAGTGATATTTAATGTCATGAAACCCCATTGAGACTGACCTTATTTACAAAGGTGATACACCACAATCCCAATAAAGTAAACAAAATTTCAATCATGGCAGTTTTCAAATAATGAACCCCCAATTCAATATATTTTTTCCATGTGCGTTATGTTCTAGCCATTGATGGTGGAGGATGTGTTGCTGCTGCTCTTCTTCCAGGTGATCATCATGATCTATCCAAATCAGTCAGCACTACGTTTATGTCAATGCAACCATAGGATTCAGCGATCATGGCTTTAATAATCTGCAATGTTTGGGCAACCTCAAGTGATCCCCAAAAAATGAGTCAATCCTCCTAAAATCGTGTTGCTCTCTTTTGGATTCATTTTGAAGTCAAAATTAGATAAGCATCATTATACAATTGTATCAGTAATGTTTGTTCCTAGGACTTAGTACATATCATTTCAGGTTCAGTATTGTTCACTGAAATTTTTATTTAAGTAACGGGGTAATGGTTCCAGTTGGGAATTGCTCAACTGAAAACTTATCCTTTTATCAATGTTGGAGCTTCATTTTATGATGCAATTGTATTAATCAATGAGATTGTGACATATTTTTTTACCTGAATCCCAACAATTTGGTTGGACTTCTATTGTACAAATTTATAACTTAGTACACCTTTCTTTATCTTGGAGCACTTTGATCCAATTGCAGTTACAGTTGAAGCATTGACTTTGTAAATAAAACACTTCTAAATCTCATGTACTTTCTTTCAAATTATAATCATACTTTTTATAATTCATTTCATCCATATTCTTTCTTATATAATTTATGTTAAAATTACCTATACTTGATTGTCCCAATAGTAGTATGTGGCACTACTTATTCGCATTGACTAGTGATGAAAATTGATTTATACAATTAACTTGTTTATCATGGGTGTTGACGGTCCTTATATAAGTACCAAATTTGACCATCAACTCCTATAAAGAATAGTGATAAAACAAACACCAAACTAGAGATATGAGTTTAGTTCTAATCATTTTCACAAGTTTTCGTGAATCACAGTTTACAGGAGACTGTGTCTGCATAGGGGGACAAGCGTGCTCAAACAAAGGAAAAGGTACACTCTGAGAGCTTTCTATACGAGCGCGAGTATTGGAGGGCCCACATCCCGAAGCAAACGAGCCCAAGCCCAAGAGAAAACACACACACTTGAAACATTAGATGGAAGCAGATGGAACCATGGGCCCACAAACAAGGGAAAACTGCCTAAACTTACCGCAAACCACCCTGTACCATAAGAGGACCCATGGGACAGTATCACAATCGAAAGGTAGTGCGAGAGGTGGCCCAGGATCGGCCGTACCTAGACATCCTCCCATCAGGCCCATCTTCCACGTGTCTCTCCCTCTGGATCTCCCTACGTTGGTTGTGACTGATTCCCCAGAATATTCACCCTCAGAACCACCCTTGGGGAGCTATATAAGGATGAGGATAGCCACTCTCAACATACACACACACCAAGATACAAGAGAAGAGAAGAGAAGAGAAGAGAAGGACTTCACATTAGAGCTACCTTGGTAGCATTGGATAGGGAGTGTGTAGGAGTGTTGGGTTTGTTAGCAACCTTCTTCAGCTTGTACCTCATTGGATACGATCCATTTCAGTAAGTATCAAGTTCATCTATGGTGGTGAGTCCTTTCATAAGGCTAAGCTTTGGTTACTATTCATTTGTGGGTTCATCATCTGTTCTCATAGCGGATGCTCTAGTAGAGGCCCCTTGATAAATACGGGCAATCCTATACGAGGCTAGAGTAGTAATCAACAGCATAGACGTGGTGTCTAGGTTTTAGGTTACCTTTGTTTGCTTCGTACGCCACGGATTCGCAAGGGTAGACGGCAAGTGATGATAGCCCTTTTCATCCTTTGCAGTCCCCCCTACGATCAGGTTCGGAGTAGAGCTAATAGTTGGAAGGTCTTGACAGACTATGGTCAGATCGGTGCCTGAGGCAAACGAGTAGTAGCTGAGGCTATCCTTCCCAGATCCTTACCCTTAGACAAACCACACTACCAGACCATTCTGTCTCTTGTTCTTTGGGATAAACTAGCTAGAAGATCTTTACACATCCGTTACATGAGAAATATACAATATCTTGAATACTCTCCAGGTGAAGCGCTACATCGGTATATCCTTGCGCATGCAGATTTACTCATGACCACTACTAGAAAACAAGCCTTAGGTCC